>NC_092817.1:141762464-142394131 GCF_023375885.2 Dermacentor andersoni | reverse complement strand
CGATATTTTTCATTTCCTTCTTTCGCCTATGCCCTTAGCTCTGTGTGCTGTCACTGACCGCGTGTGCATCTCGTTGTTATCCTTGCCTTTCCTTGAATCACGTTCTAACCCTTCCATTGTTACAATCGGAAAATGTTACCACTACAATTGCTGCTTGGAATTTTTTCACACACGGACATATCCATTGCTAATTGAGTTCCATCAAAGGTTGCTTGTTTGCAACTGGGACAACGAATGCACTAGACAGGTTTAACATATGTATATATGCGGTGTTGCAAACCGAATTGCACCGAAAGTGAGTGACTTGAATTGTTTTCCGTTTCTACGAATCAACGAGGATAAGTTAAGCGCAGGATAAACTCGCACCAATATGAGCACTTCCAATCCGCGCGAAGAACAGCATTTTCAATAGGTCGTATGTCCGTTCCCAGATGCCCCTAAATATATTTAAAAGATTTACGGACGTGATATTTTAGACATGTCACTTTGTTTTTTCCATACTCCCGCCTAACAACTCCATATCCTTTCAAGGCCATAGAGTCATCCCAACTGAAAGTCAGGTTTTATACATTCCTTCATCCTTCGTTAAATAGATGCTGATACCCAACAAATCTAACAAAACATACTGGCGTCAGAGCGATCTAAATAATTCACTATTTGTTCCAACGAATAACTTTCGGTTACGGTATAGGCAGGAGTTGTGTGCGTGATGACCTCGTGATGCATTGTCTCGCTCTGTACCGGTGGGCGCTGCGGCTCCCCCATGAGAGCATGAACAGAAGAAATGTGCGCGCGGCCTGCTTTTTTTTTTTTTCAGCAACTTTGACATACCTGTCTTTATTGTTACATGACGTCAGCAAACTTTGCTCCGTGTCATGGTGCACGATACTGTGCAGGACAACGCCCATGGAGGACCGGCGTATCGATCGATACCTTTACCGTCATTATTTATATATCCTACATAATCTTCATATATTTGCTAAGTGCATTCGTTTTACGCACGAGAGACGTGTGGTAGGGTTTGCGTAATTTCGAAGAATTTGTCTCGCTACTCCATTGCATCAAAAAGAAAATTATGCTTGAGAAATAAAACATGATCATTTGGACATTGCTACATAGTTATTGTACGTGCATTTCACCGTTAGAATTCCCATCTCACGGACACTTTGGTCAAAGAACCTTGTCTGAGCTTAGCTGGGTGTGCTAAGCTCAGACTATTCCACTTCAATTTCCACCTTGTGGTCGAGTTCCTTAAGGGTGGAATTTTTAGCCAATCAGAGACGCAGTAGCTGCCCTCTGGGCCAGTCAAAGCCGACAAGATGGCGAATTCGACAATATGGCGGAATTTTACAATCTTCGGAATAGCGCCCCTGATGTGACGCTAAGTGAGGGTGCATTACCAAGCATTAATGAAGCACTTTCGATCTCTGCCCGCTTAAGAACACCAATTTTCACCTGCTTTATCAATGAAGCCTTCGAAATTCCGGATAAGCTGCAGCGAGGTATTTATTCTTCGCGTCGCACATTTTTCCGCTGCGGGTGATATTGCAATACTAAATGATTTCAGCCTCGCAAAGCACGCTCCGCCAGTCGACTAACCTTTCCGGGACCAGAGGTTGCGTCTAATTCGTCTCTTTGAAGGATGCCACTTAACTTTCGCCGTAGCTCATAAATTGAACTTTTCGCTATCGATGTGGCGGAAGCGACCGACTCGACTGCGCGGGATGAATTACGACTGGCCGTGGTATCCACTCCTTTAGCTCTGTCACGAGCACGCACTACGCACCTGTTCCTCCTGTCGGTGATGGTCGATTACGACAGGAGCGCCGAGATCACTGCGGGAAGTGCACAATTAAAATATATAGCAGGTCCGAAATTGCGCTTTCAAGTACGCTCGCCCTCGCAGGAGGGTCACGACAATTCTGTTCGCTCCGCCGGCGCGGTAGCACGACCCCGAACTTTTTGAGGGCGACAGCCGGGACGTCGCATGCTTCGTTTGGCGACATCATTCACTCGCGCCGGGCTCCAGTCCGGGGCGCCCTGGCGATGCGCTGGTGCCAGTGCAGATTCCCCCGCGGTTTCGAGGAACCTATCTTCTTCTTTCGCCGCTACCGGCTGTCCGGGGTCTATCGACGGGGTTGTGGTGGACGGTGAAAAGGGTTATTGATGTTCCCCCTTCTCTTATAGAGGCTTTCCGCGGCTAATAGTTTGTCCCGGCCATCGCTACTTCGAGGGCAAGGAGAAAAGAGCACCGGCGGCCCCGATAGCCGGCAATCCGCGAATATCTCTCAGCCGAGTGGACGTGCACTGTCAGCGTGACAGATGGGTCGGTAAATACGTCGGCGGGCTGCATACATACTAGAACTGCGTGCTTATATACGCTGCGCCAGGGAGGAGAAGCGAGTAGGTGCCAGTTTGATTTACGTTTGGCTCGCGACGCGCAAACAGACGCGGTTCCGTGCACAAACTTGGCCGGGTCCCCTGCGCTGGTCGCCCTCTCGACACGTCGACGCACTCTTGCGGTTGAGTTTTATACCTGTTGCACCATTTCTGGAGTAGTTACAGAGACTAGAAATCCCTAATCTCCGCACTACACCGACAGCTGGAGATGCTGGCCGCGCTCGATGAATCGTCCCGCCCGAGTCAGGAGAAAGTGACCCTCTGTCGAGGAATGGGAACACGTAGCAATGACTAGCACTAAATGAGAAAAACTGGTGTGTTCAACAAGAGAAGAGAGAGAAGAAGTTAATTGTGATGACTTGCCAGAAAAACGTTAACTGGGATGACTCGGCCGACAGGTAGCGTAGTCACCGCACAACACAAAAGAAGCTCATACACACAGAGCTCTGTGTGTATGCACGTTCCTCTTTTCGTTTTCTTTTTTTTTTGTGTGTGTGTTTGTGTTTGTGCTGTGTTTCACTGCGCCATATGTTGGCAGGTTTGCTATACCAACTCGCCCAGTCTCCAACATTAGGTGATGCCTCGTTTTAGTGTTTACTTTTTTGAACACTCTCTATTTATTATTCTCGTTTGACCATTTCTTTTTCGCCAATCTCGGCGCGTTTTCACACTTCTAGCTTCTATCGGGCGATGCGTACAGTTGCGAGCGGGATATCTGTTCGCATTCGCAAGCGAGATGGAATGGCCGGGAACAAGTTGCTCTATAGCCTATCCATCTAGACCCTCTAGTCTGCCGTATGCGTACCTCCGGTGGGGTTCCATCCGGCGAAATCTCTCGTGCCATCTGCAACGATTTATAATCCTTGTAAAGTGGCCAGATAACCACAAAAACTAACTTGATAACTGCGTTAAGCCGATTCAACCAGTGGTGAACACTGCTAAAGGAAAGGAAGAAACAAAGAGAAATCTCGTTCGGCCTGTCGGCATGCGCCGTTAACTAGAACGGCAAATTTGCGTTTCGCCGAACGGCGACACTCCCCTTGCAGGTGGTGATTGAATGGCTATGCCCAGCGTTGCCGCGATAACAGTAGTTTTGAAGACTTTGGGCACTGCTGGCTGCTCGCCCAGCTTACGGTGCTGTAAGTTGCAGCGTTAGCCAGCACCGTTTACTTTCTCTTATCGGTCGGGTGTATTGAAGTGCGCTATAACGATAACAGATTCCTTCTGCGCGATCGTCATATTTAGGCGCGCAGTTTATTTACTCTTCCTTCGATGCTGCCTGCCTGTATTTTTGACTCCCTCTTTCATATAGCAGGCTTAAGTATGTGATAGGCCGCGTGTTGGGGCATGCTGAACCTGTTGCCGTCGCCAGAGATATCTCGATCACTTGCTGCGGAATTTATTCAAGGTTATAACAACTTCATTTTTCGGTTAATAATGTCCCCCACGCGGTAATCGTGCCTCCACAACCCAACAACAGGTTTCATATTCGCTAAAATGGTGCATTGTAGATGTGTCACAATATTTTAGTGGATGGAAACAGGTAAAAGGAGTGAATCGCCTTGAATGGTTGAAAGCGGCCTAAAACACGCGTTTCTACAGAGTTAGGTGACGAGCCCACTCATTGAACGTCTGTAAAAACTTACATGCTGTTCGAAAGCTTTCCTAAACGGCCATATTGGACATTTTTTAGGTTACCCACTATAGGTTAAACCTGCCTAGCCTCAACCTGATCAAGGCGTGGTACGACACACGAACATCCGCGAGGAGTGCGCCAGTTACGTTGAAATTCTGCGCAAGAACACCGCACCACGGCTACTCGCATCACACGCGTATAAAAGTGTGAGAGTCAGTGAGAATAGACGCGTGCACTGATCACTGATTAGAAAAGAATGTTGGATTCCGGTCTTTGCCGGTTCCTGTAGTGTGTCTGTGTGTCTGCATATATATATATATATATATCAGTAGCTGCCGCGACTGGCTGAGACGGTCAGTTGCGATATTGCGTTGATTTAACGTTGAAATTCGATGGTACGTAAATATCTCGAATTAGGTGCGATTTTCAAGATCATTTAGAAATGAGGGTGCATTAAGATGTAGCTGGCATCAAACTCACCATTTAGACACTGTCCCTAAGCAACTGCTAAAAAAAGTTAATTGATAAAATTTCGTTAATCGGTCTTTCCCGTGTGTATCGTCAGGTCGCGCATGCGCTCCTGGAATGTCCCCTTCCGATTAGACTGATCAACGAAGGCCGTGTCTGTTATCGGAGCAGTCAACTAAAGCTATATATACCTGTAATCATCCATGAATAAAACACATTCCTTGTTCTTGTTGCATCCGTGCTGGTGGTCGTCACTCCGCACCGGAACACAGTGTAGCTTAAGCAGTGGCAAAGTATGTCCACCTAGCCGCCTCGCCGTGGAGCTCGTATGCGAAGCCGACAGGTGTCTCACGGTCACAGCTTTTTTATTAAACACCTGTACCATCTAAAAAAATCAAACAAAATAAAACATCTATATATTTATAACCATTACTTTTCGTACGTGTAACCTTCTTTTCATGTGTATATAAATATACGCGTAAACATAATACCCAAAATCGGGCCGGATTGATAGCCGTCGCCGTAGCGCGATTCGTAGTGCAAGCCATGGTTAATGCGGAGTTTGTGTGTCCAGCTCCTACCGGCGGCAAGTTATCTTTTCGTCTACTTTCGTCTCGTTGCCTCCGCGCTTTCCTTGGCTGTCTGTTGGTGTTCTATCGTTATGATTATATAGAATATAACGTGCGCATAACACGGCATGACAGGCGTTTTACGCTTACTACGCGAGCCATTTCTCGGATAGAGGTGCGCACTTAACTACGAAAACAGTGCGCAAGGCGAGCACGCTTAGTGCACATTTCGGGCACGGCACTTGCTTGCTGTACTTATTTTGTACAGTATGGTTCCATTTATTTATTTCGTCGGTTAAATAATCTCAACCTTAATAGTCGCAGCCGAAATATGTGACCGCTAAAGAAAGTTTTGTGCAGTGCTGATTCGTGGTTTTTCCTAGTTCACCTCCTCCGCTCTTCCAAAGCAGTTTCGCTGTTCGCACGGCTACGACTCCGATCACGGCACAGTATGCAGCCTACGACCGTCAAAGCGAGATAGTACGCCGTGCATTCTTGTGCTTCAGCAGCGATTTTCTGAAACTGTATTTAGTTATCGATTTTTTTTTCTTTCCAGGGATCCTAAGGTGAAGCTACGCATCCGATTGCGGTATTTAAGGCTACAAATAAGAAATATATATTTCTAAGGGACGTATCGCCGACAGTAAACTGTGCGGTTGCCTCTCAACCGTCAAGATATCTTCGCTTTCTTCCGTCTTGTTTAAATTGAGGTTGCAAGGTCATTTCGCTATACCTGGAGCGTGTCACATGGCAGATGGCTTCGCTCAGTTTGTGGCACGTGAGCGAACCGACCCCTTGATACGACGAGGGAACAAAAATGTGACAGCGCTATCAGGGCCGTATCTACCTTGCACTGGGCTCGATAGAACACCGACAAAAATACGGAAACCAGAAGAAAGTGCCAACCGCAAATTGAGCTTGGCTTCGCCGCGCCTTACCCCGCTCCACAAACGAAGTGAGACAAAGGTCTCACACACTTTCTATTTTTTTGGCCCGCCTTTCACTGCCGGCCTATTTCAAACTTCCTCGCGGAGCGCTTACAGCTTTTGTTTCTATACTTTAGCGCTTATGATTCGCACTTTCTGGGGTTCGGGGCTGCTTGTCGAGCTGGAACAGAAACGACAAGGTGACAGCAGAACGAGAGAAAAATGAAAAAGAGAAAAAAGAATGACAGGCGGCCGGCCCAGTCTTCCAGAAATACGCGGCCAGGGAAACTGCGAGCAAGCTCAGCTTCCTCCACGAGAACGTTCCTGCCGCGTACGCTCTCGGAAGTTACGCGGGAGAGAGCGAGAGAAGGGGACCACGGAACAGCGGTGGGGAGGAATTCACTCTATACTGGCGCGTGTGTACGTCCATGGGAAGACCGTCGCGTTTTCCAAGAGAGCTCGCGCATCCGCTCCCCTTGTTGGAGGCTGTCGATCTGCTCTTGTCCGGCCGCTTCGCTACCGAGCACTATTTCTTTTTTTTTCTTTTTGCATACTCATAGGTTGCTTTGCTGCGCTTGACGACCGCGAGAGAAAAGAAAAAGATGGAGCAGTAACGAAATAAACACGGAAAGAAGGACGCGGAACGACCTACAGAGGAGGCGCAAGGTGCTGTGTAACGAGCAGACGCCCACGGACGTGTGAGCTGTGCGTCCCTCAGGAGCCGAGAGAAGCTTTTCCGTAGGCTAGTCGTGCACAGGAAGTACAGTATGCACGCAAGCAGAGCAATGGGGCACGACGTCAACAAACGGTAAACGGGAAGCCCTGGTGCGCGCGTTCTCTTCCGTGCACTTACGGAAGCGCCGCACTCCCCGGAGACCACTGGGCCCGCTGGCTGAAAATGAGAAAAAGAAAACAAGAATAAACAGCAAAAGGGAGGAGATGTCACGGGCAAGGTTTGTGGCTCACGAGAGAGGGCTGACACTATGGTTTTGTCAGCCCGTTGGAAAATGAAGTTTTCTGCGATAGTTTCAGGTTGCAGGTGAATTAACGTTGGCAGGGTTCGTCCCCGGGACGCTTCGTTCACTCCCACACCGTTATGCCGCCGGACGGCGCACCAGGACTCTTGCCGCGGCTCTAAGACTGTCGAAATTCAAAATTCTTTTGTATTCAAAATCTTTTGTAGATCTTCGCATAGTTCCGTGGTCGGCCGGTCAGTGCTCAGTAGCGACTAGCAAAACTTTAACAGAGCGGCGTTGGGATCAAACTTTCATACTCAAGTCAGGGTATCACAAAGCTATGCCTCTCTGAATACAAAATTCTTCGGTCATCTCATGCATTGCGACAGCATCATAGGTTGCGATAGCAGTGCGACAGCATTATGCAGGCGAAAACCTGGCCGTCATGGTTGCAAGCGTTGTAAGCGGGGGGCCGATCGCGGAAGCAGCTGTAATCAAACGTTTGATTATGAACGCGTTTATTTTCAAAGCATAGAAGAAATGTCCCTTATTCCCTTAAGCATTCGAAGAAAGTGGGAAAATCAATCATGGGCAGTCCCTTTGGAGGGGACTGCGTCTTCCTATAGAAAACGACGCTTAGCCCACTGAATGGACTAGGCGATGTCTGGTGAAATCTTTTAGACAATGTGGCCGGCTGTGTTTCTCCCGGTGTTTCGCCCATGTGGCACTTGTGGATTGCGTCTTGCCTCGGACACTCTTCCGTGCAGTGCATGGCTTGCACTGGCGTGTTGTGCACATCAAAGGCATGGCTGGGCCGATCCACAAAGGCACGATACTTCTATCTTCGCAAAGGCACGCTTTAAAGGAGCACTATGAAAGCAAAAATAAGGTAATACGACCACACTCGTCTCCCCAAACAAGCCATCTTATCACTTCGGGGTTCTTGTCTGTGCATTGCGTGAACGCAATTATTTGAGGAAAAAGCGGGCAAGCGAAAGTCACGTGGTGTTCGTTACTGTGGGGAGGTGCCACGGTCGCACGGAATGAGTTCAAAGCCAAAAATTTGCACTTTCCAGCGCCTATAGATGCCACGGAGAACATTTCAATATGGCGGGTATAGAGGTGATGGAGGCGATACTAGAGTGTACTAGAATAGCGATACCAAACCGTGCGCATGTCCAGAAGCAGGCCGCCTACGGGCTTCTGGTATCTCTAAGCGCGATACTTGACCTTGCTAAGGCAACGCAGAGGTGTGTTGTAGAAGGAGAGGCTACGTTTAACGCTGGCCATCTAATAAGGTGTGGAATACGAGGTCGAACCACTCTCCCTGCAGACAAGCGCCGTAAGAGGCCCACCGCATACTACAAAACTTCCAGTCTGCAATGTAACCGGCGCAGTAAAGGTCACTATTTCTCCTTACGTTTTGTAGTCTATACGTGATGTACGAGAATTGACACCAAGCAGTTCATCAGTAGCGCTCGGATGTAAACAAAGCGCAATACCCCCCATGCCGCTGCATAAAATAAACGTTGTGTGCATTCACGACGAGATACATGGCTCCATGCACCGGCTTAGTTGCGGAATGCTTGTTAAAAATGCCAGATAACACGGAAACATTTCAGTAGTGCCGATTTACAATAGATGAGCGAGACGATGAGGTGTGTCAGCGCGCCCCCGTTTCCAGCACGATTAGTGTTTTCGCGTGCTGTAGGGAAGCTCGCATGCGCAGTCTTCATCAATGACCGCTTAAGGTACGTAGTCCTGACCCTTGTTTCCTGCAAAATTGTTATAGAAGAGATGCTTTAAGACCAAACAAAACAAATACAAGATCAGAAACGCGTGCGTACGACCTCCGATCGGCACACACCTTTCACTACGGCCAAAAAAGCAGCGAATGCCTTGTGCATTGACCGCCTGCTGCATTCTCACATGCAAAGACTAAAAACAGTTGCGGAATACGTTCTCTAGTTTGCAATGCTCGCGACGCTACGTAAAGTACCGTTGCAGAGTATTTACCGAAACAGCACGAGTGGAGGCAGTAAATTTAATAAATGGTGATACTTGCGTACTTAAATTTACCTTGGGAATCTGTGGATGGCTTTCTTCGGCCAACCCTAGGCCCTAGGCCCTAGGCCAACTCTTGCTTCGTGGGAGCGCAGCGGGACTGTTTGTGAAGGCACGGCGTTTCTCTTCAGCCGCTGTCGTAAGAGCTTCAACTCGTCTTTAAGACAAAGTTTCACGATCAGGTCGCCACAAAAATCAAATGAAATCATTGAGAGCAGCGCAACTGTCAATTAAACTCACCAAGGTGGGCCCAAAAGAAGTTGTCTTTGTTGAAATGCTCGCAACATACGACCATTTCTTCGCTCACTTGCTTCCCGATGCGGAGCTTGATCGCCCACAACAAACTCCATTTTTTCTCTTTTGGAAAGTGGTGCAGGCTTAGTTTTCCCGATATTGCACGATTTCCGCGTTGTGGCACACTGCGCATGCGGTTGCTCTTCGCTTGTCGACATTTTTTTTTTTTTTCCATATCGAGAGTACCCAAACGCCAACGCAGCTGCAGAAACCGCGTGAGCGGGAAAATCCATCACCCCATCCCTGCTTCTGAAATAGCACTCTGTATTTAAAGCGAAGCTTTCTAAGCGAACGCTCTACCGGAGATTGCTGAACATTCTCTTGCGCGCACGCACGCACGCACGCACGCACGCACGCACGCACAAAGAAATACCGCGAGGTGGGATCGAACCTTTCACTCCCAACGCTCCCTGTTCTCCTCTCTACAAAATTCCCCTTTGTCCTCGTGACGTCGACGTCTCAGTGTGTATTCCTATGAAGTGCTGTTTGCATTTCGGCGTAGCTTGCGAACAGTGTTGCCGTAAACATAAACGTTGCATAACATCAAACTTGTGATCTGCGCGGTGCATATATCATATTGCATCGTACTGGCACAGTTCTTGAAGTGCATCGGCTTGAGCCACCGTTCATATAGTCCTCCTGTGCATTCTCCCGCACGCACGCTGTGCTCACTCCTTCCCTCTTTCCATTGCCCCTTTTCCTTACCAGCAGTGTAGGGTAGCAAACCACACGTTCGCCTGGTTCATCTACCTGCCTATCCTCTCGTTGCTTTCTCTCTCTTGCGTGATATGACACGTTGCATAGCATGACAATAAAAATAACTGCGCGCGCCGTATTTAGTTCAATATCATTTAATGAATCGCTTACCGAAAAATTCGCTTGACATGGACATGCGCGTTCTATCGGCATTACTTTCTTGGCAAAGAGGAAGGAAAATACCAAAAATTTCGACTTGCTAGCTAGATGCCAAGCAAGTGCGGCGAGATTAAAAGTGTACGCCAGATGGTTGCAGGTCAGCGCCTCTCATGCCCTCAAGGACGCAGGCACGAACTCTCTTTCAAGGCTACCGGCTGCTTTCCGGAGTTCCAGCGGACCTTCCAACGACAGCGGACCTTCCCTACGTGGCCGCCTCCGAACGCTAACCTCCATAAATATCCCGTCCGCTTCGCTACTGGGTTCGGCTGACTATAGGGCCGGCTTCTGTGAATAGACAACCAAGAAGTGTCACGCCCAGCGAGCCAGCGGCACCCACCGCACATCCGTTGCGCGCCCGGGTGGGCCGCGGTGCGGCCAACTGCATATATACCTCGCGGCACGTTGAACCGGAAAGTCTGCTGGCACGCGAACCCGCGACTTCGTAACCGATCTCCTCTTCTGGGCAATCCCCCACCCGCCGAGGAGGCGTCGCTGTACAAACAGTGTACGCGTGAGAACCGAGCTCGCACGCGAGCTCTCCAGGTTTTTTCCCCCTGGCTGTGAACACCCGGATGATGAGGCCAGCCCCCAACGGTACGGGCGGTGCAATTTAGCGGCAGACTTGCAAATCGCAACACACCAGCAGCTTTTTTGTGTGCACAACACCTTTCCCGCCCCCCTGCGGGTGTCTCGCTCGCACGGTGCGGTCAACGTGGGCCAGATACGCGGGCGGCCGCGATGCCGCTACCCTAAAAAGGGTTAAGCAAACAGCCTCCCGGGAAACTTATGGCCTGCCACGTGTCTTCTCCCCCCTCCCTGGCTCTCTCGGCTCCAGGAACAGCCACGGTCGCACCACGCACGCACTCACGCCCTGGCTCTGTGCGCTCTTCTCGGAAGCCAGGTATGACTAGCCGGTTCGTTTAATGCTCCCGTTTCTCACTTTCGAGACATTTTTACTCGCAGTTCGCGCGCCCCACACGCTTGGAATATGCGGGACCGTTCACCGTCGAAGTCCGGATAGCTGTGCAATTGATTGCTGCCTACTACACGTCCTTTTTCACCTCTCTTTTTCTCTTACTGCTCTAAGCACTCTAAGCGCTTAATTATAAGCTAGGAATAGTGCTTTCTTTTTTTGAGAGCCCGCGAAAGTTACTCGAATCACGTCACTACAAGCTGACTATTTGCCCAGGTGAGCTTCACTTGCAACAATAACCACAGCAATCCATTAACTAATTAACCTAATCAGTTCAATTAACTTCTTAGTTACAAACACTCAGACACCTGATTGAACTTGGAAGTTCTAGAGAATCCTCCTGAAAGTCTAGTTTCGTATTTGTGCAGTTCATAACGACTATGTAAGCCGAAATAATTGGCGTCAAAATATTTGCTCAATTTACCTGATTACGCAGGCAGCACTGCAAAGCGCGAGTTGTGGTGCAATCCTTCTGCGACATAGTTATAGGGCGGCGTGAAATCAAGGTTGACTGTACGGCGAAATAAAGCGGACAATCTCGCCCCTGCTGCTGAAGTGACTATGCATCCTGTTGGCAGTTGTGCACAGCGCCGATCGCAATAAGATCGCGGGAAGAGGGAAGTGCAACGGCAGCTTCACTTTAAGACACATCTTTTTGTTGTACGGAGGAGTAATAAGTGTAAATTGTGTAAATTGAAGGAATAGTTCGACACCGGTTCTGGTCATTTGGTCATATTGCAATATAAAAATCTCGATCCAGAGAATCATGACGATTCCTTTCACCTTTCCAACGCAAGCATGTGCCGTAAGATTTGTAGCTAAGAATTTTTTTATTAAAATAATTTAGTTAGTTTAACAACTGAATGAATTCATTTACTTTTTCTTGCAAATGATATCCGCCTGCGCAGTTAATTCTTCTGTACTGACGTAATTCCAATAACATTTGCATACATTTTTTTTTAAGTTTTCGATGTAACACACACACACACACACACACACACACACACACACACACACACACACACACACACACACACACACACACACACACACACACACACACACACACACACACACACACACACACACACACACACACACACACACACACACACACACACACACACACGCACACGCACACGCACACACACACACATACTGTAGTGATTCTGTAGCTTGATGCTCGAACGCCTCGGCCGCGTAATTAAGAAGTACAGCTCATCAGCTGGGTTTCAACGTCACGACTATGACACAGGTGCAGTACTGGTTCCCCACCAACACTAACACTGTTTTATAAAATTATTTTATGGCATCTATTACGATATGAAGATGCGTGTATGGGGCATGTAACGTTCCTAAAGTGATTCACTTAGACACGTATGTAAAGAGACCGGTGCCGTCCCCCATTTTAATCTCCTCCGCCCAAATGTGTTCCGTCAAATGTGTTCGGTACCAGCAACTTGGACAGTGCGTCAGCGTCGGTGAGGAGAAGACCGGGGCGATGGAAAATGACGAAATCAAACTGTTGTAGATAACTTACACATCTAGCGATCCGTCCTCTTGGTTGTGTCGTGCCAAAAAGGCGAGTCATTGCCTGGTGATCCGTGAAAAGGGTGAATATTGCGCCTTCTAGGTAATTTCTAAAATACTGTACAGCTTCCAAGAACGCCAGTGCTCCTTTTTCTGTTGTAGAGTAGTTGATTTCAGCTGGCTTCAGTGTATAGCTGTAGTACCCGACTACATAAAGCTTTTGGTGGTTAGACTCCGATGATTTCTGGTAGAGAACGGCGCCGGTCGCATAATATGACGCATCTGTATTCAGCACAAACGGCAAAGGGAAGTCTGGTATCCGTAGGATAGGGTCCGACGATATCATTTTCACAAGTTTACTGTACGCAGTCTCATACTCGTCATCCCACTGGTAAGGTATACCTTTCTGCCTCAAACGTGTGAGACATATCGTGTTAATGGCATAATCTTTGATAAAGGACCTGAAATGTCCGGCTAGACATAGGAAAACACGCAGTGGGTGTACGCCAAAAGGCTTCACCAATTTTCAAATTCTTTCCGATTCCTGATTCCTGCTTCAAGAACTCTTTCAAGGAAGACCACCTTTTCTTGGAAGAAGGCACTTTTCTTGAAGTTCACTTTGAGATGTGCAAGACTGAGAACGTTTAAAACTTGTGAAAGGTGTTTCTGATGTTCCTGCTTTGTTTTTGAATAAACAATGATATCATCAATGTAAATGTTGCAGAACGTGCCCACGTATGGCCTCAGGGTTTCATTCATAATTTTCTGAAACCACGCTGGGGAGTTCTTCCGCCCCAAACGTAGTCGATTCATTAGCATCAGTGGTGTAATGAAGACAGTGTACTTTTTCGTTTGTTCAGTCAATGGAATTTGCCAGAAGCCCTCGCAAAGGTCAATCTTGAAAACCAACGACAACACTGGTCTCGTCAATTATGTCATCAATCCTCGGCATTGGGTAAGCTATCAGCTGAGTTTGTTGATTAAGAGCTTCGCAATTTGTGCAAAGACGGAAAGTGCCGTCTGCTTTCGGAGCAATAGTTATAGACGATGCGAATGGTCACACTGACGGTCGAATGATGCCAGCGTCCACCGTCGCTTGTAGCTCTGCTTTCAACCATATCTTCCTTTTCTCGTGACATATTATACGGAGTTCTTCTAACCACTGCATTGTCTGCGAGGTCGAAAAGAACCGCATGAGATTTTATCGCTGGTGGGTAGTTCCATTTGCAGAAAAGCTCTGGGAATGCCGTTTTTATGTCATCCTCATAGCAAGCTTGTTTTAGGTGTCCAGGTACCTCTAGCTTGTTCTTTCCTGTTAAGTCGTCTTCAGTGAAGACTTTGTCGTCCCAGTAGATGTTCCTCTTAAACGTTTTCATATCAGGGTGGGACAACAGAAAGTCATAACTTACATCCGGCAACACTAATACGTCTGTCTGAATGCTGTGACTTTCACATTCAAGAACTGCACCCGTGCACTCATTACGGGAGCTCACAGTCCCATCGTATACGCCTGGACGCGCAGGGCCCTGCCATTATGCAGGCGACTAACGTGCACTAGACTCATTTATTGTGGACACAGATGCTCCACTGTCCAGGAGTGCTTTCATTTCAATGCCATCGACCTTGACAGGGACGTGAAGCAAGCAAGTGGACACTACGTAAACAGTATCACATATTTGATGCTTTTTATCGACACTGACTTGTTTCTGTGGCAACAATTGACGTATAGTCAGATCCCTCAGTGTGTCATGTCGATTACTCCCCTCGACACAATCGGTAAGTGGATACGAACTTTCTTTTAGGTTATGTGTTGGGCTGGGTGGAGGAACCCTTTATTAATAGGCGGTGAACCCATATTTTGCGTTCAGCTCACTTGAATTAGGAATATCTCTTGTTCTGCAGGCCTCTAGTTCTTGCGTTGATTCCGTTGTTGATAACAAGAATTGTATGCACTGTAGAAGGTCTTCAAATGTCACTGGTGCTTTTATATGAACTTGGTTTCGTACATCTACAGATAGCCCTTGTGTAATTAAAGCTGTAGCGGCCGACGAAGCAAGCTTAGGTTCCGCTTCACACAACAAACGGCGTTTTCCGAGTAAGTACTCTAGTGAAGAACCACATTGGTATGTAAAGCGTAGAGCCGCATCCCAACTTTCAACAGGGTCTTGATGGAAAGCCGCCAAAAACATTATTTTCCAATTGCTCCAGCAGGCTGGTAGCTTATCCAAAAATTGCATGTTATACCACTTCCTAGCGGTGGCACCGAGGTAGCGACGCATATTCTGAATCTTCTGATCGTCAGAGAGAAACCCATTCTTCTCACATGCATATTCGTAAAACCAAAGCCAGTAGATGGCACTCGTGGAGCTTTCCTCGAATACATCCGGTTCCACAATGTTCTGTTCAAGGTTATGCAACCTGAGCAGAGTTGACATAAGCTCGCTCTCACGTGTCATCTGTCGTTGCTGTTGCTCGATGACATTCAAAATAAGGCTCACCTCTGCCGATGTTTCCTGTTTAACGGTGCGTCGGGGCGAAAGCTCCAGGACCAAGTCCACGAGCTCCTGCAGCTGCAGGTCAACTTTAACGGATCCCGTCTGCAGAAGTTCTTCGCGACTCGTAGAAGCTCCTTCCAGCACCACTTCGACGAGGTTGGCCGTTGCGACATCCCAGGTAAGGTCTTTCGTTGGCTCACCTTGCATTTGGTAACGGCTAAAGAATAGGCCCGGTCGTGACTTTGGGTCAACGAAGAAAGTCACCCAAACGTTCGCTTCGACAGCTGCGCCAAAATGCAACGTTCCTAAAATGATTCACTTAGACACATATGTAAAAAGACGGGCTTCGTCCCCCATTTTAATCTCCTCCGCCCTAGTATCCTCTTCTTCCTCCTCTTCTTAGCCCTCTTCATCGTCTTCTATGACTCTTCTGGAGCAGACCGCTTCAAGGCATATATTATTAGCGATAAAAGTACTCCTAGCCGCGTCTACAAACACGACACCAGCACTACGCAGCTAGAAGAAATAATAATGCGAACACTTGTCTAAAAGGGGAAAGAAAACGCACTTCAAATCCATAAAAATCGATGAACTGTCCACTAATTTGACTAAAACGTGATTTGTTGCGGATGGTCATGCCTTGTTTTGTTGTGACAAGCCTGTAGTATAAAAACTATGCTATCCGACATGGAGGGATTCCTAATCGTCTTTGGTGCGTCAACGAATTTCGGGCTGCACTTTGCATATAGATGTTTTTACGTCGCATGCCTAAGCGTGACCCGTTCATGCCGCTATGAGCATTACCAGTACAATGTCGCATGAGAGAGGGAAACCTTGGATGGCATTACCAGATTTAAGGAAGGATTTAGCGTTTGCGATAGTTTGAGGGGTCAGAACAAGGCCAATAAGTGTGTGTCATATTTCTAGCAATGAAATAGAGGTTTTCTTGCAGCGTCTATTCTAAAAAGGGGGATCGGAAATAACCGTTCGGGCTCTTTCGCAGTCAGTCTGAGCAGCCTCATCGGCGAAGTCATCATCAGCAATGCCAGTGCGTCCTGGAAGCAACTGAAACATGACGTCATGCCCTGTATAGGGAGTTTGGTGGTGGCCCTTTCGTGTGTCGTGCACAAGCACCTAACGAGCACTTTGATGTAGGGCAAACTGTGAGGTGTTTCGTTAGAGTCGAAAGTACGACCCATTCTCGCGGTTGCTCTTGCAGGACGAATTTTACAGCAGCAACGTGTATCAACCGCAAAGCGTTATGCTCGAACTTTCGTTCGTCATAACCTCTCAATCTATGGCTGTGCTAGGATGTGCATGTATCTAGTTTTGGCAGAAATATATTCCATATGGTGCAAACATATTACTATGAGCCTGTTATAAGCCAGTGTTATGTAGAAGAACCGGTTGAAGTGTAGCGGACAAGAAGGAGGACGAAGTGTGGCCCGGTTCGCTATATTTGTCGTAGCGGCCCCGCTTGCGATCTTTCCGTGTAGTGTACAAACAGACCCCTTGCTCCAACAACTCCGCGTAACATCTTGGTTGAGGATCTGGGTCCTCGTAACACCATCGCTGTTCTATAGTTTACATTGAACAGCTTAAATGATCATTTCAACCTTTATAATGGTCATCAAGTCAGCGGAGGGGGGGGGGGGGGGGGGACTCGACGAGGCGCGATAGTCTTAATGAGTCTTAATAGGTGGATGATATCATTTGTCTTCTTCGGAACAAAGCAAAACCATGAGGAACATTTGTGTACATCACTTGAGGCATTAAGCGCCGCAAGACTCACACTCAACATAAAGAAAAGTAAGTTATTTTGCAATAAGGCGGCTTTCCTCGGAAGGGTGCTTTACGGTAAAACCAAAAGCACCAAGGAATAGAGTGCTCAATGAATCAACAAAATGGAAGAACCGCGTGATGTTCGTTCTCTCCAAGCGTTTTTGGTACTGGCGGACCATTTAAGCGCATTCGTAAGAGACTATGCCAAAAAGACCAAAGGTCTCACCGCATTGACCCAAAAGGGCGTGCCATTTATGTAGTCAGAAGAATGTAAGAATAGCTACAACGAGCTTGTCCGCATCATTTCATCGGACAATGTATCAATGCTCCCTGACTTCAAGCCGTGCTTTGAGCTGTATATCGACGCATCTTATTACGGAGCAGGTGTCATACTCTACACACGTGATGCTACAAAACACCAAGGAAAGGAATTGAGGGTAGTAGGTTACTACTCTTGCACTTTAATGAAGACACAAGAAAATTATGCAACTACGGAGAAGGAAGCACTGGCGGTAGTGTTAGCCTTAAGATACTTCAGAACCTACCTGGAAGGCAACCACTTCAAGCTGTTAACAGACAACCGGGCATTGACCTAGCTGTTAGAGCTGTCGCAGCCGAAGGGCAGACTAGCTCGATGGGTTAGCGAAATAGAATTGAGCTTTGATGTCATACATCATCCGGGACAGAAACATCAGGTTGCCGATTCCCTATATCAATTCCACGTGCCGCACGAAACCACAACTAGAAATGTAAGCATGCTACAGCTTTGGAAAGGCACACAGGAGATGGAAGTAAAGAATGGCAAATTGTACGTCCCGGAGAACAAAGTAACGACAGTCCTGAAGTTTTACCACACCAGTCAAGAGTCAGGAAGGCATGACGGATTTTTGATTTAGAAGACGCACTACAAGATAGCTCAGCGATTCACTTGGGAAAACATGAAAGAAGGCATCACAAATTATGTGCAGCCTTGTCATCAGTGTCAGCTTGTTAAAGCCAAGTACAAGCCTAGAGGCAACAAGATTGTCTTGCCAGAATATTGCGATATCCCCTTCGAGGTTATCTATGTTGATTTCACTGAAATCAAAAAGAAGGGGTGGAGTTAGGAGGGCGCAAGCCTTCCTTGTCGCCGTGCACGAGTACATGCGTTTTGTCACCGCCAAAGCTGGAAAAGAGGACGCAATGTGCGTGATATCATTGGTAGAACGACAACACTTTAAGAACGTCAGAGTCGGCGTCACTTTATCACCCTTCGCTTCCCAGCACCTTACCATCTGGAAGCCATTTCCTTTGCAGAAATAATAAGGGACTTGGCGATGTACATACGGTTATACTCCGAATTCAAAGGCGGCTAGAAATTCGCCTTTGAAGGAGACGACGTTCATCATAACTGATCATATACCGCCGGCCTGGGATGCAGCCCACATTTTGCGGCATTTGGCACGAGCTGATGGTTGCCAGTGGACCGCGAATTGAGGTTAGTGAAACAAATTTATCTAAAGGAACATCCCTAGACTTCTAAGCAGGGAGAAAAATATAGAGGAACAATGAGAGAATTTTGATTGCTGGCACAACACAAAGATGCCGGAGATTGAACCAGATTCCTGGATTCTCGTCCGAAAAGGACTTGATTCGAGAACGCCTTTTACAGGACCTAACTATGTCGTCGTTACAGCCAGACAGCAACGGCTGCTGAAGACAATATGCTATCAAGAACCCAGCGAAAAAGTGGAAAATTGTTCAGTTGGCAATGGGCTAACGTATTATTCTCGTGGGGGCCAAGACAGCTTATTGGGTTTGGCGATCCGCATCGCCAGCGTGCATATGAGGCAGAGAAGAAGACGACGAGGTTAGCATGGAGAATGTAGCAATAAATGGGCTCTACCTACAGTACCCTAGCGAAATCATTACATCGCTTACATCGGCAGGAGGAATTGCGACCTCTATAAGCTACGCTAATGTTGCACATGTAAAACGCACTGTAGTCTCCAGAATCCGTAAGTGCTCTGATAAAAAGACGAGCAATATAGACTTACAGATTAGAGCATTACGAACGCCCCAGACCGCGCGCATCCGGTTAAAATTTGCGGCCTCAGTAGACAAGCTTTATGTCGGTAATCGAGAACTCATGACGTCGCTATAGCGCGCAGGAGCATGGGAAGATAAAAAACAACGAGAGAAAAGAACGCATTCTGCTATTTCAGACCGCCGCCATAATCCACGTCCTAGGCGTTGTTCATATTGATGACGAAAATGTCAGGACCGGTAGCATCACACCCGCCTGCCAGAAACGGTAGGTGCGCGTCATGTCTTGTAGCAGGTGTATAGACATCGCCTACCTCAGGTGTGGCAGTAATGCGTCGTCGTCTCACGCTAAAGAAATTTGATTTATCGAGACGGAGTTCTTTTCTGAACCTCACGGACGGCCGAAAAGCTGCGGCTCAAGGAACCAATCGATTGGTGCGCTTTCCCTGCGAGAACGCAACGCCGGAGCGAAGCTGGCCCGTCGCGCGCATCCGTCGGCATTTCAGCTGCGCCTCCCGCGAAGAGAGCGCAACAAAGGCAAGGAGCGTGGGACTCGGGAGGACGTCAAACCAAATTCGGTCGTTCGAGAATCAAAGCTCAGTCACGCGCGCCTAGGAGACACAGTGGTTCAGTTGTGGCGACACCCCGTCATCCATTACGCGGGCACAATGGGGGCGAAAGTCTCTTTCTCCCCGCAAAGGTTCGTGACTGGAAAGCATCGGCGCGCATCCTTCCTCTTCATCGGACGACGGGGATGACGACCTCGTCTCGCCGGCGACCAGCACTGCCTTCGCCGCGCGCGAGACCGAGTCGTCTGCGCGGATTTCGCCAGCGCGCGCCGCTCCCGGGCAGCGAGAGTGAATGCAAATGAACGTTGCGCATTCCCAACGCGTGTCAGACGGAACAGCGGCGATCTGGTGACGTCGTTTCGAGAAAGAGAGCGGCCAGAGGGAGGGAGAAAGGGCGATGGGTGCGCGCAAACCCCTTTCGTTCCATTGTGGCGTGAATGCTCCATCAACGAGGACGGCATCTTTGTTTGCCCAGAGCACGACGATCGTCCTCGCGGCGTAACAAGATCGAACACTCCGGCGCGGTTGCGGTCGCTTATGTAATGGCTTCACCCTTTTTCTCGCTGTCGGTGAGAGTAATTGCGTAGCGTCAGGAGAAGACACGTGTCTGTTGTTGAAGGCGTAAGGAACAATTTGTTAGCCGTGTTTCGGCGCACCGAAGAAGGAAATGAAAACGAGAGTTGGATTGGTCTCTCCAGTGACCGAAACTGAACGCAAACGAAATGCAAATTTCGGCCGTCGAAACCTGGCTCATGGCTAGAAATCGATCAGGCCGTTTTTGGCACTGTTGAGTGTTTTCCTTTCTCTTTTTCTTTTCCTTTTCATGTGGTCAGTGTACCTACACGTGAAAGGGCTAAACTAGCGCCACGTCACATTCGTGGAACAAGCCGAAAACTGCCAATGGGGAATTGTCAAGTCACCATGAGGAAAGCGATAAAGAAAGCTGAAATAGGTTGTGGCCAGTCGTACACGCATTTAAACCACAACGGGAACAGGAGGAACACACATGATTAAGGCCTAGTACTTCGTCTAATTAACTTATGAACTATGCAAATGCATGACGCCGAAATGAGATTGCTTTCTCCTTTGGTCAGAGGCATTACAAATGGTTAAGTCCAGCTCTTAAATCAGAGCGGCTTAAATCAGGCGTGCTGTAAAGTGCATTGGGAATACATAAATTATGCGCCTGCGTTCAAACGACAATCCATGAGCTGAGCGGCTGCCGAAGTGGAATGGTTCGCGCAGACAGGACATTTGTAAAGTTCTAGAGACAGGTCGCCAAATTCTGTCGGTGGTGTTGAACGCGTGACAGAAGTACTTGAGAGAGTTACTTCGAAAGCTACTGCATGGCCGACTGCGCTTTGAAACGTCAGCTGATTGTCTTCTGCGAATCGGTTGCGCTGAAGGTCCACCCGAAGCAAACCATAAACAAATCTGCTCCTTAAGGCTTCGAGGAAGATGGTGACAAATCCGTAAGTTTGTGCGAGCCTTAGTTCTGCGGCGTACTGCGTAATAGTTTCATGTGGCAACTGCGAGCGGCGATGAAATTTGACCCTTTCTCCGAGAAAGGGGACATTTTGGGCTCAATGTGGTTTCGCAGCAACTCTAGAAGTACTTCGAAAGACTTCTTAGCGGGAGACCCCAGAGAAGTTAACGACCTCGACAATGCATAATTCATCTGTCCCACTAAGCTTATTAACATATCAAAAACTTCGGTTCTTCTGAGAGTTTGTTAGCCCGTAAAATGTTTGGAGGCGTTCCTCATATAACTGGCCCAATCTGTTTAAGATTCATCCAAGAGATCTGTAATTGCCACACATGGAACGACACAGCTGAGTTACATGGGTCACACACGTCAGTCTTGCTGTTTTCCAGTTGCCTTCTATATACCAGGGTCCTGTCTTCGTCGCCAACTGTGTCGTGTCTGTGGGCTTCTGCAGGCGAAGGGCAGACAATATTGAATCATGATTTATTCCATTTCAGCGACTCAGCTGCTTCGAAAAAAAACTGATGGTTACTGGAGGAAATTCTCGCACCGGCATCGCTGAAGGCGCTTTTAAACACATACAGTGGGCGTGAGTCGGTGGCAATATGGGCTGCGTGACCGAGCAGAATGATAGGTAGCGTTATCACGAGCGCGCGCGCGTGCAGATATGCCACCAGCAGCCAACCTAGCTCAGTCCTAATTGCATGGTTAACGTCCGTGCCTTTCATTTATTCCTTTGTCTCTTTATCGAAACCACCGTCTCAAGCCCAGGGACACAAATAATTCATGAAACCATCCTGGTAGCTTATGAAGACAAAGCCATGGGCGGCATTCGCGAGACGTCACTTTCGGAGATAAGTTTCACTTTCGCGGTATTTCGCACGACTCAGCACCGGACCCGTATAGGACAGCGCTCCTGGCAATGTGCTAATATAGCGATCTTGGCACAACACCAGAAGCTCTGTCAGCAGTACACGCCGAGGTGTCCGGTTTTGAGTTACGTCAAATCTCGTGCGAGTGATTGGATCGCAAAAAGTGACCGCCCTACAATACTGTCCCTTATCTCATGTCAGAGACTCAAACAATGCCATCTGACGACTTAAACACACGAAACACGCCATCAACAACTTTCGACAGATTGACACACTACGAAACCACCCTGCGGGCAGAGCGATATTTCGCCGGCTCTTGGCCACAGGTCTTCGCAACGCCACCGTACTGTCTATGAAGCGGCAAGAAAGGCAGCCCGTTCTGAGAAACCGCACAGTTACGTTCTCCACAAGAACACTCGCGACATTCCTGGCCGTCTATACTAGCATTCGACATGTGCACGAGCACTGATTCCACCGTGCGCCGGTGTGGTCCTCCCTGATTTATCCCTGAATGAGGCAGTGCGACAGCTGTACATCCAAAGTGGGTGCGCTGTCACTCTGGCAGTCAGAACATTTGTCCAAGTTCATCAATATTTGTCTGATAAGCTTAAATTGGAGCCTTGGCCGGATCCTCGTCATCGGGGTGATAATATAAAGGCTCCCATCAAATTATTGCGAAAGTATGACCTAGATTTAGACTCTAACGAGTCTTTGTCTTTCATGTTCACTCACCGCCATTTTCATCCTCGTCAACACTTTTCTCTCTCTATATTTAGTAAAGCAATGAAGGGGGCTAGTTGGTGAACGTTCATGGTTATATTGCGCTCAGTTTTACAAACACGATATTAAGGAAGGACAGGACGTGGACGGATGTAGCGCAAACTACCAACTGTTTAATACTGGTGCATGTGAACAATGTATGCCTGACCCGAACTATGATCACACGTCGTCACCTTGTCATATCTTATATGTAACCCTTCCCCCCCCCCCCCCCCCCCCCTCCCGCTCCATATCTCCTTGTATATAAGCGCGTTCTTTACCAGTATTAAACAGTTGGTAGTTTGCGCTACATCCGTCCACGTCCTGTCCTTCCTTAATATCGTGTTTGTAAAACTGAGCGCAATATAACCATGATCTCTCTATATATATATTTTTGCTTTCGTTTCTCTTCCCCGATGCTGAGTAGCACGTCAGAACTATACGAACGACCTTTCATCTTTTCTATTATAATAAATGTCTCTCTCTCTCGCTTTCGCTTTCCCTCTGGCGGCACTCAGCGGATGGATGGATCTTATGTTATGAATGTCCCCTTTGGAACGGGGCTGTGGGTTGCACCACCAACCTCTTACTATTATACTGCCTATTGTCCTACCTAGGTTAAAAAAGAAAAGAAAGAAAAGGAAAAACAGCCCGCGAGGAATTATCACAACCAAATTTTCTGACCCCCTATTGTAAGCTTTGTTTTTGTACGTCTCCGTTTGTTGTCATTTCCTTACTTTTCTTCTACCAATTTACAATTACGTCTTACTAATCTATATTGCAGACATGTTTACCTTCCCCTTGCTCTCGCTGAACCCAAAGGCTTCAAGGACGCCAGTGGTGCCTAAATCGACCGCTGGGCAGATATTTTCACATTCTAATAAAACATGCTCCATCGTTTCCCTAGCTTTAACGCAGCAAGCACATGCTTCTTCTTCCTTCTTTTACCTCGCTTTATAAGTGCGTGTTCTAAGGCATCCTGATCTCTCTTCGAAAAGTAATGAGCTTTCATTTGAGTTATCATAAATTGTTTCTTTCCTGATTTCGTGCTTTCCTCTTTAGTAGTTACTCATGGCAGGTTTCTTTTGCAATGCCGCCACTCATAACATTATTTAAACCTCGCTGACTTTCCGCTCGACGTTCTTTGTTGCTGTGTTGCTCACCCTACAGGCCGCATAGTTGCTGGTAAGCTTCCTAATTATTTTTCTCCGCTGTGAATCAATGTTTTCCTTGTACAAATACTTCAACACCCTCCCAGCCCATTCACTTTCTTCCATATTCCTGTCGTTCTTCATAATCAATTTTACCGTGAGATTCCCTCACTTAAAACTAGTCCGGCCCATATCACCCTGCACAGCTTCGTTTGTAGTCTTCCCGTGAGCGCCCAATGCGAGGCGACTCATTGGCCTTTGGTTCCCATCGGGTCCTGATTGTACGCCTGATTTAAAGCAAACAACCGCATTTCCAAACGTAAGTCCTGGAACCATTACACCTTTCCACGTACCTCGGAGCACCTCGTACCTATTGTATCCCCATAGCGATCTGTATTTCATTACGGCTGCATTTCTCTTCCCCTTTACTGTTACTGTTTATTCTTGTGTTGCCATGTATCTATTTTCTTCGTTTATCCATATACCAAGGCATTTATATTCTTTTGCCCGAGGTATTTCCTGGCCGTGTATTGCCACTGTCTTTTCACTGTTTTCATTGAATACGATAACACCTGATTTCCTAACATTAAATTTCGAACCAAAATTCTCACCTTCCTCTCCACAAATATTAGCCAGACGTTGAAAATCACTTTGCTTGTTAGCTAGCAACACAATGTCGTCCGCATAAAATAAACCTGTAAGCTGCTGCTCTACTATACTGTACCCGCCTGCTTGTATGAGAGATTAAACCCGATATTACTTCCTTCTAGCGCCCTCTCCATCCTCACTATGTAAATCACAAACAGCAGTGGGGATAAAGGGCACCCTCGCCTCAGTCCCTTGTTTATATTAACTTTCTCGTCGCTTCTCATCCCTTTCCATTCAACGCAAACGGTATTTTCGAGGTAAATCTCTCAAAAGCTGTAGATAACCGTCGCCTAAGCGTTCCCCTTCCAAAATACCCCCAAAATGTTGCGGTATACGTTGTCATATGTTCCTGTAATGTTCAAAAAGGCCACATATAATGGTGTGCTTTCTACTCTTGATATTTCAATACACTGAGTGACAAATAAGTTACCATCCAAGCAGATACCTATTCTAAAGCCATCCTGAGGTTCTCCCAAAATGCCATTATTCTATACCCATGCTTGCAGCTTTGATGTAATTACTTGCATTGCTAACCTGTATATTACCGATGTAATGGTCCACGGTCTATACGAGTGAATTCTATCTCTCTCCCCCTTACCTTTATAAATTAAATTCATTCTACTTTTTTGCCAAATGCCTGGTATTCGTCTATCTTTTAAAGTTTTTTCCACTGCCTTCACCAGAGCGTCCTTACTTCTTGGTCCTAGTTCATTAATCAGCCTAACAGGAACCTCGTCTAGCCCTGCGGCTGTGCACTTAGGAATTTTCTCTTCGACTTTCTTCCAGTAGAAATTTGTCAGCACCAGCTCCTTTACCATCTGGTTCTCTTTGATGCTCTTTTTTTTTCTTCAATTACAACTTCGTGATTGCCTTGGAAAAATTCGGCTGCTATTTTTTGGATGCAATTTAATGCCGCGTCCCCTTCGAGTTTGTTTCCGTCTTCGTCTAAGATACGGTGTTGTATTGTTGCTGACTTCCTGCTTAATAATGTTATGTGGTTCCAAAATATTATAGGTGCGGCCTTATTTTTCTCACGTATTTCTGCCAACCAACGTTCACTTTCACCTTTTAATTTTGCTTGCACCAGTATTTGAACCTTAGACTTTCTCTCCCGATATATTTCCCATTTACTGGTTACTTCATCCTGTGGCAACGGCGCCTTCTTTGCTTGCCTGTGCTCTCAGGATGCTTTCTGTCGTTCTGAGATCGCTTCTCGTATCTCCCTGTTCTACCAGCTTTTCGGTTTCTTTGTTCTTTTCCAACGAATATGCTGTTACTCTTTCCGTATTTCTGTCGTTATTACACTTAGAAACTCAATATATTCCCACTCTTGACTTGGCCATTTGTCAAGTTCTTCCTCGACTCTTGTGACTATATTTCTTATTTGTTCAGCGTTAAGATTTGAACTGGCCATTTTACGCCCTTTGCTCTCTTTCCCAAATATATATCCCATTTTCAAAATGATGCGTTTATGGTCACTCCCTATGCTGCTATACCCTTCCTCGTCAATGACCATTTCTCTGAACTTATCATGAATTTTTCTGTCATCAGACAGTAATCAATGGTCGTTTGCCGGTTTCCACTTCCCCCGTGATCTACCCTTCATACTTAGGCCCTGTATTCACGATAACCAGGTTATGTTGCTCACAAAAATCTAGCATTGACTTCGCGTTGTAGGCGGTGTAGCAATCTAAATCCTCTATGTGGGCATTCATGTCATCTAATGGATAATTTCGGCATTCTTCCCGAAACGCTTAATATCAGCACTTATGCATTGTACTAACTCTTGATTCTTCTCTGTGCAATTATTTCCGGTCCACAAATACGTTACGCCTAGCCAAGTTTTCTTTCCGCTCATTGTAGCTGATAACCAAAGATGCCCTTGACATTTTTAATTGACCCTTTCATTTGGCTCCCTGATAGATAAGCATTCCGACTCCCTCTCCCTTTCTTTCCGACTTAGTTCTGTTGTACTCTTCCCAAACATAATTCTCAATCATTGGCGGCGCTTCGGAGTCTCTAAGGTGCGTTTCCGTAACTGCATACACCTTTATTTGTTCTCTATTTAACTGTTCCTCAATCTCTGCCCACTTTTCCTTTCTTCTGCCGCCCTGCATGGCTATGTAGCCTAATGCATGGCGAGCATTCTTTCTTGTTTTCCTCCTTTTTCTGCTAATTACGGCGATGCTATTCTGAGGTTCCCCTAGGGGACCTTCTTCCTTACTACTTACTCTGGCCTCTTTAGCGCCCGTGGGCGCCCTAAAAAAGCAACAGCGCGACCAGCAAGTCGCCAGCCCACTTCGCACCCAAGCCTGTAATTGAAGTGGATTCTCTGTTTACTTCGACAACCTCGAAACCTTTCTCTCAACTCATTTTCCATATCACCTCATTAGTAGCCAGTACGGCTCTTTGTACGTGACTGTCACGCACAGGCACCTTGGGCACCGTGCACACCACGATCTGCACCTGAGGGGACAGCTCGCGCAAGTCATCCACCCCCTTCGCCAAGCGCTGGGCTAGTCCTGTCCCTTTCCTGTTTAGAACGTCATTTAGCCCACCTGCTGCTATGATAAGGTTGCACATGTGGGCATTTTCCGCGAGCTTTGCTTTTGCTCGCTCCATGACAGAACCCAGTCAATCCAGCGATTCTTTGAAGCACCCCTCCTCCCCCCCGGTGGAAGAGGCGGACGCCTGCCCCTTCGTGTGGACCTGTCCGCAGAGACACGAACGTACGGCGGGCGATGTGGTTCTAAGGCAGTGATACGAACAGCTTACCCAGAATCTACTGTACATAAACCAGCTCCAACGCCTACTCCAGGGGACTCCAGAACGTGGTACGCACTTCTAGCCTACCCACCCTATTTAATCACTCTCTCACTCTCTGAAAGGCCGCCTTTGAGTCGTAAAGTATGACCCATTTTTGTGGTCGCCCTTGTGGGACGTGTTGTAGTTTGCATTTTGCCTCACGCCGCAAAACTGAGGAGAAACCGGCACAGCTAGGAGATAAGAAATTATCACCATCAAGCTCGTGAGAAAGAACACGACCAAATATTTCAGTGGCTGCCGGGACATACCGGTATTACTTTCGAGTATTCCGCCGAGGAGACGACCAGGTCCGCCAAGAATTTCTTTCTGGCTCGGACTACCACGCACACTTATTCGTCGTCTCGTAGTTCCCCGATGTGCCGACTACACAAACTTGGCCGTCCCTTAAAAGCTGCCTACCACCACGAATTACAATGCAACGATACAATGCAACGTTGTTGTGTCGCCTCTGGGTTGCGTTTCGCTCTCGAAAGCATACTCGTTCCGCATTAGAATGGCTGACACACCTGCATGCAACTCTTGAGGCACCCGAGAACTACTGCACGCGTCCTGTGTTTTTGTTCTCGTTGCGGAGCGCATCGCCGCCCACTCCGGACAGCATTAAACCGGCTGAACTCCAGACCATTTTCAGAAGCCGACATAAGTGGACCGTGGCAGTGTGCGTCGCTGGTGCAGAAAGCAGCGAAGGCGTTGCTTCACTACTTGAAGCCGACACGTCTCTGCGACGGCTCGTAGACGTAGTAGTGTAGAGTTGCAGTGTACGTGTGACTAGTTCTCTTTATCTTCCGCTCTTTCTCTCTTTTCATTCATTTATCCCCTTTCTCCACTTCAGGGTAGCAAACCGGATGTGTGTCTGGTTAACCTCCCTGCATTTCCCTTGTTACTCTATCTCTCTTTCTCTATCTAGGCCTACAGACATTTCCTGTTAGAAATAAACAACGGCGGCGTAATTCGTGGTGTTGTACCCCCACACCGATTCAACAGCTTATTTGCTCGGTGGCCAAGACCATCTCATAACTTGAACAGACGAAACACGCCATCAACAAATTTCGACAGATTGACACACTATATGAAAGAACCTTTCGGCCATAGCAATATTTGGCTCACTGCTGGCCCCAGGTGTGCTACAGGATGTCCTAGATGAACCCGGACACATTTCGCCGATATTCAGAATGATCCGCGATGTTTGTGGTTTGTAATAAATGAGTATTGTCTTTTAAAAATGAATAGTGTGCTGCATTCTTCAAGTTCCTCTAGCTCCGTAAGATATCGATATGCTAGAAATGTGCTATTGTTCGGCGTGCGCTGCTTACCAGGGTGCAGTCGCATTTTGATTATCTAATGTTTTCTGTAACGCTTCGAGGAATTACACATAATGAGAAACTATATATGTGTAAGGCGAAGGTTGTGGGTTGCGAAGGTTGTGGGTTCGGTTCCCACCTGCGGCAAGTTGTTTTTTCATCCACTTTAATTACGTTTAACTTATCGTTTCTTTATTTTCATTTATTAAGCACAAGTAATTTCTCCTATGTTGTCCTTGGTGTCAGTGTTTGTTGGCTTCTTATGACATGACTAATAAAAATCGAGACCCTCGGTTAACCGCCTTTCTTCACATAGTCAGAAAGTTTCGGAATGGGTTCCGCTTGCGCAACACGTAACTCAAAAGAAGGGGCCAGCCAATCGATGCTTGCCACAAGTCCTTACGTTTACACGATTGGAGCGCTGCAACGAAAGCGCATTCCAGAAGAAGAAAAAAAAAAGGAAGAAAAGAAAACAGAGAGGGTCCGCTACCATATGCGAGGCGGGAACCGCGAAATCACGAGCGACGACCAGGAAGAAATCGCCGCAAGGTCAGCGCGTGAGTATCGGCTCGGAAGCGCAGCCGCTGCGCGCAGCGGTCTCCACCACAGTCGTCCGAAAGATGCCACGGCCGGCGGAGACCTTGCGGAGGCACGCGAGAGGCTGACGAAGACGAAGGCGCGCATCCGAAAAACTTTCGATCTTGCAGATTGCTTCGGCGGCGCGATGCACTCCCCCTCCCCCGTCGTGCAGAGAGGGCGCGCGATGGCTTATCAATAAAGCGGCTGTTGTTTCGCTCCGTTCAGGGACCTCTACCGCAGCGGTCATCGGCGTCCATCGAAGAGCGGTAGCACTGCCCTCCCGCCGACTTCCTAAGCGCGCTGCTTCGGAGCCCAATGCACGCGTGCGCGCCGCCGCCGATCGGAGAGGAGGCCGAGAGAGCGCGCCCGGCGACGCCGCTACAACGTCCTGACATCAAGGCTTCAAAAGTGTTGCGCGTTTAAATTTCTTTTCCAAACCCCTCTCTCGTTTTCGTATCTCGCCGAGGAGAGCACGCGACCTTTTTGATGGATGAACTGGGAAGAGGAGCGCGCGCTGCTTCCCGCCGCAGCGCACGCAACCGGCATCGCTAACCCCAGCCCCCTCCCCGCTTTCTCCGGCGGAATGGAACGCCTATTACGGAAAGTGTCGGTTGCGAAACGGACCGCGCCGCCATAATCGACGGGGCCACCGCGCATTCGCCTTAAACAACAGTAGCCGAACAAGTTGCGCCAGCGAGGAGAGGGACGAGGCGACGTCGGGCTTATAAGCCGCGTTAAGACGAACGCCGATGACGAAACGTGGCATCGCGAGATCGCCTGTTAAATGGTTTCTGCGTGTCATTTCGCTCGCGTCGCTACAGCCGTTCGGTGTAGTGCGGCGGCTTAGTTGCCGTTCGGCTTTCTCCCTTTTCTCTTATTCGCGTCCAAACAGCTATTTCGACCGATTCGCAACAGACGGAACAACATCGAGTTGTATAACGCCTGGCGGAAAGGAAAAGTGCAGCCGTGCTAGAAGGCACGGGGCAAGAAATAATGAAGCGCCTCGGAGCGCCTTCCGATCGGCCCGGTTTGTCATTTGACGCCGGGCTTCTATATCTACAGTAAACTGGCGAGGGGGTGGGGGGTCGAGGGGGGAAATCGCATCAGTCTTACTTTTGTCGACAGGCCCGCGGGCGACCCGAAGCGACGCGCGAAGTCGCAACGAAATAGAAAACCTCGCCCTTGCGTCACTGCGGCTCTCGTGCGGCTTTCCAGTCGGCCGTCTCGGGAGTGTCACCGTAGCGTGCCCGCTCGGCACACGCACTTTCTCTGGCCCAGCATGATGTCTGTACGGGGCGCACCGGAAAAGAAAGTGCCGGGCACGTCTCTCGCGGTCCATGGCGCCGGCGCCGCGCCAGCGAAAGGGCGCGTGCCGACGTTTTTCGCTGGGTGCATTCTCCTCTTACGCGCCCAGTTCTTGGGATTTGTTTTTTGTGGCGTTGAGCTGCGAATGCGAATGCATGTTTAAGTTGTCTCTCCAACAAGCGCGCTCGCTGACTAACTTCGCTAGCGACTATCACTGCGACGCCTTCTTGAATTTCTCTCTTCTTCGAAACGTGCGCTCTGCTACGGGTGTTCGAATCGATAACTTTTCGAGTCGTATCGACTTCGCAGCAATACGGCTGTTCGAGAGAAATGTCATTGGAATATCGAATCGAATATCCAATATTTCTCATTCCTACATAAATTAACATTTCAATTTTGTGTGGCCCATCTGACAAATAAAAAATAAATAGAAACTCGAGAGGGAGGCTTACTTAGAATATTTTATATATGCATGTGATTCTGTTCACAACAAGACTTCCCGTCACCTTAAGCGCTTTTAGGTGAGAAACAATCGCCTTTTGTTGCCTGACACGCCATGTAACTGAGAGTAATTAAACGACAGAACAGCATGTCATCAGAAGCAAGTGCAAAGTGTTGCGTTCTTTAAAGGAACTACACTGCAGTACCGCTTCATAATTACTACAGTGCAAACTACGAATGAAAAAAAAGGGGGGACACGAATCAACAGGACTAATCGTTTAACTATGAATCCATACCAATTACCCCAATTCACGGTTATCCTACGCTACCAAACGTTACTGTAAAGAGATGCAAAGAGGGTGATACTGGCCAAATAATCCGTAGGCTTGCCTACATGGAGACAATGTAGTCAGATATAGGCCGCCTTTTAATAAAAAGCGAGGCATTCTTATTGAATGACTGGAAGTGAATAAGCAAAACGTATCTGCCCCCTCGCTTTTTCTTAGCAACTGGTGCTTCTGCACAACAGCCAAGGCACCAGCAGCATAATAATTCTCAATAATGCTCCCTTGAATTGATCTCACTCCCTCGAGACTTCAGTAAGTGTTGTTATATCTTACATTTGAACAAAATGGAATGTTCGACGACTTCAGATAGTGAACGTTCTCGAATCGCAGACGAATGAAACAGCGCGAACTATCGCACGTTAAATTTTGAATATTCACACATCACCTAAATCTCGTATCTTAACTATTATCTGCAGAATTCAAGCTACGGGGGTGGCTTTCTACTCTAATAAAGTACACATATACCACGCTATAGTAAATTTATGTTCTGGAGTAGCACACACTGTTCCTGTTGAAACGTCGCGGCCGGCGCTGAGCGACACACCAACAGTATATCCGGTGACGAACCGTCGAAAAACAGTCACCGTCAAAAGATTAAACTATGTATGCGTGACACTGTCATAGCTGACGAGACCACTCTCGTGCCCTCAGCCATCGAGGGCCACTGTGCGCCCACTTAGGTGGCTTAAGCATAGGGAGAAAGCTTTGGATGTTGCTTCGTACTGGAGCATGACCCAACATACTGTTCTATTTATGGATGTCGACAAAGGAAATGTCCGATCCATGTTGCTATGTTGCAGCGCCGACGATTCAGCAAGCCACAATTAGAAAAAACAAGTAAGTGCCACGTTAACAGAAGGCTGGGTCATCTAAGAGCCTGTCAAGACCTCAAAAGCGTATGCTCAGAGTTTGTATAAGACAAGTGCTTCGGCGAAGCACATGGAATACCACACGCACGCACGCGCGCGCGCGCGCGCACACACACACACACACACACACACACACACACACACACACACACACACACACACACACACACACACACACACACACACACACACACACACACACACACACACACACACACACACACACACACACGCACACGCACACGCACACGCACACGCACACACACACACACACACACTCTCTCTCTCTCTCTCTATATATATATATATATATATATATATATATATATATCTCACTCGTCGAAGCGCTGGTCTTAAAAAATCTGAACTATTCTACAACAACCAGCACAAGTTCCTACTTTATTGAACTTGAGAACATGTGGGAACAGTCAAGCCTGGTTATTCTTATCATTTGGGCCCTGTACGCTTCTTTATGTACTCTTCTTCGCTGTGTAGTTGAGGTCGTCACCACTCGTCCTGAATAAAAAGAGAGAGACACAAGAAAAGGGAAAGGCAGGGAGGTTAACCAGATGGGAAGATCCGGTTTGCTACCCTACGCTGGGGAGATAGGGGAGGGGGAGGTAAAGTGATAGCAAAGCAGAGATAAAGAAAGGAAGTAGCATGGACATACAATCACAGTCGGTCACTGTCACCGCATACCGTCATTGCACAGAACAGTAGCACTTGCAGCACTATAAACATCTGTTGATGCAACAGCCGCTTCTCCAATTCTGTTGCCCTTAAAAACTGCCCTCGTCGCCCTCCGCTGCGATGGCTTGTGACACCGGCATTCTAAAATAAGTTACTCTATTAGAGATCTTTGGTCGAAGCGCGCTATCGCGATCGTCTCTATAAATTGTAGCCAGGACAGTCACAGAGAAGGTGTTGAAGAGCCTCCTCGCTACCACAGTCATCGCACGTGGCGCCGTCAGCCCATCCGATTCGGAACGCAAATGACTTAGTGAAGGCCACCTCTAGCCATATTCGACAAAGCAGGGTAGCTTCGCAACGGCAGAGTCCAGCTGCAATAAAAAGAAACCAAAGTGAAGCGCCTGAATGTGCTGACGACAGTCAGTCCGGGCGTGTCGATAGTAGTATACCGCTGCAATGTTAAATTTGTACGCAAGCCAACCACGTACGGGGCATTCTGCTGTCAGCCTGTCGCCAGGTGGTCCACGCGAGGTAGGTATTCTTGGTCTGTCAGCACCTTCAGAGACGCAGCTCTTAAATGCGATGTCCAGATTACAGCTTAATTGCTCTGTCGTAAAGATAAGCTGAAAAAACAGAAGGGAAAGTGTGGGCGCGCCAGAGGCAACAAGCAGCGGACTAAGCTAGTGGACAAATTGCTAGCACGCTGTGGTCTTCCATCAACACGCTTGGTGGTAGTGGTGAGACAAATCCACGCACCAATGGCACGGTTGACTCAGAGAACGAGCCACAAAGGTGTAGCTACGAAATGTACTATATAGACACGCCTAAATATTGTTCGACTGTGCGCTCATAACTGTATCAGTGTTCTTTTATAGGATTGCAATCCTATATTATTGACTGCATGCCATTCTGTCTTATAGCTGCTGCTGTCTTGTCTGCATATAGGTCACCTAACGCACCGCAGTACTCTGCAACTAGATTCAATGGCCCCTGATCGTATTACATGTGCAAATCAATTTCACATGTAACTGCTTCTTTTTTTAAATGCTGCTACGCAGAACAGTAACGTAACAGGGAATCGAGTTTGACAGCGTACAGCCTAAAATGTAGACTTGAAGTTGTTGTCGTGGGCAGGCCAAAAATATACAGAATTGACGTTTGATACTCAGACAATTCATCAATTGAACCTGAGGTTTGCTGAATTTCCAAGTAGTGGTTAAATTGGTGCTGTCCTAAAAGCCTAAACACCTCTGGCACAGAGAGCTGTGGCCGTTCCCGGCGCGGCCTTTCAACGCAGCAGTCATTCTCCTTATCGTTCTCAAAAAGACAGCTTGTCGTCGTCTTAGATGCCAGCGAACGTAGCGTCGTCTTCATACCATCGTCGTGGTGCCAAAATTTTCATCATGCCACCGTGTTTGTCTTTGTCGCGCCATTTTTCCCCTGGCGAATAAGTAAAGATGCCGTAAGTGCCTAAATCTGTGTGCCTTGTGTTACGTTGCCATGCTTGGATGAAAGCGAGACGAGCGAACCAATGAACCCGCAGGATTGGCGCCATTTCAAAGTTATCAAGAGCAGTAATAACATGAAACTTCTTAATGTTTTTATTTTAACGTTTCGTGCTTTTTTTCAGCAAAACACATTTTGTTTGTGAAATAAAGTGAAGTTTACTCGTGCAACCAGACTGTTGCGCCAACAAACGTAACACTATTTTGCAGGGGAAAGATGCTTTTTTATGTCGGCAACAAGTGACGTATTTTGTAACAATTAAGAGTACGAATATTGTAAATTTCTAATGCGATTCGAATAGACACTTCCATTTGATTTGTATTCTACTCGACAAGTTACTGTTCGACGTTGTCGAACATTCGCTTCTTTTCGAATATAAGGGATAACAACACTTATTTGAGTCCACAGGAAGGAAGGCGAATGTAAGTAATGACTGTTCCGAGTTATTCTGCTGGAGGGAAGCCGCGGTTGTTGTGCACAGGCACAAGTTTCTGAGCAAACGCTTGGAGCAGCAAACCTTTCACCATTATTTTCAGCCATTCAATAAGTATGCCTCGCGCTTAGGGAGCTTACGAATTCGAATTCTCCATTTAGGCGAACTAATATATTGCTTCGTCAATTTCACCATATTTGCATCACATTAAGGCAATTTATTGCACTGAATTATTATTACGCTTTACTCTTTCAACAAACAGCCATCAACATGCATCTATGAAGTGCTATATCGATCCCTCCCTCTGTTTCATTTCTCACATGACGATGGTTTGCCAGATACGATCACGTTTCAGTTATTTCCAGATTGCAAACTTCCTTGTTAATCGGACGTCCTGTTCTGAACGGTATCACTAGTATCAAGTGACGTAATTAAGCCTAGACATTTTTACGGTTGCCATGTGGCCGGTTTGGCACCAACTCCAGCGGTTATTCCCTCTCGGTGCCGGCTGGTGATATATGCACCTTGTCCCATCGCTCTCCATTTGCCGTTTTTCCAGTTCCTTCACGAGTTCTCACATTATAAGCTGCACTGCCAGCGCTCTGTCACGCGCTCACATAAAGCACACAACTGGATTGTCGAAAGTCCCTTCAGTCCTAGCACCCTAAAAATTTCATCGTCATGATATACGAAGTTGCGAGACTGAACCGTCCGTACTTTCGCTTTCTTCTATAAGTCTAAGCGTACCCTCAGCTTTTCTCCGACAAGTCTTCTCGGCAGCAGCACCACACTGTGGAGGCTTATTGCGTCAGCTCGCTCATTAGCAACACGTATTGTTCGGCAGTTCGTAGGCTATATTAGGTGTGTTCGAATAAATTATTCGCAACCCCAACATGGCTAGAACTGAAATCTTGGCCGAGTTGGTACCTACTCTTATCCATACTTTGGGTTGCGCACAAAACATACACGGACGAAGGGAACGACTAGACGACACGAGCGCGAATTCTCAACTGCTATGTTTACTGAATAAATATTATTTATGCAAAAACTACTAACGACACATTGTAGTGAAACTAACACCATGACGAACCAGGCGTAACCTGACATTGCAAACATGCACCTGTAGGCCTTTATTAGCAGTCAGTCCCGCGACCCCTGCTGCAAACATGCGCAAATTCTTTTTCCGCTACCAAAATAGCTGGAAGACTGACTTAAGCGTCTCCATTCATTTAACGCGCTAGCATTTTTGGGACACTTCACAGATTTTCTGGAGCTGTCTATGTAGGCTTGTGTCTTACCGTTTTCATGCCACCAAGCAGGGTCACTGTGTAACCAATAGCCGAATGGTTAGAGCATAGGTGTGCTGTGCCGAGGTAACAGGGTTTGAAATGAACCTTCGGACCAACTTCCGTTACTGAGCAGGTGGCAATGTCTACACATGTGCCGCTCTTCAAAGAACCTTTCCCGCAGACATCCATCACTGTAGATGCTGGAATTGGTATGTGCCGCTCTTCAGTGAAACACTTTGACACCGATTCGGAGCACTGGATATGTGACAATCAGTGCGTGCTGGCCTTCAACGAACCTCCTGATGCCACCTTGGATGGCTGGGTATATGCCAGCAGGTGTGTGCCGCTCTAGAATGTCAAAACATATCTTTTAAATTTATCCGATGCTGGGCGGAATCGATACCATGTTACACAGGTTCCTCAAGAACAGCAACCAGACATTTTAGCAGGCTGCGCCACAAATTCACCAAGTATGTGCCACTTTTGAAGGAACGTGTAGCGTCCACCGATACCGCGACAGGTCGGCGCACAGGCGCACAGGCGCACGCGGTACTGGAAAGTGGTATGATACCAGCAAATAGGCGAGTTTCGAGGACTGCACGAGCGGAGACCACTCGGGGTAGACGAACTATGGCTAAGAAATGAGAAGAAGTCGCGCCGATCATGAGAGGACGGCCGTAGGGCGTCGATGGACATGGTGAGCTCGTCAATCCGGGACTCTAAGCGGGACATGACTGAGAACTCTGGTGTTGAAGAGACGGCGGCGACCCAAAGAGAAGTCGCCTCGTGGACTCGATCAGCGAGCTGGGTGAGGTGGCCCAGAGTCAAGTACCCTGCAGCGGCCAAGACAAGGCGGGTGGACTGGAAACGCTCCAGGAAGAGTTCCCTCAAAGAGCTCACCGTTCGAGTAGACGTTGCTTGCAGCCAAGAGCTGCCGCATGCTGTTGAGCAGCTGGGAGGGGCGGCGATCTCCAAGCTCCTCGGAGGTGAGCAAGTGGAGGCGCACTCTCTCAGATGACGTGGTACGGTCTAAAATACTCTAAGTTGTTGGTACGAGCCACCACAAAAGGCAGTTTGCAAAGTGGCGAAATCGAGAAGTCCCCGAGATGATGTGGTGCAGATAGAAGACGGCTAAGACCTGGACGAACCAAACCTGCGAGTTCTTCCGCCAGAACGTAGGCACACGAAACTGGAGAGCTGCGACGTCCCGTGGGCGCGAGGTAGCGTCAGACGGAAGGTTGCCTGAGGGTGGCAGGTTGCTGGGGTCGACCATCGCTTAAGTCGGAGTCACCACTGTCGGGAACCGAGGGGTCGCAGCGGAACTCCAGAACAAGGGGACCAACGTAACAGGCTTCTAGGACCGAACTGTGCTGACATGCTTGCGCATCGAGCATGCAACTTTGTCTTCCTCGTCTCTCGCAGCCGGCCCCAAGGCGCCCACTTAGAGCGCCGACCTTAGCGTCTCCGAGTTGCAGCGTCAGTGGGCGCTAGTAGCGCCTTTCGCGCCAATCCTTTAGCGAACTGCGCTAAAGCACTGGGTACGTTCCGCTCTTCAATGAATCCCTCGCCAACTTGAGTCACTGTGTATGGGTGTGCGGCAAGTGAGGAAACGATTATGAGCCTTCACATGCAACGGCGCGGCCCGTTTTTTGCAGCTCCACTGGATGCAGCGCCAATAGATGGCGCAGCGTATTTAGAAACAAGTGCGCGAAAGGAGGCTGGCTGCTGCATGACCAGTTTCTCAGCGTTCGCATGCGCCGGCGCGCCATGCATCTCGGGCGCCATGCGCAGGCTTCACGCCGCCGCCGCTAAAGAGCGCCGAGTGTTCTTGCGGAAGCAAGAAAGACGAGTCCCTCTGCCGTACACGCCTCGCACATAACTTGTTCCGGCGGTGGCAATACGTTGTGTCGCTATATTGATTCAATGCTAAACACATTATCTTCGATAGCAATCTTTAAATGGGTTTAGGCAAATTTATTGTCATTTAGGGCAGCACACTCCCAGGTGCACATGCCTACTTACCTAAGTTGACGTCAAAAACGTTCACTGAAGAGCGGAACACTCCTACTGGCCCATATCAAGTGACCCAAGTTGGCATCAAAGAGGTTCATTCAAGGCCAGCACAGACCGCGTGGCATATTTCCAGTGCTCCAAGTCGGTGTCAATGTATTTCTGCGGACAGGGGCGCTGTGGCGTAAAACTGTTCCAAACTTTTGTATTCCAATTCTGTAATCAGCCCTCCGCGATTGGTGAAAATTTTTTTTGGACCACCCCCACTTCACCTGTCTGTCACGCGAAGTCACAAAAACCGCAATAGCTTCCCATTTCATATGACGTGTACACACTGATTATGCATGATTGGACCGAAGAAAACAAAAATAGTTACCTCTGATTCGACGTCTTTTCGCCATTAGCCCTCGGCTATTGGTCAAAAGCTTTCTGGCTGCACCCACTTCACCTGCCTGTCACGCGACGTCACAAAGCCGCGAGAACTCACCGCGTCAAAGTGACGTGTACGCGTTAAAGGTTCAATAATATACCGAACAAGACTGAATTTTTTTCTGAATAGCCACAGGCTGCCCCATTGCGAAAGGAATAAAAGATGGCTGCCGCCGATCGCCCAGGCACTGGCTACTCGCTCCTGTCGGAGAGCATGGGTGTATTTGCGTATAATAAAACTTTTTGCGTGGCCGTGTAACGTTTTCGAGCACTTTCGGCACGTTTACCCCCTCATTCTGCCAACTCTTCTTTGCTGAGGGTCCGTTTTAGCGTCATTCTTGAGCTTCCGTTGCATGCCACCGCGATTTTCGACCAGCCACCGCAAGTTAAGTAAGAAAAAGCCGACCAATCGTAGACGCCGGCACCACCCTCTTCGTCCGGATATCGACTTTCAGTGCAGTGGCTCGGCCCCATCGAATCCCTCTCCTCTTGAGCGTTCTCCTTGCCTCTTGTCAGCCAATTAGATACGACAAGCCGCTCAGTGTAGGCAATGTTATTCGTTTTTCAAGCAAACAAAAGTGACCTCCTATGAACGAGGAGAGCGTTTGATTGGTCTGTTCAGACAACCCTGCGGGTGACCGCCCGGTGCTTGCGTTGGCGGTTACGCAAATTTGACGTCAGGAGATTGGAATAGAAATATATTGGAATCGTTTTACGTTATAGGGCCCATGGTTCGTATACGTTTCAGCATTTCAGCCAATTTCGGCCGCAATATGGCCTTTAAAGAATAGTGTTCGCAGCAGTTCACTTTCGGAACAACTTTCCTAACTTCGAAGATAGCAGATGCGACTTTTGCATTTCGGACGGAGCCTAAATTTGCGACCGGAATCAAACTTGCTATCTTGCAGAAGCTTCATCTTTGCCTAAAGTTCCCTTACGACTTTTGTCGAAGTAGTCATTCAAAAATTCTGACTAGCCTAAAGAGAGCCTAAAGCGTTTCTGTTTTTTACAATGACTACATCGTAAGCATATGCCTTTCAATCTATACTCGCTTATCTCAGCTACCAAAAACTACTAAAACCTCATTACGTGATGGTCTGTTTTCGGCTACGCTGCTGATGGGTTTTCGTGACGTACACCCGTGAGCAAAAGTATGCGGACCACGGGAGCGCGTGCCAAACTGCATCGACGCGCCGTCTACCGACGCGGTGCCTGCTGTCGAGAGGGCCGCTAGAGCAGCGGTGCGCACGCGCGTCCCATCGTATCTGCTGGCCTGACATGTAGCTTTGCCTGTCGTGGTTATGGTGCTCGTAGACTAAACGTCCACTGGGCGTCGTTTTCTCTTCTCCGTCTTATCTGGGCCATTGTTTTACGCAGCGGCTGGTGTAAGATTCGTCGGACGGTCCTACCGCTGTCGGCCAGATGTAGGAGTCGTCGGACTATCTCGCCGCTGCCACCATTTGAAGGAGATGAAGGTCGTAGACAGGAACTCGGTGAAAAGGATTTATTTACATATTAACAGTTTAAAGCAAGATACATTGGCAGTCTAGCGCGACTCCCATATGGAGCCCGCAAAACTAACATACAGCAAACAGTTTACGAGCACACAGCTCACTAGTACATTTCTAGTATGACAGAGCACTCAGCTCCCGACAACGAGCACAACACGAGCACACTCTAGCAGCCGGCAAACGCTGCTTATAAGCTCTCCGCTTGACGTCATAGTTCGACGTCATCGTTCGGCGGGGACGGAGCAGGAATGGTCGGGAAGGTTCGTCCAAGCATTGTAAACTTGCCGCCGCCCCGCAGGCTCACAAACACTAATGCACACAAGTTCGAGCCTATACACACAAAGGCTCCGGAGTCAACGACCGAGGGCTTCGTAGAACTGTGTTCCGTCTCGGGTGGCGCGGCGGAGTACCACATTCCTGAGCTGACCGCGCGCCACGTGGCTGCCGGTCATCCGCAGTTCTCGGAAGGGCTCCCTGTCTGGTGGGCTTGGAACACGTGCAGCGGGCTGAAAGCTGGCACGTTACCACCCCGTATGGCCATTCCTAACACTGGGCTGGCCCGCGCGTACGCCGCGCTTCGCTTCCATTCTTTCTTTGGGGGGATTATTGCGCGCCTCACTGCCTTCTCTGACGCCTTTAGATGACTCGCGCAAAATGGCTCTCTGCGGCGTTGTATTATCTCGAACTGTTCCGATGTTTGCTGCCGCAGGTAGAAGCAAGGTTTTGCAATCGGTGTCCGCCGTCGCGTTAAGAAGTAGAACTGAGTTGGAGGCGCTACTATGCTCCGCAAGCAACAGGATACTAAACGGAGAAATTATCGGCACCGTACGGCCTTTATTTCTTCAAACCCTTCAACAAGCCTTGAACAAGAAATGCATGCGAGGGTGTTGCTACAGACAGCTGCGGCAACGCTGACACATGCCCGAGAATATAAAATCAGCTGCGGCTGTGCGGTGCACGCTGCTGTGAAGTTCCAATTACAGTTGCACCCTTACGAATCGGGTCGGCGTGACCGACCTGAATCACTGGTAGGGGTCTCCTATGTCATCGCGTTACGAGTGGATACCACGGCACCTCCGAGGCGTCATCGCCGCCTCTGGAAAATTGACAGCGTAGTGAAATCATGCATACAGTTGTGAAAATTATAATCTCCGAAAATAACAGCAGCACGTTGGCTTGTCGTAAGTGCCCTCAAGACAGGAGTCTGTCGGTGGTCACCCCGACCAGTGATTCAAGTCGGTCACCCCTACCCGATTCGTAAGGGTGCAACTGTAATTGGAACTTCACAGCAGCATGCACCGCACAGCCGCACCTGATTTTATATTCTCGCGCATGTGTCAGCGTTGCCGCAGCTGTCTGTAGCAACACCCTCGCATGCATTTCTTGTTGAAGGCTTGTTGAAGGATTTGAAGAAATAAAGGCAGTACGGTGCCGATAATTTCTCCGTTTAGTATCCTGTTGCTTGCGGAGCATAGTAGCGCCTGCAACTCAGTTCTACTTCTTAACGCGACGGCGGACACCGATTGCAAAACCTTGCTTCTACCTGCGGCAGCAAACATTGGAACAGTTTGAGATAATACAACGCCGCAGAGAGCCATTTTGCGCGAGTCATCTAAAGGCGTCAGAGAAGGCAGTGAGGCGCGCAATAATCCCCCCGAAGAAAGAATGGAAGCGAAGCGCGGCGTACGCGCGGGCCAGCCCAGCCGCTGCGTAAAACAATGGCCCAGATAAGACGGAGAAGAGAAAACGACGCCCAGTGGACGTTTAGTCTACGAGCACCATAACCACGACAGGCAAAGCTACATGTCAGGCCAGCAGATACGATGGGACGCGCGTGCGCACCGCTGCTCTAGCGGCCCTCTCGACAGCAGGCACCGCGTCGGTAGACGGCGCGTCGATGCAGTTTGGCACGCGCTCCCGTGGTCCGTATACTTTTGCTCACGGGTGTACGTGTACATGGTACCGATCCTTGTTGGTGTAAAAGACTGGTGGGCTGTAATGGCGGTGGGCGCCTCCAAAAGAATTGCAGTTTCCCCCGAAAGTGAAGCATTGAAAGCGATAGCAATGTTTCGCGTTTCGCTGAAGGCACCGAGGAAATATGGTTACTCTGGCGTGATAAGGAGCGGCGCCAGCGGCGTCGGATGGATCGCAACTATAGACCAAGCCATTTTCATGAAACCGACAGAAGACAGATCGAGTCGGCTTGTTAAGCTGAAGTCGGCCTGTCGAGTTCGTGTAAACGCTGGCCGGTCGGGCTGAGCCAGCCCGACTGCCTGGGCTCTACAGTTGCCCAAGACCGTCCCGTTTGCACTGTGCATGTAGACCCAGGAGTGCGATGGGTTGGTCTGGTTGGTTCATGACCGAGAGGGTAAAAACAGCGCGAAGGGCAGGACGAAAGCAGAGACGACGTATACACAGCGCTTCTGTGTTGCAGCCCTTATGTAGGTGCGGTAGGTTCGGGCCAGCCCGAGCCGCTAGTTGCGAGGAACGCGATTTATGCGCCAGCAGCGGGAACGGTATATATATCGCGTCAAGGCATACACAGGGCACTGTGCAGTGCAACCTCGTCGTGACGATAAGGTTCCATGACATAGAGCTCTTGCTGCGGGAACCGAAAGCCCAGTTCGAACGCATTGGTTTCTCCGCTCGACGTTGCGTGGCGTCGTTGTCCAGGCTCGTCATATGCGAGTTCACGTATAAGTGGGTTCACGCCGCCGAGCTCGGTCAGGCTGACTTCCGGGCCCCGGGTTCAAGTAAAAAACGTAGCTGATGATGCACGAGATGAGACCGAAGGGAAAGCCGCCCGCGTCCGATGAAAGGAGCCATGGATTCGGCTAGACGTTTCCCGTTCTTGCCGCTCAGACGACGGTGTCTGCATGGCGGTGTGTACGTACGCGCGCAGCTGCTCAGCGGGAGCGCTAACGTGGGTGCGCACACAAGGCACATATGCCAGCAGCGGATGACAGAACGTAACTTCGGCTCCGAGAGATCCAACTGAGCGGGGAGCGTTACGGTGCTCCTTACTCGGCATCTTCGCCTCTGCACCCAAATGCTGCTGCGCGTCTTGGAGACGTAACGCTCCTCGCTCTGGCCGCGCGTGCGCGCTGATATACCGTGACTCAGTGACAGCGGCGGCGCCGACGGCGATGAGAAGAATGCGCCTCGTGTAATGAGATGAGAAGAATGCGGTCGTTCGTGTAATTGCTAACACAACGAAAGCTCGTTTTACTTTTCACTCCGGACATCTGCGGAAGCGAGTGGAACACTGGGTTGGTCGTAAATTCTAAAGCATATTGCAGGCTTGAACAAGGGTCGGGAACCGTAATGTCTAACATATCGTATATGCTACGCTCTGCTTGATTACTCAAAATTCAGAGTTAAGCAGCGAGAGCTGAACGCACAACCTGGAGTAGCATCTTTGATATGCTGGAGGGAGTTCTCATTGTGGATTGGAATGAACTTGAATTAAATTTATTTCTTTGAAACTTCTGAAGTTTCTAGTGGTGGCCTAGACAAAAGACAAGGAGTGCCTGATAGAGGTCCCTGTCCGCCAATTTGCAGATAGTTCAGGAAACTAATTACTAACTAATTATTCCTATACTAAATAATTTCTAAGTCGACATATCACTGCTTCTTATTGTACAAATGTGCGCGCCATGCCAAGAAATAAAGGTCAACAACTTCTCCTATTTTACCTTGATGTGTGAATATATTTCTGCATTTGACGGTTGACTCGCTGTGGAGCTTCGTATCCTGTCTCCGGTCCTCTAACCCACTACTCCAATTTGCCTCATGACATTGTTTACATACGGGGTGATCAATTTTGGGTTTTATAGAATTTTTGAATATTGCCTTTGGCAGATAGCATAGTTCTGCTCCTTGAACAGGATTATTCGAAGAGGTGGACATTACTAGCACGAGAAATCGACACACATAGTCAACGAAATAACAAAAATTCACTAATTAAGTTGTTACTTAATTACTTTACAGCACATATTGCAATGTGCGAATTGTAGCCGGTGAGCTTGCAAGACGTATCCACTCGAAATGAATTTCCAGGATGACACCGGTTTCGAAATATTATTTCCTAAATTTCGGAACGAAATACCTGGGCTTTTCAGTTACTTTTGTTCTTCAATGCATGAAATATAGTTTTCTTTAAAAAACTAATTGGAACAACAGTGCATTTTTATGGCAAGTTTAATGGTGCATGCTTATAAACTGGCGACCTTCTGGAAATTCATTCTAAGTTGATGCGCTTTGCAAGCTTGCCAGATACAATTCGTAAATAGCGATATTTGCCGTAAAGTACGAGGGTTATCCAAAAAGTAAGAGCCGTTTGCTTACATTTAAATATTTACACGTCAGAATAAAGATTTATTGGTGCAGCGCCATCTGGTAATTCTTCGTGAAGGTAATGAAGTTATTGTTTCGGCCCAGTAGTCGTCTACTTGCCGGGGAATGCAGGCGAAAATGACCGCGAATAATCGTTGCTCCCTCCTGTTGTGAAGTGCGAGCTGTAATTTGATTTTTGCATGCAAAAGGATCATCAGCTTCTCAAGTTCACGGGGAGTTGTGCTTAGTTTATGGACCTACAGTGATGCGTGAAAAAAAGTGTTCAGAGTTTAAACAGAGTTTTGACCAGAGTTAAAGAATGGCCGCACAAATGTACACGATGAAGAGCGAAGTGGCAGGTCAGCATCCAGACCAATGAAACTGTTTAGCAACTGGACAGGGAAGTGCGATTAAATCGACGACTGACAGTTAGTGATCTTGCTGATAAATTTCATATTGTTTGGTGCGCTGAAATTTGGAGGAGTGTAACTGAAGAACTCGGATATCACAAAGTGTGTGCAAGGTGGGTACCAAAAATCCTTACCAACCAAGTCAAACAGCAAAGAATGTCAAGTGGACGAGTGCTTTCGCACTGTTACCGACAAGACGGAGACGAGTTATTTTCGCACAGTGTTACAGGTGACGAGACTTGAATATCCTACGCCACTGCAGAAACAAAACAACAATCAATGCAGTGGCGCCACTCCTCCTCACCAAAACCGCAAACATTCCCGCAATCTCCTTACTGGAGTCCGACATGATGGCTACCGTTTTCAGGAACGAAAAGGGCGTTCCTTTGTTTGATTTCATGGAACGTGGGATCAAAGTTACAGCTGCCGTATACTGTGAAACGCTTGTCAAACTGAGACGTGCGATCAAAAATCGACGGGAAACTGTCGTCTAGAATTGTCCTCCTCTATGACAACGCGCGTCTTTACGCGTGTTGCATCAATTATCCTTACGCATCTGCCCGAACCAAGGAGAGATTAACGATTTTGGTCGGGAACTTTTTGATCACGAACCCTACATTCCCGACCTTGCACCAAATGACTATTTCCTCTTCTTACACTTGAAACAGTGGCTTGCAAGACAACGGTTTGAAGACAACGAGGAACTCAAGACCGCCGTTGTTTGCTGGTTCAATTTCCAGGCGGCGAACTTCCATGTAGAGGGACTAAGGAAACTGGTGCAGCGGTACGAGAAGTGCTTAGAAGTTAACGGTGATTGTGTAGAAAAGTGAAGTAGGTTTGTACTAAACTAAACCCGTCGATAAAGGCTTTTACTAACGAATATATATATATATATATATATATCTTAGGACCAAACTACCCTTACTTATTGAATAACACTCATATTGAATTCAATAGAACAATAGTGGATTTTTGTTAATTAGTTGAATACGTGTTTTCATTTCTCTGCTAGTAATGAACGCTGTTTTTGAATAATCAAGATCAAAGACTAGAATTATGTTATCTCCGAGATGCTATCTTCAAAAAATTCCATAATGCTTAACAATGGTAACCTTGCGTGTATTTACGTCCACGAGGGAGCGTTTATTGAAGCGCCAAGCTAGTGGACGGACCAATTCGTGTGTGCCGAGATCTGATGAGTGCCTATCAATCCCAGAATGACGTCCTTCGCTCAGCATTCCGCTTCTACCGGAATGCGGCCACCGCGATCGGGATTCGATCCCTCGTGCTTATCGGCAGCATGCCATTAACCCTGAGTCGCTGTGGCCGATGCGCATACATAGGTTATCCCAGCTACCTTTAAGCCAAGTGTAAAAACATGCCGAAGCGCACTCAGCAGTATCACGCGACCAAATGCACGTTATAGGCTATTGTACGTAGAAGCTCGAATTATATTTGGAATCCTGCCTGAGGGCAGCGAAGCAGGCGCTGCCCGCGCGACTACACCAGTGATATGCTTTCTGTCACAGCGGTTCATGATAGGGATATGCAGACTGCCCTGTCCCTGCCCTGTTACTTTTTTCTTTATGGTAGCGCAGCCGTGATCGACATGATAGACATTGGTATATGAGAATATGACGAGGAACGGGCGAGGCAGTGGCGCGAGCCGCGGCTGGCCCGTCGTTACGCTCTGCTGGCCCGGTATGGGGCCTGCGGACTGCGTGGGCACGCTGTTCCCACATTTTGGAACGGCCCCACACCAGCTTAGACTGACTTAAAGTGCGCGGTTCGTTCACGCGCGACGTCTGAGAGCACTGCAGTCGCGGCGCGCAAGCGAGCAAGTCACGTGCTCTATTTCTTTTTTATATTTGGCGGGCTTTCGTTTGAATGCGCAAAAAAAGGAATGCATAACCAGCAAGAAATTAGGAAATGCTGAATGAGGTGGGTGGCGACAACTTTATTGAGATTCTGCTCAGTTTTGATCTGGCAGGCCCGAGTCCTAGGATGGCCCCTCACGAGGAGCGACCCTTTCGGCCCAGGCAACGAGGACTTTTTGTAGTTTTTGATCCGGCGTTCTGAGCAGCTCCACCCACGTCTGTCTGTGAGGGAGCTGGCAGGAGCGACCTGGGAGGGGGTAAGCCCTCGCACCCCCAAAGAATGTGATTTTTGGTAGCCAATGTTTGATTTGTGCAGTTTTGACATATTGGGTTCCATTGTCTGTTGGTAATAATGGCCAGCCAATGTGGGCTGGGGAACGACTTAGTTTGGATTCCACGCAGGATCGAGGCTTGCGCTCGCGTGAGGCTTGCGTTTGGAGGCGGGTAAATTCGCCTTTATTGCTTGTAGTAGTTTGTTATCTCGTGGCATGTCGTCGGTGCCTCATCCATGGGATCCGAGTCTGAGGGGCACACCTCCCGGTTGAATAGACCACGGGCTACCCAGTGCGCCTCCTCATTTCCTTGATTCCCCGAACGGGCAGGGAGGTCTCTCTTAGGGGGGGGGGGAACACTCTAGAACTTTCTCAAATGTTAACAGATGTGAAGTTGGTTAATTAAGCTTTACTAAATAGACAGAATGTAAAAAATATATATAGTATGACTTGTTCCATACAGCTGTCAACTGCGTGCATTTGGTAGTGTGCTCCAATAGTGCTTCGGCATATCTTTTAAACCTTGGCTAAAGTTAGCCGGGACACTATGCATTTTTAAATGTTTTCGCAAATACTGCACTTCGCATATTTTTCGACGCCAACAGTACGTGCTAAAAGCGAGAAAAAAACAACAACAAGAATCGGTTTCCATAATAGTAGCCGTTCCGGACGACCGCGGTGCGGTACCCGATACCTGCCATCTCCGACTAACGATCCATGCAGTGCCCCTGGATGGCGCCGTCCTCAGTGTCACAGGCGAGTGCGTGATGACGTCGCTTTTCTTTGTTCTTCATGGTTTCCAAGCCTCAGCGAGCTCAAATTTCTAGTGGGTTGGTCGTGAACGCGGGGGACGTTTCGCCCGAGGTGTGTAAGTAAACAGCGGGCGACATTTACGCTCTATTTGCTGCGCGGACGAGTAGGAAAGCAGTGAACAACCGCGAAGCGTTTCGAGCTATCCGACTATCTCTAAGAGAAGGAAAACATCTGTTCCGTGAAGCAATTGTCACGGTGTGTATTTTTTTTCTTTGTTTTGCGCAATTATTCGATGCGAAAACCAAGCATAGAATAGCCAAGGAGCGCCACAAGTGGCTCTCCTGACGTGATATATTTACTCTTTATATTTTTAAATCTGAACAGCGGATTTCCATAACAATGGAAAAAAATAGGCCATCATGGCGCTCTTGCTTATATATCGGAACATTTTATAACTGGTTTCCAGCCATGGGTACTATAACGTAAAATTATTCCAATATGTTTTTATTCCAACCTCATGACCTCAAACTTGCGTAACCGACGACGTAAGCGTCTGGCGGTCAACCGCAGGGTTGTCTGAACAGACCAATCAAACGCTCCCTTCATAGGAGGTCACTTTTGTTTGCTTGAAAAACGAATAACATTGCCTACACTGAGCGGCTTATCCATATCTAATTGACTGACAAGAGGTGAGGAGCACGCTCAAGGGAAGAGTTATTCGATGGGGCCGAGCCACTGCACCGAAAATGGATAACCGGATGAAGAGGGTGGCGCCGGCGTCTGCGACTGGTCAGGTTTCCCTTACTTAGCTTGCGGTGGCTGGTCGAAAATAGCGGAAGCATGCAACGAAAGCTTTAGAATGACGCTAAAACGGATCCTCAACAAAGAAGAGATGGCATAACGAGGTCATAAACGTGACTAAAGTGCTCGAAAACGTTACGCGGCTAAGCAAAGAGTTTTATTATACGCAAATAAACCTATATATGCTATTCGGCAAGTACAAGTAGCCAGTGCCTGAGCGATCGGTGGCAGCCATCTATTATTCGTTTCGAAACGGGGCAGCCTGCGGCTATTCAGACGAAAATTCAGTTTTGTACGGCACTCGGCGGCAGCGGCAGCACGAAAGGCCATCGCTTGAACACCGCTCTGCTTTTTCGCAGTTTCGTCTCCACCGCAGCTTGTTTGCCCACGCTGAACCTGACGAAGGAACCCGACTGCGCAAGTGCGGCAGAACTACCTCGATCTGCGAACTGCCTGGAACCACCCGCGACGCGACAAGCGACCTTCTCTGAAGATATAAGACGGACTGCTCGGATCTACCAGCACTCGGCGGCAGCGGCAGCACGAAAGACCATCGCTTGAACACCGCTCTGATTTTTCGCAGGTTGGTGTCTTGCAGTGCAGCAGCACTGCAAGAACCCAGGCTTACCCGAAAGCCCGAGTTCTGCCCGGCGCAGTCCGCGGGCTAGGCCAGATAAAGCCCTTAATGGTAAACGTGGCCCTGGCACAGTTCTGATGCTCTTACGCCCGGGCCGGGCGTGGACTTGAAGCCGCACGGGTGCGGGCAGCGCAATGTTAGGCGTTCCAGCACACGCGGGCGTTCTGGATAGATCAAAGACATTCCGAGAGAAGCTAAAGTGAGAAGTTGTAAAAATCGGTTCTTGATCACCTTAGCAAATAAAAAATACGGTTGAAAGCCTTAGTTTTCTTTGTTTCTGTAAAAGCTAACTTTGTGCATGCAAAAATAAAACAATAAGGTGGTATAAAAACCGTTGTTTACACGATTTGTTTGTTACCGTCTTTGCTATTGCACTATGCTATACCGGTCTTGATAAGATTATTGTGTTGCAATCGCGCTATTTTACCACTTATTTTTTATTGCACTACATTGAGGATTGCTTCATCGTCCATGAAGTACAACTCATCGATGGCTTCCATCTTCACTGCATACGCAATATCCTGTATGTGAACCCTAACTTTATACAAGAGAAGTGCTTAGTTGTGACCTCAGCATGGATCGGTGCGGCAGCGTACCTTGCCTTTACTATTTTCGTCCCTAAGTTGGAATCTGCGTCTTTGAGTCTTTGAAGTTTCAGCTGCTTTTGCTTGCTGCTCGCCTAATAAAATTTCAAGCGTTTCCTACAAACGTTTATAGTCCTTAGTGTTTTCCGCCCAGCCCCGGCGGGCCGAACAACCAGGCCGGTGCGGGGCTCCATGCACTAAAGCAGCCACTGCCCCTTAATCAGCGCGCGGAGCTTCGGTTCATCGCTGCCGACCATTAGTGAGAGGGCACGCATGGGCGTCCCCTCGCCAACTTCCCGTTGGCGGCCGTTATGCGAACCTTTCCAGCGCGCGTTCGGCATTTCTGGCTAATCGCGGCATCGTTGTCGCTTTCTTGTTCGCTGCCTCCCCGGAGTAACGACGTCGTTCGACACGCGCCGCGAGGTCGGCGCGGTCGGCCACGCCAAGGTAAACGCGGCCGCTCACGTGCGCCGGCGTAGCCTGTTTTGCGAGCAGCTCGTTCGCGCTCGGATTTCACAGGCGGCGTCAAGTGTAGCACGCGCGGAAAGGGTAGACGCTGTCTTTTTTTTCCCCCTCACTTCACCTGTAGCACCTTGGCTGTAGGCAAAACGCCATTTGGAAGTAACTGTTGTCGTTCTTCGTGTACGCGTGGACTTCTGAAAAGCAAACGTCCCTCGGGTCTTTGGGCACGGAGCCGAGTGTAGTTGTTCCCATTGAGGCCAGTTTCACATCTGGTACGCCGGCTACACCTGCAGTAACGAGCTCGGACGCTTGCATAACAATACACGCGAGCCCACGACGGCCTATTTGTTCCCCTCGCGGTCTGTATGCAGTGAACCTTCCCCGTTTCGGCTCAATCTAGCTGACTTTTGTTGAAGGTCACCTCTGTCGTCGTTTCGGTGACCTTTATGACACTCACGAGCACCGCCTCTATATGGCGTGTGGAGGCGAGCGGACATGCGACCTTGATAGGTCAGCGGATGTGAGGTTCAAGATTTTCCACTTACGCTTGTGGTTTCACCTGCTCTACCGCGTTCAATTTACAGGCAATTCCTGCGCATTTGATGGCAAACACGTCTGCCAAATCATGCCTGCACTTCACATCACACCCTTTTCTCAGCTGACTTTCAAGGACAAACTCAAAGAAACAACCTGACCCGTTTTCCCACATATATTGTCAGCCTTCGGTTAACCCATAAGCAAGACGGCGCACGTCGGCGAAAGAGATTACACAAACAAAACAAGCATGAGGACAAAGGGCGGCCTAGTGAACGCTTTAGGAAACACCTGCGTAATGTGTTATCTCTTTTTGGAGAGAGAAGGAGGCGTGAGTCACTTTGGAGCCGGGCGCGATGCGCCAAGTGCTTTCACCGCTTTGCTGTCTTTGTGCCATAACGGGATGCATGAGTGCTCTGGAAGAGGACGAAGATGTTTGGTGGTATTTGCTGCAGGCGGGCCTATAGCCCTGCGAAAGGTGCCGGCAATTGCTGAGTCCGATTGCTACTTATCAAGTAGGCTAAGGACCGTTACATTACCCAAGGTCGACTTGATACACAAAGGAACACTAATGACAAGGACTGATGAGAGCTCTTCACTCATTTTTCTCTGTAATGCGATGCGTGACTAATCAGTACAAGGTGAAAGCTCAGAGGGATACCGCAAGGATTCGCGAAATAGCTTTCCGGTGTATCGATTCCTGATACCTTTCAAGTTGCTTTTGCCTAAAGATGCACGTTGTTCGTTCAGCATGCACCAAGGCTGCCTTTCCTTTGCAGCTTATGCCGGAAAGCAACGTCCGATACAAGCATTCGCTTAGGCTCTCGTGAACAGGCTCAAGACCCAACCCAAGCGTTCTTTGCGCCCCTCTTTTTACTAAAGACTATGCGAATGTATAAGAGAGAGAGAGAGAGAGAGAGAGAGAGAAGTATAGAGTAAATGTTCTGGTTTGAGAGATGAATGGGTATGGCGATACCGAGAAAAAAAAAAAGACAGGACGGGAGCACGAACCAAGTAAAGCGCCTGCACAAGCTAGCGGTAACACGCTGCGTTCTCAATATCTATTGTGTAGGCTTGTAGACTTTAGAGATTCGAACAGGAGAGATAAGCTTCTCCTCGTAGTGCATATTGTCACTCAGCAATGCAATGTGACGAGTTTGTAGCCATCAATAAAACACATGTGGCTCGTAGTCTGACGTCTTATCTCACACGCTGTGTCTTATTCTTTTGTTTCTCCTGATCCCGGAAGTCCAATCTGCCGACCAGGAACCGTATCGTAACATAGATGTATGGATGATTTACTGTCAGAGGGAGCGCTTATTTGATATTCAAGCCAATAGACATTGCACGTTTTGTCTACATTACGAGATTTGATGATGGACAATATGTACATTAGGCAGATAATAGTGTTATCTTCCTAACGGACATCTGAGTGGCAGTGATCGCCCGAATAAATAATTTAAAGAACTACGCCTGTTTTCAAGCTACTCCTGAACAACTTGTATTGGTGGAGCCGATGAACTAGCTCTATGCAAGTACGTGTACAACACTTGCAACTACATACATAACTATGAAACTATATGCGTTCACCTAATTGCAAAGAATTACATGGAACGACACAATTCATGGGGTCAGGTGTTGAATGGTGAAACAATCATTGCTAGCGCTCGGCTTTTATTCTCTCACAAGCCCTGTCGAAGCGCGAAATCAGTCCGTGGTGCAGACACCTAAATCCCACTAAAGCACGTCACAAAACCTCCACCTGCAAGTGTTACAAAGTACACGGCTCCAAGGTGCGTGCGCTAACCACCGTCGGTGCAACATCGGTACATGCATGAGCCGGTCACTCCATTACCAAACTGGTCCGCGGCGATTTTCGTTGCTTATTTATGATGCATGTCACTTTCATGGTATGTGTGTGCATAAATCATTTTGTGACGTTTTATAGTGCGTAATTTCTGCTTACGGTTTCTTTCTGCACGAGTCTGACGCGGAATCAGCCTCTCACAAGTAAGGTGCAGGACCCATTCCAGGAGTCAGCGTGATTCGCGTTGCATATACTAACTGACACCGCCGCCATGCCATCCAAAATGGGGGTGTTCCCCTTCGCGGTGGACGACCTCTGCACATGCATTCCAGCCACCAAAGTGAAAACGTGCCTCTCGTTTCAAGCAACAGTGTCGGTGCTGTCGTCTTTTGTTCATCACACTCGCAGTTCAACGAACGATTACGACTTCCGTGCGCCCGCGCACTCTTACGCCGGCTGCCGAACGCATTGCCAGTGACGGCACTGCGTAACGAACTCAGGTGGCGCCGGTCACTGCGCCCCATCGCTCCTTTTAGCGATCGCTTACGACCCCTGACTTTGATCGATACAGCCACGACGAGTTCGTCTCCGCGCAGCGTTCCGCTAGTGTGAAAGCGGGGGACGGTTCCTTCCCGTTTGAAATGATTCGCGCTCAGCTGCAAGCGTATACAGCTTCCTTCGGAGAACGCGTTCCTCGACATTTCGATCCGGGGTCGACGCCCGAGCTCGCCTGCCAGTTCGGCGCGTTAAGCCGCCAACATCGTACCCACACCCCAATCAGCGTATCGCGGAAATGCAATGGGAGAGAAAGTCTCCGGAAGGGCGGCGGGTTCGACACCCTGCGACGGGAAGCGTCGTGGAGGCGAATCAAAACGAAGTACGGCAACGGCAATCATTGCGGAGAACGCGCGCGTGCGCGCGCCCGCGCGAGCCGCTGAGCCGAATAGCGGTGCCTTCGCGGCGTGTTGCAGCACAATTTTCGATATGAAGACAGATCGCCGATTAAGCGGAAGGGAGGGGACGAGACGGCCGAGCCCACTCCCATCATTCCGATGAAGAAATTAACCCTATCGTCGTCGTCCCTAGAGCTTTAACAAGAAATTAACCGCACGGTGATGGATCGGCGCCGACGGGGCGACGCGGCGGCGCTGGACTGTTCGTTGCCTCGCCCCGGAGAGCTTTCTTTCTTTCCTCCCCTCGGCATATCCCAGTAGCTCGCGCGCGGCGTGTTGCGGTTCGGCCGGGAGCGAGCCGCTTGCCGCCGCCTTTCGAATTAATGCGCTGCCTTCACCCTTCAACCCTCACGCAGACCGCTGCCGCCTTTGCCTCCGCACTGTACGTCTGGACGTCTCACAGACGGGCCATTATTAAACGGGGCGCCGAACGAAAGTGTTTCTTGTTGTCGCCGCGAGCACGCCTCTTGCCTTTGCAACTCTCTCTCTCTCTCTCTTCGATGTATATACCGCGCCAGAGTGTTGCGGTCATTCTCGTGCGCAAGACAGGCAGCGGCGGCGTCAGTGCGCATTCACGTGTTCTTTTTTTTCTGACTGCCGGGCCCGGCTACTTCATAAGCGACGTCTAAACGCCCTCCCCTTTGGCTTCAAAGCCTCCACCCACCATCCCAACTCGCGTTTTCTCCGTCCGCCACAATGGAAGAAGAAGCGCAAGATGGATCCCCGCGACGCTCGACGTGCCGTGGGGTGAATAGCATCGAAAGCGAGGTTACTGCCGCATGCGGAAAGCGCCGGAAAGCGCCCGCGAAAGGGCATTCTCGGACGCGAACCTTAAGAGCACCGCACACGGCTGTAGGTACTTGCGGTCAGAAAAATTAGATTCTCTGATTGAACGCTGCCCACTCCGTAATGGGGATGTGCCACGCAGCGGTACATCTGTCGATGGGACGTGGCGCTCAAGGGAAGAATGTCGAGGCTGCTTGTTCGTCTTCGAGAGCAGCGGTAAAGTCACGCCCAAACAGGAAACCCAACTGCGCAGCGAAGACAACGGCTTTATAGCAGGACTTTTTTTTTTATCACCTGGCTTCGATGGACGGTTCACTCTTCCTCGAACCTTCCAGGGCGACGCACTTTGCGGTTTCGGCTTCCGTCAGAACGCTCACGATTACGGCGCGTCATCTGTAAAGAGCCGAGGAGCTTTCGGACCGGATGTACCTGGTTTCCGGCCGTATATGATGTACACGTTAGCCGCACCACTCTACACCCGAAGGTGCCACGGGCCAGCCCTCCGGATTCTCGCGTCCGCATGCTCTGATAACGGGGCAGCCAAGAAAACAAATGCGTGACGAGGCTCTTGGATTAGACCGAAGATAACAGCGAGGAGGGCGGTGACGCCGCACCGAAGAGGAGGCGCAGAAATGTGACAGCTCGACGCATCGTCCTGTTATCTGAGCGCGAACGTTTTCCTTGTTTCGCGCCTGCCTGTGTTACGTAACGTACCTCCCACTAGACGTAACGGTGGCGCTGAAGCTTCGACTGCTGCAGACGTGCATTCCGATTGTAAATGGCATGCTCTCGTCTGACGGGCCGTAATTATATGGGGGCCGATCGAGAGAACCCTGTCGAGGGAAATACGCGTGCGTATCCTATAGAGTTTGGCTGCACTCCTGCGCCTGCCATTGAGATACAAAAATGTCTTTGAACTCGGCAATGTACACGCATCTATGCAAACGGCACATACGGGCACGTTGAAGCAAGAGAAATGAGTGTAGGTTTGCGGACGCTGAGCATTTGCAGGATAGTAAATCACGGATTACGCTTCTCAACTGGCACGACGTTTACTGCGCAAATGTACGGTGCTCTGAGCAAGAACCCGGAAGAACTCGTTCGAGCGGTGCCTTCCTAATTCTATCAGTGCTCGAATTTCTTTCTCTCGTTCTTCGTGACCACACAACAAGGTTGCATCCCTCCCCCCGCCCCTTCCCCCAATGATTGAAGCCTAAAAAAGCAACAAAAAAATATTTTTTCCTGTTATTTTTTTTTTTTTTTGATGCTCTGAGGTTATAGCTTATCGTAGCTTCTGATGTGCTTTTGACTTATGGTACAGTGTGTGTTGACTAAACCGTAAGATGTCTGAGTACTATATTCATCATGCATATTGACTGTATATAGGCAGTTACTAACAGGGCTATTGACACATAGTTGTGTGCCTTGTCGACACATTCAGCTTTGTGACAGCTCTATCGAAACCTTGAGATGGATTTACTTCAGCCGACTGATCATCACTATTGGGATAAAATATTTATTCGTCAAATGGCATTCGGCAACCCTTTCAGATAAATCGTGGTTCGAGGAAATGGGTCTTTCCTTTCGTAGTCGACAAGGTACCACTTGTATTCGCGTTTTGAAGCAATAGATTACTCTTTCATAAAACGAGGAGATGTCATGTTCTTCTGAGGCACGTTTCAAAGAGAGAGAGAGAGAGAGAGAGAGACGAAGAAGGAAAGGCACCAAGGCCGTGGCCAGTTAGCTCCTCCAGAGAATGCTTAAAAAATGTATAGACACCATTTTATACAAGCAATATTTTTCTAACTTTAAGGATTTGCTTCAACCTGCCACTTAGCAGGTTTGTGTCGCACTGGTGCAGTAAAATTTGTGACAGAAACGGTAAAACACCGCATCGAATTAAATGAATCTTTCGGAGATGCGCCCCTTGTGTTCGCGGTGTTTACGGGCGCTAAACGGACCGACTGGACTTGTTTTAGTGGACCCTTGTGTGCTTGTCTGAATTTCGAGTGCATCTGTTCCGAGGTATCTTCATTCCTCACAGATTCGTTGTTTCTCTAACTTTGCCGTTTATATCCCTGTACTGAACAAAGCATAAGCAAGGTGATCTCCTGGTGGGGGTGGCCAGAGCTTCAGTTTTCTGACATGAAGGTTGCACAGGTTTCACACCCGTTGCAGCGTGTTTTTACAGCGTGAGCTGTCATGCCCTCATTCTAACAGCCGTTGAATTAGCGGCGGTGGAGGCGCCACCGCCGCCGGTGTCCGATGTCGGTAGCAGCCATCGCCCGGAATGAGAGGGGAAAAAAAAAAAAACCTACTAGTTCCCACCCCGGGATCGAACGCGGGCCTGCTGCGTGGGAGTTGGCTACTCTGCCACTGGACCAAGCCAGCGCTTTATTTTTTTTTTCTTATGGCATCCATGGCATTATATGGCATTTTCTCATGGAAAATGCCATATAAACGCGTCTTATTGCGCCCGAGGAGACACGCGATGTGACATGTGCGCTGCGTAGCGTCGATATACGGGCACTTTTCGCATTGCAGTTGCATACTATTAGACCAGGTATAACGCCATGTGCGTTATATATATATATATATATATATATATATATATATATATAGAGAGAGAGAGAGAGAGAGAGAGAGAGATAAACTTCATTTGACAGGAAGAGATTTTAACCGGGGTAGTTGGAGAAGTATGGGAGAGGCCTTTCCCTGAAGTGGGCGTAACCAGGCTTATGATGATGATGATGATGATGATGATGATGATGAGGATGATGATTTTAACCCCCCAGTCCAGGACCCCACTGGCCTCTGCCGCCTGCCTGACGTGGCTAATTAAGGACCTTTGTCCTGTCAAGTCGGAACGGGTGAGCTGTGCCTCCCACCGCTACATTGTGTCATTGCTATTTGGCCACTGAGGGTGCGTAGTGCCTTCCCCCGTTACATGCATTAGGGTGGGTGTGCCACTGCACCAAGTTCGCCCTAGAACGAGTGGGATGCATGGCCTTTAGCAATATTAGATGGGGGAATACGCCGGTCCATATTTTGCGCCAATCTCTTTCCCGCTAAGTTGTGGGTGAGGCGGCGGGTATTTTCGGCAGACTCCGCGCTGATGAGCAAGGATGTCTTTGGCATTCAAATTGAAGGGATGTTGAGAGGGATAATGCGAGTGGTCGGGGTTAGCAGAGGACGCCGTCGCTCGGTTGGTACACCCTCGAGCTAACGCGTTAGCCTGTTCGTTCCCTTGTATACCCCCACGTGCCCCGTGCACTAGAGTAGGCAATGACGGCGGTCGAAAGATTTGTAAATTACCGCGAAGCTAGCAGCAGTCACGTGGCCCTTGAGAGACATGCGACATGTCTCCCGGGAGTCCGTGACTACAACCGAGTGCCTTTGCGAACGCTCTGCGTGAGCGAGGGCTATCGCCACTGCTAATATGGCGGCCGAGGTGGGGGATCTCGCCATGGCCGACGCGATTATTTACTGCTGGCAGATCCCGTTCACGACTACTAGGGCTACTACTTTTGGCAGCATTGCCCGGTCGCCTCTGCCTACGCAGCTGCGTCCGTGTAGTAGGTACTACTACATGGGCGGAATCGGGCTCTGTAGACCGCTGTGCAGAGACCAGGACAAGGCGCAGCAGAAGCCGAAGCTCGCTGTTGACGCCGGGCGGACAGTGCAGATTGTTCTCTTGAAAATGACGCGAAGAGACTTCGCCGCGAAGACCCTGTAATGCGTAGTCCCTAGAATGGACCTCCTATAGCCACTCCTCCAGCCTACGCTGTGACTGTGCTGTGTGTGCCGCTCAGGCCTGTGACTTGTCTTTTTTTACTATCTTATGTTCCTTTTTAAAGTCGCCACGACAACATGACGATTCCCATTTCTTTTTACAGCGTAAGCTGCTGTGGGCTAATTCCAATGGCCACTTCAGTTGGCGATATTGTCCGTCGCCGCCGGTGTCCGTTGCAGCTACCACCAGGCTCCTGCCCAGCGTGGAGTATTGGCCAAGAAATGGTTGGTTTGTCATGAGGAACAGAAAAAGAACAGTCGCAATTTCGCCCGAGAAGCGAAGCATTGATTTCGGCAGCAAATTAGTGGGCAGCTATACGAAGTAAGGAAAGTAGCCTTATCTGCCGTACAAACTTGTAAACTGAGGTATACCGACTAAATAAACTAGCATGGTGTCACGTGCACACAAGTAAACATGAACACATTTCGCTCGATGACCGCAGAAACTCGCTGTCAAAAATCTGGAGTGGTGAATCGCGGCAGCAGCAACGAGCGAATTCACCTTCGTGCTGCGTCTTGCATCAAAGCGAACTAAGCCTCGAAAACACAGCGCGGGGTGGTCTCTGTCCCCGTCGCAGATGGCTTTATAGATGCAGCGGCCCAGAGTAGAACGCCCCCCCCCCCTCCCTCCCCTCCCCCCAGAGCCTTGCGCGCGATGAAAAACGGCGCGCTTCCTCCCCGCGCTTTCCTCCCTTGCGTGCGCGAGATTGAGCCGTAATCGCCGGTTCGCCTTTGAAGGCTTTCAATCGCACATACAGTATACAGCGCGGGGGGACGATTTTATCGCCCTTGGATTTTATACGGAACCTCACGGCGACACCAACGCCGACGGTAAAATTGCTCCTGGAGTGTTCACAATTGCTATCGCAGTAAAAGAAGATTACGGAGATACATAGAATGAAAAACATGTACGGCATACCCGATTAGATCAATCAGGCTGCGTGGCTTTGTCATTGCCCAGTTTCAAAAGGCATGCTAATAGATCACCATAATAATAATCAACATCATCATTACCATCGTATCGTGCCCCTTGCCACGCGATGTGAGATGCGCGCTGCGTAGCGTCGATATGTGCACGCTTTGCATTGCGGTTGCGCAATATTACACCAGGTGGCTCACCATGTAGCAGCTGCATGGTGCCATATAGCAGCAACACTGTAGCTTGCTTTCTTTTAACTGAGTGGCTCCTACGCACTACGCGGGATTGGCCAAGGAACGAATGGATTGTCTGGAGGAATAAAAAGAAGATTAAGGAGATGTATACAAAAATGCTATAGAATGAAAACATGTATAGCATACCTGATTATATTAAGCAGGCTAGGTGACTTTGTCACAGCCGTGTTGCAAAGGGGATGCCAATGAATCATCATCTGCATAATCAGCATCAATTTCTGCCACTTGTCAGGCGATGTGACACGCGCACCGCGTAGCGTCAACACGTGCAAACTTTGCATTGCAGTTGTGTTGCGTTCCACCAGTTGTCCCGACATGTAGCACTTGCATGTTGCATGCAGCTGGACCTGGTTAACTCAAGCAGGGTACGTAACTATTTGCAACCTTGTAATAGAGTAACCACCTCGTATCAAAGGGGATTCCAAAAATCAGCAGCAGCATCAACAGCATCGCATCGTGCCACGGGTCAAGGGATGTGACATGGGCGCCGTGTGGTCTCGATACATGTATTTACTCTTCGGTACACTTTATGTCGCCTCCTCGCAAGGTAGGGACCGCTACCGAAGAAGCGAATCGCAGAGCTACTCGCGCGGCTATAACCAGGCAACGTCGGGCTCAGCAGACCGCTTGGAGAGAGCAGCGCAAGCCGTAGCTCGCCGTCGACACCGGGTGGACAGTTCGGATCGTTCTCGTGAAAACGATGCAAAAGACTTCGCCGCGACGACCCTCTAGTGTGTACTGCCGAAAATGGAGCTCCTATGGAGCGGCTGCTCCAGCTTACGCTCTGACTGTGCTGGGTATGCCGCACAGGTCTGTGACTTATTTGTAGATTGTGCATGGCTGGAACAACTATTGGCAAGTAATCTTGACGACATAGCTATGATCGTTCATTGTTCCCAACATCTGAGTCGGCGTGATATAAAGAATCATTTCGCTCGATTCTATTCTTTTATGAACCACTGTGGCCAATCCTGGTGATAACGCTTTTGAGCGGAGCGCAGCTGAACTTAGTTGAACTGGAGAGTTGTGGAGCGGAGTGTGCTTCATTTGAAGCTATTCGATGCAGAAAGTTAACCCTGTAATGGCCAAACACAGTTACACATCAAGGGCGATTGGGAACAAATTGTTCACCTTTATTCCATACCTGGGGGAGTAGATTTGTACAAGAACGATGAAGTTGTATTTTAGTGTTTTAGCCTAATTATTACAGTAAATAATTCCCGCTTGGTTTGTTGAAGAATCCCCAGTTGGAAACTTCAGTACAGAAACGCAACTGTGGACTTTGCATTGCCGTGATTTCTAAATTTTTTGAAAGCGAAAGTTTTACTGGCCGCGAACTTGCGATTTCGCCATGGCCGTGCTCCAGGGAGGCACATGACGCCACATCGCGTTCCTCGTCGCTGCGTTCGCCTCCGCTCGCTATCGACTATTCGTACAGTCGTTAGAACCCACGACACGCCCTACCGACTCTGAAGCTTTATACGTAGCTCGGACATAAAGGCTTTGCGCGTTGTGTGTTTCAATAATAATAAAAGAAAATTATGGGGTTTCAAGTGCCAAAACCCCTTTCTGATTATGAGTGGAGGACTCCGGCAATTTCGACCAGCTGGGGTTCTTTAACGTAAACCTAAATCACACGGGTGTTTTCGCATTTCGCCCCCATCGAAATGCGGCCGCCGTGGTCGGGATTCGATCCCGCGACCTCGTGCTCAGCAGCCTAACACCATAGCCACTGAGCAACCACGGCGGGTGTTTCAATAACAACCCCAACGGAACTACACTCGTGGAACTCTTGCGGCTGAATTCGCAAAGAGGCAATCAACTCGTGGCCTGAAGTTTACAACTGGAATATGCAAAGCTTGTGACTACAGTGCAAGCTACGGTGCCAAACTAACGAGTCACGCTGGTGCATTCAGCGCCATTTGATTGCGGAATATACGAAGGCTTTCCGTTCAGTCAAAACTAGCACATCGTTTGGGAAAGTCGACCCTATGTTCACGCGAGCATACTGCCTTTGTTGCATTTTATTTGTCTACCTCCTTTTCTTTTCCTCACTCAGACGCTTTCCTTGGGCGTCGGTCCTTGTTCGGAATACGTGTCTTGCAAAGCGAATTCAATTCCATTGACCGCTACGCTTAGGGCGGCCGACAGAGACGCATTCTGTTCTCGCTCAACAGTGGACCATATGCCAGCATGCGTGCCCCTTAAACGCTGGCCAATCTCTTTCACACGACGGAACAAGGGCAGCGACCGTGCCGCAGAAAAGACCGAAGCGATTAAGGCGTTGCCTCGTTCAATTCGTTTGAATCGTGAAGACATGCTGGTTGGGATGCCCCCTGCGCATAGCCCCCCTGAGACCTTGGCCGGTCTTGTGCTTTCGGCTTTCTGAATGCTAGCGCTATTGCCAAGGTCGCAAACATTTCAAGGGAACTTCGTTCACTCTATTCGGCACAACCTGTGCACGTCAAGCCTACAGTCAATTACGCGCGGACAGTTTTTTTTTTCTTTACTACTACGCCGGAACAACCCCTGACGCTATTTATTTTCTTTTTCTCTGTTTCTTTGCTTTCGCTCTCTCTCTTTCTGTGCGTGCGCGCGTTCCCGTTTGTCGTGGGTCCGAGCGCCACGTTGATGGTGGAGGCTGTGAATTGGTGATTGCCCTTCCGTTATGGTAACGAAGGTGATCCGTGCTTTTTAAAGTGATTCGTAGATGTCGAAGAAGAAGAAGCAAGTCAGCTTTCACCAGGAAGCCGTCTGAGTCAGACTATTTATACCAATGATAATTACTTTTTAAATTAAATGTATAGGGAATGTACATAAGCAATAACGTGTACCTTATATGTGCCCCCGCATACAGCTATGAGAACAGACGTTTGACTTTCTGTGTAGGCCTGAGGTGTATTCCGAGGTGTACTAGAAAATGATGCGTAATTCATAACGCGAATGTATAAGTTCTTTAAGAATGATTCGGAAAGCTTACGGAATGATTGGTGTGAATACTGGTGATATACTTCAGTTAGGATAACTTTTAACAGGCGCACCTTTACAATGGGAACGCGCATGTTGCAGGATTTTCTTTCAATGAAAGATTCAAGCTCAAACGTATTGCAAATCGTCGTCTGTGCCAGCGACTTTTCATTGATCTTTATGCAGAAGCGAGACGACGGTATTCTAGAAGCGTGACTTGCTTAATGGTCAATGCAGTTGCTTAATAATGTAGTCCGCGATGCAAATAGGCCTGATCTTTAGATCAGGATTGTTTGCATCGCGAACTGCACGTTTTACTCACCCTGGCCTCATTTATCGTTCTGTTTCAAGGACAGATGTACCAATCTTTCAAACAATGTACGCGTGAGAACTGTGGAGGCGTCTTTCATTTTTACATCTGGGCCTGTCAGGTCGAGATTAAAAGGCGACTGTGGGAACAACACGCTTCTATAACTCCGTACACAATAACAAACAACATCTTTTGTGGATAAATCTGCCAGCCTCATAAGCTGCAGTACAACGCTTATCCACAGTATGTGAGGCAATACAAGACAAAACAATAAATGTTGCTGTTCTGGGGCGGTCTGTGAATACAAGGACAGAGTGTGTGAGTGAGAGAGATAAAAAAGAAGGCAGGGATGTTAACCAGTCAAGAGTCCGGTTGGCAACCCTACGCTGGGGGATGGGACAAGGGGAACAGAAAGAAAGGAGAGAGGCGCACTAAGGCACATACGGCGACTGCTCTAGCAACTCATGTTGAGTGGGAATTCGACGTGCTAATATATACGTCTTAGTACGATCCCGCGGCGAGCCCTGTCTATCTGTTACTGCTCAGTAGAAAAAAAAAATTTAATTTTCTGACGACAAGAATGATGATGCACTGACACACTTGGAGCTTTCGCTGATTATGACTGTTCCCGCTATACTTTCTCGCGTGCGTTTATCCTTGTAGGAACTGATTATGCTGCAGTTTGAGAAAAAAAGAAAAAAAGAAGCGAGAAGCAACCATAGTCATTGCAATGTGTTGACGACATGTGCCCGTCTCTGTAACGCGCAACATTTTGCTTGTACTCTCTTAACCGTTAATTTATTCACCAGACTGTGTGACCGATGTAGTTTCGGTCACATGACGGTACATGTACTGTAAGCCACTCCTTCTGTGCATGGAATGAAGGAGATCTGGCGTTTCTTCTGGCATCCTCTCGGGGCTTTTCATAGCCAGGATCTTTGATCCATCACAGACGGTGAAGGTTTTCAAACGCCGAAAAAAAGGCACCTTCACGCCGACCTTGACTAGCCACTGTCCCACGCGAGACGTTGTATAAATACGGAATGGCTGCCAGCTTCTGCTAGTTCCTGGTCAAAATCCTGGGGAGGTATCCCGTAAGAGTCCACCTAGTGGACATGCCCATTTTGTCTGCTGTTGAACTGCTGATTGGCTGTGGCGCCTGGTTGCTGCAGACGCGCAGCCCCGGCCCCGCCAGTCAGAACTTCAGCAGCAGACGAAATGGACATGTCCACTAGGTGGACTCTTACAGAATACATCCCCTGGATGCAATCGCAGGGACGCCATCTGGGTTCTGCGCTGTCTCCAATACGTTAGTTACGACTGAGACGAGCGCTTGCGTTAGGTAGCCAGCGGCCATTAAACGAGCTTCTTGTTGTCATAGACTAGGCTCTCTAGAATTCCAACAAGGACTACTGAACAGTATTTATGATACATAGGATAACAATACCATGCTTTACCAAATTCGAGTGTGAATTCGAGACTTTAACTATAGGCCAATACCCGTACCTAGCATCTTTACTAAATATTTTGAACGTGTACTGCACAAGAAATTACTTCGGTTTTTGAAAAATCATCAAGTAATTTCACACGAACATCAGTTTTCAACGGGGTAAGTTATCGGAGCTAGCCGTACTTCAACAAAAGAACTAATAATAAAAAATACCGAAGAATATATGTATACTGAGGGAATGTAATTACGAAGAAACTTCTTCGATTCACTCAAACATGAAGTAATTTTCCGTAAACTGCCTGCCCTCTTACGGAATTAGAAGGTGCGTGCTAAACCTTATTAAAAACTATCTGCGAAATCATAAGCTATACGTTACAGCTGGGTTCATCATCGTCCAAGTAAATGCCCGTAACCACAGGCGTACTACGAGGCTTTATTTTAGAGCTGCTTATGTTATTACTTGATATAAGTGATATCATAAGAATCAAACTAACGAAGAGAGAGAGAGAGAGAGAGAGAGAGAGATAAGATAATGCAGAGAAAGGCAGGGAGGTTAACCAGAGGTAGTAAAATGCTTTTGTACGTGGATGACGTGAACGTTTTCTTACCTGGTGCTGATATATTTAATAAAGAGATAGCGGCATTAGGTCGCTAAAGGAGTTGCCAAAGTGGCTACATGTAAACAAACTTCAACTCAATGTCAACAAAACAAAGTATGCAATTCTTAGCTCCCCAAGCACGCGAGTAAATAATCATCTTAGCCTTCATTTTTCCAATGATCAAATAGAGCGCACAAACAGAGTAAGATTTGTTAAGTGTTGGTTTTCATGAAAGCTTATCTTGAAATGAGCATGTTAACCATGTAAACGTTAGTCTGCCACGCATAATAATTACTTAAGGAAAGACCAGACATCAAATACCGGTTGAGTTCAAACCAAGAGTGTATTTTTCTTTGATACGATCACAGATAATGTATTGTGCTTTCATGTGTGGCAAAACTGCTACTACAACTAACATCAAAAAGCTAGCGACGTTGCAAAAAAGGGTATCCGTTCCCCTCAAAGTTTGTGAAACACGGATTCTACAAGGAATTTCCATGATCGTTACAAATTGTTATCAGTAAGAAACTACACACCTGCCGACTCGCGACGTATATTCATACTGAGATTAGAATATCCACTATAGTTTGAAAATACTTATTTCATGATAAACAGAATTTTTCAGATCAAAAATGTGTGTTATCAATTGCCAAAACTAAGAACAAATTATGGCAGATAGTGCCTTAAGTACTTGATCCTTGCTTTCTTGAATGATAAAAGAAATATTCAAAGTGAAATTCAACAAGCAAAGTCCCTGAGACATTTCGGAAACCTACTTTATAGAGATTTGTTAATGGGCCAATCCTCCTCTTGCACTGTTTTATTCCTGGGCTTAGGGAATATCAAACTTGGCACTTGTGCATATTCATTTTTTTGTTGAGGGGTACTGTTTTTCTTGTGTAGTCTATGCAACAAGAAGTTAGTGGGTTTTATTTGCCTAATTACACAATGTTATTTAGTTATGTGATCTCCTAAAGAACTCATCTTACTTCTTGTTGAAGAAATTTTCTGTTACTTGTTTACGCACATTTCGTCGACATATTTAGGTCGATTTTGCTAGAGTGCGTCAAAATTTCTATTCCCTATTCGCTTTTCTTAATTTTGTGATGGGATGATATTATGTTACCCTTGTTTCTCGAGCGTGCGACATATTGAGGGCAGGGATCTAGTGAGTTACTACAAAAGAGCTTGTTGGTGCTTATGCTTACTTATCATACTGTTCTTGGTGCGAAGTAGAAGAACATGAAGCAGGGAAACCGGAAAAAAGGAGAGAGACAGTGAAGGGCCTCTGCCTCTTTCCTTTCTACCTGTTTCTTCGTGTTCTACTTTGCAGCAGGAACAATCTGTTTAGCAAAGCTTGACAGGTGCAAGCGAGCACCTTTAGTCCGTAGTTTTCCTTGGTTTCTTTTACCTTTGTAATATATTTTCCTGTGTTCCAAATGACTATGCAACTAATATTTGCAGCGAAGGAAAGTGAAACGGAAATACACTGAAATTGACAAATAGTACGCCTATAGAGTGATTGCTAGGTCTGGCATGAAAGATTAACATATGGTCGAAGGTCGAGAAACTGGAAGCTGCTTTCAACCGGTGGCTCGTGAGTTAACATAAGAGAGGGAAAACTACTTCAGCCGTGCTGCCAGAAATCTTGACTTTCCGGTCAAGGATGTCCTGCCGAGTGACCTGTTTTTAGCAAAGTTAGACATATGTTTCATGAACTGCCTCCCTAGGCAGCAATGTTTGAAGAATTTTTAGGTACGTGGATGATGTTGTAATCATTCAGGACAAATGCCCACCATAGTCTTGAAGGGCTGTGCCGCGGATAGATTTCCTCATGCAGTGCATCGACTGAGTAACATAGTGGGGTCTCTGTATGATTTCTTCACATTCTGCTTCTGCACTGGCTAAAACGTCATAAGAAGCTTGGGAAATCACTTTCAGCAAGCAGCAACAACACTACTGCGCTTGAAGCTTGCGGTGGATACATGGGAACCCTCATAACGCTGAAGATTCGCGGAGAGATAGACAAAATATGGACTGTTTTGTTTCGCAACAAAATCGAATTAACTGGAACCTGACTGCATTGCTAAATCAGTGTAGTTATTCTGGAATTAGCTGTTTTGCAGTACTCAATACGGTGGTATGCTGCACTCACATGTTACAAAAATGCAGAACTTGAAAGCACACGCAACATGCAGACTGGCTGAGGCGTAGACACACAGTGTGTATTTCCCAATACAAGCCGAGGTGCGCTTTTCAAAGCACTTGCTCGTGAACGTATTGCTGTAGAATTGCAATATTTATTCTCTATCCGGCATATTTCAACATTGTGAAAGTACACGTTAGTCGCGCGAATCCTTGTAGGGAAACTGCTAGCAATTAGCAAGAAAACTTTAACGTCGGGGAAGAATACGCTACACAGCAATTGCCTTTCGTTTGCGACCTTGTTCTACGAAAACGCGTTAGGGTATTTGTTTGTCAGCTGTAACACGGCGCGAAATTTAGCTTCTGAAAAGGCAACTATCGCAGAACGACATCTAAGGAAGGAAACTTCCAAGGTAAACATAAAAATAGACGAGACAAGCAACCTCTGCAGGTCGTCTGGACAGTGCTGGCTGACGATGGGTCAAATTTAGACTTTTTTATTCATAAGAACTTTCACTTTGTCATTGACCCGATGCCCTCGTCAACAATATGCCCAATATCACGACTGGCTGGCAAATGCTCTTGCAAAGTTCTAGCGCAAGAACCGTTCTGTGAATGCGCGCCCAAAAGCATGCGTATACCACGGGGCGTGTGCTTCGCTACACGGGCGATCGAACTCTTCGACGCAAGAACGCCCTAGCTTTCCGCTCGATTAGTCTCCTAAGGAAAGGTCCGCCGGGTCGCCTGTCATTGTTTACTCGGAACTTATAAATCATCGACTCGGGCAGAAACATCCAGATTTAACAAGAGGGAGAAAAAAGCGACGTAGTATAGAGGCGTGCCTTTTTCAAACAAATCGACACCGTTCGACGCACGCCTGCACTGCGGGAATCAATCTGCCTCATGACACGGCGTGTCCTTAGCGGCTTGACAAGCAGCGCCTTGCCGGCACTCTTAATGCCCCCGCAGACAAAAGAGCCGCCGCTCAATCGTCTATCCAAGCAAGCAGCGCTGAGTAATGAACGCGCTCACGGGCGGGGCGTTTTCCCCTTCCCTACAAAGATAACTCCCGCCGATGTATTGCGTGCGCTTGCAAATAGCGTATACACTTTGAGGCCGGGCGTCAACGTGTAATCAGGACAAAATGCATTCGGGACGAGGAAAGTTTATGTATGCTTGTTCGGGTCACACGGAAGGCTCGCGCCGCTACAGCGCCCGCGCAGTATATCGCTTTCTCTTCTCCGTCACTTGACAACGCGGGTGGCGCTGGACAGCGCCGGCCACGCCCTTTTCGGGACAAATGCATCGCGTGGTCAGTTTTTTTTCCCCCGTTTAATAGAGCTCGAACGCGCCGGTCATTCTATTACATCATCGCTGGCGCCAGAAGATGCAATAAGTCTTCGACCCAGGTGGTCACTTAGTGGACCTACGTGATTCCAAGACTCGTACCGCTCAATGCAGCAATGGAAAATGGCGATAAGGCATAGCACATCCAAAGTTGTGTTTTTTGCGTCCAAGTGTGCGGGGAAAATCTATAGTATACGCAGCTCAACACAATGTTTGCTACCAGCCAGGGCAACGCCGAAGTCATCATTTCATACACAGCAACTCCACGCTTAAACTCTTCTTCGACAAAAAGAACTAACCCCTGACTGTGTCTAGAGAGGAGCCAAGCGGTTCGCAGGTGAAATTCGGGAAATTTTGCCCTTTTGTTCTCCCGCTTAGCGACAAACCTAGATTTGCATATATTTCCCGTGAAATATATGCATATCTAGAGTGGAATTCGCAAAGCTTCTCGTTGCTAATTGCTCTTTGTCCTTCGCAGGCGGCCTTCGCTATGTCCAACATCGTGATTGACTACGACCAGCCCGGACAGTTCCATAGCGTAAATAAGTCTCCTGTGAATACGGGTTCTGCTGTCCCAAACACGGGCAGCGGCACATTAAACAATGTAACCCTCTTGCAGGTGTATAAACAGTGCTTGGTCTATCTATTGGATAACTCCCTGACCCTTAAGGACTAAGCTGAGATTATGGATGTACACAAACGTAGTTTTCCTTTTTGCTGAGCTTTAGTGGCAAGTAAACAGCCGATACGAAAACTATACGGGATAAGCTTTTATAGCTAACCCCGTCAGACTCTCGTGTCAAACATTTAGGGACCCGTTAGGTTGTCCAAATTATGACACACTCTTCAACTATATACGGCTTCTGTCATAGAAGGTGTAATTTACGCTCGCTGTCGTGTACAATATAAAGCTTTTTTAACCTTAACCATAACAGTAATAGAAATGTGAAAAAACTAGCACACTCGAGGGTGCAAAAATTTTAAGTGTCTGCATTGGTTCGCACGTTTCTCGGACTCACTTTCCTCACAAGAATCGATCCTCCAAAGATTCTGGCCGTGAAGCGGCTGTCGTGCCACGGAACACGACAGGGACACCACCGGGGCCGCATTTGACTCCCGAGAAAGGGTCGACTACAAATCGGTTGGGGACGCTCGTTACGGGTCCGCGTTAGGTCATTTGGGACCGGCCGGCGACATCAGCCGAGAACTATAATGCGTCGCACCGCAATGGCTTCCCAGAAAGCGTCCGCTCAGTATGGAAAGAGAAAATGGCGTGATGGAATTTGCACGTCGCGGTGCGACGTGTGTTGTCGCCGGCGAAGAGAAAGAAAGTAAAGCAACGACAATAAAGAAAAAGAAAAGCGAGACACACGCGACTTCGCCGTCGACTGTTGGGCAGTTATATAGCTCATCGAGGTCAAGGCGCGGCCAGCCGCGATGGCCGCGCCAGTGCCCGAACCGGGCCGCCGGAGCGCGAAAAAGGGATGACGAGAAGAACAAGACCAAAGAACGGCTACAGGCAGCCTCGACGCGTTTACTCTTTCTCTTTATTTCTTTCCTTTTTTTTCCCCCGGTGCAACGGTTCAAAGCGAGGCGATGCGCCTAGTTGTTTACAGCTGTCGCACGTACTGGAACGCCGCGTTTGAACGGCCGTCCTACATTCAGAAATGCCAAGGTTGAGTCGTGAGTGAGTTGATCTAAAAGCAGCCGAGCCCCCGCGGCAACAGCGAGGGCAACCTCGCGATCTCTGTGACAGCAGATACTTTCAGGGTGGGGTCGGTATAGCCAGCAATAAAGTGAGTTATGCGGGGAGGGGGAGAAAGCGAAAGATGAATGAATGGTGTTGGGGTCTCGGTGCTGACGCCCGTTATTGCGAATGGGTCGCAAGCCCCAAGGGTAGCGTTGGCCTGGCGGCCTGGGGCACTGGAAGCATCCGAAGGTCCCGGCAAAGCAAGAGTAGACTGGTAACAGAACAACTTGTTTATTCTAACATAGCAAAAGAGCGGCCGGTCAGGTCGACCGAAGTGGAGAGATGGGAGAGCACGTAACTCAACAGTACAAATCGGAGCCTCTCTCCTGGCGTCCGGGGGCAGCTGCTCTTATACTCTCGGCGTCGCGGGCCAGAAGGAAGGTCACGGGATGAGCCCACGCGACGGCGGAGCATGAGCCCACGCGACGGCGCGCACGGTCGAGCCGAGAGACATGTTGAGCCGAGTGTAGTGACGCATCGCCAACCCGCCGACGGACAGACCTCCTGGCACCTCACTTGGGGAGCTCCGCTCCCCGGCTGCCGCGCTTTGACAAGCGTGGGCACACACACACACACGCACGCACGAAGACACGTGGCACTGAAACACGCCTGGACACGCTTGGCGGGGAGGCGTTGCGGCGGCGTCGAACGGGCCAAAATGTCCGCCGCTTTGAACGAAGCCCCGGCGTCCGTTGCATCCGCCCCGGCATTACCGCGCGTTGTAGGCGAAACGTAACAATGGCAGGGAGCTAGGTTAACCGGGAATGAGTCTGGCTGGCTACCCTGCACTGGTGTTGAGTAAAATGGAGGCAAAGATTAGGAAGAGAGAAAATTCAGTGGTAATTTTCGCTGACGTAGCGAAAGTTCTCTATTATGTACTACGGACTGTCGTTCAGTCAGAGTTCATGTAGAAATCACAGCAGTGCTTTTGTGGCCTTCTGCAGCTGTGACATGAAAGACCGTGGTCCCAAGATCTTGTTCAACTAAATATGTCTTCTGCCCAGTTTGTTTAGAGGGGTGCGGTGATGGGGAGGACATTTCGTTTTCAAAGGATGGGCAACTGCACAGAACTAGAGTCTCTTCGCCACCACAGCCATTCGGTTTTCCAATCATGAATGATTATGCACAGATGAATGCAATGCCCAGTTTTGCGTGTGCCGAGGTATGCGCGGCCGGCCGGAGCTCCGGACCCCTCTTCATGCAGAGTCAGCGACGACGAGAGCTTTCTCGGCGTAGAGTTCTTGGTACAATCTTTGCATGTTGCGGTGGTTATAAGGCGAGAGCCACAGAGTGCCTGCGAGCTGCTTAAATAACACCCCTGAGTCCACAGATTCCCCGGACAGTCCCTAAGGACAAAACAAGGTCGAGGGAGAGAGGGTCCGGGCAGGTTCCGTGGTCCTAACGCCCCCCTCGGTGGCCGGCGTTTGCTGGAACCGCGCTGGGCTGTCAGGCCGATCTGGCGGTCGGTCAGAGTGGTGTGCCGGGAAAGTTTTATGGCTCGGCGTAGGCCAAAGGGAACCAACTGCAAGACACGGGGTCGAAACACAGCCCTCCTCTGGAAGTCGTCCCAAACACAGCAGGAGTCGTGCTTGGTGCGGGCGCCACCGGACGCTGGCGGGGGTGCATTGCTGCGGGCACGGGGAGGGGCCGAATAAGCAGAACGTGAGCCTGTGGCCGCTTCCGTCGAGGACGTCATGCGGCCGCGAGGAAGCCCGAGCCGTGCACGCAGTCGTCGTGTGCCCGAAGCAGGCACCATGCGGGGGTAAATACGGCCTCCATGGTTGCTTCACCATAGCTCTGACCTCCCGTGAAGTATAAACCCCAAGGCACAAACATAACACCAGGCGTAAGTGACACATTACTGTTACTTCACTTCGAAGGAAAACCAGATACTTGTTCCTTGGGTTTATAGTATTGGTAAGCGGCAAGGAACGCAATCATTAAAAGAAGAAACACTTTATTGGCCTAGGTGGTGCATGTTCTTTAGCCAGAATTGTCCAGATGTTGATCATATTGCATCCTGTGGGTGTTCGCCATGCTTCTCTCTCTGCAAATCCACTGTAATCTTTAATGTCTGTTTTATTTCGGAAATAAACTAGTTGGTTGTGTGCGCGTATCCATATCGTATATCGTCCATGTTCTTAAAGGGACCCTGAAACGATTTTGACAATTTTCTACAAACGTACTGAGTCGTTAGAGTAGGTCATTCTGATCATTAATTGACACATTTAAGTGCTCCGCGTAAAGCGTGTAATTTATTCTAAGGTTTTAAACATGCACATCGCTGCCGATCGCAGCGCACTGCTCGGCGGAATTTTAAGCCGCCCCTACCCATATGACCGAAATCACCCATATGACGTCAGTGGGGTGAGCTATCGGATTGGCTGACCAGGGCGCGTGATCGATAATTTTTCCAACTTTATGGTAAACAAATGATGTTCGTAATAGTTGGAATGTTAGTTAATTTGTTTTTATAAAAAGAAAGTAACATAAAGAGAATGCACAAGAACAATTTTTCTGTACACTTAAGCACTTCCGGTACACAGCAAGTGTCGTCTGCTTGTGTTACAACGTGCTCCGTCTTCGACGAGACCTCAACTGTCAGTGTCGGTTTGTCTTTTCGCGAGCGCTATGATTCGACTTTGTTGCGTTGTGGACTGCAAACGTAGCGACTGGCAATATGTCAAGCTGCGACATTGTGTCCCTCTGCAAGCCAGTGGACGAGCGGACTGGCTGCAGCGCATCAGACTGCCGCTATCCGACCGTTGCCAGGATTTGTGCGATTGCGCCCGTCACTTTACCCTGGAAGATTACTAACGCAATAGTGTTTCGCGAGTCCGGTATTAGGGTAAACGCAAGCGCAAGGGTACAGGGCCTGGCCGTGTCCGCTTGCGTCTCGTTTCAGGAGATGAATAGAAGCGCAAATGTGAATGGTCTGCACGGTGCAGCCACCTGGTGGCATAGAGCTCAACCACACACAGTAGCAGTAACAAAATGTATTCTTCTTTGCTGCTGGTGTAAATTTTTCGCAGGAGTGTAATCATTAACACGTTGTTTTTGTAAATGTTTAAAATGTCTTACACTTGGTTAGAGCAATATTAGCTCTTTCTTTGGCTCGTTAAGCTCTGCGCCAACGGGTGGCTGGACCGTGGAGGCAGCTCACGTACGTCTACGCTAAAGTTCCTTGATCAGCTTTAGTTTATGCCTCCACTGTGAAGTCTTCAGGTAGTGTGTGATTACCGGAATACCAGACACGTTCGGCGCTACGACAGAATTCTCGCAACGCACGCTGCTTCGATACTTCTCGCTGGAGTCGACGGCCAAGCGGCTAGCGGAGAGGTCACGCGCGGGCGGGGGCGGGCTCCAAAACAACCGGAAGTGGACGATGTGACGTCGCATCGTGACGCGGAACCAGTGAAGGCGGAGCTTAGCCCCGATCGCTCGGCGAACGAGTTGAGGAGGAAAAGCATGGCTAGGGAGGAGGGTAACATGTAATCGCTTGTAGCTCCATTAATACGTAACGCTTCACTTAAATTGTGGTGCGAATGTTCTACTTAAGCTGTACCCTACGCGTCTACAAAATTTGTCCGAACCGTTTCAGGGGCCCTTTAACAGTGCGCCACAATTCTCGCCATAAAAAGAAGCATATTTTTTTACTAGTTTTTCTTTCTTCTGTATACTTCAGGAGTAAGGGCACGCATTGACATAGAGTGCTATAACGTAAACCTATTACAAACATTTTTATTCCAATTTTGCAATCAACCATGCACAATTAGCGAAAAAATTTCGGGCTAACCCTCCTTCGCCTGTCTGACGGGCGACATCACGGAAACAGCGATATGATAGGTGCCCCAGTTATGCATGATTAGACCGAACGAAAGAAAAATTATTATTTCTGATTCAATGCCTTTTTCGAAATTATCTCTCTGCTACTGGTCAAACGTTTTCGGGCTTCGCCTACTTCACCTATCTGTCACGCGACATCACAAAACCACGAAAACTCACCACGTCAAAGTGACGTGTACAAATTGGAGACACATTAGTATGCTGAACAAAACAGAATTTTTTTCTGACTAGCCGGAGACTTCACCGTTCCGAAAGGAATAGAAGATGGCTGCCAGTCGATCGCGCTGAGGAACTGTGGGGGAGCAGGGATTTATTTAGATATAATAAAGATTATCGCGTGGCAGTATATGGTTATGAGCCCGTTCGACATGTACACGATATCCCTTTGCCAACTCTTTGCTGAGGATCCCTTCTGACGGCATTCTTAACCTTCCGCTGCTCGCCGCCGCGATATTCGACCAGCCATCGCAAGCTAAGTAAGGGGAAGCGGACCAATCGCGGATGCCGGCGCTACCCTCTTCATCCGATTATCTATTTTCACTTTGCTGACTCGGCCCGAACTAAACCCTCACCACTTGAGCGTGCTCTTCGCCACATGTCAGCCAATTAGATAAGAAAAAAAAAATGGAGGACGCTTAAGCTTCGCCTTCTAGAGTGGAACGCGACAGCGTTCCCGTCGACCCGCCAAGGGGTGTAAGACAATGGGCTACGGCGCAGCGACTACGCGCCCCGCATCGGACGCGGTGAGCGTCGAGCAAAGCAGCGTTCGGCGCGGCAACGAAATGTGCGCCTGAGCAAGCGACGCACGCCTGAGCCTTAGAAACAGCTCGTTTCTAAGGCAACACCGCATTCACTAGAGGCGCTTTTGTACCGCTTTGAAGCATCGAACTCGTGGCTCAGTGGGGACAGTAAACTGCTTACTTTGTAGAAAGCCAGAGACCATTGAACACGTTTTCATCGATTGCTGGGACCCAACATTTCATTGAGATATCTTACAACGTACACTTAAAAAAGAACTACCGATTACACCTCTTGGTATTCGGTATTTGCCAACCGATAACGAAGGAGGAGTTCCGTACGATATGTTTATGCTCCTTGGCCTCCACAGTCTGTGGAAAACGAGAATGGCAGTGCGACACTCGGATGTCGATACCCGTCTGGCGAGAATAAACTTCATCGAAAGTGTCGCGTATATTCGGGAAATATATCGTGCCCAGAGTGAGCCTCCCGAGTGGGTGGCTATTCTTGATGAACTGATCAAGCTGAAGCGATTTTAATATATAATGTTAGCCAAAGTGTGGTTGACATGTTTTAGCATTTGAATGTGTTCTTGGTTTGTGCTGCAAACAGGCAATAAAGAAAAAAAAAAAAACTCGTGGCTCAGTGGTAGCGTCTCCGTCTCACACTCCGGAGACCCTGGTTCGATTCCCACCCAGCCCATCTTGCAAGTTGTTTTTAATTCATGAAGTGCCTGCTGGGATTTATCGCTCACGGCCAACGCCGACGACACCGGCTTTTCTGCGACACGAGCTCCTTAACGCTGTCGCGTTAAAATTGCTCAATGTCGACAACGCTATTCGCTTTGGAATAAAAAAGCGACCTCCTATACAGAAGGAGCGCGTTTGATTGGGCTTTTCAAACAACGCTGCGGGTTACCGCCCAATATTTGCGTTGATGGTTGCGTAAATTTGACTTCAGGAGAGTGGAATTAAAACATCTTTGAATATTTTTACGTTATAAGGCCTATAGAATGCTTTCTAACTCAGCAACAGTGTTCACAGAGCCTTTCGGTTGCGAGAACTGTGTCGTTAGACAACAGAATTTGCTAATATCTTCGCATCACCACTGAACTGCACATGTTTTCACGAATATTTCTATAACGCATGAACTGCATGTTGAATATGCTGCGTGCTGCATGCTGCACTAGTGCTTACCATACAGAAATTGGGCTGTTGATCACGGATTAGAAGGAAGACGCGTGCATTACTGCTTTATTGCAACGACATCGACGATATCGGTGCTCTTCTTGACGTGCACGTTAAAGTTTGATTAGGTGTCAAGGTTCTTTGAAATGTGTGTTATTGTGGGCAGGGGTAGACGGAAGCTGGGACCGTATTAATAAAAACGTTACTGCACTAGAATTGTTCGTAGGAGTGAATTCCGGCCGATCCTAATGCTGGACATATATTAGTAGTGGTACATGTATGCGCCGTGGTGGGTGGATTGACGCCAAAAATATTCCGACGCCGTAACCATAAGCTGCGTTTGTGGGTGGGTGGGTGGATGGATGGATGGATGGATGGATGGATGGATGGATGGATGGATGGATGGATGGATGGATGGATGGATGGATGGATGGACGGATGTCTTGAGCGTCCTCGTTGGAACGGGGTGGTGGGTTGCGCCACCAATCTCTTGCTATTATACTGCCTAATGCCCTACCTAGGTGAAAAAAGAAAAAAAGGAAAAAGAAACCATGATGAGCTCCCACAACCAAATTTTCGGACCCCCTATTGTGAACTTTGCTTTTGTACGTCTCCGTTTTTTTGTTGTTTCCCTACTTTTCTTCCAGCAATCTTCCAAGCGCCTCTTACTAATCTCTATTGCGGATATGTTTACTTTTGCACAGGATAGCCAGCCTTCTCGAGCCTATCTATCTGTTGTGAAAAACCCTTGTTTTAAGGCATAAAAATTCTTTCAGGACACAAACGCCAAACTACACGGGAAATAATCGAGGCATTTCACATTAAAAGATTGGGAGAGACTTGCGTTAGCCTCTGTCTCTGTTAGAATGCGGATTTCAGATCTTTTTAGCACGTGTGTTAATCTCAAGTAGTGTCATTCTTGTTATTTGCCTTTTGGCTTCCCTACCTCTTGATATGTTTAACTGATGTTGTCATGTTCATATGCTGCGGTATTTGTAATCGCCTATATATATGTTGATAGTTACAATAAAGATTTAGTTGAGGGTTAGCGCTCGTCCTGTTTGCTTCTAGTTTCTGTCTGTGTAACTTCGCGCTACAATTCAAGATCATACTTAGGTGTCCTCGAATTTTTTTGTATGCTGCCTTCAACGAAATACGGCCGCCGTGGTTGGGGCATCGAACCCACGAGTCGTGCTTAGCAGCGCAAAGCTATTACCGCCAGGCCACCGGGTAAATGTTACCCCCGAAGACCTTATACCTACAACGCACGATACCGACGATGACATCCCACAGAGTTTGTTGCGTTGTCGGACGACCTCACATGCCGTTTAAGCTTTTGTTTTTCTTACCGAGGGCCTATTCACAGGACTGTGGTGCTTTCGCACGGCTGCGCAGAGGGGGCCACTGTAATCACTATACTGACTGGACACCTATAGGCCGAGGCAAGCATGCGCCGAAGTTCCTTATCAGCAAATAGGAGGCTGAGCTACGACGTTGTTCCAGAGGTACGCTCTGTGTAGCAATCGTAGTCGTAAAGGTGCATGAAACGGCATATCTTCTCGCCTTCTCCTCCCCCTTTTCTGCTCGTTTCGCAGCATGTGGCCACTTTGACGAGGCGCGACAGAGGCGAAGTGATGCCCGTCTCCAGGGGGTACTGGAACCGCTTTGATCCCAAGTTGTGAGGGGGCCGACTTAGTTGTTTGCATTCTCGCACCCTAAAGTTTGTGCTACCGATAAAAAAAAGGAGTATATGGGACACTCCAGCGACCGCGGCCAAGGTCGCAGGTCATAAAGTCGCCGGCTGAGACCTGGGGAACGTAGCGAGCGGCCGCAGCCCCTCCGGAGGGCGTGGTGGAAGAGGACGCGACAGAAGGCGACAGCGCCGGACATCGGCAGGACGTTCTGGTCCCTGGCTCTGCTCGCGGTAAGCGACTTCTCAGACGCCAGCGCTTCGCTAGAGTAACGACGATGATGCTTGTTGCAGGTTTCAGCGCGACACTCAACAATGTGATATACGTTTGTTTTCTTTAGTTTCCGAGTTTCTGAAGCGTGACCGCCGAAATGCGATCGTTTTCGATGCGCCGGCTTCCATTTCCTTCCCGAGTTCGATTGACACGCATGCCGAAGTGAAGGCTACTTCCGTGACGTATCGATTCACAAGTCCTCGCCTCAACAATAGAATATGGCGTTTGCAATTTTGATGTGTAGTATAGGAATATAACTACTATATATACTACTTTACTGTACATACTATAGTATGTATACTATATATCGCTATATAGACACTTATGATTTTCGTGCAAATTATTAAAAAGGCAAAATAAAGTAGATAAGTATTACGCAACTAAAATGAACAAATATTGTCGTATTGCTAATCATGCTTACTGAATGCACCGCTTGTGTTTCTTGCTTTTCGTTTTTCTACAGTAAGCTACAAGATGGTGTTCTTTTCTCGAGAAGAAATCCCGGAAACCAGAGCTTAGATCACTCTGTCAGTCATAATTGTATAATAAGCATGAAAAAGCTGTTCAGTGCGGTAACATGCAGCAACGCGCACTCCGACAAGCCTCGACGATTGACATACGCGGCGATAGTAAGTGGACGCGCAGAACGAGAAGTAACCTGGCACCTTGTGGATGTTGCAGGTTAAACCATTACGTTATCGATTTGCTAATTAATGAATTACCTCGCACTCAAACATCTAGTGCCCAGCTATCGGTTTCTGAATATTTTCAAGTGTTTCAGTGCTAAAATGCCCGCCGGCCGCTTAATTATTTTTTTTATATATCGTGCAATTTCCCTTTGCTTTTCATTCGGAAATGAACTGAAAGGAGAAGCCAGGCCGCATCTGCCACGGTCACAAAACGTGCCGAAGTTCGCGAAAAAAAGGAAAGAAAGCATGACACCCCCCCTGTATGCTGCGTTCTTGGAACGCAGGCTGTTTTAAGGCGATGAAAGTGGACGCCCCGAATTTTGAATTCCCAATGTGCCGCTTTTTATTAGAGATAGTTGTATTACATAAGTATAGGTTGACACATTCCACGCGTTCGATACAGAGAGTAAATTGGCTGTATCCTGGTTCGTAATATTCTGGTTGAACTGTACTCCATTTCTCCTCGTTGATGACCAAACGCCTTAGTAGTGCAAAACAAAACGAGACCTCCGCTTCGACGTACACACAAAACAACTTTAAGCTCGCACAAAAAGAGAGCGGTGCTCCATCCCTCGAGTCAGCGCTAAAGATGCGACGCTTCACCGAGCCGCGAAGGCTGACGGCCTCTGTGCAATTACGCGTTGCGGCCGCGTATAGGCGATAAGGCGCGAGAAAACAAAGGCCATGCGTCTGGGGCTGTTGTCGCCTGTCGGCTGACGCTGCCATTGCCTACGCGGACAAGTTCCGGCTTACGTGCCGGATTTGATTGTAAAAGCCTGTGGCTCGTGAAAAGAGAAAGAAAGAAAACACATACGCGCGCCATGGGACGTTCGGGCACGTCTAAAACCTCCTGGAACTAGGCCACCGCTTGTTTCCCTGGTTACGTCTCGGAATGTCTGTACGAATGTGACACTGTGCTTGTGGTATCGCAAGGTTACCGACGAACTACACAAGCACGGCCTTCTAAGGCATACACACGGGGCTATGAGTGAGTGAGTGAAATAACTTTATTTCGGTCCAGAGAAGACGCAGGGAAGACCCCGCGCCACCCGGCTAGTCCCACGTAGGGACCGCCAAGCCGAGCTTGACGGCCCGATCGCGGGCACTCTGGACGGCCAGGGTTTGGTCGATGAGTTCGGGGCTGCCCAAGAGCGCAGCCCACCTATCCTCGCTGAAGGAGGAGCCGATGGCTTCACACTCCCACAACACATGGTCCAATGTTGCCCTCAGTCCACACGGGGCTATCGTCTGACAGAAGAGTACCGCCTGCGACCACTTGGAATCGCTTACGTTGCATGTCATATAGGTGTACCAGCCGCAACACGCTAAAGTAATTTTAGCGTTAGGTGCTCGGATTTCGAGATGCCATAATTTTCCTTCCCACAATCTCGATGGGAACTGAGTGTCGCCAATTTCGAATGGGTTGCTCCAAGAATAACGCAAAAGCGGTCAAAACAAGAAGTTCCTGTTTAACTTTTTTTCAATCGCAACCATCATGTTGTTTATCGTGTAGGTAATGTTTAAAAAGTGAAGACAATTGCATTGGGCTTCAGTTTTAGAGATATTAATAATCAAATCTCACCCTTATTCAGCCATCATATATATATATATATATATATATATATATATATATATATATATATATATATATATATATATATATATATATATATATATATATATATATATATATATGATCATATCATGAGAAGCCAACAAACACTGACACCAAGGACAACATAGGGGAAATTACTTGTGCTTAATAAATGAAAGGAAGAAACGATAAGTTCATGGTAATTAAAGTGGATTAAAGTGGATTTTTTCATCCACTTTAATTACCATTAACTTATCGTTTCTTCATTTCATTTATTAAGCACAAGTAATTTCCCCTATGTTGTCCTTGGTGTCAGTGTTCAGTGTTTGTTGGCTTCTCATGATATGACTAATAAAAATCGGGCCCCTCGGTTAACCCCCTTTCTTCTCGTTTATATATATATATATATATATATATATATATATATATATATATATATATATATATATATATATATAATTAGGCGTAATGAAAACAATAATTTGAGTATCTCCAAGCGACGGCAACTGACATTACCGTGATTCTGTCCAGCTACGTGACATTCGCATATTTTTTAACTCTGGCTAAAGTTAGCTGGGACAACCTGTATAAGAGATTCGAAGGGTGAGAGAGCAAAACACTATCATCACGCGTCCTTGTACCGCGTCTAGTGCTTGCTATCTCGATCTCGTTTATCTAAAAGTAAGGTACTTTCATTGACGTAAGAATATGACAACGTACAATGGTCGATGGCGACGCGATTATTTATGGCCAGTCGCTGCAGTGGACCTTATCACCATGCGTAATGTCAGCTTGCATGCTCGCGTTCCTCATGTGCTGCAGACATATTCGAAGTTTTCTGTGCGTTTTTAAACAAACCGCATTTATTCTTCCTCTGTCCGCTCGAGTTTATGAACGCAATCAGCAACGCTTCCTTCTGTAAAATGTTTGCACGAACTATAGACGACACGCGCTTTCCGTGTTCTAGTGAAAGAAAAGAACGAAAATAAACATATTAAGGATAATGGTAATAAAGATAAGCCTGCCGTGGCCTCCGGTTAGCAGGGTGGATTGCTTAAATGGTCATGTCCTCACATAATTTACCAAAATTTAATTTGGGATCATTAAGCAATTCCTGAACACCGACACGTGCTGTAGGCATATAATTGGCGTCGAGATAAGCTCTGCAACTCAGTAAATTCATAATCAGCCGGTCAACTTGAGGCAGTGCGCCGTTCCGTCGCTTCCTTGTCACAGCGTAGAATACAGCCATTTCCATCCAGACGCTTTTCTGTTTGACATCACTGCCTTCGCTCTTTCTATTTTCCTCTCCTTACTCTCTCTCTTTCTGTCTCTCTGTAGAGAAAATCACGAGCCAGTCATTGACCATTTCATTTACGTCCCTCACTACAAATAATAATTCGTGACCTGTTGCTTAATTAATAATATATCACGAAGCCAATGAAAAGACTATCCAAAACCCAGCGCTCTGAGCGCACGAAAAGTCAATTTTCTGCAATTAGCAATGACTTGAGGAAGTAAACAATTCGATCAGAACTCACCTACAATGGCTAAGCGGACACGCGAATAGCATTCTTCACAGGGGAAAATTACTTTTATGTGCATTGAATGAGGGCTTATGGTTTTATGTACATTTTATAAACTTTGTAGCCTTTATTAACCATCTCTCTTATCATGGGTGTGTAACTGGTGATGTGTTATACGTTATAATACGTATTATGAAGAGCGGTACATACGCAGTGGAACTTATTCTTAAGGACCTGTGCACTGCGCGACCGACTTTGAGAGTTGTAGCGCAGCATAGCCTCGCGCTATTGTGTGAATTTCTTTCTGACTTTATTTTTCTTCTGTCACCTTTTATCCCCTTTACCCTCTCCCCAGCACAGGGTGGGCCGCCGGTAGTAACACTGGCTAACCTCCCTGTCTTTCCCTCCCTTTCTTTTTTTCCCTCTCTCCGATGACACAAGTTGGCCTCAAAGAGGTTCATTCAAGAGCAGCACAAACCCAGTGGCCCATAGACATTGACTAAAGATCGTTTTCGGTTGGATACCTAGATAACTGGACAGGCGAGAAAAAAAGTCTGATAATGCCAAGAATGCTACTCGCATTAATAAATGTTGTTTTGGGAAAATCTTTTTCCCTACCGGTTGATCAGGCAGGAAGGCCCTAACGGCACGCCAGCGTCAAGACAAACCGTGGCCAAGTGCCAAGGTGACCTAATCGGCTGCAGACTGTGTTAGAAAGTGCAAAGTGTTATGAATGTTCGTGCCTGTTGCTACAGGTGCTGAAGGTGTAGGACCTGTGTGGTAAGGGATAGGTTTGGGTACTTCACGCACTTTTCGGAGGCTATCTGTTTACGCTTGTTTGGCTCCTTGTATGTATGTTTATATCTAACCGTCTTCCCGCATGCCTGAGTCACTGGGCATGTCGTGGTCGAACGGGTGGTGTGCATCGGACTGCTGTGTTGAGGTAACGTGGTTCCAAGCCAACCATGGCACCAACTTCGGTCAGAGAGTACGTGGCAATTTGTCCATGTGTGCGTGCCGCTCTTCAGCCAACCTCTTTCACGCCGACGTGGGCCACTGTAGACGAGCGACTGGGTCGGTATACCGCTGTTTGACGAAAAACATTGACGCCAGTATGGAACACTGGGTATGCGCCAGTCGTTCTCGGCTGCGGGAACAGGGTTCGAAACCAACCGTGGTATACCACCGCGAACTGACCATAGTTAACTGCGAACTGACTGGGTAGTTAGTGGGGGAATGGTTAGCGCAGCTGGCTACTTTGCTGAGGGAACAGGGTTCGAGGCCAACTATCGAGCCAAATTGGGTCACTGAGTATGTGGCAATGTGTAGGTACATACGTGCCGCTCTTCAACGAGCCTCTCTGACGCTGGCATGGATACTGGGTATGTGCCGCTCTTCGAAGAAACTCTTTGACGCCGACTTGCAACATTAGGTATGTGCCACTAGGTCTGTGTTGGCCCTCAATGAACCTCACTTATGCGAATTTGGGTCGCTTGGTAAGTATGTGCCAGTAGTCGCGAGCCGCTCTTCACCGAACGCATTTGACGCTAACTTGTGTAAGTAGGTACGTGTCATTTGGAATGTGCCGTCTCAACAATGACGAAAAAGATCCCTTAAATTTCTGCAATGCTCAGTGGAATCGAACGAACGTCACAAGGGTTGCTCAAGGACAGCAACCACACGCATTAGCAGGCTGCGCCAGAAATGCGTTGGGTATGGGTCGCTTTTCTATGAACGTCTCTCACGCCAATGCTTTCCGGGGAAGACACAAGGAGTAAAACTCCCCTGTAGCATGCGCCCCAGCCGCAGAACACAATGGCTAGAGCTCAATAAAGTTTTCACTAACCAACTAACGTTAACAAACTGCACCAAGAATACACTGAGTATGTGCCGCTCTTCAGTGACTCTCTCGCCAGCTTGGGTTCCTGAGTATGAGAATGAGTCTGCGGAAAGCGAGGGAACAATTCTAAGCGTTCGAAGGCACCGGCGCGCCACGCTGCTCGTCTCGGAGGCCACGCGCGGGCTTCTCGGCAGTGCGACCAGATGGCGCAGCGTGTCCTGAAACAAGCGCGAGAGAGGAGCGCAGTGGCCACATGAAGCCTTTCTCAACGTTCGCACGCACCAATGAGCCATGCATCTCGAAGGCCGCGCCGGCATCGCGGCAGCGGCGCTAGATGTTGCCGTGCTTATGGAAGCGCGAATGAGGCGTCCCGCTGCAGCACACGCGTACATAACTCGTTTCAATGGTGGCAATGCGCTGCATCGCACTATTGATTTAATGCTATCGCATTTCCCTCGACAGTCATCGTGAGATGGGTTGTGTCATTTTTTTTTGTTTAGACAAAATACAACATTGCTGGTGTGTGTAGATAAAAGCCTGGTAGAGTGATAGCGCGTTTATTTGTAAGAAAAATGCCCTACATTTTAAAAGCGGTCACAGACCAAACACACCGTCAATTAGTATAGTGGGATACCGCGCATTGTTCAATAGGTCGTATAGGCATGGGCGCACATACAGTGCAACTGACGATGTGTGTGCTGTGCTATGTGCTCTCTCTCTCTCTTTCCTCCCCATCTTTCATCCGTCCATCCCGCTCCCATGTGTAGGGTAGCAAACCGGTTGAGCTAAACTGGTCGACCTCCCTGCCTTTCCTTCTCCACTTTTTCCTTCCTTCCTTCCTACAGTGTAAAACGAAAACTTGTCTTCAGACACGGCGCCCACGTATGCCTTGGCTTTTGAACCACCTCTTCATTGCCCATCCCATCCAACGCGTGAAACGATTTTATTTCCTTTCTTTTGGTGAAAAGTGCTCGAGCGGGGGCGAGACGGCGTCGCCGGGCGATAACGCGGCGATGCTGCATGCGTCGTTAAAACATGTTTAGTTACTTTTTTTCGCCGAGTTTCTTGGGACCCATTTCCTCCTCGACGTGTTTGTGCGCCGTTAGGTGAGATCTTTTATTGCGTGCGCTGGCGGTGCGCGCAAGAAACGCGAAGGTCAGCACATTCCTTTGCCTGGCAACGCTTCTATGTCGAAGGCCAGCGGATGCGTTGGTTAGAGACGACATGGTACTGCTCGCGTAGAGCGTTACGTTCGCGCAAAAAAAAAAAAAAAGGATGAGAGAAAGAGAAATGAACAAGCCTTTATAATTTATATTTATATACGCGTGTTGTCTAACACGTGGTGCCAAGCTCATCTTTGTGCGTCAGGTGTGATGAAGTCCGCTTTTGACTCTTTTGTGTCTGTGCGTACGCGTGTTATTTCACATGTATATTTTCCTCATCTGTATGCGTGCTCGTCTGGGATCGCGTCACTGCGTGATACGCTGCTTCAGTATAAACGTTTGTGTCTGGACTCAGTATAGTGAATGGTGCAACTTCTCCTCGCCTTTTGTCTCGGAATGTTCCGTATAGTATGCACCTACATACGGGCCTCATTTGCTTTCTCAGCTAGCTCCGCTTTACATAATTCGAACTTGTGAAACTTCTCATGTTATAATATTTTTCTTATTGATGTTGTTACTCTTACGTGAAAAGTAGTGACCATCACGATTACATAGTTTATGAATCTCTTTTTATATGTTCATTTGAATAAAACAAGAACTCAATAATAAAGAAATACTTCACAGATGTAGGCCAATTTGACAGCTAGCACCACAAAGGCAGTGAATCTGTATAAGCGAGTTCTCGCACCTTTCGGAGGAGGAGGAGACAAAGGGGAGGAAAGACAGGGAGGTTAGCCAGTGTAAGTACCGGCTGACTACCCTGTGCTGGGGAAAGGGGTAAAGGGAATAAAAGGAGAAAGAAGAAGAAGAGTAAAAAAATGGAAACCAGAAAAATCCCACAGTAATGCGAAACTACGCGCTACAACATTCAAAGGCGGTCGCACAATTCGCATGTCCTTAAAAACATTACTATAGTCGGTGACAATGTAAGAGTTGAAAGGCTATAAGTACGCTGTCCAATTCGAACAAAACTTGAATAGATGCGCCAGCGAATCGGGTTCGCTTATTTACCTGTCGTCAAATGGTTTCGCGTGTTTGAAGCTACTGTTTCTCCATGCAGGTCGATCTTTTATTTGTGTCACGGGTTTCAGGTTGAAACCTGAACGCCTAGGCAAAATTTATGGGGGATACCCATATCACTGCTCAGTCAAAGGTAAAGTTTTAGCTCGAAACAACTAGCTTTTATTTTTCATTTAGCCTAGCATCTACTTTAGCAGGCAAAGTCAGCCCTTTATATATATATATATATATATATATATATATATATATAGAGAGAGAGAGAGAGAGAGAGGTGAGAGAGGGAGAGTAATCGACCTCCAGTATGGAACTGGTACAAGACGACATGAGAAACAAAAATTACAGTATACTCGTTTTAAAAAAAGCCCACATATAAGTTGTTTATTCGAATGAGACATAGGCAAGGTAACTTTCATTTTATAGACATTGATCATCACGTTGCAAAGTAAATTCTGGGCTCCGACACACTTTGCATTGCATTTGCATTTGATGCAGTTTGACGTAGGCCGCGGCCGTCGCCACATAAAACTCTTTGCGGTATTCCCCTTAACAGCGTCGCTGTAAAGTCTGATAACATCGGTTCCATCCAAGCAGGTTCCATCATAAAGCAATGCAGCAAGTTGGCAATAGTAGCGGATGACACAGGCACAATCTCGTCGCCTGCATAGCTCCTGGCTGTCGGGGTCACGGGGATGAAGGCAATGTGTGATGCTTGCCGAGGGAAGAACGTTGATGAGAGCTGTGTGTCCCAGAGAAGCGCGACTCATGTCTTTAATTACACCTCCCGTCGCAGTAGCACATATTCATTCTGGGCATTGACCTAAAATGGGCCCATACTCACTGACGCATGCCCAATTGCACACGCTCAACACCCAAGTTGTTGTCTATTCAGGGCACTGTTCCAAGTTGTCTATTTGGCAAGACAGTCTCCGCAAAGTGGGAGGAAGGGACGAATGAAAGCCTCGCTTTCTTTTAAAAGAATAATCTAGCTAAATAAACATAATAAGGCAAAGCAACAGTTTCCCGTCTCCACATGGACGCAACCTTCTACGAGTATAATGACTGGCAAAACTTAATGCGCCTTATTTTATTAATACAAATATAACGCCCTATGGTTATCTTGTATTTGGCTGAAATACAATGGATTCATATTCGAAGCAGCTTCTTTGCAGAGAACATTCACGTGCATGCTGTTATCAACGAGACAAAAGTGCAAGTAGAAAGAAAGAAATTATGAAGTTTTACGTGTCAAAACCACTTTCTGATATGAGGCACGCCGTATAGTGGAGGACTGCGGAAATTTCGCCCACCTGTGGTTCCTTAACGTGCACCACGGGTGTTTTCGCATTTCGCCCCCATCTAAATGCGGCCGCCGTGGCTGGGATTCGATCCCGCGACTACGTGCTCAGCAGCCTAACACCATAGCCAGTGAGCAACCACGGCGGGTAAAAGTGAAAGTACAGTTGAACGGTTCAACAGGCGTACGTCATTACAACGAAATTACCCGCATTACGGAGGATACCATGTTCACAGGCGGAACGCGTATTTATTTAGGCATACTGCAAGCCTTTTTCAGGCGCATACACGAAGGGCAGTAGAACACAGGCGTGGTGAAACACAACGACGACGACAGTGACTACCTGTGCGGCGCGTCGCGGACAAAGAGAGCACGAGGTGGCGGCAACAGGGAAAGAAGAAAAAAAATAGAAGGCGCAGCGGACGTGGGGAAGAGAAGACTGATTCTAGACGGCGTTTGAGCAGCCGGGGTTCGAGAGGGCTACCCGGGTGAAACGCTGGGCAGCCTCCTGACCGTTCACGCTCCGGCGGAGGTCGGTGTCCAGTGCGGCTACCACCTGCCCGCGACTGTTCCCGGCCAGTACTGTTCCTGGTCGACTTGATCTATTGCCGTTCGTGAACGATCGGGCCGCCGCCACCGCTCACCCAGCACTTCGGCGAGTCGACGCGCTGCGTCTTGCTCGGCGACCAAATCGTCCCGCCACGGGCACGACCTGCTGAAGACGACGAGGACGGGAGCGCGAGCAAGGACTTGTAGCGTACAGGGAAAGCCCGAATGTGTAACATGTATTTTAGTTAATTTGTGACGTATGCATCGTTCTGTTTGTACAGTGTATGATATAGTGCTTAGTCATAGTATATGCTATTTACCAACATAAACGTCCACGGATCCATCCTTCACCGCACCGCACGTCAACAAACGTGACGGTCCGCTATCTCCACACTACAACAGGTATTAGTATTCGGAACATTAAATGTATAAGTGAAAAAGAAATGAAAAAAAATGCATCCTACCACGCTCTTGGACTATCCAAAAGCGCATTCAGTGGATAGGCAGTCCACGCATCACAACACGGCGCCTTGCTAGGCAAACTATAAACAACGCAAAAACCAGAAGCCTGAATTTATGCAGCATTGTATAGGACATCGTCACTTTTCTGGGAAGAACTGAAAGTATGACTCGACGCTTCTGACAAACCCGTTTGTGGTGTTAGCAAACTTAAATTCTGGGGTCTTACGTGCCAAAACCACGCTACGATTATGAGGCACGCCGTAGGGAGGGACTCAGCATTAATTTCAACTATCTAGGGTTCCTTAACGTGCAGCCAATGCACGGTACGCGGTGTGTTCTTGCATCTCGCCCCACTCGAAATGCAACGGCCGCGCTCGGGATTTCATTCCGCGCTTTCGGGCTTAGCAGCGCAACGCCAAAGCCACCACGTCACCACGCCACCACGGCGGATGGTGTTCGCATATGCAACATCGATTGGCACCGTACTCTGTAAAACGACAGCTGACGGGCAAATTGAATTCTTGTAAGTGTTACATTTTGAAATGTACGGCCTAACGCATTTCTCGTGAATGTCGGAAGGAAGGAAAAAGTGGAGAAGGAAGGCAGGGAGGTTAACCAGTTTAGCTTAACCGGTCTGCTACCCTACACATGGGAGCGGGATGGGGGGATGAAAGATGGGGAGAAGAGATAGAGAGCACATAACACGGCACACACATCATTGGTTAGAGTCTGTCACTCTTGCGCGGTACGTGACATCACTGTCACAGCCGCTTGTCCAAGCCCGTCTCCTTCATAAACCGAAGTAGTCCCTTCGTCGCCTTCAGCTGCGATGTCTTCTGTCGGCGATATGTGAAAATGGTTGCAACTGACAATGGTCTATTGTCAAGGTGCGCTAGAACGGACGCCATTGACTGTCTCTGAACATTATATTCAGGACAGTCGCACAGAATGTGTTCCAGCGTCTCCTCGCAAAGACAGGCATTGCAGAGAGCGTTGTCGGCCATTCCAATGCGAAACGAGTAAGATTTCGTGAATGTCGGAAAGGGGGCTTGAGGTATTCATTTTCTTTTATGTTAATACGACCGTGACACACACAGTAAAGAAACTTCATGGAAGCTGTGCTTCGCCATGTAGCCAATGTGGCGATGCCTGCTTTAGTACGTACTGCCGTCACGCTCTCATGTTGTGAGCACTTAGAATACATGAAGCTTAATGCCCTGTTCTGTACTTTCTTTTAATAGATCAACTAAGTATTTTTGATAAAGGTTGTGTGTAATGTGGGCATATTCAAGGTAGGTCTTAAGGATGTCTTGTAGGCAATTAATTTAACATGGTATGGGGTGTATTTAGCTTCCTGTATAGAAAACCAAGCTGTTTGAGTGCCTTTGAGCATGTTACTTCGATATGTATGTCACACTTTAATTCGTCTGTTAACGTTACCCCTAATTATTTAACCGGGTTGATTTCCTTAGATCAGTACACATTAAAGTATAACTGAACTATAGAGACATTTCTTTACGTGTTATGATTGTAGACATCGTCTTGCAAACATTAATTCCCACACCACATGTTTTACACCTATAGGAGCAATGCCATTATGTGAAGTTTTAAGCTTTATTTGATCACGCACCGTACGCCGAGCGCTATAAACGACGCAGTCGTCGGCAAAAACCGTCAATGTTGCAGCTGATTGGACACACGAATAAATATCATTAAGTTACATGAGAAACAGGGTGTGGCTGAGAACGGAATTCTGCGGTACTCCAGGAGGAACGTTAAGCACGGGATGATTCAGCACAGCGCATCGAGACATACTGCGTGCGGTTTGATAAGTAGGCTGCAACCCGTGATGCTATTTCCAGAGTCAATAATAATACACTTGAACTTGCCAATTAATATTTGGTGTACAACACTGTCAACCGACCTTGCGAAATCAATAAATATGGGTCTGCTTGCTGCCCTGAGTTTGGAATTGTAGCAAAGTCACGCGTTATTTCAAGATGTTGTGTATCTGCTGAAATGATTTTTTTCTAAACTGCGCTGCCTCGGATGTAAAAGTTCATTTCCCTCCGATTAACTTATTAGGGTTTTATTAACAATTTGTTCCATAAATATTGCAAGTAGAACTTCTCACAGATATAGGTCGGTACGTGTCGACCAATAGGTTATTACCATATTTATGAATGGATATGACTTTTGCGCACAGCCAATCTTCAGGCAGTTTCACAGCTCTTATGTATTACGAATGCTTATACAGGGAATGCCACTACACTGAATATGCCAGTGCGACGAAGAAATTTAGACGTGCCAAAAGAGTGATTCATTCCTTCACGACGAGCATACGTGTATACCACCGCCACCCCTCCCTTCCGCAGCCGTCACTGAGCTGCCGTGTCTCTAAAGGGCGCCAGTCGCCATGCATTACAAGGACCGCGCAATTCATAGCTACGGCAGACCTCACACCCCGACTCTCCCCACACACAGGCGTGATGATCTGCACGGAAACGACTCCCAACAAAAAAAAAAAAGGGGGGGGGGGGGGAGAGAAGTCGATAATCGACGAAGGAAGCAGTGAGGATGGTCCTTCGGAGGAACCAGGAATTTTCGGCGACGGAAGCAATAACGGTGTCAGCCGCTCTGTAGCTGTACATTCCGTAGCTGCCGGGATTCTCTCCCGAACGTGCCGTGAACCTCGGTGCCTTGCGGTTGTTTACGGTCGCACATTCCGCCAGGCTAAATCTGCAGTAGAGTATTAGCCACTTCTTTCACTGACTACTTGAATTCAGGCTATAGAAATGTGTTCTTTGCTTGAACCTGCATACCTGCTCTATTGCAGGAGGTACCGCATTCGAGCTTCATAACGAAGTCACGTGTGCAACGAAGGGATTTGGAGGTCCTGTGCGCTTTGTTTGGAGGCGCTTGACTATATATAATGTTATTATTAACCGAGGGTCCCACTAAAGTTCTTTCATTTTGGGCCCCTCGTCTGTATATTTCTCATGTTGTAATTACTTCTCTTTTTTTTTGGAACCAATAAACCTGAATGTGAATATATATATATATATATATATATGTATTTTGCAATTTTCATTTGTCCCCTAATGAACACATAACCGTCAATATTCGCCTGTGCATCGTCCCTAGCCTTGTACCCGTTTACTCAGAATATAAACTTCGTTAGTGATCTAGTTTGTTTTAACATATAACATATAACATTTATGAGTGCTTCTAGTTGCATTAACAGCGTCGTTGTAAAAGAAGATGAATTCAAGTAATTACTTGAGCTAGGAGACAGAAAAATATGCCTTGACTATGCCTACTAGGCATAGTCAAGACTCCTTAAAAGAAGCCCGTAAAAAGATGACAAACTAATATATAATAAATAAAAAAAAAGTCAGCACAAGGTTGTAAAAAATTAGGATGCGTCTGGGTTTCTGTAGACGACACGATAAATTATTAAGGAATAGATATGTCGCAAGGCGTATTAGCAATGCTTTCTTCCACCGAATGAAAAGGAATGATTTATGAAGTATACTCGTTTGGTCGGTGAAAGGTGAGTCAGTTGACGAGAAATTGTACGACTTAGCAGAAAGCTATTGACATAATGAGAGATGTCAGGACGAGGGGGGATGCAAACACATTCATTTGAAAAGAACAAGTTGGAGCGGTCAAGGGAGAATGCAAATCTCCAATGTACCGTGGGCACTATGTAAATGTGCGTGATGTCGTACACCGCCAGGTGGCGTAGTACTCGCCATCAATCACTTTTCAGGTATAGCCCTTGTCGTGCGCATTCAGTGAGTGCGAATGCATACATGATTCCCATTGCCCCCATGAGGCATCGCGTCGGAAGCTGTCGCACAACAGTGAATTAAGGTATCACTTATTGTTGATTGACCGGGAATGCAGACTCAGAAGGGAGTTGATAAACACGCGGCACACGTGGGGAGAGTCAGATAAGAGAGAGGGAATGTATGCTAGAAATTCTACGTTGCCGAATAGCCGCCACAGGAGTGGGTCATATTTTGTTATTCTAAGGCAACCCTTCACAGTATCAAGTCTGCCTTACATCACAGAACTGACGAGCAAATGATGCTCTGCAAACAGGGCACAACATAATCTTTCAGTGGATTCCTGCTCATTGCGGCATCGTCGGCAACTACTTTGCAGATAGGGCTGCCCAGTCTGCCCACAAAAATACCCGGACGCGTTCAGTACCTTTGGCGAGGATGGACACTGCCAGGGAACTTTTCCTGCTTACATGCAAAAAGTCACAAGCCTTCTGGAGTTCAAGTGCCTTTAGTTGCTGATTGAATAAGCTGGACCCCTTGCTACGACTACAATTGCCATCTAGCCTTCCCCGCGGCGAAACAACCTTGCTGTGCCGCTTGTGGCTGGGAGTGGCCTTGGCGAACGCTTACTGCTATCGTATAGGAATGACCCAGAGCCCGATGTGCGACTCCTGTAGGTGCGAGGAAGCCATCGAGAGCCTATTGTGGACCTGTCCTCGCTATGACCTACAACGCCTCTCTCTCGGGACAACTTTAAACCGGCTGGACTCGAGATCTTTCTCTGAGTCAAGGATACTCGGACCGTGGCTACACCTGTCACTGGCAGAAAAAGCGATTCGTGCACTTGTGCACTACTTGAAGTGCACCGGTATAAGAGACCACTTCCAGTGTCCCTGTGCATCATCCCACGTGCACGAAGTGCTCCCCTTCCCCCTCATTTCCTATTTCTATTCCCCCTTTCCCTTAGCCCCAGTGTAGGGTAGTAAACCGGGCGCTCGTCTGCTTGACCTCCCTGCCTTTCCTCTCCTTGCTCTCTCTCTTTGGCGAATGGATTTTGTTGGGGAGATATAGCCACTGGTGGCTTTCTGCAGCGTTGGTAAAGACGTGGCTTCCGCCACGACCCATGACTCTCACCAGGCACAGGGAGTCACCTTATACGGACGAGGCTCGCTGCGTAAGCAGGGACGCCAGGAGAATACATATAGAAATGACGTAACATCTATGAATTTATTTTACTGTTGCCTTGCCTGCCTCCTTCAGTGTATGTTCACTGCACCCTAAACGGTACGTTTTGCATAACGGCGCAGCAGATTATCGCGCTACACGTGCCTGCACTGTTATTTTCTGTGGCGAAATCCCCGACCACAATGCGAACATTTGCGTCTGTGATTTCCAAACAGAGCGATAGCCCCGGAACTACTGCTGTGATACGCGGTTGTCCTTAGCAGATTATCTGGCCATCAAAGCCACACGTGTTCCTCTGTGACCCCCTTCACGGTGTCCTCCCCTGTGTATGTCGCCATAGGTATAGTGCGGCCGTCGACTGCAGATAAAAGCGAGTACTGGTGACCCTGCGAGATCCCGGTATGTGCAGCCAACAGCAGAGAAGCGTGTGCGCTGAGAATGTGTGTGCGAACTCAACGCGGCTGTCCGAGTACAAGCACCTAGCTACCTCCCTGCCGGCGTCAAATATTATTAACAGAAGCTGCTCAGTGACGCTGAAAAGAATAAGCGTAGCGCAGCACTGATCTCACAACTTATATTTAGTGGAATGGAGTAGTTTAATGAATTATTTCCCTAACTGCGATGTTCTTAACGCGTATTACGCCCGCCCTCACTGAAGGACTCGCGTGTACTGCTGTAGGCACTCGCTATATAACGACGCGCAATGATGCAGGGAACTTAAGCCGTCTATTCTAGAACTGCGCTCATGAAAAAAAGAAAGTTGGTTATGCCAGACCTGCATCTATTACAACATGCTTGCCGTTCAGCTGCCATTACATTATGAATTGAGCGCAAATTCATAATGGTGTAGCACACTCTCCTACAGCTGACCGCATAATGTGCAATGCGCACCTCCGCCCTCCTGTCCTGTCAGTTGTTATCACAGAAAAATAAGTATATATATATATATGTATATATAAGTATATATATAAGTAAGTAAGTATAAGTAAAAATAAGTATATATATATATATATGTATATATATATATATATATATATATATATATATATATATATATATATATATATATATATATATATATATATATATATATATATATATATATATATATATATATATATATATATATATATATATATATATACAGAGAGAGAGAGAGAATTTTTTACGGTAATTACATTTCACCTGCTACACGGCTAACAGTATTTCTCCGGACTTAACAGCTGCATCGCAGGTATACCTGCATTGATATTGCCGGCAGCGTCTGTTGCAGTGCAGTAAGCTATTCGAACTGTGTACTAAAGGTGAAATGAGTGAAACTTCAATCATAGTGGGCTCACAACAACATGTGTGGTCTTGATGGGAACTTCCAGTTTCCCATGCATTTCTGCAGGTGGCCATTATCAGCTAACGAGTTGCCGCCATGAACCTAGTGCTGAACTGCGGTGAAAGCTATACAAATAGCCTGATCCACCCACTTAACACGTTTTCCGAGAAACTGACTTCACACGCTAACCCTCCCACTCGGGACAGATGAAAATATAAATCACGTCAAAGTGTTAATAGACTAAAGACCACCCCGCTGTTTGCCAGGTTGCGACGTGCGGGAATCATCTCTGGCGGTAATCCGCACTGCACACAGCGAATTCAATTTGGGTTTTCGCATGTGCGCAGACGGTCTTACACAACGTGTCTCATTAATAATCCTCGCTTTCAAATAGCTCCTAATCTCGCAGCTCTGCCCCGTTTAACCTCTCCTTAGCGCACGGCGGGGTTAATAATGCTAACTACGACGCAACCGTGGTCAGGAAGGGCGACCTCTGGCCGTTCGCAGTAGCCGTCGGCGATTTTTCACGGTCGGTAATTTTCGGAAAACACCGCTCGCCTCGACTCCGCTGACTGGCCGGTTTGTTCCGCGGATTGGAGGAGCCACAGTGTGCCGCTAACTTCGGGATGAGTGCAGCAGTTTTCGGTATGCGGGCACTAGTTCCATGAACGCGTAAGGGCGAACTCCTGAACTGGCTATAGCTTTCACATGTGGGCTCAACTAAGGCTCCGCCTTCAGTATGGCTTAGCACGACGGACGGCAACTCTCATTTATCGTCTATTGCTAGGAGTGGCTTTTCCCAACGCTTACTCCTACCTCATCAGAATGGCCAGAAGTTTCGAACGTGAAATGTGTGGGTGGAAAGAGACGATGGCGCGCCTTCTGTGCGACTGTGGTCGTTTCGATGCACTTAGAAAAGTTCTCAGCACCACGCTCGACAATATTGACAACCGTCTCCTTGCTAAAACCAGAATTATTGGATCGTCGTCCCAGCCGCCGTTGCCGCGATTTGCTTTAATAGCTCTAGTGCGCTTTTTTTAAAAGCATCCGGACTGATTGAAAAACATTAACGGCCGAACAGATGCGTTCTTCTCTTTCTTTACTTTCTTACCTTTACTTCTTTTATCCTCATGTTTTCTGCCCTTAGCCCGTCCCCCCGTACAGAGTAGCAAGCCGGACACTTAATCTAGTTAACCTCTCTGCGTATCACCTCTTGTTTTCTTTCTCTCATTCAAAATTTGCCATGTTTGCATAAAACGATGACGTTATAAGGTCTGAATGGTTGGTGGGCACGTGTCGAATTCTGCAATTACTGTGACATTTATTTTTCTCTTTTTGCCTGTTTTATTTCTTTCCTTTCCTCTTTCTTTCTCTTTTTCTGGTCGTTTGTTATAGTCATTGGCCTTTTTGATATTCTGGGTAGCCAGCCCTACGGTGCTCTTCTTTCCCAGCATCTTATCATTTATTAAACGACAAAGAGAGTGGATGTATTCGAATCAGTCGCCTGTATATCACCCGGCAGAGCGAAGCTTTTGCCCATAGCTGCGAAGACGTTACTGCAATTTTTGCGCTCATCGCGCGAAATTCCTCTACCTGTCCTGACGTGTCTGTACTCATTTAGTCGCAAGCGGTGTAGATGAAAAACTACATGACTCACTGCGTTAACGAAGAAGGCGCGCCTGGCGACAGTTTCGCTCCAATATTATAGAGCGCGACGAAAGGGATAAAATTTTATTAAGCAAGGGAAGAGTTATGGGGGAGAAGCACTCAGTCAAGGACCCCTATAGTGGCAGTTGCGATGTCCATTGCCTGGTGGACCAGAATGCGCCGGCCTCGAGGGGTCGAGGGGAGCGGGTTGTATTGCAAAACCATCTTCCATCGCATCAGGCTGTGTGGAGGAAAGAGGAGCAATTAACTCTTTAAGCCCCAATCCAGGGCCGTACTCGTCACGGGAGGTTGTGCTAATATCGCCAATGACGAGTCATACTCGTCCAGTCCTATGTTGTGCTGCTCCCGCCGACAAAGACGAGTTAGGGTCGTTAATTGGCTTTGGGTTCAATTTTTCACATTAGAGGGCGGTACAAGTCCGGAAAAATTATGTAACCGAGTATGAAGAATCGAGTAATATATTTCCAGAATCATAATGACAGAAAAATTCGTGACTACATAAAAACAATTAGGAAAATTGATGTCTCTTTTTTGAGTCATCCAGGAGCAACCGCAGCTCGGCCAGGAGCCTAAGCAACGTATGGGGTGTAGGAAGTGTAAAAAGTGGAGGCTATCCGCAACCCAAAGTATGTGTCTGTATAGAGAAACGGTTGGTCTGTAGACGGCATAGAGCCATAGCCTCAGTTCGTGTATAGAAATCAGGGGATGGTGCGAAGGTGGTACGTTTACTTGTGTAATGTAGCTTAATGTCGCGGTGTCTCAGCGACGGGACAGCCTTGTCTGGGTTGGTCGCCTGATTGCGCGGGGCCACCCGGCGGGTGAGATCGCGGGTAGTTGCGTAAGCGCGTTCATTGCCCTGTGGCTGTAAGGCTTGACCAGGCGTCCAGAGAAGACAAATGTTGTTTGTGCTGTCGTGTGGCGTCGGTACGCGAGAAGCAGGGATCCTAGACCACGACAATGAACGACGATTGCTCAGATACCGTGAGAACTTTTTTTTTTACTCAGTTTCGTTATATCACCGTGTACCACTGTTATATGCACTGCTTCATGATGGCCGCACGCGATTTATTCTGGAGCATTGGCAAGGCAGCCTTGGCAAGCAAACTCTCCGTGAAGCCTTTCTCTCGCAGTATGGGCCCAACACGCGACTTCTGAGACTCAGTGTATTGGCTGAAAATGTTTGCTTCCCGGCAGTATTTAATCGATGCGCACTCGTTTGGCTGCCATGCCATAGCTCCGCCTGCAGAGCGGGAGAACTAAAGCCTACCGGGTGCTCTGACGTGGCGATCACGTGTTGGGCTGAATCACATGACTTCATTCGTGTGGTGCATTGCTCTCTCCGACTTGTTTCCTTCCTCCAAGACACAAATCCAGAGGAACGTTCGATGACCCAGCTTACTGCAAGACAAAAAAATATTCGCGATATACGGTGCCCAGAAAGTCACTACCAATTTAAAATTCTTAGTCCTGACAATTGTACGTTAATTTCAACAAAAGTAGCTTTATCCTGAACGGAAGCAGTTAGCATTTGCTTCTGCTATGCTGGCAATAGCATACAACAGCATACCGCGACACCAGTTCGGGCAGACAGCAGACCTCTGGAATGTCGCAACAGCTTACCGTTCGTGAACGCGCTCAGCTGGCATGACGATATGTGCAAAATGTGACGGTCCGGTGCGTGGTGCATGCACAGTGGTAACGAGGCGCCCATGAGCGTAATGCATCAGTCAACGCAAGAAGTGTCAGCAATCACCACACTCTATTCAATGATACAGAATCCAAAGCATTATGCTGTCAGAAGCGGTCGGAACCCCGTTTCTTCGTCGGCTGAGATAGTGGGAGCTCTGCAGAAAATTCTATCCAAAACTCCCAACAAGGCACAAATGTTAGGTTTCCTGTAAGACTGTCCTAAAAAGAGACACCATTAATTTGTGTTATCGGACAAGTGATTTACTACACACAGATATCGCATTACTACAAGGAACTGTCGCCGGAGAAGTTTGATCGCCGTGTGCATGGATGTGTTCTGATGAGGGAAGAAAGGGAGACGGACAGGATGGTAAGCAGAAGTACGTCTGTCTGCCTACCTATACGGAGATAATGCTTGTGTGAGATGATGACTCGGTTAGAATTTTTACAAATTGATGCTACCTTAATGATGTTCATCGCGCAGAACGCTTTCAGCGTTGCTGATTATTCAGACTGTTGGTGGCTGTATACATTTTGTAGCGCTGATACTACTACGCAGTACACAGAGGACTTGCATGTTGCCTTTTTGATGCTACCATAAGTTTTTAAACTAAGAATTATATTACAAAAAAGAAAGACATAACAACGCTTATTTTACCCGCAAGACCACTGAGCAACACTCCCGCATGATGACGTGGACTGGTTCTTTGGGAACGGGACCTTTGACTGCTAAGCCACGTTAACCGGCCATCTGCTCCCTCGCATTCTTGAATATCCGTTCCAAGCTTTATCGATTTCCGAGGCATAAAACTTCTTTTTCGAGACTCGTACCTTCGAAGCACTCAGTCCTTGCGAGGCTCCAAAGGCAGCGCGGGGAAAAGTGACCACAGCCTTGGAAGCGTTGACCTGGTCGCTCTGTTTAATGCTTTCTTTTCAACGCACCACCCATTCCCTGCCTGAATCTTTCCTTTTTCTTTCTCTCCTTCTCTTTTCTTTATTTCATCTCGTCGCTCGCCAAAACACTACCGCCGATAGTTACTTCTCCAACACATTGTTCTCACTCAGGTCGGCTGCGAGAAACAAATCCGTTCGCACGACAAACGCGCGCCCTTTCGCAAAGTGGCCCAGCGACGACCGAACAACCGCAGTCCCGGTGGCTGTCACTCGGCACTCGATCCTAATGGCCTCCGAGTGCGCGCAGCGCCAGAGGGCTGCGCTATTAGAGCACCGCCACAAAGGAGAGGGAGAGAGAGGTGTCTAGAAAAGGGGTGTCCCGTGCTGGTCGGGGCACCGCTCCGCTCGGTGCGAAAAGGGTGCCGCCAGCGAGTGTCGGAGTGGGGGTACGCCCAGCGCGGGGCGGTTACCGGGTCACTTTCATTTCCTCGCGCTGCTGGCCTGACCCCGCGTGCTTACGTGCACGGCAGCGTCGGCTGAAGCGTCGGCTCTGGACAGGCCGGCCAGCGCGCGGCGTTCGACACTGCGACCGATCGCGTTAGACACGGCCGTAAGTCATACGAGCGCGGCGCTCCATACTCTCTTACATCTAGTGTACCGCAGCAACGTGTGTCATTCTAGAGTTACCAAGAACTAGCCATTAATTAGGCACTCGGCCCCACCCCATCCAGCCGTCTCTAACCACATGCGCAAAGGGAGAGGCGTTCTTTCTTTCTGAGAAGGGCAACTCGGCCATTTGGTCGTTCTTTTGCGTAGTGGGTGGCTCACATCCTTTTGCTCTCCCGTTTTTTTTTTTTTATTATTCGGCCGTCTTAAATAAACCTTCATACCCGAAGACAAAGCAACCTAATTACAATTACGGCACAGGTGCACGTATAATGACCGATTCGTGGCGACTACTGTATTCGCCGAAGAGGAATCAAAGATTCCCATTACGCTTACGCAGTCTCCGGTCAGCTGATCGATGTTGTTCGCGGACCACACACCGCAGACTCACATGGACTCTAACTGTAACGATGTTTTCTCGTGAACGGCGAACACGAAAATATTACTTTCGCGGAGTGTCTCTGGAGATTCGTGGTTGATTGATATGCCGTTCAGCGGGAAACTGGCCCGGAGATAACTGCAACAACGTGTTTGTCAATTTTAGTTGCAATTCTTTTCCATACAAACTAAACTAAATTATTGCTTCTATAAATGTGGGCAGCTGTCAGGGGTGAAAAAAAGAAAGGCTGACGGAGAGAAAGGAAAAGAATAGAGAAAAGCCAGGGCATCTGGCTCCGAATGGCAGGTTTTCACAGATAAAGAAAGCAATATATATTTATAATTTCGTAGATTCACTTATCGAGAATCAATAGAGACCAGAACAAGGATAAAGTACGCCCACAAGTGAGGACTAACATGCAGCACTATCACGGCCCACAGCACGGTTCATAAAGGCGTCGCAAAGTGAAATTTAACTTACGCAGGTCATCAGTGGAGACGTTCTCTTTCATTAGGGCCATTGCCTGTTCTTGCAGGCGTTATTTCGTAAGCAGACAACAGGTTTGCGCTGTCTTCTTGTCGTATTCAGAAGTGGCGCACACTGTCTTGTTAGCGACCCAGATAGCAAACGAGTATGGTATAGTGGGCGTGTAGTCCCAGGCTGCAGGGTTACCCTGGCAGTTTGTGCCCGCAATTACCCCTGGGCGTCTCTTTCTACGTGCGACGCCAAACCACACGTAGTTCGTAATTAAAGCCAGGTCTGCTCACACGACACGTGAGGGAAAAACTTGGTGTACCACACACAAAAAGAAGGATTCGAAAGAGGTCTATAGCCATTCCGGCCCCATCTGAAAAGTGAAAGATTGTGTGGACACCACCGACGATGATTGTAAATGTAAGCGAACAGCCACACGCTTCTAGAAAGCTGATGGTTTTATTAGAGGAATGATGCGCCTGACGGCGTATATTTGTTTCGCTGAGGGTATTGAAGGTGCACGGTCTAGGTTGTTTAATTGCGTGATTCTGCAGAGAGCCGTTAACCAGAATATCTGTAGCTGTGGTATAGGTGGACAGCACTTGCGCCTCCGAGATCTGCAACGGTTCCCGTTCAACGACAAATGAGCCCCGAAAAAAAAAAAAGAGAAGTACACAAGCGTTAGTAGCGCTTACGTTTGCATGCCATGCGTCTCTTGAGTGAACTTCAATTTAATAGCAAGTTGCAAAGATCTGGTACTCCCTGAAGCACGGCCACTTGCTGACTGCTAGCGGAGTAGTCGTAGCCAAGTCATTGCAAAACCTGTTTCAGGACGAATAGCACCCTCGGAAGCGTTTGTTTTACATGAACAGCATCCTCAGAGAGACCGTCACGGCTCAAACACGTATAGGTCCTCAGTCGGAGGCACCGTCGGTGATCTGCAAAGCTACAAATGGTTTGAAGTAAATGGTTGTCGCAGCGATGCCCCTGAAGTCTTTCGATGGAAACACTCCTCAAGAAAGCAGCCCGGTGCTGGTCGAGGCGAACATCAATGATGAAGAGGCCAAGAAGTGCAGCAAAGCACAATAGAATCGATGGCGGAAAAGCCGTCTGCCCGATCAGGTTCGCGAGCTCGAGTGGCTGCGAATGTTGGGAGTGTTGCTCACCCGTCAGTGCTTGGCACGATTTGGGGTGTAGTTCCTAACAACCAGTGCGCGAATCGCGGCAAATGCAAAACCATACAGCACGAGCTTTTCGAGTGTGCTGCCACAAAGGGTGTGTGGCACAAGACCAAACGCGGTTCAACAGAATGCGGTCTTATACTCAGCTAGTCCTCTCGATTATACTTGTGTTGTAGCAATGCCGTTATCTAACGGAAGTGTGGCAGCAACGCACAACACGCCGCATTTCCGACAATGCGTGGAATCCGGGGGCCTCACAGCGATATACTTGGCTGTCCAATCAAACACAAAAGGTGAAGAGGGGTTTCTGAGGCAATGATAAACATTGTTTTTCAGAGTTCGAAGTGACAGAATAGTATTCTTGATATTGCCTTGTTAACACCCCTGCAATAAATGTTTTCCCCGTTTAATGCGAGTGTGTCCAAGAAGTATATATGTAACTTATTGGCAACCGCGGTAGTGTTTCTGCAATAAGAGATATTGTTTCAATGCCAGCTTGTCACAGTGACAATTCTAGGAAACGAGCATGAAATTGTTACTACTATGTATGTAACCTGTTTCTGTTAAAGTATTTTTGTATAAATAAACTTCCATTTCATACAGCGCGCTCTTAGCATTGACGCCCTTGTACCGGCGGTGAAAGCCCTACCACCGACCACGAAAACGGGAACCGATGGAACCAATGGAACTATTGGCTTTAAAAACAGTGATCTCTCTAAAGTTATAATACCTCGTCGTCCGGGCTGACGAGGCTTCAGGGGGCAGTGAAGGACAATACGCAGGAACGGAGCCCAGAGAAGCGTGGCTTCCGCAGCCATTTACTCCCAAAAGTAAGTCGAAGACAACTCGCGCCGCGTGCTCTCGCCCGCAACACTTCGTGTTACTTTGTATCGGGGCGAGAAAGCGCACTATTTGCTTGCTCTTATTCTCGCCAGAAGAAAAAGTAAATTCTCGGGATTTAGGTGCCAAAAACACGACATAATTGTGGGGCACGCTTTAGTGGCGGACTACGAATTAACTTTGACCAACTGGGGTTCTTTAACGTGCACCCCCTCGTGCACTGTACACGGGTGTTTTTTTGCATTTAACTCCCACCAATATGCGGCCGCCGCGGCCGTGATGCGATCCCGCTCCCTCGGGCTTAACTGCGCAACGCCGAAGCCACTACGCCACCACGGCAGGCAAATCTCGCCAGTTGAAGATGTGGAATACCCTTTTCGGTATCCCGTGCCACAGAGCAAATGCAACTGTACTGGTGATTGTGCCCTGCGGTTCTTGTTGCTTGCCGTTGTATTGGCATTCATGAACGTTCTAGAATATACATATACCTCTGTACTATACCTATACGCCCTTCTGTCTGTCAGAACTCATCAGAGCATCATGCATTAATACACTTTAGATGGATAACTGTCGGTAGTCTATGGAGGCGCTGTGTTGTCTTGCGCCGCAAGCGATATTTTCCTCTGCGCAGGGAGCAGAGATTCTGGTTGGACGTAGCTTGGCCACGATGACATTATCCTACCAGCCGACACCCTGAAAGTTACGACGGTGTTTAGTGCAAACCATGCTGCAGTGCCAGACACTAATGCTACGGTGCATTTTCGAAGCTACAGTCGATACATCTGTTTTACGCGTCTACGGCAACGTTCGCTTCTCTTACGGCTGGAGAGCGGCGTAAACTTGCGTAAACACACACACACACACACACACACACACACACACACACACACACACACACACACACACACACACACACACACACACACACACACACCCGCGCGCGCGCGCACGCACGCACGCACGCACGCACGCACGCACGCACGCACGCACTATAGATGCGAGAACGTTCCAGCTCAACGTGCCACTGGTTACGAAAACAGGCGTCTTGTCGACCCGGTCCGGAAGATGCACTTCGGTAAATCTTACCTCGAGAGACATCTACGTATGTAACGAGCGCTTTTCGATTCATTGACTTCGTCACGGGAGCAATCTGTGTGCCTAATCTCACGCGAAGCGCCATGCGGGTAACGGAAACGAGAAGCGCACGCAAAGATGCGCTCTCGCTGCAACTACACACGAGGTGCGAACGAACGCAGGGCGCCCGTACGCCTCAATCTCGCCGCCTTCGGCGAGACAAAGTGCGCGACACGTTCGTGAGATTGATCCGCGAAGCCTTCTGCACTTTACCGCCGTTGCGTCCCCGCGCTGCCCGCATGTGTATCGCGCTGATCTCTTCCGGCCAGCGCATATACGCACAGCCAGGCGCGTCTTCCGGCATCGCCGCCTGCGCCTATGCCGACAGGCGCGACTGCGTCATCGGCAGCCCCCCGCGGCGCGTAAGGGCTTGGGACGCATTAACGCCTTTCCGGACGACAAGCAGCGCTCGATCGCCGATGACAAGCGCGGCGCGCGCGCGCGGCGACCGACGGCAGATGGACCGCGACGCCATGACGCAAGCGTGCCCCACAAGCGCTGTCCTGCGATGGCCCAGCGGGAAGAGGGGGGGGGGGGGGGGGCGCTGTTGACACGATACGGACCACGAGAGGAGCTCCGCGAGAAAGCGTGCTTAGCAATTCTGACGCGCGTCCATTGCTGGCGCTTCGTATATGTCCGCTGGGAGCACGTTTTAGATGCGTCCCGGGCAATGAGCAGTTACCGCTGAAGCAGAATCGTGTTGCTCGGCGCGGCTAAAATGCCGGCTGAGAGGGTCAGGGCGCTGCAATGAAAACTGAAAGTACGAGGCGACCAGGAGCGCAAGCTGCTGCAGTGCGCCGAAATACAATGTTCGATAAACGTTCAACTTCATGGGGTGTACGTAATGGTGGAAGTCAGGGCGCTCACGCGTATATTTTTTGGCGAGACCGCAACCATGAGGACTTTACCCTCTATATCAGTGATTCACAGACTGTGGGTCATTTGCCTTTGCGAGTTTATCTGCAGTGAGGTGCATCCGGAGAGGCTCGCGAACTGGATCGTAGTGCTCAGAGGGAGGAAAGGGAAGCGGGAGGGGGGGGGGGGGAGTGGCGAGACGCTCAATTCTAATCAATGGCAGATACCGGGCATTACAAAGGACCGAACGTCCCAGCTTAGCATTTAAGGGAGTCGCACTTATCGGCACTTACATTAGGCAAGCACTTTTCTGGCACAACGGCAGCTGAAATGCGCAAAAAAAAAATGAAAAATGAAATTCGTGACGTCGTTGCTCACGTCACCAGCGTTCTAGTGTCGGCGCGAAATATAATAAAAGAAGAAACGTTAGCGGCCATTTCCTTTGACAGTAAGCAGTCTTGACCAGCCGATTAACAGGAAATAAAACATTGGAAGATGACTGCATCAACTTTGACTGAGTCAAAAGTGATTCCCTCTTGCTCTGCAATGTCCCTTAAAACACCGAGGCAAAGCGCGCACACAAGAGATACTGGTCCCCGGCGATGCCTGTGGGCTGCAAAATGCATGCGCACAATTACGCTGTTAGGGACGGCCGTTCAGCGCGCCTTGAACACCTCGACCGTAGCCGGGTGAAAGCGCGAATGGTGCATAAGGAGGCCGCGCCGATGCTGCCAACCTTGGTGGAGAGGCGGCTACGTGGTAGCCAGGGGTCAGCATCTCGGCCGAAGGGCGAGCCTCGTGGCCCGATTACTCGCCAACGAAGGCTCAAGCTGCAGATTAAGCCGCGTCCTCCCGGCCGGGTCGAGGCGATCGTCCTGCAGAGCCTTGACCCGGGCACGGCCGCTGGCTATAGAGCGTTCTTTGCACACTAGACTATACGCAAGGGACGCGCGGTGGATTCACGTAAGGAAAATGTAAACAGAGAACGAAGCGATTCCGAGGCACGTCGGCCAAACAAGGCTATACGCATTATTTCACCTGCATGCGCTATGTGCGTGCGCGCATCTTCTTTTTAGCTTTTTCTTTCGTGCCGCATAAACGCGTGACGATGCCGTAACTAACCGTTTTCTATGAAATTACCTACGTGTTTGTGTGCGGCTCCTGTGAACAGCGTGAAGGCAGCGAATAAACATGTGCGCAGGTGCTTGATCACGTATACGTAGTATAAGCTAGCCTTTCGGTTCATGCTGTTTGGGTAGCGACTGTCGCTTTATCACGCCCGGTTCACGGCTTCGCCAACATGCACGACGCTGACCTCCCTCGAGTTATATTGGGCTGTACCTTCGGAGCGCTAACAATGTGTGACACGACGATGTGGAACTATTCTTCGAATCGGTGGAGTAAATGCCACCAAATGATGCCTCGATTAATGCGAAATGACTGTCTTTGCAAGTGTTCGAACTCCTTCCTGTCTGCTTGGGAACTAGCATGTGCGTAATATCTGCCGAATACGCGAACATCGCCGGCGTTATCTATAGGCCTCCTATAGTGAGAAAAGGGAAGAGCGACGAATCAAAACGGTTACAGTCATTTATCCGCTCGCTGTGGCATTTCCCTCATGCACCACCGCACATAGAGCGAGGTGTTGCATAATAATATAATAATATCATTATGTATTGATATAATAGTGAAATCGTATTCCAGGCACCTATAGAGTTCTGATGGAGTATAACGATGGGGTCGAAATGCAAAAACGCCTGTCGTATACGTCATTTGGGTGCTTGTCCCGGGCGGTTAAAATTGAACGTTAAGCGCTTACTTCGTTGCACGGGCATTCCCTGAGTGATTGAGTCAAGACGGTGTTTTCTTTCTCTTTTGTTTTTTTTTACGTTATTCTATAACTAACGTCCGTGTGCCAAGCTGCATTTCACATTACCGTCGGCTAAAAGACATTCCGGCTGTCAATGCGTGTATATAATGCGTGTCCGTAAATGCTAGACGTTTACGCACTTTATTTTTAATCTTCCGTACATTCGTCAGACGAGTGTTATGCAGGCGAGGCAGCCCAATCATTCACGCGATTTCACTTTGTGTGGACGAGGCTGATACAATCCTCCGCAAATGTATCCGCATCAGACTAGAATCGCGGCTAAGCGATCTCATTCTCTCAGCGGCAAACAGGTGGTGGTCTATTTCGCTGCGACGTTGCTGTTTATCGTTATTGTTATCTCCTCGCTTACGCGACTGCGAGCGTGCAACTTTAAGTTGCGAGCGTTACGTCAAAGGGGCGACTTCGATGCCCCTAATTCGCTCGACATAAGGCGAGCAGTGCCGGCGGCCGCACCCAGGAATTATCGGAGTGCCAAGTGCGTCATACGCTGGCGTTTATACGCGGTGTGAACGAGCTTGGGAGGCGTTAGCGCGCTTCACCCTTTTGCGCTCGAGTATTTGACGCGGCGCGTGACAGCGCCCATTTGCGCGGGCGTTGTTCGGTCGACCTGGCGCGAGCAGGCTGAAATGCGGTCCAGAGCATTTCTCCCCTTCAAGAGCCGATGTCAGTTCGAGGGGTTTACATTGGGGACAACGCAGACGCAACCTTAAGTCAACACCAATAAAAAAATATATATAAGTAAATAACTTGTTGTTAACGCTTGAGCATACCCGCGCTACAGTTTACGAGAACTTTCGCGCGAGTGCTGCATCGAGAGGAAAAGGCGTTCAGTGAGTGGCGTTGCGGTGAACTTGCTTTTGTTTTCAGTCGTTTGATCAAATAACAAAAGGTCGTTCGTTGGAGGCTGCTGATATTAAAATTTAAATTATGGGGTTTTATGTGCCAAAACCACTTCATGATTTTGAGGCACGCCGTAGTGGGGGACTCCGGAAATTTAGACCACCTGGGGTTCTTTAACGTGCACCTAAATCTAAGTACCACGGGTGTCTTCGCATTTCGCCCACATCGAAATGTGGCCGCCGTGGCCGGAATTCGATCCCGCGACCTCGTGCTCAGCAGCCCAACACCATAGCCACTAAGCAACCACGGCGGGTAAGCTGATGACATTAATTCTTTATATATATATATATATATATATTAGAGAGAGATAGAGAGAAACCGTGCAAACAGCCACCAGACCAGACAATTTAGTTACTTGTTAATATATGCGTACCGTTGTATGTTTTTGTGCGTGTGTAGCACGTGTGAACGTGTCATTTCATATGTCACTCCCGTCATAAAGAGCAACGTAAAGCCGTATGGTCAGGCAAACATATCCAGCATCTAACAAACAATGTTGCTGTCTCTCTATTTCTCTGCAAGGAAAGGAAACCACACATGAATCAGTGCGCTGGAAAACAAAAAACAAACAAGAAAGTAACACATACGAGTTTATAGAAGCAGACAGTACGTCAGAAAGAGTGAGCGAGCACTCATCTTTCACAGGCGCAGGAGAGAACAATTATAGCTCTGCGTTTGTCGGGTGTTTCTCAGTGCTAGCTCGAAACACATCTGCATACATATAGGCCTGTTTGCCATTTCTTTTAATGTACCAGGAAACGTAGAGAACCCATAGCGAGAGACCTAAATTCAGGTCCCGGATTATTCTAGCATTATTGCAGATTATTCTTGCAGATTATTCTTGCGCTCGATTATTCTTGCATTCCCCTTCTCTCTCTCTCAAGAGCAGGCGCCATGCCGTCGAGTCGCGCCCGGTCCCTTGTGTTTCATTCTGTCTAGCCGTTTCCGGTATAGCGGCCAGGGGCCTAATTTACAAAGCTGTTCGCCTGTAAGAGTCATGCATCTTTGTAAATCTGGGCCCGTATTCACAAAAATTTCTTACGCTGTAATTTTTTTTAAGAACAACTTTTAGCCAATCCCGATGCAGGACATATTATTAGCCAAGGCAGCCAGCCAGTGGCAAAGAGCACTTACAAATGAACCGGTTTGTGAATTCGGCCCCTGTATATTGTATAGTGTTCCTTTATTTCTCGCGTGTCTTCCATACCCTTTTTCCCCTTCCCCAGTACAGGGTATAGCCAATCAGAGCTATTGAGTGAGTGAGTGAGTGATCAATCAACCAATCAACCAATCAATCAATCAATCAATCAATCAATCAATCAATCAATCAATCAATCAATCAATCAATCAATCAATCAATCAATCAATCAATCAATCAGAGCTCTCCTTTGGTTAACTTGACTGTTTTTCGTTTGATTTTAGCCTCTCTCTCTTTCTCTGTCGAAGATCATGATTGGCTCCCATCAGCTCTTACGAACAGTTCCAGCGTAAGAACTTTTGTGTCGAGACGGTTTCTGGTGACAGTCAGTAATTACGCGCGTGCGTGGCATTGCGAATTGACAATGAGCAGACACGCGTTAATAGGTTTCAAGCAAATGTAGCCACCGTCACTGCTGCACGTATATACAAAATGCGAAGAGAAAGCGCCGACGTTACAGCGCTGACGCTTCGGCACCTCGTTATAGTTCGCGCTCGCCGCATTACGCTATTGCGTGATGCGGCATATATCGCGGGGCAGCAAATAACGACCCCACCAATAGACCGACACTGCTTGTGGGTCAGTGAGCGGGTACGTTCCGCCGCCGTGCGAGCACGCAAAACGCGAGGGTTGCCTCAATGTCGATCGAGCGCGGGTTTTGCATAGTGTGCCCGCGATTCCGGCGGGGATCCGTCGTGTCCGTCCGCGCGCGGTATTGATCCTCGCGTGACGCACGCAGTGTACAGCCTCGTTGCGGAGGCTCTCGCGTGGCCGCGATCCTCGCGTGCGCGAAATTCTCGGCTCGTCCGCGGCATTGATGTGGTGCCCGTGCGAGAGAGCGAGCGCGCTACACAGCAAAGACGTCGACGCAAGCGGAGCGCGACACGCACGGTGTACTTTCCACCGGTTTGCGCCACAGGGCCGTCATTCGCGTGTATTACAAATCCACAGTGTCACGCCGAGATCGTTGAATCCAGCCGGAAACGAAAGAAAGTTTGGCGTTGCTCGAGCTGGGAATGGTCGCGGATTTCGGGCTGCGCGGATATTTGTAACTTCGAATACGAATCGAACGGTGTTTCTCGTATTGCGCTAAAGGAAATTTGACATTCGATTTTTTTTAGATTTTGCGACGTTTAATGTTTCAAAACAACGCACACTGGCTATACGAGAGTCGGCAGTGGGAAACGGGGTGACCAGAGACAGGCTCCACAGGTAACTTCCACCACCGAGGGTGCATCGAGAGCACAAAGAGACCGGCACGAGGGAGCCTTTACTTTCAGCCCCGATTGGAATGCGAGCGCCGCGGCTGGGAACCGAAGCTGTGACCTCGTGTTCAACCGCGTAACATCAGTTTATTAGTTTATTATTGGTTCATCACAATTGGTTACAAGAAATGATATACAGACAAGTCGTAGTCAGTAAGCCACCGCGTCGGATGATTTGAAATGTCAGGGAATATTTTTAACCCCGAATAACACTACCTTAGGTCCAGACCTAATAACAAAAAATACAACATTCAACTGAGTACAACGCTACGCGTTGGCTTAGCGGCTGCTGAGCGCGAGGTCGCGCGTTCGATGCCCTACAGCGGCGGCGACATTTCGATAGAGCCGAAATGCAAGAACACTCGTGTAGCGTGAATTGGGTGCACGTTAAAGATACCCAGAGCGTCGAAATTATTCCGGAGTCCCCGCTACAGCGTGCCTAATAATCGTATCACGGTTTGGGCACGTAATACCCCAAAATTATTTTTTATTGAACTGAGTAAAAATGAAAAAAAAAAATACACCCACAAGATGTTGACACAGCTCTAAGAGGAAGCGCAAGAAGTTAACAATATACGTTGAACAGCGAGGCTGGGGTGAATTGTTAGTAAATGCCCAAAATTAAAAATGCTACGCTCAATTACTGTTATTAAGTCGTCTAAGGGTATTATTTTTCTTCTTTTCTTTTTTCCTTTTGTTCAACACTATCAGAGACCGCACGTTTGTCGAATTCCCAACCAAAGCTTTTATTTTATTTTATAGGTGCTTTTTGCGACCATGCAGTTTCGCTAATGATACGACCAGCATCAGGGTCAGTGACTGAAATTGTCCCCTACGAGCAATTCTAGCGTAAGACATTTTTGTAAATACGGATCCAGATGCAATGCCCTACATTCGTGTGCTGCATAGTTGAGCATCCGCATCGGCGGCTTTGGGTCCTTTCTTTTTCTTCTGTATTTAAAGCTCTCCGTGGCATGCTCTCCTGTTTATGCCCCTCACGCGCACCGGATCGCGGAGCGAACGCATAAACGTCTTGCAATCGTTGCGTCACCGAGTCGTAAAAAAGAAAACACGGGGTAACGGAACGCGCGGCCTCATCGAGCAGAGGCGTGCCGGGAAGAGAAGAACCCTGGATCTGGGGCACGTAGCGGGACACCTCGTGTAGCAGGCAACAAGGACACCCAGGACAGCAGGCGAAGAATTCCGGCGAGATGTCTTGCGTGCGTTGGCAGAAATTATATCCTTGCAGAAATAAGTGTACTCGCTCGAAAGCCTTTTCATCTCGGCACTTCGCAACCCTTTCTCGAGCAACAAAGGGTTTTCTTGCGGAACGACGCCGAAACGACCCTGTGAACGTGGCAATCGAATGCAAGCCGAATCGACGCGTCGCGTCTAAGGAGCTCCTTAGTAAGAATGCACAGCTGACGGTGTAGGTGCAGATAAGGCTGCCAGAGCGTCGCGACGAACTTTCTACGAACTGTATGTGGCAGTCACCTTGACATCCACAGGGATCAAAACCCAACCACCACCATCTTGCCTACGTCTCAGTTCTCTCGAGTGGGGGAGTTATTTTTGCAGAACGATAGCTGAAAAGCTCCATCCTCCAAGAAATCTGCGACAGCCTGCGAGACACGGTGACGTGAGGACAACTGTGTGGCTCTGTAGCAAGGAACTGGAACCTCCTTTCCATTCCTGGTGCCAGGCAATATAAGGAAAGTTAAACACGCAACTCCCAACGTTCATAGCAGCGTCGGGTATTTAATATATATGCACGGGAGGCCCAATTCTCACTCGAACTGCGACAATTCCACGTGCTGTGATTGTGAATGCCTTCGTTGCGTTCCTAATAACGATGCTAGCCTGTTCGCTAAGTTCAGAACTTTACTGCTAAATACCTCTGACGATGGATCTCGACGTACCGCAATCAAATCTGTGTTCAGCCCTGCAAGTGCAGTTTTATTTGCAATGCTGTAATATACCCATGAGTCATTAGGGCTCTGTTTTTTTTTTTTTTAGCAATAAAGGAAAGTTTCTTGCAACTTCGATAATGTTCACGCCACCAAACATCGGTTGTCATATTGCCGTCGACTTTTCCGTGCGTTTTTCAGCCTTCGTTGCATTGCCGATTCAGCTAGAACCGTTCGTTTTAATGAGAGGTCCATATCAGGTCCATGTATCTCTGTGCACGCGGTATTCGGAATGAATGCACTGGTTTGAAATAAAAATTGATGGAGTATTAAAAAGAATGATGCATTTGCCTGGTTTGGTGAGAATAAACTGTCGACGAAAACACTGGGGTGCTCATGCCATTTCAGACAACTGCTTTAAACAGTCTGTGACGACACTCGCAGTACTAGCCCGCGCTGAAAACAAGGCCAGTGGCTCGTACGTATTGCGAAACGTGGGCAAAAGCTATATTGATTTTATTGGAGAAACAATGGTTGCAATGGTTAATGTAGGTATATTATCTACCGCCTAAGGAGCGTAGGGTGTCACGAAAACGGGCTTCTCCTTACGAAGAACGTCGCTGAGAGGGCGAAGCCACCTTTGATTAACACTTTTGGGGGGAGAACGTTTTCGGAACAGTGTTCCAGTTACCACGCGTTGTGGGTTGCACAAGATCTGAGGCGAAAGCGCTGGCGACCATTTACGACATGATGATATCCGATAGCACTGCGCGCGCTGGCAGTGGTGCGATCTACGCATGCAGATCATTTTTCTCCTACGGCCGTGTATGCTCTCCTGTCAGCCCCCTATCAGCAGAAACAGTAGCTGTAGCAATAAAGTAGCAGCTGTAGCAATCTAGGGCAGCGAACGAGTGGAAGTGGAGACTTTTGTGACCAACGGAAGTAGCTAGCGCGTGTAAAATGCTATTGGAATATTATGTTTACTTTGAGGGGCAGTCGAAGGCATGCCGCAGGTTTTGTGCTAGGGGGAAAAGAAAACGAGGCAAGGTGACTGTCCGCCCACTGACTCAGTATCCTAAAAAAAAGAAGAAAAAAAGAAGAAGGGAAAGTGAGATAGAGCGAGAGAACACCCCCGAGACCCTGCTTTTGTACAACTAGAAACGACGCTTTCTGCAAGCGCCCGATGCGGTACAGGGTCGGGCGGCTCACCGGAAGCCCTTGCCCACGTAGGACACGTCGCCTTTCTGCGGGCCTGTACATGCAATCACACACAGAGCTGCAATCTTGTGTCGCCACGTACGCACACACTCGATGCACAGCCGATGTGGGTGGAAATGCGGCCTTTGCGTTACGACCGTGCCCATTACTTGCACCAGCGACAACAGCGCGGGTTTCCAAGTGCAACGTATGCACTGTATACTCCGCTCGATCGAACATCGAAGAAATGTTACATTTTGATTCATTTGTCCGAAATGCGCTGTTCTACTTAAACGTCATCCTCAGCTCCAATGGCCTATTTCTGTAATGTATTCATTCTTTCTTTATATTAAAAAAATTATGGGGTTTTACGTGCCAAAACCACTTTCTGATTATGAGGCACGCCGTAGTGGAGGACTCCGGAAATTTCGACCACCTGGGGTTCCTTAACGTGCACCGAAATCTAAGTACACGGGTGTTTTCGCATTTCGCCCCCATCGAAATGCGGCCGCCGTGGCCGGGGTTCGATCCCGCGACCTCGTGCTCAGCAGCCCAACACCATAGCCACTGAGCAACCACGGCGGGTATTCTTTTTATTCAAGCCACCACTTCTCACAGACTGCGTTGACGCACCGCGCTTTTTTTTATTTTTATTTTTATTGTTGATTTTTTTTTTTTTTTTAGAATTGAGTGGCAAGCAAACAAGTGTACGTCAAATATAAGACGCAGTCGAACTTGCTCTTAAGAATTCGAAATTTGTCTTTCCCTTCGGACGCACAAAGTTGGCAACATTGCTACGCTGACGAAAGTGTTTCTATATACATGAAACTAAAAATAGACCTTCCACAATCGATGACATTTAATGCGAGGCTATCGTGGCCTTTTCGAGCCACTTTGGATCTCTGGGCGCAAAGTGGCTCGAATCTCGTCTGGGGCATCTTTAAAGATAAAAAAAGAAAATGTTCGCGGTGGTGTCATTCGAATCAGACGTATCGCTCGCATCCATTTCCTTAAACGTCTTGTCCTAACCGTCACCAGTCTCGTAGTCTAAGCTCTGCCTATTCTCGTGCCCGTTCTCATACCGCTGGATTTCGTTAGGTCCTGCGCCGGCTCGGCCGGTCCTGTTCACTCCCTAATTCAATCGGGCCGCGTCCCACTAAATCTCGAGCCTAATCCGGTCCTCCTTGTCGGGTCTCACTCCCCATCCATTCTCCTGGCCCTGATCGATAGCGCCATCCTCTCACTGCCGCTCTCGCAGAGATCGTGCCGTACCGTGGGCACACAACCGATAGCGGGCGAAGCCATATCGCCGCGCACACGAGAGCCGTGCGTGCCGCCGTCTCTTTCCGGAGGCGACGCGCTTCGTCTTCCGCGCGACTCTCTCGCTCCCGTCGCAGCGTGTCGCTCTCCCCCTCCGGTCACAGCGTCGCGGGTCGCGTGTGTAGCAAGCCGCTCGCCGCCGCGGTGTATCGGCGTGGCCCGGGGCACGACCTGCATGCGCTGGCGCGGCACGAAGACCTCGTTCGCGCTGCGGTCCTCCGCGGCACCGGGTGTGTGATGGGACCACTTTCGTTTTCTCCCCGGACACCCTCCGCCAATTCCACTTGTAGCCTTTTTGCTTGTTTGCTTGCTTGCTTGTTTGTTTGTTTGTTTGTTTGTTTGTTTGTTTGTTTGTTTGTTTTTCCTTCGAGAAAGCAAAGGAAGGGAGAAGGAGAGGTATGTGTGGCATCATGAATCTGGCTCTGGCTGGATGCGACCCCAAAGCCCGCGCGGCCCCGTAAGAGAGCTCGAAAAAAAGAGTGCTTTGTGGGGATTAGGCGTCGCCTAAGCACACATACACACGAATAGAACGTCTGGGAGCGCAAAGTGCGGGAAGCCCTTTCCTGTATGATGCAAGCGACTTGGGGGCATGTATGTAGGAGCTAGCGCGGAATCCGTGCTTGCCGTATGCGCCGGTTAATCTAGAACAGAACGGAAGGCAGATGGCCACTTTGATGTATCTGCGACACTGAGCTTCTTTCCAGCCTTCTTGTCCTGATACTGCTTCCTAACTTTAGGAGCAAATTTCGGAGCAAGTTTAGGAGCAACCTTTAGGAGCAAGTTTAGCGAAAAACTAGATTCTGTTCGAGAAAACATTTTGAAGGTGTTCTATAATGGGGAGAGCAAGAGTGAAGAAAAAATGCATACCAGAAAGAGCGAGAGATAAAGTGGATGGCAAAAGCGGGATGTTAACCGGATAAGATTCTGGTTTGCTACCCTGCATTGGGTGGGTAAGGCGAAATGAAAGAAAATTGTGAAGGTACCTGTGCCACCGTTTTGTGACTATGCAAGGTGCTAAACAGAGGGCTACTTGCTTCTTGCAAATTTAGTAAGATAACCTTGAAACAGGCTAAACCGGCAAAAACAGTCACTGAAGAAGCCACTGTTATTTAAGAACGCTGTATTGCTAAGTCTCTGATGTGCCTAACTTGCTGCTTCGTATGTTCTGCGTCTAAACGTAGATAACGTGCTTATGTATCCCACAAGAAAATGCGTGCTCAGGCCAATCACAAACAAAAATGCATGCTGCTCCCTTTTCTCCCACCCTTAACAAGCCCTTTTTGATGTCCGTGAGTGTTCTTATGAATGTTAAAGTTCACAGAGAGAGAGAGAGAAATGAAGAAGGAAAGGTAGGTAGGTTAACCAAGGACTTGCCCGTTTGGCTACCCTACGCTTGGGGGGAGGGGGGAGAAAGGGGAAAAATGGATAACAAGGAGCGAGAAAAAAAAGAGAGTCATCTATTGGCAGCGTCAGTCGCAAAGGAATCTGCGCTGTCACTAGCGTTCGTACAATCCAGCATCCTTCACGAAGTGCAGAAGGACTTTTGTGGCCTTTTGCATGCAAGAATGCATAGGCCATGGTCGGAGGATCTTTTCTTCTGAGAGCACTCTCTAATCTAACAGGTTGAGTTTAGCCTGTAGAGTACGTCGTTGAGTGTCAGAGGATCGGCAGTGACACAGAAGGTGCTCTGGAGTCTCATCGCAGTCGCGCAAAGTGCCCGCTGCACTGTTGGCCATCCCTGTTAGGAGTGAATAGGCATCGGGTTCACAGCTATGGAGTGCACTCTCAGCAGTGCCCTTTTCGTGTTAGTTTGTCTACTTTCCCTGTTTCATTTCGTTATTAACCCCCCCCCCCCCCCCCCCCCCGAAAGAAAGAAAAACAAATAGACGGTTTGCATTCTCGCGTGAAATGCTTCATCGGCATGGACTCCGCGTGAAGGCGGCCACGGTCAGAGGAACGGAACAGGACCGACGACTGTAGTTCGAACGAAAACACACTTCCAGCGAGGCTACATACACGAACGAATTTATTCTTATAAATGGTGGCACGCACGCTGATGATGCACAGTCATAGCAGGGCATGGATTGCCTCCGAAGCACCAGTGGCGAGGTGCTTCGACCAGTCTTCTTTGCACGAGCCGATGCCGGCGGAACTTCGAAAAGTTCAGAGTCGTTTGCAGCCGTGACGTCCGATCTTTGCGGCGCGGTTGGCTCGGTGGTCCACCTATAAATTCGGAGAGAATAATTGCATATAAAAAGATGAAGAAGGGGAACCTGGAAGAACTCAAAGCTGTCACTCATACGAGGCATGCACCCACGCAGGACTAAAGCCAACTACGATCGAAGGTTCAAGGACTTCAGTGTGTTGGCTACCTTCTGCCGCCATCTTAACGCATTATCATCTGACAGTTAGAGGTTATCTGTTCTGTTAGCAGCAGTGCAGACAGCAGCTGCGCCTTTCCGCAGTGTAGAGTGAAGGTGTCCACGTGACGTCATGGTCGCCATATCGTTGTCTTGCACAACTTCCACAGCGACTCTGGGCGTAAGCAGATCGCGAAAGCGCCTACCTTTTCATCGCGCTCAGCTGCACAACAACATGCAGCCCCGATGACGTCAGTACGCCAAGCCTGTGAACACGAGAAAGCGCGCCAGCAGATCATCTCCTAAAAAGGTTCAAGCGTCACATTCCGGAGGTGTCGCTCATCTCATTAATAAACGAAATCGACTTTTTAAACCAGACGAGACAGGAGAAATTTCGGCGTGGCCTGGTCACAAGGCCTCCTTAATCCAGCGCGGTAATAGAGGAAGCCGCAATAAAGCGAGAAAAAGAGAACTGGTTCGCTCTGTGGCCCAACACAGGTGCATACGAATACGTCTCGCGGTTCTGAAAGACGGCGGGCGCGATTCGACGGCGCTTTCGCAACTAAGAGCGAACGGGGCATGCGTCTTACATTTCGTTTTTATTGTTATCGCCGGTATACCGAGCAAGGTTTCGCCGCGCTTGGACCGATTGTCGCTGGTAATGCGGCGTTGCTACAAGGAAGGAGCCATGTTCTTTTCCGTACCGCCAACGGGGCTCACAAAAGGCCGACAGAGATCGATCAAGCCGCGATGTGAATGGAGACCAACGTGCCGGCGCGCTGTTCGCACTTGCGAGGCGTTTTGTGCAGGACAGCGACAAGCAAAAAAGCAGGGCAAGAAATACGGCCCTCGTAACGAGCACCCAGGCAACGCCCTGCATTGCGTCCCTCCAATAAAGAAAACCGCGAAGGGCGAGCGTAATGGGTTCCCAGTGCCGTTCGACGCCCCATAACGTTCATTGTATCGTGTTTTATGGGCTCGCAGCGAGGGGGAACTGGGAAAGGGAGAACTGTGTTTTTGTTCGCGTTGTAGGCGGAGGTCGAGGCGAGTGCAGTTTTACCTGCTTCAACATTTTGATTGTGTTGCCTTGGTCGATCCTATTTTGTTTAGATACGGTCCGATTCCAGCAAGAGATTTTCCTTTGTCGTACGATGATAGTGTCATGAGCCAGTTATCTCGCGAATGGATACGAAGCGCTTTCAATAAGGCGGATGGGAGAAAGGAAGTGTTTCTCGGTCCGCCATATTTGTTTTTGTGACCTCGCTCGCTGCCTCTGTGTAGACATTGCAAACAGTTGTCTGAACATTCCTCCGTAACCACATTCTTCGCAGCTTCGTCAATGCTTCGAAGTTGCTCATCTCGCTAACATGAAGACAAGTCGAAGCTGGACCAGCCTCGCCGCTTTAAAGTTTCCTGTTTGAAACGCTGATGAATGGAAAAGTCGCATTTCTGGTGCGAAGAGTTTGAACACTCGTCCTCAAGCACGAATTGTCTCTTTCGAGAGGTGTACTTTGGCGTTACTGCACTCATAAGCTTCATGCGCGCAGTTCCTTCTAAGCGACGTCATCGCCACCACGCATTCGTGATGTTACTGCACGTAACGTTACTGTAAGGTGTGCGAAGGCGATGTGAAATCAATGAACGTTAATATATGTCGAGATAATGTTTGACACGATCGAGATTCGCAAAGGAATTTGTCCCACTGAAGTGCTTGGAATAACGCACTGCAGTGAGTGGCATGAGAGACGGAAACAAACGGAACTATTAACATACGATGTTCTTACTAACTAAAAGCTGCGCTACGCTGGGTTTAGTAGTGTGAGCAAATTTGCTGCACTGGCATTGAGGTAAGGTAACGTGCCTGTATGTATAAGCTGTATGTATAAGGAGATGCATAAGTTAAAATAGTTTTATGAATAGATGCACGGGCAAATGTGAACCCGCCGCGCTGGCTTAGCGGCTATGGTGTGGCGCTGCTATACGCACGAGGTCGCGGGATCAAATCCCGGCCGCGGCAGCCGCATTTCGATGGGAACGCTATGCAAAGAACTCCCGTGCCCCGTGCGTGGGGGGCACGTTAAAGATCCCCGCATGCTCATAATTAATCCGGAGTGCCCCACTACGGCGGGCCTCATAATCAAATCGGGGTTTTGGCACGTAAAACCCCAGAATTAACAATTATTTTTGAACGCCCAAAAGTACCCTGACCAAATTTCAATGGCAATACTAGAGTTTCTATTTTATTCCCTAGCATTGTGCCTCTGAGGAGAACAGTGCGACTATTTCGAGAACACCGTGTTAGACATTGCGGAAAGTTAAAGAAAAAATGTAACGAAGAAAAACTAACTGTGGCAGAAAATGCTTGTCGGGTGTGGCTGGTCGCAGCTTCCGAGAACTCATCTGGATCATGCTTCGCTTGAGAACGCGGAAAGTAGCGTTTAAGTTCGGGGGGGGGGGGGGGGGGGGGGATACAGTTTCGCTTGATCGGCACCTCTTTAGGCTCACAGTGACGTCGCGCGGCACGACTTTCTCTGCTTCACACCGCAAGCGAGTTACACTTTGTACCACGCGCGGCATTCGCCGTTATGTGCGCACAGGGCTCGCACGTGCGTTCCTCACGCGGGATCGTCCCGCTGTCATCGGTTTGTGCACGTTCGCAGTCGCACGTACGCACAGCACACCACTGCGGTGGGAAGGAAGGACGGAAGCGAGTCGAGCCTGACGCAACCGCGGTGTTTCGGAGAGAAATCCGCGGTGGGCGCGCCGCCGTTGTCTGTGTTCGCCGTTTCTTTTTGAGGTCAGGAATCCGGGTTACTACGAGCTCGCGATGTCTCCGCAGTGCGCGGCGAAGGCGTCGGCAGTGGGACTTCGCCTCCGAGACCTTGGTCGGGACGGAAGTGCGGGGGCAGCTCGCGGATTCTCTCGCCGCCGCGGGAGAGGAGAGCGGGCTATGTACGCGCTCGCGCACCTGGCGCCGGCAAGATGCGCAGCCGCAACCGAGCGCCGACGTCGGTCCGCGGGCATACGCCGTCGGGATGGTCGGTTAGTGCTGCTCCGTTGAAGGGTGAATCGACGATCGGTGATGCGGTATCGAATTAGAACGCCCTCTCCGCCCTGTTGGTGCTATCGTGCTAGTTCGCCCCTGCGTTAACTTCGATTTCTCCTACGGTGATGCCAAAATAATGGTATGCTCTTTGTCATAACGCGTCACCTGACATCAACATTTGCTTTATTATTTCTTTTATTAATGGATGCACACTTGTTTGCTTTCAGGGCACAGTTGGCCACGAAAGCTTACGAGCTACGGTATTTGCGAAAATACTGTTCAAAGAAAAAGTTAATTTCTTCAAGGCATGAGGAACTCGCCGAATTCAATGTTTCGGACTGCTGTGGTTTCTGCGACACGTTAACCTTTTAAATTGGAAATGTCGTGCCTTAACACAGCAGAAATTCAAATTTGCACTAGAACTTGTGTTTCATAAAATTTGTGGCCGAGTGCGCACTTATTGAACTGAAATGCCCCACCCTTTAGGTTACGCGCCTGCTAGAGAATACCATTCTCTAGCAGGTGGCTTTAAGAATAATTAGGCCTCACTTGACCTTATCAGTACGTATTGGAAGAAAGGGACAAACAAACAGGAGAAGCGCTCCCGACGTTACTTACTTGTCCTATCTGCCCGGTCGTCTTGTTTCTACTTGTGTCCTTGCTTTAAAATTTAATAACGTCGTGATAAATGCAACTATAGTTGATTGCCATTCACTTCTAGTATTTGCGCTAAGTATTTCAACGACACAGACCGCTTTTGTCTGTTCCTTGTGTCTGAGCGGCCTTAGTCTAAGCATTTCAGACACGTTAAAGATCCTATGATGGTCAAAATTAATCTGAAGTCCCCCCCCCCACTCCTATGGCGTGCCTCATAATAAAATCGTGGTTCTGGCACGTAAAAGTCCAGAATTCATTCATTCATTCATTCATTCATTCAAGAAGAAGCTTTATCTCGGAGCCAACTCCAATTCACCCATTCGAATACCTGTAAAACGCAGAAAAGCTGTCATGAGACAACAGCCGAATACATTTGAATAAAATTCGTTGCAACCGAGAGAGAAACTTAAATTCCCGCAACGGCAGCTACCTTAATTATGCTTTAGGGCCTAATATTATTAAGAAAGTTACCAGTAATTGGTAAGTTTAAAGAATATTGAAGCACGACGTTTTCGAATCTGTAACTCTGCACCAAAAACAGATATCGCAGTATCCGTAAAGTGCATCTGTTGGAGCTTCGAAAGCGCACAAATCTGTTATATGCATTTGCGACTTAGGCACATTGTCACAGCGTCTGCGAGGGTTATGCAAATATGCAGCACACAAATTAGTAGTATATGCTTCAGGGCGGTGTGTAACGCGTTCATTAGGTCGTATTCAGATGTTTCAGTAGGTGTAGTTTACGGAATTGTAATATCGTTTTTTTATTTCTTGGAGAGTATAGTCGTAAACTTGATAATCAAGTTTTTTTTCCTTCTTTTCTTTCTTTTCTTGGCGATTTCTAAAACTTTTCGTTTAAAAATTGACGGGCTGGATGAAAAATCAGGGGCCGAGCTAACAAACCTTTTCGCTGTAAAGGCTCATTGCCATTGGCCAGCCGCCTTGGCTAATAACAAGCCCCGCACCAGAAGTGGCTGGAATTTTCTCTTTCGAACAATTCCGGCGTAAGACCTTTTTGCTACATACAGGCTCTGGCTTTTTACAGCCACCAGACGTTGACTTTTTCTCTGAAATACAGAAAACCGGATCAAATTTTGTGTATGCCGAGCAAAAAGATTCCTTCATTATGATATATTCAGATAAGATCTGTTTTTATTTTATTTTATTTAGATGAAATTCTCTTTGCCCCTTTCCCCAGCACAGGGTAGCCAGCCGGTACTTACACTGGCTAACCTCCCTGTCTTTCCTCCCCTTTGTCTCCTTCCTTCCATCCTAATTGGTGTTCATTATGCTGAACGTGACCTTGCGCTGTGCTACCGGGCAGTGATTGTGACCGGCTGCGTTCGTGTGTTTGTGTTCTCCGTCTCTCTTTTATTTATTTATTTTTCTACCTTCCCCAGTGTAGGGCAGCAAAGCACATTTTCGGTTCCGATTAACCTCACTGCTCTTTCCCTTTTCCTTCGTTTCTCTATCTCTCTCAACTTGGCACAAGTACTAGAAACGTACCAAGCAGCGTTCATTAAATTTTCACTACACTGCCTCGCATTGGTTGGTTTATGTGTTTGTTAGGACAGTGATTCATTCATATGCTATCATACGCGACCGTCACCTTTGCCTGTTGGGAATAAGTATTGTTACCGGTACGATTGGTTATGCATTCGTTGCCATAGGGTTCCATCCCGACCGAGTACTGTCTCATCAATGCGCATTAATTAAAAAAAGAAAGAAACATACGTATAAACGATCTGGCACACATTTAACAGTGAGGCGCGTAGAAAAGATGGCTGTACCTGCCTGCCGCAAAGGATCTTTAGACGCACAGTTCGGGCTCCGGCTATACGAAGTGTTTCCCCTGCCTGCAAGCTATGCCGCTACGCAGCGATACCTGCATTGCGGTGTAGGTGGCATAGCTGGCGGGCCGGTCGCAGCTTCGGCCTGCGATCCGGTGATCCCACTTGACAGAACGAGTTCCGGCCGTCGTTTCGACATACCGAAACACGGATGATCGTATGGCTATTACCCATACGTATTTCGCACTTATTAACCTGTCAGTTTCTAGGAATCGCATAATCTAAGGACGACACGCAACTTGCCATGGAACGGAATTCGACACGATAGCGTTAGGAGATCGAAATTACAGGTGTGGATGAGAGAAAAAAAATGCGGGCAGCTGACATTCTACTTGGAATTAAGAGGAATAGGTTAGTGGAGTTGAGTAAATCATGCAGCGTACAGGAGTAGATAACCAGTGTAATATTAATATAAATGGGTAACAATAGCAGCCCAATGGGTTTCCAAGGGAACCATTGGGCTGCGTAATATGAATTCGGCAAGACATGGTAGTAAATATTAGGAATAAATACCAGCACAAATGTGTCGGGATGCTTCACTTTAAGAAGTAGGAGGACTCCGTTCTTTTGAGCACATGTCCAACGGGCTTTTCAAATTTATCAGTGAACCTTGTAAGCATTCTCTTATGGCCTAATTCCGCTCGTATTTCGTTGTCGTATCATTGTCTGTCGTCAGATACCCCCACGTGATTGTGCTCATGACAAACATGATCATCGCGGCAACGTTGCCCCACGGTCTGTCGGCCAGTCACTCCTCCAGGGTCCGTATTTCACCTGGGGTTGCGTCCTCCTGCTTTACACGGGGTCACTGCGAGAATTTAGTTTGAGCCGTTCGCTCCCTCGCAGCGAACCGACGCCTTCGAGGCGAGCAACTCGCGTTGAACCGAGACGAATCTGCACTGGCTGTGGTCGCCCGACTGGCCGTGCATCTCAGCCTGTCGCGTGCACTTTCCAACGCTAATCCTTATATACTGATACCGGTTGCAAGTGCACCAAGTGACGACCTCTTCTGCATCAGCGTGCCTATGTATCCTAGAAGGGTTGGCGCACTTCTGCGGCACTTCGAAGGAGGCCTTCGCGACGCCTACCGTATGCATACCTTCGGCCAGTGGTACAGCGAATGCGATGCTTCAGGCGTGTGTTCTCGAGACCTGCCGATATCGGGCAACGACGTGTCGGCCTCCCGCTGTGGTTTTTATCGCCCACACTATCCCGAGTGGATTTACACCCGGATTTCGGAAAACGCCGTGCATCCTTTAACTTCGCGCGGTACGAGCTGCAAAGTGAAAGGTGCGCATGTAGTATACGTGTAACCTTCTACACTGTCGCGTAATAGAGATATCGCGTCATGCCCAAGCCGGCTTCGTTGCGATAGACACGTGCAAGAGTTGAGCAGCGTTTTAAAACGAAGGATATTAGAAACGTGGGTTCTCTAATCCGTGCAGAGCGCGGCCACTGGCGCGCATGCCTGCCACGTTATATATGTCATCTTCGCACGGACTGTAGTATTTGATAAGCATGCACCAGGCCAGGCACTGGAACAAAATGAACCGCGAGAAGCGGTTTATAACGCACGGAAAGAGAACACGAACAAAAAATTGTTGTTAAACGCAGACATTTTCTGTGTACAAGCTTGCTATACAACCTCACTCAGACCATACGTACAAATAATGTTGAATATAAGAACGATACGAATTTCCGGTGGCATATCTCATTAGATAAGCGAAAAGTGTAGCGGCTATTATGGACTACAATGTCAGCAAATCTGAACGCGAACGCTGTGAGTAACTTATTAGCGTGAAAGTGGGCACGGGCATCTGATTTTGCAAGAATTCATTTCGTTTTTCGTTTTGTAATTGGCTCAAACGCCGCGCGCCACTGTTCTCGCTAAGGTTGGCTACTCAGTGCCAGCAGATGATGAGAACTATATATGCTGTAGTTTATTTTCAAATACTGTTGGCCGTCTTGGCCGTAACAGGGTGGGTACAGCAAGTTTGCACATAGCGTAAAAAATTTAAACACCTTACAAACGTAAATAGGATATAAAGCAATGAATGTTGGAAATACAATGCATTAACCGCCGAAACAAATAACCAAATACAAATACAACATTTTGGCTAAGAAAAACATGTTTGTAACATTGTGACAGTGATATCGGAAGCGGCATAAAAGAAAGACTATAGTATGTATTCTAGAACAGTGTGACAACGTTTGCACGACACCACTAAGATTCAATTTCATAAAAGGTTTTTAACGCGTTCCTCAAAGCCTTTAATGCTACTCTACTGCAAAACAGACGCCAGAAAACTGTTCCGTTCCTTAATTGTTCGCGGAAAAAATGAGAAAACTTACATGTCAAGATATGCTTTTGGAATTGAGAACATGCAATGATTGCTTGACCTGACGTTTCTAGCCTGCCTGAGAGCAAGGTAGGGTGTGGTTTCAATATTGAAGATCGTTACATAAATTACTGTCTTGATAATATATGCTTTTGTGTTCTACGCATAACTTTGTCCGCTTCTCTAGACGTATTCGTCTTGCCTCGCCATACAGCGCACAATGATTCGCTTCGCGGTAACGAAACCTAGATGGGTATACCGCAAACAAGCTAAGCTGAAGTCGACAGGTTGACCGCCTTACTGGGGCTGGTTACCCGTCGCACCTTCTTGTGCGTGTTGCGGAACAAATGAGCAAGAACCTGAAACTCGAGTGTGTCCATGGCGAGCAAGGTGGCGAGAACACAGAAATGAAAGAAAAGCGAAGGACCGTGGTTAAGCCTTACGTGCACAACTTATCTCACCGCTTGAAAAAGATAGGGTGCAGAGCTGGAGTTAATGTTGTGCTTACTGTCCCGGAAAAACTGAAAAGCCTCTACCGACGCGTTAATGCAAAAGAGCCGATAAAGCAGCAAGGGTGCACGATAAATCAGCAGAGCCGTTTTGAGGATTGCACAGAAGCCGTGGTGTATTCTATTCCTTTGAAGGAAGGAAGGAAGGAAGGAAGGAAGGAAAAAGTGGAGAAGGAAAGGCAGGGAGGTTAACCAGTTTAGCTTAACCGGTTTGCTACCCTACAAATGGGAGCGGGATGGGGGGATGAAAGATGGGGAAGGGGGAGAGGGAGAGAGCACATATCAAGGCACACACATCGTCCGTTAGAGTCCATCACTCTCGCGTGGTACGTGATATCACTGCCACAGCCGCTTGTCCAATCCCGTCTCTTTAAAAAACCGAAGTAGTCCCTTTCAAATGGGGAAAAAGTATATAGGGCGAACTTCAAGATGCACAAACGAAAGTCTAAAGGAACATATATGTAAACTTATGGTCGAGCAGGCGAACAGGAATCTAGGTATCTACGTCAGGGATTGCCCCCTCTGAAGCTTGTGCCGCAGAATTCAGACGCTGTGAAGTGCTGAAAAAATACAATGACCAGCTGGTTCGGGAGATAATTGAGGCAGCCGAGATTTTGCCAGACATCGTGACCAATGCGTTAGCAAGCCGTCCTTGTTACTAACAAAAAAATCACGTGAGCTTTTGCACGTGCAATCATTATCTTAAGCGTAAAAGAACGTGCGTGTTTCACATGATGCGCAGCCTGCTCTTCGCTTTCCCTTTCCTGATACCTGTGTATATGTGTTCAAAACAAATAATAATAATAATAATAATTACGTGCCTGTGACACGTGTGGGCAAAGGTATAAGAAGCCGTGTTTCTTTGAAATAAACGTCGTTGAAAGTCAGCGCTTGTGGTGTCGTCTTCTCGTCTCGTGTCCCGTCTACGTTTTGCGCTGTTAACACCATGGAAGCTAAACTTGAGGCATTTAGTTGGTAATATACTACAATACTGTTGCCTGCGTTTTGCGCCACAAGCTTGGCCACCAATGCAAGGAAAGACCGCTGCAGCACGAAAATGTCATCTCTCCATCATTTGATGACCTTTGACCAACTACTTTTGGGCAAGCGGCGCGGTACGGCATTTCAAGATGCGCATAATGTAAATGTTCCCTGTTATTATTAGTATTATTATTATTATATTATTAATTTTTTTTGATTCAGTAAAGTATTTGGGCATATATGTTCTGATTCCGGCCTTCTTTTTTCGATTCATTGATCCTACGTATGCGCCAAACTCCACAAAATCATCTGTTTATTGCATCGCATCAAAGTGTTTTTACCTCTGTCTGTCAGGAAACTTTTGGTTCACTCGGTAGTCTACAGTGTACTCAGGTTTGGTGGTATTTGGCGTCCACGTGTAAATAGGTTATTAAAATGTATGTTGAAAAGTGTTACTTATGACGCATGCAGCCCACAAGATGTGAACTTTTTCAGATACTAAGATTGCCGGATTTACGATCACTTTTGTTGGTACTCAAACATTTCTGCCCCGATACACTTAAAGTCCCCACTGTGTTTTGCCGTCCTTTACGTCATACACCGGCTTTTTCAGTCCCTCACACAGGCACCAGATTTCGTAGATATCCTCGAACCTATTCTGTTTCTGCAATATCCATTTCTCTTTCGTCCGAAGTTACCTTTTGTGAATATATACGCGACATCCGCAAAAACTTAAAGGGATTACACGTGGAATGATTATGGGCGTCATATTTTCTCATTTACGTCTTTTTATGAAACGTGTCTTTGGTTTGTGCCTGTCTTTGTGTCTTGTATTTTATCGTCCACAAATCGGTTTAGTGTCACCCTTATTTTTATTTCTAAAATAAACTGTTTTTGGGGCTGAGTCTTGTTGCTGACGGTCGGGTTTCGCGTGACAGGCCAATACTATGGCTTAGGCGAACCTGATTGCTGTAATTGTACTTGCAAGATTTGTTAATACAATAATAATAATAATAATAATAATAATTATTATTATTATTATTATTATTATTATTATTATTATTATTATTATTATTATTATTATTATTATTATTATTATTATTATTATTATCCACAAATATACCAGACACTATACTTAAGGAATGGGCACAAGGTTCACCTGGCCAAAAGGGAATAGGATAAGTGGGGCACAGGAAAGTAAGGCAAAGCTATGACAAAGAACACGAACAAGATAGATAAAAAAAGCGGAAGTCGCCAACAAGTCCACCAGTGCCTAAAAACTACATTCATCTTGGCTTTTCTTTCTTTCTTTCCTTCTTTCTTTTTTTTATTGGCCGATTTGTGAGTCCATTTGGTTTTGAGTGCTAAGTTTTCCGCTGTCAGTTACAGGCTTTATGTCTTGCGCTGAATGATTCAGTAATTTGTTAGCGTAATGTTGCACGCCTCAAGCCAAGGAAGATGCACTGTGGACTGGTAGAGGAGCAGGAGAACGAGTCAAAGTTATTTTTACAACAGCTACGTCATGAATGATAAAAGATCGCGAATAACATAGCATTCCTTTAAGCGAGGGCCATATCCTCGTATCATTACGTAACATACTATGCAGTACGATTGAAGCGCTCGAGAATAAATAACCTTTTACTTACTTTTTTTTCACTTGTGTAAAGAAGGTACGCGCACGCGAATGCTTGCGGGGTTTGAATGTAAGATAATGATAGGGTCAGATTCCCGTTGTCGTATCTTGCTGAGACCTCTCTTCTAAATTATATAACACATTGTCGTTACGCTGTTTCAAAATTACCTCTATAGTGAATACGTCAAATATTCATTCCGGGTATTACGTAGGTTGCATGCTGAACTGTACGGAAGTGGTTTAATCGCATTCCTGCTGTTGGCTTTCGTGAAATTTTACACTTTTTTCTACACCGCTGTTTCGTCATAGAATACGAAAAAAATAGCACATGTAAAATCCGGTGTGCAGCGTCAACATGCCGACCTATCACACGATGTTACGCTTTAATCTCCTAATGGCAGCCTGAAGGACGGAAAGACATGCACATGTAATGTACAGCGGAGAAAAATCTCTTTGTCTCTCTGCTACTTTTCTCCGCTGCACATTGCATCAGCATGTGCTTGCGCACTTCAAGCTATCGTTAAGGTATAACAACTGACCCAACAACGAGTTCTGCTAGGCCTTAATCTCTGTTTTTAGGCAAATAAAAAGGATTTTTACGACAATGAACATGACTATAAAAGGTCAGTTTGCCCAGGTACATGGATAAGTTGCTTTCAGCGTCTAACCGCGGTACTTCATGAATGCTTTTTCTTTTCTTCACGTTCGTAACGAGCCGATCGGTGATAAGAATTGACCAACTTGAAAAGCGGTTACGCCCCGACCTCTCTTTGGGCCTGAGGAGGAGATAGTGTAAGAGCAATGTGTTCTTCTGGTGAGCTTAGTGGCAAAATAATTAGCTCCTAGAGCAGAGCTGCACATTGTCCTATTCGCGAGTGCATAAGATAAGTGCATAAAGCGTTGCACAGCCGAGTTGGACGATAGAGCTTGCACGAACTGTACCGCACTGAACATGTTTCTATTCATTTCTTAACGCCGCGAAAGACGAAAACTGGGTGTGAAAACAGGACGAGATGCTTGCCCCGTCTACTATCTGTCAATTTTGGTCTTTTGCAGTGCCAAGAACACAAATGTTAATACATCATAAACTGACCTTGACCAGCAACGGCTACCTGGCGTTGAGAGACATGAGAGACAGACGCAATGACGCCTATATATAAGCGAGAAAGAAGGTTATCAATCATTAGCAACGGACACGCTAGAATTTCTAAAATCCACGCAGCGACGACGGTTGTCAATGAGCGACAAAAACTGAACTCGAAGGCTGCTGTTTTGGGGGCTGGAGGCGCCGGAAGTGATTGCGGACACGGGAACACGTCTTGGCCGCCATGTTTTAGATAAGACCTATTTTGTGCGATATTGAACTACGCACTTCCTCCGCAGCTTGATTGCGCAGGCGACAGAACTTCATAAAACATATAAATGACTTCTGTTTTCAGCGCTTTAACCTACGACAAATTTGCTTCTTTTTTCTTCATTGCTAAGCAGCTAGCAAAGTCTTACAGCTTGCTAGTGGCAAGACATGAGTGATCATAATTTATTGTAGTTGATTGTTCTATGCCCTAGTAACCCAACTTCGTCCCCCCTCCTCCTTCCGAAAAAAACATGATAAAGTGGTCCAACTTAATTTGCAGTGCAGCACAGTTCGCAGCGAAAATTTCCAACTGATTCTATTTCGCAGAGCGCAGCGAGGGACCTTTACAGAAAACGAGGTTGACCACATCGAGTACTCAACTTGACATGTGAACATCATTGGTCCTTTCCATTATACATTGAGCACCAAATATTGGTGCTTTGCATACACAAGTACGCCACACCGTGAGCTTTACACGTAATACACTTCCGACTCGCGACAGCATCTGAACGACACATGCATACTTCGTGTGTGGACTGCATAAACGATGTTGTTTATTTACAGTAAGAAAGGCCCGTAGGCCTAGAGAAAGGCAAAACGAGGTTAGAACAGGGCGGCCTTGCAGCGAGAACCCGGACCTTTCTTGATGGGATTAGTCTCGAGGCGCGCCTGGCGGCCTCACAGCACACACACTACACAACTATATGTCAGATAGCACGTTGCAGTCCCACAACACCCGTAGCGCAGTGGCGTCAGGTGCAGCGTCGAGGCAGCGCAAGACTATTTCTGCATGCGTCGCACGTCGTATTCATAGGCAGCGACGCGCTACCACTACGCCAACGCAAGGCGCTGTGGGGAGACCGAAGCGACGCGCTGCGCGTTTGGCAAACTCTGAACCACTCCACCGTGGTCTGGACTGTTGCATACAACAGGCGGGTAACCCTGCAGCATGTATGAAGCCTAGGAGTTACCGGACGCAGAAGTTGGAGCTCGTCCATGTCCGGTAGGCCTCTGAATCCGCTGCCCGTATTCCCGCCTGGTAACGATGGCGCTCGCGGTACGCCCGCGTTCCCGGACAGGTCGGATGAGGTGATGAGCTTCTAACTGGTCCGACGAGGCCAAGAAATGTGGGCATGGTTGAGGGTTTCGAGTGCGACCCCATCTTCATGTTGCGTGGACCACCGGAGCGACAGTGAACCCATTTCGTATGCGCCGCAGCAGCACTTCCTGAAGCTGGGACACACTAGGCGGAACCCGCACAGCGCACAGTGAAATTAGGGCTCGCATGCTTTTCCGGCTTCTAGCCTTCATGATCAGGGCTTCTGCCAGGTGGTCCATGGAGAGGCTTTGCAAGTTCTTAGAGTGGGCTGCTCTTCCGCCTCATGGGCATGTTGCATTGTGCGGAACCATGACCGTGGATCCAGTTGATTACGAACCTGCCCGGGACTATTTCATAGAGCGTGATGTCACGTGGCGTCGTTTCTCAGTCAAGGTACGAATTAATTTCCTAATCTCGAATACCATGTGTTCGTGTGGTCGGCGCCGCAGGGCTGATAGCAAAGACTGCAGTGCTGCCTTCAAGTCAGTGAATATTGAATGGGAAAGGAAGGTCCATGCCGCAGTCACGCGAAGCAGGGATGTCACTAGAGGCTGGAAAGCCTGGACCTGTTGCTTGGCCTGCGATCCTTGCACAAAAGTCTTCTGCAACATCAATACCCAGACGCCTCTGGCAGAACACCAGTGCTTTGAATGGGAAGTGTTAATTGTTCAAGGAGAGAACGCAGACCACGTGCTATTCTCCAGATGTGGGAAGGCGGGTTCCGGGGGTCTAGTGATTATCAAAACATTGTCCAACGTCGAGATTCTAATCTGTCTATGCGACGCTGGATTTTCTTTTGTAACCGTCTGGTTGTACGAAGGCCATGGATTAATTTTGCACGCCGCTATCGCCGCTTCGCAAGGCGACGGAGTGCACGAAGACGTTCCAAATCTATATCCAAATCCGTGTACTTAAACGAAACAATGAGCGTGCGCATGGCGTCTCGCACTGCACAATTAATTGTTTCCTCTAATCCACAGGAAAATACCCTCTCCGCAAGCATCCTCCATGGCAAAGTTAAAAGCAGTCCAATCAATTAATCGAGGGTGCTCCATGGGAAAGACCTGGACATCTCTTTGATGATAAGGTACGTGGGAGTGACGAGTGGGTCTCAATATCTGACAACTATTAACACATCTTCTGAACGAGTTGGAGACGAAGGCTAGGTCAAGAAAGCTACCATAATTCACGTCTCGTAGGACCGCTGCGCTGTCGTCATTCAGGCGTGAAAGGCGGCGGTTGCAGGCTAAGTTTGCTAGTCTTTGTCCTCATAGTTCCCATGTCATATGATGCGCATTAAGATCTCCGATGATGACCCATAGAGCAAGACACACCGTCAATATGTCAAGACACAGAGATGAAGCTGTCATCTGGTGCGACTTCGACCGACACGGAGTACAGACCAATGTCCTCGGTGTCGCTGAGCAAGCTTCCGCTCTTCCTTGCGAGGGACAGCCGTGATGACTTCTGTCCAGAAAAGCCTCTGGAAGGCATCGCATCTGCGGCCACGAGAGAGAGAGTCGAGGCACAAGGAAATGCAGAAGATTTCGTCAAAAACCAGAGAGCACAAATGGAAGCGTTCTGCCACGGAGACACTTAAAATTCTATGTGCCTCTATGACGTGTCGGAGCAACCAAGCCACCCATTCAAAAGCAAGCAAGTGTCCTTTAAAACACAGATAGCGGTTTTCACTGTCCTCTGTCTCACAGAGGACAGCTGCCCCACAATTGGCGTTATTAAAGCCGTAACATAAACGCGTTCCTGCTACTCACAGTGTGTACTTAAGAGGGTCCAAAGCATCAGCTCCTGCTTTCTTTTCTTTGCTTTTATCTTTTTAAATCTCTAAATACTAAGCGTGTTTTCTTTCCTCTTCTTTTTTCTGTTTTCTTCATCGCTATGTTTCTTTTTCTTTTCATGGGAACTCTTGCACTTCGCGCGCAAGAGCTGTTGTCTTCAAACGAATCTGTCAATCACGACGTCACGCGATTCGCCTTCGGCGACAGCGTGACTCACTATGTGTGACACGCTTTTCTCCTAACCAAGACGCAAGCTGCGTAACTAAAGTGAACAAAAAACTGTAATAAGGGCAATACACTCTCTTTTACGAGTTTGACAACGTCATTTACTCCCTGAATTGCGTGAGCCGTCACCCGCCGAGCCTGCTTGGTGTGGTAACCGACGTTCGTATGATTACGTGGCCTGATGCTTTCTAAGTGACCCCGGCGTTCCCCAGATCCTTTGCAACTGACAGGTTGGGTGAAAGGTCGAACCTGGCGTGAGTCTTTTTTCTCCAAGTCGGGGTGCGGTAGGCGAGCCGGCCTGAGCTCAGCAAAGCCAAACAGAAAGGATGTTCAGTGCTTGACCGCGGGGAAGACGGGAGTACAATCTTTTAGAACGTCACGTCGGTGATTGTTCAAATGCGGGGCCGTGTTAGATTAGGTTACTCACACCTTAGAGGAGAGATCACCATTTCTGCCTGGATGTCCTTACTGCTAAATAGGTGCCAGCCGATTCATGTGTGTTCCTTTTCCTTTCTTCTTTTTTTTTTTTTGTTTATCTAGATTCCGCGTGTTTACTGTCCAACCAGTTGGCATATGACAATGCACTTTCCGGAGCTTTCTTACAGTACTTATGCACTACTAGTTACCATTACCAATTTATATGAAATGTTACTGTAGTTTGAAACTTACTTTCAAGCCGTTTATGCTAACGAGAACCAGCAGACACCTCCTTTGCTAACCGAAGCACCCTTTCCCTAACGGCTCGATCGAGACGCTATTGTACAATTGCCACGCTGAGCAATGCTAACAAGGCCAAGAGATCATGTGCCTCCTTTTTCATGGCTAAGACAAAGGCGCTCACTTCACTTGTCTCTTCCGGTAGGTGAAGAATAGACACCAGTCGGTTGCGCTGCCGATCGCTCGATAAAGCGTTTCCGTTCTTTGTCTTACGAGAGTCTAGTTTCTCTTACAACTCAATGGCGAACGGGTTGAAAAAGTTACCTCCGGTTATTCGCCGTAGTGCCGCTGCCAGTTGCGAAGCGGCACCGTGTTGCTTAGTGGCCATGTCGAGTTGCGCTTGCTGAAACTCTTACGCCTGGATGCTTCCAGTACTTGTGTGTCCAGCTGACCGTTGCCACCGTGACGCGTAAGCGAGGGAAGGGGCGGACTGGGTGGTCATGGGACAAATACTTATTGAGGTCCGAAAACCTGCTAGTCCTCACAACGCTACTAGGTTGGCCGGTCATTTCAGAGCCCATGCGCTCACGCTTAGCTACCGGTTGATGACGGTGGCTGGCCGGAGGATTGGAAGAAAAAACCGGCGTCTTCATGTTATTGCCGATGACCACACCATGCAGCGGGGTGACGGTAATGATGTGGGGCGTATACGTCTGCATGCGGCCAACGGTACGACTTCAGATCGCTGAAAAGGTTTTATTCGGTTGAAACTATTTGAACCGGGCTAACCGTGGTCTCAACTTGGCGTCTCCATTTCTTGTCGCCGGGAGATGCTGCGTGGGATAGTGGCATTAGGTGTGGAAAGTGGGCCTGCGTACTTCATTTACATTGCAGTAGCGCCTTACGGATCATCGCAGGCCTTTAGCGGGTGGGGCTTTTCGCCGACGTTGCCCGAAGAAGGAGCCACGCCAAAAGAAGGAAAGAGGAGAGACAGTGCTCCAAGTAACTGTGGAATCAAATGAAATGAAATGGCGGTGCATTGGCTAATGTGGCTCCTGATAGTTCGAAATTCTGCTTACTGCCAAGTCCGCTTCCGACATGCGGCACATATTGCAAGGCCTGGAGCGTCTGTCTATAGATGGTTCACAGAGAGCACAGATGAATCAATCTCGTATGTAGCGGACCCACATCTTGAGTACCAACAGGATTCTCAGCTTTCATAACGCATCGACAACCTCTTGGATCGTCTGAGCCTCGCAACTGTCTACAGCAAGCGCTTCCTATTTCGAATCAGGCGTGTGTCCTCTCCGGCAAGTTGGCGCGGTCACGTTGGAGGGGAACGTATAACGACACTTAATCCTTTTCTGTCCCAAGCACATTATATAAAGAAGGTAGCTCGAACAAAGACTCCGTTCACTTCAACCACAGGGGTCTTTTTCGCTTAGTTAGGATCATGGCCATCAAAAGCAGCCTGTATGCAAAGCAGCAAGTGCACATCAGCACGTTCTTCTTATTTTTTCAGAACCGAATAGCATGAGGGACGGGTGTCGATTGCCTGGTTCAGTGTGTGATTGTAAGTGTCCGACTCTAACCTTTGAAATGTACTTGTCTACTTCTGATATCCGCGGACCTTCTCCCAACTACAAAGTTATGGAAAAAGGCTCCGCCCAGGCGTCGATGAATACGATCATTCTTCTGTTTCATTTCACTATTGACTGGTGGGACAATTTTTACAGCTTCTTAAAGTTTTTTTGATCATATATAACCAAGCGAAAAGGAAGAGTTCTAGCCAGCGTATGGTGACCAACATTCTTCTGATTATTTGCATCTAAATAAAATAGTTGAAAATACCCAGACCGTAGAAGTACCGTCATTAGATGGAACTTACACTGACGTCACCACCAGATTTACCGAGAGAAGTGGAAAAGGAACGTGCAAGCAGAAGAAACAGTGGACAATCACAGAGAAGAGCATTGTGCTTCGGTGGAGCGAGCGATACATGATGATAAAATAAAAATAAAAATTATAGGTATAAATATGGGAGTCGACAGTTTGTTTCTTTGTTCCCAATGTATAGTTGTAAGTGTGGGAGAGGTGTGGGGCACGTTTAATCGGAGGCCATGGCAGAACACTTTGAACGAACGGCGATCAAACGAGCTGATGAGATAAATTGTGCTGGCTGGTCTGATGCCGCATTCTGGTGTTCCTGCTCTCTCGCTCTCTCTCTCTGCCGTAACTGGGCTAATTTGAATTATTGGCGGCACATAGCGCTTGGCCTCGCTGATTGCAGCATCGCGGGAATTCGGAATATTGAAGCTCACTGGCAGAGTGTCCAAGGTCCGCTTGAATGTCCCGAATTCGTGGGCTGTACCGCTTATGCGGTAGCAGTAACGGCCGTGAGGCCCGGCTGCGTTGTGGTAGAACTCTCGAACGTGCCCCCGCGCGCGCAGCTTTCTCTTCCCACAATGCACGGCGGTGTCGTACAGTCAGCGCAACGCAACGTGCGGGAGCCAGGCGCGGAAACCAATCCACTTCCTCGTACTTCCGCTTTCCGGACACGTCCTTCCGGCCGCTGCTTGGCCAGGCTGTGGCGCAGCCGGCCGATACCGCCGACTGCGCGTCATACTTCACCACACCTCTCCCCCTCTGCCACAGCTCGATCCTTCGGCAGCAGTGCCCGCTCTCTCCGTGTTCGAGAGGACAGTTCGATCGGCGCCGCGGGAACGCCCAGGCTATCACGACTTGTCGCCCACGGTTGCCGCAGCTCATCAATATAGGGCGTCTTCTCGGTGTACCACGCGCACATACTACACGGCACGAAGCTATATCGCTGGTTTTTCGAGGGCGCGCGCGCTGTGCTGATCTCTTCCGTGTGTGACGTGGGAGGTTGGTCGAGACGCACTGCGCGTGAAATGTTCTCAAACTCGAGCTCTTTGAAATCGAAAAAAGAAAAGTTTGATACTCTTGCATGCCCGCGCTATACTGTCGTTCTGACGCTGTTTTTCACGTTGAGCGCGTAAGATGCTGTGTTGTCTGCTCTCTTTGTCTCGCATTTTCCAATTTCGTTAGCTTTCGCACACACAGGATGCATACAAGCGAGTCACTGCGGATCCAGACAGGCCACAATCGCGCTTTGTTGAATAAGAATGCGCGACGCTTTTACGCACGAATTCGGGATAAACAAGATCGAGGACAAGCAAACGTTGGTTAATCTGTCTATCAAATGAACTGGCCGTAAAATAACGAGAAACGGCCGCTCTACGTTGATTCTTTCTTTCAATGGTGCGCTGTCAGAGAATGGATTACGTTGCATTATAGCTGGTCAACTGTATGTCTATTGGCCCCGTTTCAATGTAACTCTCTTCGCTGAATAGAATTGAAGTAAGATCAGCGATTGTCCTTTTGTTTTGTTTTTTTTTTTTTTGCTGCGATTATTTTCACGCTACAGATATGCATCGTCATTTCTTATTGCTTATTTTCTTTTTTCTTTCGCGCTTCGTTTTCTTATTTAGCGACTGATGACTATAAGACTATTTACTGAGTTCGCAATAATTCAAGAGCCTGAAACCGAGGCGAGAATTTACTGAAAATAAATAAATAAAAATAAAGTAAACGTTACGCTGTTGCACTACACAGGTCTCAACATTAATCTCGTGATATGCTTGCGTTAGTGCAAATACATTGCTCACAAGCTGGGGAAAAAAACGAAAGCTCCAAATCAGGCGTATGCAGAGTGTGAGACGCCTACGCAGTGATGTCACGAGGACGAAGGCCCTGTATGCTACATGTTGAGAAAAAAGATGGTGGCGACAGCTGCATGCGCAGAGAGTTACGACGCATGTTCTATGGTTAAACTTCACAATTCTGCACCTCCCGGTTCAGAGTAGCACATACACCCACTGTGGAGGATTGACTAAGAATGAACAAGTATCCATTGGCGCATACCCAATGACCCCAATAAGGAGAAAGCACAAATATAAGAAATTAAAAAATAATAATTAAAAGAGCCGACATGATGCGCTATTTCATTGAGAGGACTGTGTGCATATGACACACTACAAGCCAAAATTACATATGCAGGTTTCATGTTGTGATGTATTGTCTTATAACGCACAACAGAGATACAGTCATTGGCGTTATTTTAACAGTGAAAATCCCGTGCTATACAAACCGGGACATCCTATGGCACGTGCACAGTTGCTTACGACTCGTGTTGTCAGAATATTTTTAAAAAATCAAAGAAGGAGTTGAATATCATGCGCTATTCGTGTAATACTTTCGTATTCCTTAGAAATGAGCCAACAATATATGTACAAGCTTTGTATGATGATTTAACGTTTTATTACGCAGAACAGGGCTGCTCTACCTTGCACAACTTAGTCGCTTGAAATTAAAGCATACTACCCGGCCTGCCGCACAAAGCCGTTCGGTGATATACCCCAGGAGTGATTCTCATTATAAGATTTCTTTTTTGAACTATTAAGACACATGAGAGCCGCTGACTGTTTCAGCAGAAGCCACGGCGCTCGCTTTGAAATGTTATTAGCGTTAGAAAATGAAGGACATGCCAGCGCCAGCCGCATAAAAACATGCAAAAAGAAATATCATGACTGAAGCACAGCTACGCTTTTACCTTATGTTTCATGGTGAGATGGATAGAAAAAGGTGAAAAGGGAAAGACACTGACTGCATTATTTAAGCTTCTTCTCTCTTGGAATTAAATGGCCCTTCCATACCACGTGCGCTCTGTTGGATATTCAGGTGTTGATTGTCATGCTGTACTTCGCCATGCGCCATAGTGACGTCTCTATGTGCTAATTTCCTTCCATGTATTTTTCTTCTTCTTTTAGTTTTTCTTTATTTCGGTATTCGTCTCTTACTATAAGTGTTAGATCCATCAGAACTACAGAAATCACTAGAATTAGCAGCGCAACGTGACAAAATGACGTCAAGAGTGGTCCTTCGTGTTGTCAGCCTGCTGTGGCAACAACCACTGTGTTGCACTGCAGTTTTCGTACATCCCTGACGCGTTGAATCAACACCAAGGGTGCGTACGTGAGATGCTTATACTGCTGTACTTATAACCGTCGACTCGTTTGGTTTCTTCCAAAATGAAAATAGTTGACTTCCCATTGGAGCCACGTACACAGAACGACATCCGAAACAAGCATATTTATTGCAACATCACGACGCGCGTCAGGAGGGACGTCATTGCGGCGAGCCATCTCCGCAAATACCGTTGTCGCCGAAGTTTCCTGCAGACGTAACTATACACGTTGCGACGCTAACGCATCGGACGCAAACCGGAAGCGTCCACAGCGCAGGCGCCCCTCCTGGCATCTCGAATCGCCCTGATACCCGGCATCGGGCTCTCTCTCGCTGCGTACACCTTTCAAATGCAAAAATACCCCACAGCGACAGCGCACATCGTTACACCCATGTATACGCATCTCAGGCTCTGACATCTTCGGCTCGCGGTACGTAAACAGGCGCGTCACATCTGGACGCCACCACAAGCATCGCGTATCGGGACGCGATCCGTTTCGCCGCGTATTGAATCCTCATCTTCGAAACTCTCTCTTTCTCTCTGGCTCGAGAGCGTCACGAAAGGGGGCGCCTTGTCTGCATTAGCGCTGTGCGCGAGAGTCTGTCTCGTTTTTTTGCGCACGCCCCGCACGCGCGCACGCCGACAGCGCTGACTGCCTAACAATGGTATGGAAAGTGGCTGTGTACCCAACTCACTGCCACTGCATGCTGAGCGTGCGTGCGTACCCGTGCGCGTGTTCGGGGCGTACGCGCTCTTGTGCGAGCGAGCGGCCGCGTGCCTCGGCTTCTTCCTTTTCCGTCCGAAGTGTATGCGTTATATATTCGGGAGACGGGGAGGGGGCCGCCTCCTGCCGTCAAGAAGGAGTGCGTACGCCTGTCAGGTTTTGTGCAGAACAAAGCGAAATACGCCAAGTTGCATTCTCTCGTCGCCACAAATGAGGGCCTGTCGCTACCTCGACGACGGCACTGCGGGGTCTGCGTGGGCGCGCAGCGCTCAATTTCGCGAGTTTGGCGACCGCGTGGAGTGGAACTCGTCACTTCCTTGTAAGGATGAAGAAAGAAAAATAGAGAGAAACAAGCAGATTGCGAGCTCGAATGGCGCACCTTATGGGCACTGAGCCGTGTATGGGGAAATCAATGCGCGGATGACATTGTTGGAGTAATAACTTTTCCGTTCACGGCTTCATTTGTAGATGGAACTTAACTGACTGAGTGCGAAGACAGAAACAGTTGGCTATTTATTTTATTAAGTCGAAGTGGAAGAAAGAAACACACGCTACATGTACTTTCTTTTTTTTAGTTATGCAATAGTATCCACTCACGAGAATACAAGCAAGCTGACATCACGGCAGTCCCTGAACGTGATTGACGGCAGGGGCTTCATTACTCAATTCGCTGTAGCGGATGCCTCGGGTGTCCCAAATGTGGTCCAAACACCGAAGTCTATCGAGTGTTCTCGCTATTTGAAGTATTCCAAGTTAAAAGAAAATAAGGTTTACATCTGAGATCAGCCTACGCGTATAACAGAGGTCACGATGATGCGATTGACTCTGCACTGATTTATAGGGCACATGAGCGTCTGCAACGAAAAAAAAAAAAATAAGAAAATTCCACTGCACGCCAACTGGGCCGACACCCCATCCCGCTTCGAACTCCAAATTCCGAGCGAACATTTAATGAATTCAGTTTTCTGGTGCAACAATCGCGTTTCCATCGTAGTAAATTGAGTAAATTGCTGTACGCAGAGCTCACCGTAATGTGTAGGTGCGTGGAGGTGTCAGCCAAGCAGCCAATTATGCCTCGTTATCTGCAAGCTCGTAGCAACGCGGCGGCGTCGTATTAGGCCGTTAAACGCTGGTTTCTTCTTCGTTTTCCTTTTTGCATTATCAGGCAGTAAAGAAACAATAAATGCATTAAAAGCCGGAACGACCAGGAGAATAACAAACAGAAAAACGTAAATGAAACGCGCACTACAGCGGCGCTGCGGGTGACTGAGTGATGCGCACGAACTCGAAAGCTCAGTCGCGTGGTGGCGTCCCACATAACGCGACAGAGACGTCGACGGACATCGGTGACAAGCGACAGGAAGGCAACGGAAGAGATAATGCCGAAGCGTCCCCAGCGTCGTGGCGAGGCTTCGTTTGACAGGCGGCTGAAGGGAAGTACTGACAACGAACGAACACGCAAAAAAATTACATCAGCCCGCGGAGAGAATCAGCGCGCCGGAACGGAAAGAAGAAACGTCCCACTTTTTTTCGCACTAACGAACTGTGGCTTCTCCCGCGCACTTCCGCAAAGAAAAGAAAAAAAGTTCTCGCCGCCTGTATGCATGCGTGCCTTCGTAGGCCGTGTGTTCCCTTCTGGCGCGCGGAATTTCGCGCCGAGAATTACGCCATCCCTAACGGGCGTCTCCGCGTCTGGCGCCCGATGCTCGCTGTGCTCGCGATTTGGCGAGAACGAGAGAACAAAGCGACGAGAGTACGGTGAATTTGCTGCCTAGTTTCTCGAGACCCGAATGCGGAGGGAGTTTGTTCTGATTACATCTGACTTCTTCGCGCCCACTTAGAGGGAAATGATCGCGTTAACGCTCGTTACGCGACGGTCGCGCGCATTTGCTCGCTCGGACAACGTGTGGCGACGCTGCGTGGGTCCTGTGACCGAAATACAGCGCCTAAGAAAAAAAAAACACAGACGACATGTTTTTACTTCAGTGTTGCTCAGAGGTGGCGTGAGTTGTATTTTCGTACCGGGCGCGAATCGTGTGCGGTGGCGTACGTGGTCGTGCCACAGTGCATTGCCACGTGGCCTTCTGTTGAAACAAATGTTGCTTGCTGCCGAGCCCGGACTGCAGTTTTGAGCTACAAGAACTGTGTCAATCTTATTCGTTCATTCGCCACGTTGTGGTTCGAGCATAACGCAAGACAACGTAAAATAACTAAAAGACAACCTTGCAGGCATATGCCTGCGATCGATCCAAGGATTATGCCGTTTCATATCGGCCATTCTAACCACCAGGCCTCGGCCAATTAGTGCGAGTGACCGACAATGTTTGCAATGCTAAATCGTACTCTCACACAAGAAAATGCTCAGTAAGCAAAAGAACGGCGTTCTGAACGGTCTCGTAAAGCGGATAGCGTATTTATTCTAAAGCATGTATTCAGACCACCAGGAACGTCGCCGAGGCGCATGGCTTCCGCGCCCTGGCCGATCTCGGAGGCCATGCTGGGCATGTTTTGCATGTTCTGCTTGCCAATGGATGGCGCTGTCGACAACGTACGCGTGGTCTTTCTTTTCTTTTCCTTTCATTCTTTTTTTAACCTAGGTAAGACATTGAGCAGTATAACAGCAAGAGCTTGGTGGCGCAACCCACCGAGGGCATCCAGAGGGGACGCTCATAACATCCATCCATCCATCCATGCGTAGTGCTCCTCTATAATGATGCAGGCGTTATGATTAGTGAAACCAGAATCGGCGGCCAGAGCTGAGTCTACTTCAGATGTCACACAAGCGACACTTTTTTTTTTTTTCACGGACGCGTACGTTGCAGCCACTGCGTTTTGGGCGTGCAGTATTTGTTTTTGTTTGATTGATTCGCTTGATTCGTCGCGGTACACTGTAACAGGAAACGGAGGGGAAAAGCCGTTCTATTGCGGTTGGAGCGATGCTCCGCCCCCTTCGTGAACAAGGACAGCAGCTCGAAAGTCGACAAACTGTCACAGTGCTTGATTTTTTTGGACTTCACCCTATATTGAAGAACGATCGAGCCGTACAAAGAAAGCAGAAAGTAGTAGTTCTTGCAGCAAAGGAAACCACTGAATCTCTTACATTTAGATGACACACTACCTAATTTCTGTGATAAAAAGGAAAGCCACTAAATCTGCCACACACAAATTATACGCGTCTCTTCGCCTTTAATAGTAATCATTTTGTATTTGTAGAAGAAAGCAACGAAGCATTTGAAAGGCACAATTTGCTCGAAAATAAGGGTTGTTCCACATTTCCTTTTTTTTTTTTGTGATTATCACACTTCCTCAACAAAATAAACAAATAAAAAGCGAGCTTTACATGGGGCGCTGGCACTTTTCAGTACTTCAGACGGCACTTGAGTCTTCTGAAAGAATTGAATGGATACCATGGTTCTCTAAATCATACGGGTATCTTTTAACGTGCCGAGAAGTTCGGAGATTATAACTGCTATCGTAGCACGCACCTGGCTTCCACGACCAGCGGCGCTCTGTTCTCTCGAACAACGCCCTGTCAGTTTTCTCGTTTTTTTTTTCCCAACTTGTCGCGCTGATTCAGTTTCAATATTTATAACTGCTGTTCGCAGTAATTGTATTAGGAAATGAGAGTCACTGGACTCTCCAGCTTTATTTTTAATGCCTTAGCAATCTTAGGGCACTCCACGCACGTTCCGGGGGCCAACTATCCATCTTGCTATGTTTCTAGGTATGCTTGTATCTAACCGTTTTCCCACCTACCTGGGTCACTGGGTAGTTCGTGGTCGAATGGGCTGCTATGCTGAGGGAACAAGGTTTGCAACCAACCGTTGGAACAACTTGCGTCACTGAGCATGTGGCAATGTGTACATAGCGTGCCGCTCTTCTACGAACCTCTTTCGCGTAGATATGGGTCACTGTATATGGGGGACTGGGTAGGTACCGCTGTTCAATGACACCTTTGATGCCAACTTGGAGCGCTGGCTATGTGCTTCTCGGTCTGTGCTGGTCCCCAATGAACGCCTTTGACGCCAACTGGACCAACTACGCATGTGCCACTTGGAATGTGCCGCTGTATACAATGACGAAAAAGGTCCCTTCAACTTATCTGATGCTGAGCGTAATCGAATTCACGTCGCATGGTTTTCTCAAGGACAGCAACCCGATGCTTTAGCAGGCTACGTCACACATGCACCGGGTATGTGCTGCTTTTCAATCAACGACTTTCACGCCAACGCTTTAGCGAGCTGATGCACTGAGTACGTGCCGCCAGGTGGGCTGCAAGCGAGGGAACAATTCTCAGCGTTTGCCGGCACCGGCGCGCCACGCTCCTCGTCTCGGAGGCCACGCGCGGACTTCTCGCCCACGCCGCTAGATGGCGCAGCGTGTCGAAAAAAGAAGAGCGAGAGAGGAGCCCCGTGGCCGCATGACGCGCTTCTAAGCGTTCGCACGCACCGGCGCGCCATGCATCTCGAAGGACACGCGCAGGCTTCCCGGTGGCACCTCTAAATGGTGCCGACTGCTATTAGAGAAGCGCGAAAGACAAATCCCATTGCAGTACACGCCTTATACATTACTAGTTTGAACGGCGGTAATAAGTTGTGTCGCTACATTTATTCAATACTAAACGCATTACAGTCGGTCGTAATGGTGAGATGGGTTCTGCCAACTTTTTTAGTTCAAATCTAATTAGTATAGGTAATTATTTAGTTAATAATTGGTGAACTACCTCCAACTGAAAAGTCGTTCCATATCAAAAAGGTTGGTATAGTAGCGTATGCTTGACATTTATTGGGCGTAAATCACAACTCTGAAGTATCAAACTCGGCGTATAGCATAGATATGGTGGGCATATGACAGGATGAATAGAAAGTAAATGCATTTTTTCTATAGCCGTGGGTTCTACATAATCGCTTATCCCGCCTTGGAAGCCGCGAGTTTGCGACTCAAGTATCTCTCCCGCATACCCATCCATTATGCCCACCGCAATATCTTTCAGAACGAGGCCCTGCACTTCCGCCTTTCTCGCCGCACACGAGGATGACGCACGACGGAAGATACTCGGTGCCGGCTTGACAGACCACACGCCTCACACGGTGCGCGCTTTAGGCCGTGTGTATAAACACAGCATCGAACTGTACACATTGTAACAAAGCTGCGGTTAAGCTGCGCGTGACCCGTCAGACAGGCAGCTGCCTTCGACGATTCAGATCTCGCTCGTCACCCCCCCCCCCCCCCCCCTTTTCACGTCTATTGTTTCGCTTTCGCCAGCCCGCGAAAGAATCCGGTCAAGCAATGCCCGGGTATAGTGTGTGTGCGCGCGTGTGGGGGAAGGGGGGGGGTCTTCAGGATATGGGGCTGGCACTGGCGGCGTCGAGAACCTGTATGACTCGGAGGTCGCTTATTTGGCGCGGTCACGTATGTGTCATTTCGTATAGAGTCCTTAGTGAATCTGCAGCCTGAGCTCGCCGCAGCGAAGCCTGCGCGTTCTTTGCTGGCAAAGCTACGCGAATATAAGTGAGCGCCCCGGTCGGTTTAACCCGTGTGCTGTAGCGCCGTTCCGTGTGACGCCCCGTGTGGGTGTCCCCCTCTCGCAGTGACAGATGGAATGAAGCTGCGCACAACGACAGGCGCGCGAGCCGAGCGCCTTTCGGGAACGGCCGCATTCCGTCGTGCGGAAAACGTAACCCGATCCTCACCACTTCTCTGGCTTCCCTCGCTCGCATTTCGATATACCGGTTGTCGCCGAACAACATGGTGCTTTATAATATGTCGTCAGGTAGGTCACAACTTCCGCGATTAAAAACTTGCTTCTTCCGTATGGAAACGCCGCGCGGTGCTAACGCCGCTGATCAATGCTTTGTTTAAACATTGTGGCCGGTCACTGAATTCAAAACAAAAAATCAAGGATACCGAAATAGGAGGCGCACTTTTCTACGTTAGCGTGCACGGTGAATAGCTGCTGTGAACACGGTTTCGTTTACATGTGCGGACGAGAGTGTAGAGACGCAGATATCGCTAGAAACAGTTCTTGAAGCCTTCGAAAAAGAAAAGGTTACGTTGGCGACGATATCGATCAGAACGTCGGTGTAAGATAGGCTGCGCTACAATCTGCAAGGCTCCTAGCTCTCTTGCTGTGCACCTACACACCAGAGTGCGCGCTGCCATTTCCTGCCGGTATTCTCAGCATTTTGTTTAGCTGTTGTGCTACCTCGCTCGTAAACAATAACGGACGCTGAAGTGGGTGTCCATTTCCTTGGTAGACGTGAACTCCACACGACTGAATTTTCTATTCTCCTTTGCGTTATGCGAGTGTAGTACTGATCAGAATGGTGAAAATGCAAATATATTCCAAGCGCGAAAAAAAAAAGTAAGACAGGCATGCGCTAGTTTATAAAGAAGGGCAGAACCTGCCGTGAAAGAGCTAGGGGCCTTGTCAGCTGCAGTGCACTTATTAAAGTAACGTCGACGAAGTACTCTCTAGGTGAGGGAATAACTGCGACACAAAATGCGGGGCGACTTCTGCAGTGCAGTTGTTTGGCCGGCTTCTACTTCATCGGCGCCTGCCACGTGAATTCTTGATGATGGCGGCAACACCAGCAGCTCATCACCTTCAACCAACATGTATAATAGTACCCACTGTAGCTTCATAAGATTGTTCCCCCCTCGGGGCTGTTTCTTGTGTGCCAAAATTTCCAGAATGAAGCAAAATTTAAAGTCGTCAACCAAACGACAAATTTCGGCTTATTGGTCAAGGGCATTCAAAGGCACCAGAAACAAATAAAAACACAATATTAAAATACACACAGTGAAAAAAAACTAATAAAGCATCAAGGTAACAAGATTGAACTGCCAGGTAGCAACCACAGACTTGTAGAACAAACATACTCTTTAAATGTCAAGCCATAAAGAAACTCTACTCATGAACACATTTAAGATTTGGAGCTTGTCACATATAGGGGAAGAACAGGTCACCGCAACAAACATCGTCAAGGTGATGAAGCAACGCACAGCTGTCAGCAATGCAAGCTATTTTCTGTGTGTACGCGATTCGTCAAGTAGTAAAGCAATCATGCTTCGCAGTCAAAAAATACAACAAAAAACTTAGAGCAATATACAGATTAAGCACAAAACATATTTGTTGAAAATAATTGCAAGCGACTAGAATTAGGAACTTCGTTCCTTTCGAAAATATGGCCCTGCGAAAGCAAATTAAAGCAACAAACACTCCACATGCACAAACAAGCACATGCACAGTGAACTACAAGCACCACACTGACTTGTGATGTATTAAACTTCAATTATAAAATTATCCAAAAAACACAAGAACCACAGCAAATTACCCAGACAGAAGTGCAGAAAAGAGCAGAAAGCCATGAAAATAACCTAACTTTTGGACAGGACAGTTAGCTTCCTTTCTTTTAATTCCGCATTATGAGATAACGCTGACAGACGGTCATTTTTCCTTTTGCACATGCTATTTAGAAGAATGTTTGTTGCTGAATGCAGCAATAGGTCCATGACTTTTTCAGGTCTATGGCCATTCAGGCATGTGTCAAAGTCTTCAAATTCTGGTAGGACCTCTGTTGCTAAGCATATCAGAGCAGTTCGCTGGTATTCTAACTTTCAAGAACCTAAGGCAGTGTTCCTTAGATAGAAGTTGTTTTATTGTTCCATGTGCATACATCACAGCATTACAACAACTGGTGCTGGAAAACAAAGGCCACACCTATTAGGGGGTCGGTGAGGCTATTTTATTCATGGGATTCCTCCACTTTCCTAGCCACTACAAAGTTTATTTTACATGCTTCACATTTCAGTGCCTTAAAAGCAGCATGAGCACAATACCCAGCTACATATGTGATCCCTGGGATGTTTGAAGACCAAGTATCCAGGTCATAATCTGTGACTTCAGTGCTGAAGGCTTCATCAAAGTTCTGCTTTTGTCGCGTGCTGGTTGAGGAAGCCTCAGTTCTTCAGTTGGTAGAACTGACAGCGAATTTCGCAAAAGAAGTTTTGCCTCACACTCGTACAATCGTCGAATAGAAACATGGCACTGGCCGCCCGTAAGTTGTCTGTATTGACCGAACTTCGCCTCGAGTGAATCGGTCTGAACTTTTCCCAGAAGCACGTAGCGCATCTTAAGTTACTCAAGGCATTAGCGAGAAAATTCCATAAGCCCACAGGACCTAAGACGCAAGGCACTAATCGTTTCACGAGTGAAAACGCCATTGTCAAAACGAAGTACAATCCATATGTCTAGCCAGTCTGCAAACTTCTCAAGAAATTGGATTATTTCGTCATTTTCCATTGCTTTCTTTGGCCCATGAAAAGGGTCACGTTTCTGGAAGCCCTTCGAAGGTGTTTTGACATTTACCACTGACCACCAGCGAACGATAATGTTGATAAAGTTTGCAGCTTCTGCTGCTCTGTCAATGACATTGGAGTGCGCCAGAAGCCCTTCTGCAGTAAATGGATTGAATACTTGTAGTGCAAGCTTCATATTTGGCGCGCTCTAACTTTGATGGATTCGAAGCTTTTGACGTTAACTGCATGGTGGCCATACTTTAGCAAACACCCTTCTTCCAGTTTGTGTAGCCTGCGCAGTGCTTCAAACGAAGCCCACATGATATGACCACTGTCAATTGTATAACTAGCGATCTCAAACTTCAGGTAATAGAAATCGGTGCCATGATTTTTATGGTTTATCCAATTATTCCGCACACATTTCAAGAGGTGGACTGTGTCAACAATGTAAAACAGGGGTCTCGTCGGGTCGCAGGGATGTGGATACACAAACTGCAGCTTTGGAGGGCTGCAAAAGCTTGACATTGTCTTTCTATTGATAGCATTGTTGTCAGTAACAATACATACTACTTTGTACCCGTGCGACTCCAAACCAGTCACGACTTTTAGTGTGACGTTATGCAACATTGCAGCGTCAATGGTTTCAACAGGAAGAATGTAAGCGACCTCTTTAAAAGATTAAACCAAACCTTGCAGCAGAAAAACATGGGCCGCCGTGGCAGCGTCAGACGTGGCAGCGTCAGACGGCAGCGTCAGACGTCAGACACTACAAGGCAGCTCTACAAAAATTGCCACCCTTGTAATGGAAGGATGGTTTCAAGTTAATTTCATCAAGCATCAAGTCAATATGCGCTCGTAAGGCTGGAGACACTTCACACGCTTCTTCATGTAAGAGAAAAAATTTTCATACGTCTCTCCTTGCGGTGACAGCTCGCATGATGCACAAAGCTTTCTGATGGTAGCAGGGTGATGACGTGTAATAACACGTGCTTGTCACAGGAATTTGTAAGCGTGTGACGATATTGTAAAGAGAAGACTAGCAATAACTATCAAACGTGGTGAATATCTGGGCATTTTCATTGTGACTATTTCCAGCTGTTCTTTCAGCGCTTTAACGACACTTCGAGTTTCCACTGGTAGCTGCTGTTTCAAAACCTGGAGCACGGTGTCGACAGCTTTTACCACATCCTCAGGAATGATAGATTGTCTTTCAAAATTAGACAAATTCTCTAGAATTTCTAGGATGCATCTGATATCCTGAACCTTGCTGGGGACAGGATAGTCATTTACTTTGGTAAGTTTGACCTTTTGATGGCATGCAGTTATGTTCATACTGTCGCTGATATCAACAGAAACTTCAATCCTTGGCATGGTGCCTCCAGTTAGCAACAGGAACATTGCACTCGACGAAGTATGCAGTGCTGACCACTTTTCTGGCAACGAGGATAGCTGCAGACATGTCATCAGCTCTGTTAATGTCTGGAACTGATACCTGCCAACTTCCATCCTATGTCACTACAATTAATACGCCAATGCCTTTGCAAGGTGGGAGGACTCCAGTCGCTGCAGTCGATCTTGTGGCTCCTCTCTTGTTTTGGAACACTGTGGTGTGGAAAAGTATGATGGGCAGTCCTTGAATATTGAAGCCACAGCACTAGGGTCCATTCGTGGTATCGGCAAAGTGGTCTTGATAACCTTTCCAGTCCTTTGGTCATGATAGACAGACTTCTTTATAAATAAAGCTCTCATGGAAGTGCAGCGCACAGATCTGCGAAAACGAAAACAGAGAACTATCACAAAACGATGTCATAGTGTCTCCAAAAGGACAGTACTCATATTATGTATATGTGCTCAAGGTAGTTTTTCTAGTACTGGCAGATAAGATTCTTTCGAGATGCAAGCACAGGCTGAACGAACACTTTTCGGAGAAGACACATGTGCTCCTCAGTTAGCGTGTGCTAAAAGATCGAAAAAGCATGCTTCTATTTCACAATTATTCTTGTCGTTAAGCTCGGCAACATCATTTCGCGAAAATCATAGCGGGTGAAGAGCATGGAAGAACGTACAACGAGCAGATTAGGCAAATAAACTATGAGAGCGAACCTAAATGCTACGGCTACTCAACTTAAAAGTGAATTGATCAAATGACGAGAGCCGAAAGCATCGCCAACGAAGCTTAGCGTCATCAACTGCGTGAATCAATGGCCATGTGTCTGGTTTCAAGAAACAAAGCTTTGAATCCGCTTCCGTGACGAATTTAGCTTTCCTCCTGATATCAGAGACAGTTGGGCGGCTCAAAACCGCTGGTATCACTAGCTGGTTCATGCTGACCCGGATCATCGCAGAGAACGTAGTATTTAGTGGTCAGCTTTGTTATTACGGCAAACTGACAGCGTACTTGCATGACAGAACAGATCGGAGATGGCACCGTCTACGGTGATGACCAACTGAAAAATAACTTCCCTACAGCTCGAGCCGCAGTGCTATTTCTTCCCAACTGCAGAAGAATGGGAGCAGACGAATCGAAACGTCGGGAGCTCTTGACTGCACTCAACAGCGAGAGCTGGCGTTACTTAGCGACCTTTTCTTTGCATGACATCCTTCGTATTTGATTATTATTCTCAAACAATACGGCAAATATGCGACATAAAACTAGAAAAAGCCAACTCTGCCTGTTTTTACGCCACCTCTGTGCGAAATATGAATGCGACAATTTTCGTCGGTCAGCCGTAGGAAGCATTCTAAGAGTCCCTCCAACGCCTCGTCCCTCTCAGCGATGCAGCGGATTGCAGGCCTAACGCTCAATGTGTTCACACTGACAATGAACTGAATGAAAGCGCGCATGAAGGGGGAGGGGGGGAGTACACAACAAACTAATTAAAGCAATCCTTACCCTTGAAGCAGCCGTAACTTGGTAGTCCTTGCGTGGCATGTATGGCAGGCAACCACTTCTTTCGCTGGGCATCGTCCTTCGTAAATGAGAAGACTTGAATTTTCGAGTCTTCGTCGTAGTTTTCCCGGCATTTCGGCACGCAGCACTTGATAGCCGCAATTCACGGCTTAAGCCCCACCACGCGCGTTGATCGCGTGCAGGTACGCACACCCAGTACAGAAACACAAAACCATGCCAGAACGATACATGCAACGTCCGGCTGGTTGCTGCTTGTCCAGTGTGGGCACTGCTGCGCCGACTACTGGGTTCGATTGGTTCGCTCTCTCGCGCGCGCCTATACCGGAGGCGATCGCCTACCGGATGTGACGTTGCTCAGGTGGCATCTGGCAGCGCGCAGGTCTGAAGTCTCTTTAGGAGACGTTGATAAGTGCAGGTGCCAGTCAGTTCATGCACTACGCCGAGGCTGCAGCTCTTCCGGCCACCACCGTGCGCGAAGTTGGGTTGTTCCATTTTCGAAACTTCGCCCTTCGCCATGGTGCACCGAGGCGATCGCTCATCGTCAGCTAAGTAGCGCATCATCCTCTTCACTACAACCCAGAAAATTTTGAATAAGCCCACTTGCTTTCGCCCCTGGTATACATACTGATATATACAAGGAACGGCAGCTTCATATTAACCAAAAAAGGGCCTGGGTATTCTCTTCCTACTATCCCGACACAAGAGAAAGGCAGCATGGAGCCAATCTTACTCCATAGCTCGGCGCTTGTCTGTTGTATCTCTTTCTTCGCTCCTTGTTTTATTCGCGCTGTTCAAACTCAGTTGCGAAGAAATGCGGCCAATCAGCATCGCGGTATAGGTCGGCACGGGTAACTTAAAGCATCGTTTTACCGTTTACGCGGTATACATACTCCCTCTTGCGAAATCCTTTCTCTTTCCTGTGCGCAACTCCTTTCTAACAGAAAGCAAACTATTCGACTTGCAAGGGAGTTTAGAAATGAGCTGGAAAGGAGGAGTTGGTAGGACACAACAGGCGAAACACGCAATCGAGGAGAAGAACAAGAAGAGCGCCTGACTACGGTAGCCGTGATGTAATTTTTTTAGCTTGTGACAGTGGAGATCCCTTTGCGACTGACTGTGAATGACTGACTAATATTTTAAGGCGAAAGCTTTACTGGCCGCGAACTTGCGATTTCGCCGTAGCCGTGCTCCGAAGAGGCACATGACGTCACACCGCATTCCTCGTCACACCGTGTTCCTGCACCGCGTTCCTCGTCACACCGCGTTCCTCGTCGTAGCACTTGCCTCCGCTCGCTTCGCCAGCTGCGTCGCGTGCCTGATAACATGTCGGATGATCGAAAAGGAGAAGCTCGTGTGTGCCGCAACCACAATTGAGGCGGTAGTATGGACGGCGACAATTCTGATAAGCAGGAGGAAGCCTAGAAACGACATCGGAACGAGATGAAGAGGAAACGAATCGCCCAGGAAACAGACGAACAGCGCTCCGAACGACTGGTTAAACGCCGTAACATAACTAGACAACCAGACTAACCTGGACTTGCAATCAAGTTTAACCAAGGCTAACCATGCTATGCCTTAGCTTTCGCTACGTATATACTGGCATAGCCTAGCTAAGCCACTGCCATTTTTTTCTTTTCTCTCCTTATCTATTCTTCCCCTTTCCCCTCCCCAAGTGCAATGTAGTAGGGTGGTTAACTTCCTTACCTTTACCCCTTTGTTTCTCTCTGTTTAGCTCGCATAGAAACTTTCTTGGGTGAGAGCGGCCTCCTATACTAGTCGGCGCTCCGGCGTACGTGTTTTAAGTAGTCATTGTCCTGATTAGTCACGGTTAGTCATCGACGTGGTAGCGAGACAATCGCCGTGGCGACGGCCAGTCGCGGGAAACCCTTACGTAGGAGAACGTTCGTTTGTCCAAACGAGTCCGGATAAGTTATTCGTGATATTCAGTACCATGCAGGCCGGCGCGTATGCAAGCAGCTTGGTAAAGGATTGTCGCAAACCCCGGTATATCGTTCGCGTGACCCATCCTCGATCGATCGACAGCTAGATACTCTTATTTAAAAAAGAAGCCGGACATTATTGTGCCGAATGAACTCCTGCAACATAGGATGCCGCCACCCCCCCCCCCTCTCTCTCTCTCTCCTTTCTGGTCTTTTCCCTAGATCCGTGAGGTTCGCAGCATGCACTGGGCGTAAGAAATTCAGAAAGCATCTTCCAGGATCACGTCTCCTTTATGTCCGCGTGTGACTGGTGGCCTGGCACGGGAATTCAATCTTTGGAGATCGCTTCGTTTATTCTTCAACAGCGCGTGGCTTGAATGCTTAAAAACGATGCCCTTAAGTGCACTAGCCACTGCCCCGCTTTCGCAATCATTCGAACAGAGAAACGACGGGGACACACCGCTTATAGAGTTGTATGGGAACGCCTTGCCATCGGCTGCATGGGCTGCTGCAGCTTTCGAAATTCGCCCATGCAAAGCGAATGCTCCGTGCCGATAGCTGAGCGAGTCTCTATCTGATCTCGTTTCGTCTGTGACCAAGGAGTTGTGCACCATTTATCACTCCATTCACTTTAACATCACGAAAGCTTAGCCGTATGAAAGAAGCGAGTAATGTGCGCGGACTCGAAGGAGGATTTGCAAACACTTAAACTGTATTCCGCTGATATTAAGCGTAGCTCGATGCCGCCAGGTATTTGTGAGTCAATATCTGCTGGGGCTTCGAAACCAGAGAGCGTCGCATTACACTGGGTCTGTGGCCTTATAGTATGTTTGCGTATACACAACGGCGCGAGCAAAAAAACGAAAAATAAAGATTGTCGGTAATGCAAATACCAGTGTCTTATATTCACGAAAGCCGACAGAAGTGTCATATGTGCCAAACAGATTGCGGTCAACCTTTTCCTGCGTACGCCTTACTGGTCGTTAATCATCATGCGGGGGGAAGCGCATTACGTTCTGTTGTCGCTTTTCATACTGGACGTCCTATAGTCACGCTTTTTCCATCGCTTTAAACCTAGCGTCGACTATGCCTCCATGTTCTCCAGCCGCATCCGCCGATGACCTTGCCGTATAATTTGACCTGCTACGCAGGTCTTCGGTCACTCAGGCCGCCGACATCCTGTAGGTGTTCTTAACAACAGGGTGTCGTCCATATACGCTTGATTTGATTTCCAGGTTTCTTCTACACTTCCTTTGAACCCTTGCGACTGTTCAGGGGGGATCAAATGCCTGCCTCTGGGCGTATCGAACGCTTGTGTTGTTATGCAAAATTAAGAGGAGACAGTCAAACGTAACTTAATGGTAGCGACGAAGTCCAAAGTAGTTAAAGATCTATACATTTATAGGAAAGGTAGAAAAGGGATGGGGAGGAGGGGGAGGAGGAGGAGATAATAAAGCAAATGGTTTGCGGCATTTCGTTCAACTTGTCGGTGTCATCGCCTTCGGCCCGCTCCTCGAGCTCTTCATTTTGAGTGAGCGGGATCACTTTCCTGCGTAGTCTCTCACGCTTTCAAAAAGCCTGCCCTCAGAAACGCGATGTTCGATGGGGGCGGAATGCGAAGACACCCGTGTACTTAGATTTAGGTGCACGTTAAAAAATCAGAGGTGGTCGAAATTTCCGGAGTCCCCCACTACGGCGTGCCTTATAATCAGAAAGTGGTTTTGGCACGTAAAGCCCCATCATTTAAATGTTTAAGAAACGCGATGAAAATTGCGGTTGACACTGAAAGCAGAAATAAAGCAGCGCTTGGAGACCACTGTCAGTGAGTCGCTGCTCAACTTCACTGCGCCGGGATTCGATGGAAAATTGCAGCGACGATTATTTCAAGCTTCACCTTCTTCTAGACGGGGGTCAGGTCGTGCAGAGGGCTTGACTATTATTTCCTATATGGCTCGTGAGGACAAGGAGAATAATGTTGCCGGGTGTCCGCATGCGCTGCTCGAAACTTCATTGGTCTTTGTGGCTGTCTCCGCTGTTAACCCACCGTGGTTGCTCAGTGGCTATGGTGTTGGGCTGCTGAGCACGAGGTCGCGGGATCGAATTCCGGCCACGGCGGCCGCATTTCAACGGGGGCGAAATGAGAAAACACCCGTGTACTTTGATTTAAGTGCATATCAAAGAACCCGAGGTGGTCAAAATTTCCGAAGTCCTCCATTACGGCATGCCTCATAATCAGAAAGTGGTTTTGGCACGTAAAACCCCATAATTTGTTTTTTGTCTCCGCTGTCACCACCATAAGCTGTTACGTTCTAGGAAACTGGAATTTGTCTGTAAGCAATGTGCACGTAACGTGACGCTCGTACTTGCAACCTTGAGTCGTCGTCATGTGTGAACTGAAAGAGATACGGACACAAGTTGAGAAATGAACAAAGTTGAAGATATAAGCTGGAAAATTTGACGGCGTCAGGCAATGTTAAGTTCCAACATTGGAGGTATTGAAGGTCGGGTGAAGACAGCTCGTACAGTATCGCCGCTACACATGTTATAGCTTAGCGCGTTGTCCGTATTCCTCCAGAAATTATCGATGTGTGGGTTCTTTGTATCCTTTCAAGGACTTTCTCTCTCTTTCTCTCTCTCTCTCTCTCTCTCGCTCGCTCGCTCTCCCAGATTTTTTTTCTGTTCTTCTCTTTTTTTTTTTCTGACTTTGCTGCTGTTGAGCCGCCCTGCGGTAAGTGCGGAGAAGCGCCTTACTTGTTCGGTTTCCGAGTGACAGTGATATTGACTTCGATGTTAACGTTCTCGTTCCGTTTTCTTTTTTTAACTATCACGGCAATAGCTGAAGCCATGCAATGCCAATGACTACCCCATAGCTACGCGTCTTTCTCGTTTTTTCTTCTCTCATAGGCAACTGTCATCATACAGTTACCTACACGCGTGCGCGCTCTTGTGCGTTGCGCGCATGCATACGTTGATGACCGTGTTTCTCATTGCCGATTTATTTATCGAGTGTTAGGAATATTGCGACCTGGCAGCTCCAAAATGTTCTCATTTATCTTTATAGACGTTTCCATTAGTATCGGTCTCTGCGCCTTTCGTATAATTCATGACTGCTGCTGTGGCGCCAGAAGCCCGTGATTTTTCATGCGATACCAATTCGCACCACTTTCCTATCCAGCGGTGCAGCTTCAGAAACAAAACACGGCGTCCCGCATAGCTCCTTCGCGAATCCACATTTTTCTTACTAGCGAGAACCGTGACCCCCTTTCCGCCCACCGACCCCCATTGTAACTTCATATGCGCTACGGGCGGAAAATTTAAATTCGCCGCCTTGTACCGACATACGATAGTGACCGCACCCGTGACCTTCCCTTAAATACATTGCACAAGCCGGCTCGTGGCCCCACTTCTGAACCGGGCAATATACGTATACATACGTGGCGGTTCTTAACGAGGACTGTGATAAATTGCGGGCGCACCTCTGGGCATGGCCGGCCTGCCACTAGTCCGGACGGTGATCGGAGTGCGTGCTCGTTAAGGGGGCGGGCGATAGTTAAGCGAACGCGGGGGACAACTGATACGCAAGCCTCGTTCTAGGGCGATGCGTGCTGAAACCGGAGCGAGGAAGCATTTCGCGAGCAGTGGTAAACTTCACAGCTGGTGTGCAGGAATGTGATAACTGCGATAATTAGTGCACCACACACGCTCACCCCTAGTGGGGTGAACCACTACAGTTAACCAGACAGGTTAACTGCTAACCACAGTTAAGGCACGAGCGAAGAGAGCTGCTTGCGATTCGCTCGGAGAGTGTGCCTGTGTGATATTTCAGAGGAGGATAATAGGAAACGGTCAACAAGAGTTCCCGCTATCCGTTACTCTCGCGTGCTTTCCATTTGTCATCGCAATTTAATACGTGTCCACTTTCGAACATACGATCACTGCGTGCCCTTAGGCTAAAACTTCATGTGCTGACGGAAGCACTTGATGGCTAGCCTTCATTTTTTTTTTCTTGCTGGGATCGACATTAATCTTTCTCTCTGTATGTCTTATTTGTGTCTGCGCAAGCACACGTATTCAGTTCAGGAGAACTTTGCGCACCGTACAAGTGTTTATTCATTTTTTTTTTCTTATTCTGCATTCGTTCCCCGTCGTGGGCACATTCGATTACAGCCCACCACATTTATTATGTGTCGCCCTCGATAGTACTTAACAAGGTCCTACTTGCATGGCCAGAAAACGGCCTGCCGTTCCGCCTCTCGTTTAATGGGAGTAGATATGTCAGGAAGTAACCGCCCTGTCGACATTATAATAGTTAAATGTCAGCGCAATTAAGTTGGTTTCATGGCATCTGAGACCTAACTTTCCGGCTACCGCATACAGGGCGGTGTATGATTAGCCAAAAGAAGAAACAAGATTTTTTTTTTTTCCCGTCACGAGAGGCTAAGTCGCAGGAATAAGGAACGACTAGGCTTTGCGTTGCGATCGCGTCGACACGTTTTTACAAAGTTCCCCTGACGCCGGCAGGCGGAGACAAGAGGGGGGGGGGGTCTGACAGAGTGGGTGAGAACATTTCCCGACCAGACGCCACGCGGGCGGGAATCCCCGCGCAGCGTTTCAAGGAAACGAGGCATCTTCCAGACGGCCACTGGGCGAAGGCTGCCAGGAGTTAACTATACAAAAATGAAAGTACGCGAATACAGAGACATTAAAAACGTCTTAACGGCGCTTGCCCGTCCGCTGTGCAGTGAATGCCTGCGTGCAGTCCGTGCAAGGGGCTATAGGGGAGGTCTGGACAAACACTGTGACGGAAGAAAAATGAGCGGCGAAGTGCGACGAAGAGGATAAAATATGGAGACGCAGCAGTGCTCGGTGGCCTCACTGCCCGTTCACCGCGCGCAGTGGCTCTCGGAAGAAATGCAACAGAACGGTGACCCGTTCTGTCCAGACGGGATGAACAATGGGACGCGCATTTCTTGTGAAGGCAGAGAGCCAGCCGACAAATCTGCAGACGTATCTTGCTGCGATGCTTGGCTATCGTAACGGGAGCAGAGATGGCCTTCTCAAATCTGTGTTTTCAGGACGACGGACGTGCACGCGCCTTTGCCATACTTTGAATTTACTGTCCATTCTCCCCCTCTCTCTCTTCTTTCTTTTCCTCGAGGGCGCGATCGCCTTGCGCCGCGCTCTTGACCGTGGCCCACGTAGAGCTTCCTGATGCGTCGAAATATTAGGTTATCAAGGAATAGCCCGAGTGCCAAATGGGCTGCCCCGGCGTGCCTTGGATGCGCAAGAATGATTCGGGAAACTTATGCGCGGAGCGCGGCGACGTGGAATTGAAAGTTGGGACGCTGAAACACTCGGTGACCGGGAAGCTGACAGAGAGCCAGGTATTTCTGCACGCAGGCCGGTATGCGCGGGCTGTCCCAACTAAAAAGTAACACGGCGTAAAGAATAAAGGATGTCACGCTCCGCTGCTCTCCGGAATAGAGCGAAGGTGTATGTTGATGCCAGCTAGCCGTGCTTCTGCGTCGCCTGCATTTCTCGTTGTGCTATATCGTGCAGTTTTCTGAGGCTAGGAGCACTTACTGCGCGAACGTGTAAATTGTGCGAATAATTATTTACTGGCAACTGTCATTGGCGCCCTTTAGGTGATCGCTTAGAGAATCCACGATGTCTGTTGGGAAAATTGTTTTTTTTTTTCTTCAACGGCGCGGTCACCTTTCTGGACTAAATTATGTTGTCACGCCAAGGCGACAAGCCTCTCACAATTGTTTAATCGAGGTGCCTCTCAACTGGACTCGCACATTCTATAGGTGATACTGTACCACCGTGTCGACATCATGCTACAGGAAGTTCAGCTGGAGCAGAATTGAGGGGTTCTCTTGGCTAACAAAACGAAGCAGTTTTCTCAGAGGGGAACGAGATCTTGGGGCTATGGCTTCCCGCATCTCAGAAGAAGAAAACCGCAAGAGCGCTGTAGCGGTTTCTGAAGTCTACCGGACTGAGGGACCGTCTGCGAAACAGCTATAGTACTGAACCTTACAATTCGTCAGTGCCTCTACGATGTACCCAAATTGTCTTAGCTCATATTCTTTATTCTCTTCCTCTTTACCCCTCCCTTTGCGTTGGTTTAGGCAACCGAGCTTGGTACTAGTTAACCTCCCAGTATTTTGTATCATTCTTTAAAGCACATCGGCTATTAGCGTAAGCTTTCGAATAACATTATTCAAGTCGCAGCATTGATGGTGCTGTGCACCTCAGAAAGAGCTAATGGATTAAAAACCGAAGCATGCGTATGTGATTGGCGACAGCTTATCGAAAGACAGGCCGTACGCATTTGTACCAGTAAGGGGCAACCAGATATGCATTGACTACTATTCTTTGATAGCCATTTCCTTTCCGACTATCAACTTTCCTAAAAGTCACTAGCGACAGAAGAAATGAACAGAAAGGCGCGTTAATCATCGCCAAAATCCATGACCAGCTGCTAAAAGGAACACAGGACCCTTACCCACAGAAGTTAACTTTGCTCACAGTATACTATGCTTTGTGCTAAATTTGCTAGCCACTCATATAACCAAAAATAAATGACCGATGAAGTGATGTCACAGCTTGGAGCCATATATATATACGCTTCGACAAGGGAACCATTGTAGAAACGTCAGCTCCAGTCTGTGACCATTATTCTTGTTCCACCGCTTTCCCCTTCTTCCTGTTAATCTCTGTTTAGATTAGGCAACGTGCAAAGCAGCTCGCCCATGCCGCGTGGCCGTTTCTCTTTCCAAGAAGTACATTACAGCTTCTCTCACGACATATATCTTTCGCCCTTGTCTTACAAGGGCTCATCCAGCAGTTAACGATCGCTTTCGTTACTGAGAAATGCGTGTTTCGCACAGCTATAGCAATTCTGTCAGTGGCTGCATTAGCTCTTGCTGAAGCAACGCTGCTCATAGGGCCTGAGTTTATTCTAGCTCTGTGTTCGAAGTATACTCGGCCGTGCGGAGAGAGGGTGGTCTTTTTAGCAAGAAACCACTTAGATTGACCGTCTGTGCCTAAATCTACACGGAGGGAAGAGCGTAAAGGTAGGCCGTCCGGTGCCCAAACATTGCTGAAGATTTCACATTTTTCGCAAGTCTGTTCGTGGCACCACACTGCGTCCGACGATGCGTTCAGATTCAGATTCAGATTTATTGGTTTCAAAAACAGAAGTAATTACATGACAAATATACAGACGAGGGTCCCAAAGTGAAAGAACTGCAGTGGGACCCTCGGTTAATAATAACAACATTGATGGTGATATCAATAGTCAGCAAATTAGCGTATTATAAACAACAACTACAGATCAAATACATCATTAGACATGTCATTTACAATCAAACATTGTAAATCAAACGTTGAAGTTTTATTCATTCATTCATTTATAAAATACCCCATTTGAGGTTTATAACATAGCTAGGCTCCTTCCTAGTTATGCCATGAAAATAGGGCGTCCGTCACGATGATGATGATGATGATGATGATGATGATGATGATGATGACGACGACGACGACGACGACGACGACGACGACGACGACGACGATGACGATGACGACGACGACGACGATGATTATGATGATGATTTTGATTGGCAGCTGGTGTTTTGAGTCCGGCAGAAGCCAAAACACTGTTAACAGAGAACAAAAAAAGCAATGTTCTTGTTCTGTATCCGCTGAGTGAAAAAGAGAATCAAAGAAACAAACAATAATCAACAATAATTAGCGAGGCTCTCCTGCTGTATATGTTGAGAGACTACAAAGGCCTGCGTTTGTGATACACCAACGGTGATTCATAGTTCACCGCATTAGTGTCGTCGGAAAGAGTGCATCTTTGCTTGGCGGGTTCACTCGGCTTTTCTCTCTGCTTTCTTGATTCCTCCGCTTCTCATAATTTTGCACGGACTGTTGCCTTCTGCCACGGTAGCCGCAGCAGCACCGTGGCTAGAGGATGAGGGAGGGAACCAGTCTAGCAGTGGTTGCAGCCCGCTAGCCACGGCTTTTGGATCGTGGCTTTTGTAATTTAGCGCCAAGCATGGGGCCGCGGCTTCTCTCCAAGATGGACCCTGGTCCTGCGAGAAGTCAAGGCACTCGGTGCCTAGCCCAGGGCCAGAAGATATCTGCAGGCGCCACCGGTCAGGAGGAGCAAGGCACGTACGCGACCTTCGGAACCCGGCCGCCGTGCAAGCCCAGGTTATTTGCATACCGATGCGGACGAACTTCTCGTTCTAGTCGACACCATTGTGTAATCCTCAGGAAGATGTTATATGTACTGCTTGCTACCGAGAGCGTAAACATTGAAACATTCATGACGTACTGAACGAAACGTGGAGCATAAAAATGACATCACTTTTAGCGATATTTGTTAAGTTCACGCTTTCTCCTAGTGATGTTGTGAAAATAGGGCATCCATTACGACGATGATGATGATGATGATGATGATGACGACGACGACGACGACGACGACGACGACGACGACGACGACGATCATGATGATGCTTGGCATCCTCCTTGAAACTGGGTTCGGACAAATAATCCCCTAGCCTGCTTGATTTAATCGTACTTTTACAACATCTATCGCTATCTAGTCCATGGTCTATCCGATCTCGATCTTAACTTTCGTATTTATAATATCGATCTGCAACTATCTTTAACTATTACCTACGTTCGCAAAGACGCCGATTCTACAAATCTCATCGTTTTTTTTTTTTTTTTCACGAATACGCTAATCGCCTGTTACTTAGCTCGATTTCTGACCAGTTAATACGTTCACCTTCTTTAAATCCCAACGTTTCTGGAAGGTGGACACTCCTTAGAGGTCTCGGCGGGTGAATATATTGGCGTTCCATTACGATGTGACGAGCCACTTACGGGCTTTTCTTTTTTTCATCGCATACATGTCTTCCCTTTCCCGCTTCTCTAGTGCAGGGTAGCCTACAGAGCTCAGCCTGGTTAACCTCCCTTCCTTTCCCTTATGACTTATATCTCTCTCTCTCTCTCTCTGCTTGAGTATGCTATTGTCTTCCGGCAGCCAGCTCGGGCCTCAAATAGCAAGGCAGTGCCCGTTGCATTGTGATACAGATTTCCGCTACCGATTTGTTTCTTGTCGTTATTGTAAATCACCATGGTCTTTTTTTTTTTTTTGCAATCCTTTGCTACCAATTTACCGTCTTTGTTTCTCCCAGTTTCCTTTTCATGACTCCTCCCTTGTCTATTTAACACTTTCAATTACCCTGTACTTGATAGCCAACTTTCTTGACCTCTTCCTCTATTCCTTGTCCGCGCTTTTGAGGTACAGATATTTGAGGAATTCAGCCGGTCAGTAATTTTCAGCCACGCTCATTAGCCTATCTCCAAAAACTAATCTTGGCCTGCGCTTCTCTGACTTATCACCAGTATCACGGGTGGTGCCCCCTATAAAACACCTAACGCGAAGCTCATGGATATAGAAAAATAAATGCGGCGTTGGTTACAGTAAGAGTAAACTTAAAATAGATTATGGGGTTTTACGCGCCGAGACCCCGGTCTTATAATGAGCCACGCCGTAGTGGGCGACTCAGGTTTAATTTCGACCACCTGGGGTACTTTAACATGCACCCAATGTAGGCGTTTTTGCATTTAGCCTCCATCGAACTGGCCGAGATCCCATCCTGCGGCCTCGGGCTTCACAGCGCGATGCCGAAGCCACTGCGACACCACCGCAGGTAGTGACAGTAAACGTTTAATTGTCCCACTTACCTTTCATTTCGCTCCTCCAGCTTTCTTCGTTTTGCTGTGGTGTTGTGTTTAACGTTTGGCTGGGCTGGTCATTGAACAAATGTTCGTGAGTTTGGACGCTCTCTTTATGCATGAAGTATAGAAACACTTATGCAACGTGTATTTAGACTCGAGGCCGGCTCTTCGGAAGCGTGCGTTAGACTATTGGTTGCTTAATAAGCAAGAACGTTCCGCAAAAATAAGAAAAAAAGATGAGATCAGCAGAGTTGCCTTGGTTCCTACGTGACTCATCGTTTACACGAACACGAACCAGGTCTGTGCTCTGCCAGGCATGCATTTCCGGACTTATCCAAATGGCCAATTTCTCTCCGTATAAAACACAAGTAAGAGCGAGTGTTTCAAAGCGAGATGACGCTCGCCTGTACAATGGCGTCTCAAATTTTGGAGTGTACACTTCGCACAGCGCAATACTGTTTCTTTCTTTACTTATTCAATGCAAGTTAAGCGAAAACAACTTCGCCTCCTGCATATGCGTGTACAGTTCTTGTGTCGCTCGCGGCAGTACAAATGCCGAATACATGTTTTCACTTCCTATTTCAAGCTCACTCGCACCGACACGGACAAAAAATCATAATAAATACAATGCTTTGCACTGAGCAACTCCCCACATGAGAACCAGCGCTGCTAAATTCGAGAGCAGAAAGGAGCCCGCAAAGTGCTTCTCGCATTTGTTCAGACTGCACTGTGCGACGCTGTTGTACAAATGATCGCCCGGTAGCGACCTCTGCGCACCCCTTTCAATTACGGAGGGTTGCCGACAGAAGCGGCGGCGGCCATTTCAGCCAGGTAGCGCGCGACAGTGTTGCCCGTCGGCGTACTTGCCCGCCGCCCCTGCCGAAGCCCTAGTCTTCAAACTGGGAGGGGTTGCCCACCGCAGGGGTCAGTGACCGTGGCCACTGCCACCGCAGCACACGGGGCAAAGCCTTCGGCCATCCCTAAACAAACATCAACCCCCGAGGAGGAGAAAGGGCACGGATTGTGTGCGTATGCGGACCTAAGAGCGCAGTACCCCTTTCTCGGACAGAACGCGGGGGTGCCTTCTTGAGCTCTAGAGAAACGCTGCACCCGGTCTCGCTTCGTCCTCTGCACCACTCCGCCGAGTTCGCGTGCAGAAGAAGAGGGGGGGATCCGAAATCAAAGCCGAGAAAGAGGGTCGGTCTCGCATTAGAACGCAGTCTCTCCGGGCTGCCACAGCTTGGAAACTCGGCGCATCTGCCTCATACAGTGGCGCGACACTCGCGGAAAGATGCGGCGCCCGATCGAACTACGATAAGCCGCGCACCTTCTCGGGCTCGCACGAGTCGGCGCTGGACTACAGCCGATGCCTACGGGCTTGCCCGTGCTGCACGGAAATGCGCCTTCCTCGAAGGGGCGCACCTGCCTCGTAGACAGCGAAGGGCCGACGGTAGTTGCGCTTGGGGCGCGCTGCGTGCGTGCGTGTGCGTGCGTTGGGCGCATCGGCGCCGCGGATGCCGCGTGACTCTCGCTGCCGGGTGCCGTGCTTTATGAAACGCGCCGACGTCTAGACGAAATCAAGACGGTTCACCCGTTCACCCTCTTCCTTGCCGACCAGATGACCGGCCCACGGCAGCGCCTTTCTCTTTGTGGCTATTTCGAGTACGGCGACTATAATCTGCGTGACCGCGAAGCTCTGAACTCCCGTGGTTCGGGGAGGTACTGGATGTACCTATACCTGTAGTGATGGCTCGTGTTCTTATCTAAATAGTTAATATAATAAGTAATGGGACATTACATGTCAGAGCAACAGCTTGGTTAAGATTCAATGAGCAGTATTGGGGTTCTGGATTAATTCTGGTCGTCTGGGGCATTATTTCGTAGCTGTCCATTTAACTTTATGCACTGTTCTCGCCATCAGATTGGACGCAGCCTAACTGCCGACGTTGCTGGGGTCAGCCACTTGGCACGACGAATGATATGAAGGAAACGGTAAATGTACACGAAACGCGGCCCTGGGACATTTAGCAATCAGCATTTCACAACCAAAGCTAGATGCAAGAGCGTTTCTATATATGCAGCCTCCATCGAAGTGCGACCACCTCGCGCGGTAATCGAAACCTTCACTTCGCGTTCAGCAGTAGACCTTCTCATATTCGCGATTAAGTCACTGCGTACCTCCCCGCGACAGCGCAATTAATAAGGCCGACGATCTCGTCCCTAAAATTTAGAGCACGTGATGTTCCGTTGTCACAGTTTCCCTTTCTCCCACGGTCGACCTCCCAAATCCCCGTATTCGATCGTTTTCTGACCGCTCTTCTTGCGTGGCGGTGCTGTTAACCGCGTCCTCAATAGCTTCCGTTCTTTCTCGTTTCACGGTAAAAAGCTTGTTAGCTTTTCCAACACCAGTTTAAGCCATCTTTAACGTCGGTCACTTGCTACTTCGGTGGCGCGTCAACTTCTATCGGTCGCTGGAGCATATTTGGGGCACTAATGTTGCGACGCGCAAGCATCGAGCAACGTGGCACTTTTTCAAATTTCGCGCGCTTTCTTAACAGCCTGGAAAGATTAAAACCACAGTAATTATCATGACGAACAAAAATTATTTGGATATATTTCTCCATTTGATCTACATACAACCTTTCCATTGAAGACATTGCGTTCAAAGCAATACTTTAACAGTTAATTACTAATTGTTAATTATTTACGTCAGCTCATACTAAAAATATTTTGAGCTGCTCAAGAGGACAGTGAACAGTACTAATTTGGTTGCATTCTCATAACCCAAACCTGGAATTTTTAAGGCTTGGCACGAGCTAGCTTAAACACCGTGTATATTTTTCTGCACACCTTTGACAGTATAATCTTTATTAGCAGGATCTCAGCCCTGCATTTGAATATGATTGAGTAAAATGTGGTGAGCGATTTAGACAATGTTTTAGTGCATTCCTGGTGCACAAAAATGGCTCAAACTATCCCAGTGGCCAGCGCCGTGACAGACGGATTAATTGCACGTATGCCCTGTGCAGGTAATCATATTCGAGCGATATTACCTTGAGTGACATTGCATTTACACACACATATACGCATTTACACGCATACTGTTTTCATACGGCCTTCACATAGCCGTCATCCAAGAAACGTGGCTTCACGCTGGTATACCAGGTAGCTGCGTATTCACACCTTCATATTACTGCTATCGGAAAGATTGTGAAACAATATGAGGCGGCACTGCAATTATTGTAAAAGGCGGACTTCCATCATTTCCGCTGCCGGAAGTTGATAACGGTCGCGAAAGTGTTTATTGCAAAGTCGAATTCAGCGGCAACACTGTCATTATGGCGGCACCTTACAGGCCACCTAGATCCGCACTAGAATTTTTTTAGAACTCTACGATTACTTAGAAAAATACCGCGATCAAAACGTAATTGTCGCTGGTGATTTTAACCTTCCTTGTATTAACTCGACGAAAATGAAGTCTGGTTCGGTTGATGTGCACAGTTCTGAAGTGTTTGACAAAATGCTTCCCTATAACCCTAATCAAATAGTCCTTGTCCCAACACGTGTAACAGATTCTGCTTCCTCAATTTTAGACCTTTTATTTTGCTCAAACCACATTCACGATCATGTAACGCAAGTTCACGATGGAATGGCAGATCACAGTCTTATTTATTTTACTTGTATCTTCCCGCGATGGGCGGGTTTTTATAAACTGAATTCTGTGGTTGTAAAAGATTATTCTGCGGCGGGTGGTGTTCAAACTGTGCTTTATTTAGAGCACCGTCTTTTCTCTTTTTGTGATGATGATATTGACCTATTATGGACCAAATTTAAATCGTGGCGTCATCACTGTATAGAAAACCTTATTCCAAACAGTCTGAAAGAGGTTGATCCAGAGAGCCCTCGGATCACCAGAGAGCTGCTCCAGATAAAACGTAGGCTAACGCGTCGTAGCACATTAAAGTGCGCTGACGACAAGGATTTTAAAGAACTAAAAATTACCCTTGAGTACAAAATGCGAGAGTCCCGAGAACGCTGTTTCACTGAAACACTTGGACGTTTTGCATCAGAAAGCCCACGAAAATTCTGGCCGTTCTTGGGGCACAAGGTGGTGTTGACAAGGGCCATCGACGAATATAGCCGGTGGCATTGAGAAACAATTTCATTACAGACAGCAGGAAAATAGCGGAAATGTGTAATTATCACGTTCAAAGCGTGTTTTCAAAGCCGGACAACGATTGTGATGTCACTAACGCAACAGACGGATCAGGCAGTCTGTCCATATCCTTGGAGAGTATAGTTGAATTGCTCTTACGGTTAGACGCAAAGAAGCCAGCAGGTCCAGCTAAAATTCCGGCTATTTTTCTTAAGAGATACGCACAGCTGATAGGTAGATTTCTTCTCATAATATTTATTAAGTCCTTAAAAACGGGTGAAGTGCAGACAGGTTGGCCCCTGGCTCGTGTTGTTCCGGTTCTTAAGAACAGCCCGGTAGAAATAAGTAATTATCGAGCAATTTTCCTTACGTGTATTTCTTGCAAGGTGTTGGAACATATTCTGGTAAAATATTTAAGTAACTTTTTGGACAAACACAATATCATACACAACGCACAGCATGAGACCCGACGAGGCTTTTCTACTAACACGCAGTTCATAGACATCATTAATGAATTTGCTTAAGTCCTAGATATGAATGGTCAGGTGGACATAATATTTTTGGACTTCTCCAAAACTTTCTACAGGGTGTCTCGCAATAAACTAATCCTGAAGATAAAAACAATTTGTATACCTTGCGAAATAATTAACGGGGTTAGATCTTTTCTTCAATTATTATTATTATATGGTTTTTAGGAGATGATATTGCCTCTAATTCGCGCCGCCTACTTCGTTTCACATAGGGATAAAAAATATAATAAATCATAACAACAGAAATTCCGGTATCATAAGTACACTAATGTTTCATTATAACTGAAAGACAACTCCAAATCATAATAACACAAAGTCCAGTCACATATGAGCACTAAAGTAAACACAAAGTCCAGTCACTTAGCTAGACAAAAGTAAGAGCACATACAAAATCAGGAATTAAATTTTTATGAAGTTACAAAAAACCAGGCACTGGATTGGCCAAAGTCGGGTAAAAGAAAAACATAGAATGCGCTATCACATTTAAGCGCCCTATTCAATAATTTCCGAGAATATTGCTCGCTTCTAGAAATCTTTGAAGGGCCAGTGACGCTCGTCTTTGCAATGAGTATGTTGGCCAAGGACCTTACATCTTCCTGAGGCTGAAGGGCCTGCGATCTAATAGCACTAAATCAAGTGCTAAGCGTTGTGTGTGTGTGTCGTGTCGCAGACGTTGTAGCAGGAGATGCTGTACATCTTCATCAGCGTGCTCACAAGTGCATTCCACACTATCAGCTCTTGAAATTTTATTCAGAAAGAGTTTTGGGTACGCGGTACCGAGCCGGCAGACGGTGAATCAGCGTCTCAAAGGCTCCGGTTGTATTTAATGTGGACGGGATTTTAAATTGAAGTGTTGGGTCAATGTGAAATAAATCTGAAGGTTTCGAGTTCTGATCAAACCATGTCACTTTGCAACCATGGGCTGATATTTGTCTTAGTATGCGGCGCAATTCGCCTTGTGTTAGAGGGAGATAATATGTGGCGTTATTAACGTGCGCTTGTCCATCTGCCTTATCTACTGCAACATTGCCAGGGATATTGCAGTGGCCAGGTATCAATTGGAACGTTATCGTGTGATTTTCCTCACTTGATCTTGTGAGTTCCATAAGCATCTCGTTAGCTAACGCCATGTTTTGCGAATTTCTGATGTCACTCTGAAGTAAAGACAAAGCTGTCTGCGAGTCACAAAGGATGACCCATTGTTCCCATTTATGCATTGAATTTATGTAGCATAGCAATGACAACATTGCAAAAAGCTCTGCTGTTGTTGATGACGTCGTGTGAGATAGTTTAAAGGTCTGTATTTGGTTCCATTCTTGAATGACAAAGGCAACTGTAGAAGAATTTGTTTGGCAAGAACAATCTGCATACGCTTGAATATAGCCAGGGTATCGAGCGTATATTTGGTATAACGCCAACTGTGCTGCTAGCATAAACATATCTCGTTTTCGAATAATTCCCTCTATTGAAAGTTCAATATTTGGAGCTACGAGTCCCCATGGAGGGCAAGAGATATCTGAGAACCAAAATTTGTGAGGTGGTATTAGGTTTTTGTTCACCTGAATCACCGAATTGATGTTCGCCCTCTCTCTCTCTCTCTCAATAAGTGCACTTGCTAGTGGGTGCCTCTTGAGCTGCACTGAAACGCGAAAGTAGTGTCGACAGGTTTCAACCGTCCTCATAATAAGAAATGGAGGATGACGTGCCTCTGCAATTACTAAGGAACTTGAGGTTGCTCGAGGAACGCCTAAGCATACTTTAAGGCTCCTAGCTATTAATCGTTGCAATCTCTGTTCAGATGAACGGGAGATTCCATGCAAAATAGGTGAAGAATATGCTATCTTTTGCTTTATAAGTGCATTATGTACTTTTAGTAAGAATGAAACCGACCCTCCCTATGTTGTGCCTGCTACGCGGCGAAGAACATTTATTAATGAGTTTATTTGTTTTTCGAGGGTTTTAATGTAAGAATTCCAAGAAAGTTGCCTTTCTAGTATAACCCCCAGAAATGTGGGTTGTTTCACTATGTCTAGAGGTTGTCCCTCAAGGCACAGCTGAAAATCCTTTAGATGTCCTGTGGTGAAAGGCAACGCAGCCGTCTTACTTTAAGAGAGTTCCATTCTTCTTTCTATTAAAAATTTGTCCACAGTGTTTAAGCCTTCCTGCAAAACTGATTGAACATGGCTGGTGCTTGAACCAGAGGCCCAAATGCAAACATCATCCGCATATATAGAGTACTGTAGTGCAAGTTGAAATCTCCGCGGTAAATCCGCCATCGCACAATTAAAGAGAAACGGACTTAAGACACTGCCTTGTGGGACTCCTTGAATAATATTGTGAGAGGAACTTTTTTTCTTCGCTTGTTTGAACTTATATTGACCTGCCATTCAAGAAGTTGAATATCCACCGTATCACCCTTCCAGAGACACCCAGTTCTAGCAGGCCACATAGTATATGAGCATGGCTGACTGAGACGAAGACTCGTTTAATGTCTAAAAAAACCGCAATTGTGACATTTCCCCACACGAACGAGCTGTTCGTGTTCAACATACGTAACGATATCCAAAATTGCATCAATGGTGCATCGCCGCCTTCGAAATCCTGTCATGTGATCGGGAAGTGCTTCTGTGTGCTCACACCACGATTGCAGCCTAGTGTCATTCATTTTCTCCATGACCTTTGTATAAACAGCTCGTCAGACTCACAGGACGAAAAGATTCAAGAGAAAGAGGGGCTTTGCCAGGCTTTAATATAGGTATCACACGTGCCGTTTTGCAAGAGTCAAGGGCAGACTTATTTTTCTACAAGTCATTGAGCAATTCCAAAAGTGTCAATCGACCATTAGCTCCCACGTTTTGCAACATACCGCATGTAATGAAATCTGGACCTACAACAGTATTTGTTTAACAAAACGCAAGCATACATTTTAGCTCTATCATAGCGAATTCGTAGTCTAATTGAACATGCTGCGACTGAAAACACGCAAGAACTTTTTGTTTTGCCATTTCAACCAAACATTGATACAGCAATAGTAATAGATACGCTTGTTCTAGTTATAACTTTGCAGAATTCCTCAGCAATCGCTAATTCTGAAGTATCCTTGACTATTGCGAGAGCACGAAAGGGTTGTTAGAACAACAGGGCCGCTTAAGGCACGAATAGTCATGCATACTCGTGGAATTGGTGTCAGGGGAGACAAGGTATTGCAAAATTCCCTAATTCTCTTTTTCCCTAATTTTTGTAGTCCTCCGCATGACTGAGTGGATTTGCTGCGGATTTCTGTATGCTTCTATATTTCCACTCCGGCGATTTCTGATTTATTTCTTATCTTATTTGACTAATAGAAAACAATATGTAGATATAGAGTGATCGTTCTTTGGAAATTTAGTTGTTTACTCGGGAGTACCCCAAGGATCTGGAATAGAACCGGTCTTGTTTAACATCTATATCAATAATATGGTAGACTCTGCCAAATCAACTGTTTCAGTTAAATTGTTTGCCGACGACTGTGTCATCTTTAAAACCATAATTCATGTTTCTGACCAACTTCAGTTGAACGTGAATCTAAAATTCCTGGCAGAATGGCCTGCTACGTGGGACATGATTATTCATTTTGAAAAAAGAAAACAGTGCAGATGTGTCTTACTAATAAAAGAAACAAACTGGTGTTTTCGTATAACATAAACGGTAACATGGTCGAACAAGTAGAGGAATATAAGTATTTAGGAATTACGATTACGTCCAAGCTGATATGGACTGCACACATTGATAACATATGCTCTTCAGCTAGTAAAAAATGAAGCTTCCTAAAACACAAATTAAGAAGATCATCAAACGAACTAAGAAACAAGGCGTACAAAGCCATAGTAAGACCTTCTCTAGAGTACGCAAGTATTGTGTGGAACCCTCACACAACGGTAGATATAGAAAAAACTTCAAATATTAGCGGCTCGTTTTATATATAACCGCTACAAACGCCAGCACTCTCCGTCTGTTATGTTGCAGAAAGCAAAGCTGGAATGCTTAAAAGAGCGCAGAAGAATTGCTAGAATTAAGTTTGTTAGCCGCTTATATTTTTCGGAACTAGGCGCTGATCCCCAAAAATGCATGACTAAACAACCATTTGAAACATCTCGTCATAGGCATCAACACTTTATTGAGCCTATTTTTGCTCGTACAAATGTTTATAATTATTCGTTTTTCCCCAAACAATCACAGATTTGAATGTACACCTACATGATTCTCCCCTCCTTGCCCCTGATGAGTGGTTTGGACCGTCAGTTTGCATTGCCTGTGATGTGCTATGTTAACGGTGCGCGTTGCTTGTCCTCTTTTATGGCTTTTTCTTATGTGTGCAATATCTCGTCCAGTTTCGTATAAGCATGCATCATCGATTTTTAGTGTCTTTTTGTCAATACGCGTGCTTTTTTTTAAGGTCAAATATTTTTGTCCTTTTTGTATCCTGCCTCTCCGGCTTGGACCGTATTCGGTCCGCAGTATGTGATAAATAAAATAAAAATAAATATATGTACACTCACAGGTGCGCAGAGCAATTGGACACACGTGCGGTGCAAAGGTCATCGGGACATTGTATATTGGTGCGCCAACGTTACGTAGTTATGAAATGCGTATAAGAATCAAACAACCTCAATAATCTCCGACCATTTCAGAGAGCGCAAAGTGAAACCTAGAGAACTCAACGAATTTAAAACTCAAAGTGACACCCTGCAAAGCAAACGTGTTCCGCTTCTTCGCAGGAATATTATCATAAGCCGATAGGAAGGGATGCCGAGTGATTCGGTAAACGAGTCAGACATGCACCCTTTCGAGTGACGTCTGCTACTCAAGCTTCCGATCTTCTTGCTTTCTTTTTTCTCTTCTTGTTCGTAAAACACGCGGGGACACAGACACCGCGAAGGAAACGAGGAAACGGAGCACCCTGATTGATGGCCCCCAGGAGGCGCAAAACGAGCACTTTCCTGCGGGGATGCGGAATACCGCCGCAGTGACAAGGTCTGGCCCCCGCAAGAACACAGAGAGGCCTTCCGGCAGAGGAAGCGAGCAGCGTCGGCGGCTCGTGCGGTGTTCCTGCCGCGCACCTGGGCGCCGCCGAAAGTGAAACGAGGAAACGGCCAGTAGAGGCACGAGAGACACGAAGTCGTGACCACTAATTGCAGTACTGCGCGTCTGCGCAAGCAGCGCATGCAGTGCCGTGCTCTGCGAGGCTGGCAGGCGTAAGGTAGCGGAGGTCACGGCGTCGGTATATATACATGCACAGCGCGCGAGCGAGCGAGCTGGAGAATGGTGGGAAACGGAATGGAGACGGAACTCTCCGAGTCTCTGCGCTACACCTGACGAAACCGAACGCACCTTTGCAGCGCGCCCAACTCGAGAGGAAGTGAAACAAGTCCAAAAACGAAAGGCGCCGTCCACCTCTCACCTGCAACGTGGGACGCCTGTCTCCCGAATGCCGCGCACGGCTGCAAAGACGAAAGATGGCGGAATACGCCAGACAGAAAGGGGCAGGCCCCACGCGTTGCCTACGCGCGCACGCTGCTGGCCGTCCCAGGCGGCGAGCAATGCATTTCGCGCCGCAGCTCGGGGGAGAACCATAACCGCGCTGAAACAGGATGCCTCGCCGGCTCGGTGCTTGGTTAGTTTTGGTCTTCGCATCTCACTCGCGCCACATTCGCCGGACGCTGCGAGGGAAGGTGGAACGCCGGCGCGAATAACACGCCGCGCGGGCGTCGTCGGCCCCGGAAGGGGTCGTCGCACGCGCATGCCGCTGCGAGACTTGATGTCCCCGAGGGTGTAGTGTGACGGCCGGCAGCGTTAACCACACTGCGGCGAGCGCAGGGCCTGTCGTCGTATAGTTGTCGAGTTCCGCAGGTGCCTCGCTCTCTCTCTCTCTCTGTGTCTTTACGTTCTCGCGTGAATTCGTTACGTAGCTAAAAGCAGGCTCCGCGCGGTTACAGAATAATGGCCGAGTGACGAGAGAAAAAAGTCCGAGGACGCCTAAGCACTCCTTATTAGTTGTGAATGCGAAAGCAATAATGTCTTCTTGAACGCCGCTGAGCGACCCTTCGAGTCATAAAGCCCTCGCTGACAAGCGAATGTGTTGAGACGCTTAGCCAACGTCTCCTAGATAGCGCAACGCCGGTGCAGTTCGATCAGTGACGTCATGCATGGTACCTTACCGGTCTGCCACAGAATCTAATAGGGACGCTTCCGAGTAAACCGCGGTGGTTTTGACGTCACCACTTTCGTCACGCCGGGCTTGGCAATGGAAGTTTCGGTTCAATTAACATGATGCCATAAAGCAGAGTGCACAGGCCTGCTATCTAGCAGGCGCTGCTTTAGCCCAGTGGGTAGACACTCGGCTTCTGAACGTGGGGTCGTAGGCTTGAAACTCTTTCACTACCGCCAACGTTTTCCTCTCGAATATATGCTGTTTTAGAGCGCGTCCCTTAATAACCCGTCCCTGCGGCGAGCGTCGGCGGCGTCGGCGTAACCGAGCGAGCGAGCACCGCGAAGAATGAAAGCGAACGTGGATCGCAGCGGTACATGAAAGAAAGGCGGTAGTGAAGGCAGGAGCAGGAAAGGGCAGGAGGAGGGAGCAGCGGAATCATGAGGCGGAGAGCGTAAGAGGAGCGGAGGGCAGGCAGCCTGCGCATGCGCTGAGTTGCCGGCGGCCACGGTATCCGCAGCTCATCTGCGCTTCCTAAGGGGTCCACGGTGCCGTGAGGTGGGGAGCGCTATGTTCGTCCGCGGCGCATGCTGCTAAATCAGACCGCGGTAGCAGCGTGTGTGACTGGGATCGCTGCTCCTGCAAGGAGCGATGGAGAGCGGCTACGAGTAATGCTCGATGTCACGCTCCCTTAGTTGGGTGCCGTCGCCGCTGAAACTGGGGGCACGACTTCCCCGCGACGAAGGGTCGCCCACATCATTGGTGGAACGAAAGCGTGATCAGAAAAGCGTAGTGCCGCGCAAGACGGGCTGTGCGATGACGATGCCTACGATATAGCGCCAGAGTAGCGTGCGTCGTCTGTATGAAAACACAGTGCTGCATGAGCGGAGGTCTGTCTGCGGCGGATGCTGTGAATCGCACCGCTGCGTCACCCACGCGCTGCCTCTCGCGATCTCCTGATTAGCGAGGCAGATGCGCCACACTTCGCTCCGTTTGGAACGTGCCGCACGAGACTGATTGTCCGCTCCAGCCAATATATCGCGAAATGAAGACACATATAGAGCTGTGCTCAAATTTCGCGTTAGGGAGTATCGCAATCGTCGGTTATTTTTTATACATTAATTTCTTTATAGCGATTACCAATGCGAAGTTAAAGCGCAGGTGAGAGCCCAGGCTTCCGAGAGCGAGAGTGAGGGTGACGTCACTTCGCGGCGATGTCCTCTCCCCTCACGCAACGCCTAGTGCGCCAGTGTTCTGTTCTGTACTGATCTGTTCCGTCGAGGTGTGCACGTGACGTGGCATCGCAGCCAATGGGAATTTAGGTGCTGTTTCGCTGCTACAGACGCCAGTTCTTTTCGCTCAACATGGACCATGTGATGCACTCGCATCAAAATATGAGAATGAGAAGTTATGCTTGTTTTCTTCTTTTTTCTTTGGGTGAGTTGTAAGATTTCAAAGTGAAAGAACGAAAACCGGGAAGTAAAACTTATTTTTCAATTGCGTGGCAGAACGACAGCGTGCACAAATATGATCACGTCCAGTCACCATTTTCCAGTGAATATGCCCGTGTGGCTTAGTGCATTAGAAAGAGAGAGAGAGAGAGAGAGATCGTACTTGTATGTGCTTGTGTATGTGTTGTGTTGGCGAGCGTGACGTAACGTACGACTAACGCAGCATAAAACGAGTTTGGCCTTTCCTCGCAGAGCCGTATGTGTGGGCTCGTTCTTAGTCTCTCTCTGTATTTGTTTCTCAGTGACTCTAGGGCTGCTGAATTCTTTCCCGCTGCAGGGTTGCACAACCTTGAGCGGAGGCCCACGGCGCTTCTGTAAAATAACACTGAGAGCCTTGTCTTTGCTTTGATGTCGCTAAACCTTCATGTCGCTGTTGTTGTATGCACTGTCATTTTCCCGTTACACGTTATTCGGCGCTGGTTAAGAAAAGCTTTCTGCCAGTGTACGTACCCACCCTGACACACTATCGGGTAACCTCGATTTGCTTGCTCTCCGACAGAACGTGTCGTTCTCTGAGCATTACAGAAAATTTGCCATGGCGAGTATTAAGGAAACGGCTGAGCTATTCAGCCGCCGCACCGGTGGCTGAATCCATAAATCGTTTTGTTTATTTGTCCGCTCCACGCACAATTTCTTGCCTATAAACAATTTTTTTCTTGCTTCGAAACTGTAATTGGAAATAGCTGTCGCAGTGAAGTCGCTGGCGCAATTACTTTTCATCGTAACCCGTTCATTATTTACTCCCGTATTGTCAAACGATCCTCGACTCGAAGCTCTTCCTCCACTCCACCGGGTTGAGCACGGCGCAGCCCCTCGACTGATGAAGACGTTACATTTACCAAGAATTCCTACAGGTGATCATCAAGCCCAGTGACCACTTCTATCGAGGGGTGTCGTTGTCATCTGCTTTCTTGAGTGGAGGTGTAGTGTTGAGTGAAGGAACGTTCTAGAATACGGGGATACTCGTAAACTTGGCGTCCACTTTCCAGCAATAAATAGTTCACTGCTGCGAGGTTTATCCTATCCCCAAGTTTTGCTAACTAGTTCACTGCTGCGAGGTTTATCCTATCCCCAAGTTTTGCTAACTTTGTGCCAGGGCAGCGCAATGCAGTAAAGCAAACGAAACACACACGCGCGCGCGCGCGCGCGCACGCGCACACACACACACACACACACACACACACACACACACACACACACACACACACACACACACACACACACACACACACACACACACACACACACACACACACACACACACACACACACACACACACACACACACACACACACACACACACACACACACACACACACACACACACACACACACACACACACACACACACACACACACACACACACACACACACACACACACACACACACACACACACACACACACACACACACACACACACACACACACACACACACACACACACACACACACACACACACACACACACACACACACACACACACACACACACACACACACACACACACACACACACACACACACACACACACACACACACACACACACACACACACACACACACACACACACACACACACACACACACACACACACACACACACACACACACACACACACACACACACACACACACACACACACACACACACACACACACACACACACACACACACACACACACACACACACACACACACACACACACACACACACACACACACACACACACACACACACACACACACACACACACACACACACACACACACACACACACACACACACACACACACACACACACACACACACACACACACACAAGCGAATGTGTGTGTGTTTGTGTGTGTGTGTGTGTGAGAGAGAGAGAGAGAGAGAGAGATGCAAATGAGAGAAAGGCAGGGAGGTTAACCAGAGTTAAAACCTCTGGTTTTCTACCCTGCACTAGGGGAAGGGAAAGGGGACGTATACTTCCAATCACTGAAGCCTGAACGATTGGATGGGGATTTAGTCGTTGAACAGTTCGTGGATGCGCGCTTGGTCTGGAACATCCCCGCTGTGCTGAGGAGTTGACACAAACGCCGCAACTGTTGCTTATAATAAGATTGCTGTAATAGCTATGATAAAAGTATAATTTATTATGGTAAATAATATGTGCCTCAAAGATGCGTAGGCACTGTAAAATTTTACTGAAGATAATTTCGTACTTTGTATTTACGGGTTCGTGTCGTAGTAACATAAGTGTTTCGCGGAGTGATATTGATAAGCACGTACATAAAATGCGATAAAGGCTGAGAAAATTGGCTGAGATCTCCAAGCAGCGTATCAGTTGTCGTCATTAGCCAAGTACATGCTAAATGTTGCCGCAGTACTACGCCACTGCAGGCATGCTTCAACTAAGGCGCTTAGTGTCTGCGCCTCGCTAGCGCAAGTTCGTTAAACGTGTATCTGAAGCAGCGACTGATGAATGAGCACGTATGTCAGCGGCATCGTTTGCAACGAAGAACTGAAAGTATTACAGCGCTTGAACAAGATGTCCCCGCACCCCGATTTCCTGACAGCAAGTGGTGACGACGGCGCAATACGTCGAAACCGTGGCTTCCGCGACGCGTCGCGTCCCGCGCCATGCAGACAGCAGGGCGTCGAAATCTTGGAAGCCATGTAAAACCATTGCACATGCAGTGGTTCCGTGGAGCGTTACGAATTTGTAAACGTGGAATGTCTATGCATTGCCTACTAACGCACTATGCGTGTATACCGTGATCAAGCCACAGCTCACAGCTCTCATTACATTTGCTTTCTATTATATTTATTATACGCGCCAAGGGTGTATATTTAATGAAGAATTCAGAAGCCACCGAGTCCATTTTGCACTGCTGTAGCAGGACTTTAATATTTATTAGAAAAAAAAAAAGAAAAAAAAAAGCGGCTGAACAATTTGATGTTTCACTGCCCTACTCGTCACGAACGCGGCGAAGTTACACAACCCTATTAAACATGTTCCAATTGTCTGTGTACGTGCATTACGACAAGCACCGCGCTATATATGGCAGCGGCGAGATTTCTAGATTGCCCGAATCAGGCAATGTAGAATATGACTAAAACTGCCGTCTAGAGGAGGCCTGTTCGAGAACGGCATCGAGGACCAGCGGTTTGCGACTGTAACGGGCGACGTGATCAACGCGGCGACAACTGAAGCAAATATGTCGGTTATCCGGTGTTCGCCACTCTGCCATGTTGCGAGAACCTCGAGGAAGTGATTGATTTTGAGTATGCACGAGCGAAGGTTGTTTGGTTGTCCGGGAACTAGCCACGGCGCAAAGTGACTGCAAGCCTAATTTGGCGAATTCTTGGCGCACTATAGCCTGAACAAGGGGAAACATAGGAGCGCATGTATCGTTGACAGGTAGGTACAGAGCCGCGGTACGCACGGCTTCCAGCTCAGGGTGCATAATCTTCGTCAGCTGCTCTGAAGGCTGCTGCTGCCTCGAAAGAGAGCCTTGTCGGTCTTCACAAGACGATGTATGTATACAGTCGTATTGGAAAGCCGTGCAAATGGCTGGCAGATACGACGGCGTTTGACCTGCTCAAACCGTTTGCACTCCGTGATAATGTCATTAACCGAAGTACACTTCTTACAAATGAGTAAATTAAGGACATCATTGGCGGCACCTTAGAAAACATGCCCACCTTTGTCAGACTCCGGCATTTCACCGTCGGCCTTGCGGCAGAATGCCAGCACGTTTTGTATATTGGCGACGTAGCCTTCGGTGTACGTCTGAACTCGTGATGTCAACTCTTTCTTGGCGACGACCTTCCGACCCAGTGGTTTTCCGAAGAGATCTTGCAGCTTCTGCTTGTAGGTTTCCCAGTCACCAAGTTCTTCGTGGTTTTGAAACCACACACGCACTGTTCTCGCGAAGTAAAAAAATTATGTTCGTCAGCATCACTGCGGGATCCCATTTGGTGTGGCTGCTCACCCACTCGTACATCTACAGCTAGTCGTCGATGTCGGCACCATCGGTGCCGCAGAAGGCTGCTGGATCACGTGGATGCGGGAGTGCGACAGAAGACGCAGGCGTTGCCGAACCAGACACCATCTCCCGAGTCATAGGTGAAGAACCGAAGTGGGGTCCACTGCGAAGCTCCGTTCTGAGTCGTTGCCCAGCACTTCCACCTAATGTTACGAAGTATGTACAATTGTCTACGTGGGCAAAAGTTAGTGGTAATCGCCCAGGGTGGTGCAAAGGCCACACTTCCAGTAGACAGTCTACCACTTCTTCTTCGTCTCTCTTGCGCGCACGATCTTGTCCATGTGCACCGTCACAATACAACGCCACACAGCACACAGCGACAATTTGTTGCACAAGCGGGTATCCCTAACCCTAACCCTACGCTGGGGAAAAGGTTAAAGGGAAGTAAAGAGGGGGGGGGGGTGATGATGACCATGTCGGCTATGTTGGTGCGATGAAGGTTGGTTAACATGGCAGCATATTTGAATGACAATCTTGAGTACAATCCTTTGACGTGCACAAAAACGCATACTACGGCTCGTACTTTAAGTGCATAGCTTGTGTCAGCTGACGGCGAGGAGCCAGAATAAAGTCCCGCGAGAATGGTCTTACATTGATCGATGGTTGCCATACAATAGGCTAAAGTGCGGCGCTCGATTGTGCCTGCTCGGCAGACGCAGAATATGAGCGTTATAGTGTCTCTTCTACGTGGCAGTGGTCGTAATTTCGGCTGCTCCTACGACCGATGTCGTACGCGTAGCGCAGTGGGAACGTCACGCCAAGTGCTATTCTGTGCGCCAAACTTGTGTCGCAGCTTTTGAGCTTAAGTGGCACGTGAAACTTCATTTCGGTGTCGAACTAGTGCAGACTCCAAAGGCGACGTTCTGGTTGTGCCCATTGTGATTGGAGGAAAAGCTTCGTATAAAGAAGGGCAAGAAGTTCACTGCATATCAAAACTACATCGCATTGTCTAATACGTACAGTTCGTTGCAAATCGTCGTGCTGGTGCGTTACTGTGTAATAATAAGGAACATTCGATCATCACAAAATACGGCTCCATGTCACCTTACTTGAGCGACTGGCGTGCTTTTGTCGCGATAACTAGCATTCGTGTATAACAAACACACACACACACACAGACACACACAAAAGACGAAAACTGACAGAGATGAGACATGACTAGTGCGAAGACTGAGAAACTATTGAGTGGCACCGCACGTGCTCGTATAGTCGGCATCCATCTGCAATTGTGATTTATGGTGTCGTATACCTTGGGTGCACCCGTTTGTCATCCACCTTGGCACCCCGCGTACAGTTTTCCATCGTGTGTTTCTGACCGTCTTCGTGTTTTGTTGCCGTATGAACAGGAACGTTAACCTAGAATACGAGCGGCAGCTCGACAGGGCTTACTTAATCAACACGAATAAACAAGGAGTTGTTAGCAGCAACTGTTCCTGCCGTCTGCTCCTTTTCACGTCTGTAACACGGAAATGTATCGCAAGCCACCGAAAATCGTCAAGATTAAAAGAGTGACATTAAATGTCGTCAAAGCACGTTACTTCGTCACTGTGGTTTGTGGCTGTGATTTCTTTGTTATTCTTTTGCTGCACACTGCTTCCGGTTTAAGAACACGCCTACGAACACACCAGAAACACTAGTCACAGTGCGGTTTCATAATTTTCGCAAGAATAAATAAATAAATAAATAAATAACTATGAGGCGGGTGTTTTCTCCCACAACGCTCCTTCTTGCACTGTTCGTGCGTAAAAGAGCGTGAAAGTTTCTCCGAGTTTCGAAGGGGGGTCCAACACCTGCGGCGTTCGTTCCGCGTGATGGCCAGTCAGCCGCGGAGCAGCCCGCTGCCATGCCGCTCGCGCACCGAGGAGCGGCGGCGGCGGCGCTAACCGCGTCAACGGAGCCGTGGCTGCCTTTATTTCCCGCGATGTCCGTCCCTGCAGCATCGGTTTTCCCACGAGGCGCCCGCTCGGACGGCGAAGACAAAGCGCGGCGTAAATCAGGCCGGCTTCGTTCCGGTTAGCTTCGCCGCATGACCCCCACCTCCGCTGGTCGGGCGGCGCGGCATCTCGCAACGGGCAACAACGCGCGAGATCGGACGCTGTACGGACTACGTGCGCCTGTGCGTGCGAGAAAGCACGTAGAATCCTTGCTACGAATCTGGCGTCCCGCTTGCAGATGATGGGCGAGGAATCGATAGTTAGCGGGGAAGCGCGTACCTATGCTGCCAGCGTCGGTGGGGCAGCCAACTATGGCAGCCAGCTCAAGGCTGATTGTTATCTCGTTTGCCGTCAATGTAGCGTCAATATCTTACGTATAGTATGCGTAGCGAAAGCGCTTTATTATTCGCTGCGTAGAAGGTTTTCCTTTCTCTCTCTCTCTTATTTATGTATTTCTTTTTCTTCTTTTTTTGAGAAGTGATTGTTGTGACGCGTGCTGTGACTGAGCTTCCGCGCGTTACGTCGTGCCCCGACTAGGTAATGTAATCGCAGGCTATGTATGAGTTATGCAGTGGTTCATTCCTTTGCAATATTTACTTTCCACGTTTTTCTCTGTTTCTACATTTTTTCAGTGGATCTTGCTTAACGATTGGGATAGCCGGCCCTTCGGTGGCCTTTTACTCAGGATATTATAAACCACAACAACGATCGCTTGTCTCCCTTCACCGTCTGTTGCTTCCGTATTTCAAATGCGGATATATGTATATAATATAGAAATTTAAAAAAAGCGCGTTCAATGACCAAGATTACTTGAATCGGGTGTGGTTGGTCAGTTAATTAGAAGATGAACATCGACAAACTTACTAGACTGTGTAGCCAGGAGTTTCTGCATAATCCTGCAGTCAGGGCCAGGTGCCTTATTCGCTGCCGAGTGCTAGCGACGTGCTCATAGAGGTGGCTATAACGGCGACCACAGGTGCTGGAAATCGCTTCAACTTGCAGATATGAACGTTGTTCGCCTGTACTAAAGTGTAAATTTTTCTTGGATCGCGACGATTGTTGGCAGCAGGTGTGTACGAAAGACAGCAAACAAAATTAAAAGAAAATTATGTGGGGTTTTACGTGCCAGAACCACGAACTGATTATGAGGCACGTCGTAGTGCGGAACTCCGGATTAATTTTGGCCACCCGGGGTTCTTTAACGTGCACCTAAATCTAAGTACACGGACATTTTCGCATTTCGCCCCCATCGATATGCGGCCGCCGTGGCCGCGATTCGATCCCGCGACCTCGTGCTCAGCAGCCCAACACCAGATTTCCACTAAGCAACCACGGTGGGTACGCAGAATAGCAGTGCACATACACCGAAACGTGTCATATGCGTACGTGACCAGCTCCAGCCTTGTCTAATTGCGATGCCATTTATGTGGCAGATGGGAACAAAAATAACCTATCATTTTTCCACTGTTTAGGCAGAGATAAAGATGCAGACCAGCTGGTGTTTCAATAGGAAAGCTTATGATGGGTGCTATGTGTTGGCCTATCGGCGCGTCAAAGTAAAAAATACATAATACAGACCACAAATATGAAATAAAGCAGGAAGTTTTTGGGGTCGTCTCTGTCTGATTATTCATAGCGCTTGGCACCGTTCGTAGTATTGCCTTCGTGAACGGAAATAACGGGCATATTTAATTCATTTCATCTATTTACTCCCAAAGCTGAAGCATTACAGAGAGGAGTGGTAGTTACAAAAGCACGTATACATATATATATGAAGAAAACAGCAAGTTGTACATAGTACAAGTTACTAGGAAACGAAGCAAGCTTAGATGTAATAATCAGAAACAGCTGCCTTGAAGGCATCAACATCGGTTATGGAGGCAATGGATTCTGGTAGGTGGTTCCAGCCAGTGCAATTTTTTTTTTAAGAAGGAATTAAATTTCATATTTGTGCGACTATTGGGCACGTCGACGTTGAAGTGATGGTCACTGCTAAATGACATGTGCAGGGGAGGCAAAAAAATAAAGACGATCACGCAGGCTTGTGTTAAAGTGATAAATTTTATGAAAAAGACAGACCCAAGATTTTGCATTGGAGTGAAAGGTTAGAGAGCTTAAGATTTACTTTCAATATGACTACGCTAGCAGTGCAAAAACAGCTACACAAGATGAAGCGAGCAGCACGATTTTGAATGGCTTCGAGGTTAAGAATGAGCGTATTGACACATGGGTCCCTAACGTATGACGCATACTCAAGTTTGGATATACGAGTGTTCTATATAAGAGTAGTTTGAGATTAGTAGGCGCAAGGGAGAAATTCCGACGAATGTAGTCATGAGCACGGTTAGCGTTGCTGATTACATAATCAATAGAGTCTGCCGGGAAAGACTGTCAGAAATATATACGCCGTGGTATCTGCAAGTGGTGCCTTGCGTTAAGCTAGCGTTATTAAGAAAGTACATGCGAGTCTCGTTGTTAGAAGTACGACGAGAAGCTCTTATCAATTTATATTTTGCGGTGTCAAGTTTCATTAACCAAGAATCGCAGCAAGCAGAAACGTTATTTAGGTCAGCTCGAAGCGCAAGATGGTCAGAGTGGTTTAAAATTTCACGATAAATGACGCAGTCATCCGCGAAAAGTTTAATCGATGAGGAAATGTTATTGGGCTGGTCGTTAATGTAGATAAGAAACAGTAGGAGCCCCTCTTGGGGCACGCGAAATGTTACCTTGTTGGAAGGTGGTCGGTTATCGTTAGCTGTTACGAACTGCGTGCGATTAGAAAGAACTCGATCCACTTTAAGACATGATGGTCAGTGTTAAGCACATTGAGTTTTAGAAATAGCATATGTGGGAAACGGAATCAAATGTATAGCGATATCAATAAACATACAACCAAGGGTTGAAGAACTGTCTAACACAGAAAACAAATCGTTGGTAAAAGATAAGAGCTGAGCTTGACGTTAGTAGGTTCTTTTTTTGTAAACCCATGCCAATGAACCGAAAAAAAAAATAATAATTTTTGAGTAAGTTGACGAGATGACTGTAAATTACGTGTTCCATGAGTTTGCACGGCATGCTGGTTAACGATATTGGCCTGTAGTTGTTAGGATTATGAGAATTACCAGACTTGTGTATGGCAACCACCTTCCCAACCTTCCGGTCGTCCGGCACTATGCAGGAATCCAAGGACTGTGGGAAGAGCTAAGACAACATTACAGAAGAAAATGTTTGGGCGTTATTCAATAACTTCGTGCTTATACCATATTCACCTCGAAAGAAATGCACTTACAAATTCCTAATGAGGTTGCGTATGCCAGTCCAGTCAAAAATAATCGGTTCCATTGAGAATAAACCACGCGCGGCAACATCTGGTAGCAAATATGGGATATTAGTGACGAAAGAAGCTGAAAATGTTGAGTTCAAGTTCAAGTTTATTGTTTCATTACAGGTACATATATACAGAATACGTTATACAGAGGGGTTCCCGCAGCTATAAACTGCAGCAGGACATCTTGTTCTTAGTTTCATACTAATATATAACTAAAAAGGCGATAACTGCGGTTATGAACAAACAAACAACGAATTACACAACTTGTATAGTGCTAAGGCATTAAAACCTATGGCAAACCATCATAACAAAAGATGTACATAATAAGTAACATAAATATATACATCCAAGTATAGATACAGTTAACAAGGTAGTAATAAAAGCTCTCAGTGAACGTTGGTATGATGATAATGTAGATGAAGATTCCACAGGAGCCAGTAAATTATTCCACATTTTCACACTGGCAAAACCAACAGTTAGTTTGCCAAAGTTGCTGCGTGATTTTGGAAGTGAAGAAATATTTTGTAAAGAGACCCTAGTAGTGTTAGCGTTAGCAAACCTACTTCTGCCAATGACATGATGCAATTGGCGGCTTTTAAGTAGGGGGCAGTTAGAAATAGTACAAACGTTTTTTCACAGGGCAGCCTTCTTTCGTTCTCAACTGTTAGCTGAATTTGTTTTTCATTGTCACCATTCACGACAAGCCGAAATATGCGTGGATTTGTCACCAACAACGACGGCAGGATTATTTCGTAGAAGGTGTGCTTGGCAGTTGAAGAAGCACTTGTGCATTCGGCGGACTCATCATGATAAGCTGATGCGGCCGCCAAATGCGTCAAACACATTAACCCCTTTATATACCTTTACGCTCTCAGTTATTTGCAGCCCTCTATTACCTCGTGACCACATCGCGGTTATAACCGCATAGGACGCGAGTACAGTGGCATATATATCGCGGTTGTGTTCAAATAATGTGGCTTTCACAATAACAACGAAGCAACTCGCCGCCTTAGCGACAGAGAGAGAGAGAAAGAATCCAAAGAATGGCAGGGAGGTTAACCAGGGGTAGTTCCGGTTGGCTACTCTGCACGGGTAGCCAATTACAATTTTATGTATTATATTATACCATACGATGCCAAGCACACTAGCTACGAGTACCTGGAAATCCCTGCAATAAATTGTGACAAAAGCTCGAGATAGACGAATTTACCTGTCACGAGTTGAAAAGGTGCGCATAAGCGCGGCGGAAAATGTGCAGGCTGTATCCGAATTTTCGCTATGTATGCCCGACATGCGTCGCCGTCGTTTCTTCCGGCTGTTCAGCCAAGAACTGTGTCACGGCAACTTATCTCGAAGAATCAAGCGGACCAAAGTGTAGCTTCAATCTGTGAACGACACTTCTCGGCGGCAAAATTCGCAAGTTCTGAGCAGGGTTGGGCTTCAGCAAGGCACATCGCACACCTCTTTTTTGTTAACGCACTCCACCTGACCATACCGCAAAAATGCGCACCGAGTGCGTTTGCCGACGAGTTCCGGCTCGAGCACTGAGCGTTCTGTTGGGCGTGGAACAAGCTCGAAATAAGTTGCAACCCCATCAGTGCTGTGCTTGTCAGTATGGGTACACCAAGAGAGCACACGGCCTGCATGCTTCAGACCGCCCTGTTCGGCGTTAAAGGGATCCCGCGGCCTACGCGCGCTAGCCGCCCAGCCGCCGGCCAGACGTGTCCAGCGCAGCCGCTGTCGCCATCGGCCGCATGCGACATGTTTCGGCGGCGGCGTACGGCCACCGAATGGTGGTGGACAGAGCTGCTCGAAGGAAAGGGAACCTGCCTCCCGCGCGCCGCCGCTTGCTTCTTATTCTTCGTCCTCAGCGCCGTAGTCTTCCTCCTCTTCCTTAGCACTCACACTCCTTCTCGTACGGCCGCTTTCTCCACCGTGGTGACGTTTCGCGTGACGTCGAGCCTCACCTAGCACGTGACCAAGCGTTCGCTGCTACTCTGGCGTGACTGACGAAAGGGGAAAAAGGCAGAGGAGAGGAAAAACAAAGCGACGAAGAAACTGGGCGCCGCGTAGGTGATGGAGAAGGCGGCCGCGCGCCCAATCCCAGTCGCTCGACGATAGTCGCGCCGGCGGACTGCAGCCGCTGCTCCTCCGCGTCCCGCTTTTCGGCCAGCGCTCGCACGGGAAGGAGAACGGTTTCGCGAGAGCCGAAACGTCGTGTCGCCGGCGGCCAGCGCCTGTCGAGTGCGTGCGCGCGTCTTGCACCCCGAGCTTCTCTCTTCGGACACCTCATCGTTGTGCTCGGTACTACGGGAAGTGCAGTCGTGAAGCTCGCCGGGAGTTCTCTAGTGGAGTTTCGTTTCGCACTGCGACATAGTTGGCGGCGGCGAATCTGACCGGTGGTCTCCTGGTGGCCGACATCGGTGCTGCATGTCGCTACGGACCGCGTTGCCCCGTTTGGTGTGTGTGTTTGTGGACGGGTGTCTCGTGGGTGTGCGCGGCCGGTCGGCCTGTACCGCTTACGCGGATTCCTGACGGATTTCTAGAAGAACGAGCACGTCGCGATCGAGGGATCGCCATACTACAGGTGGGTGACTCGCAACCAATTGCAGAGTTGTATCTCTTATTTTTTGCACGCCTTCTCTTTTCGATAGAGTATTCTTTTACCACTTCATTGAAATGTTAAGAACGTAGGGACTTGTGAGAGGTAACTATGGCAATTCGTGCTCCTGTTTTGCAAATCTTAGCAGCATGTGAAGTGTATACCCGCAAGAGTGCGTCGGGTGCGGCCTGATTGAGCTGTATTTAAAGGCGAAACTGTTATGTCGGCGTTACGTTTTCCTATGCGCAGGAACGTAATGAGTCTTGCAGCTCAGCGGAGCTTAAAAAACGCTACTGGTATTTCGTCGCTCGCTTTCTTCAGAAGTTTGCATAAGTAGAATAATTCGTTTAACGATTATAGCATCCGCTTGCATGACTCTACTATCAAGGTTTGTAGTTGCTATAGGCGCGAGGTCGCTTGTTTTATATTTGATCGAGGGTCGAAGTTTGGAAGGTAACCGAAACCTAGAAAAAAAAAAAAAAGCCATAGAAAAAAGAGCCCGTCTATCGGGTAGCCGATAAGTTTAGTCGTCCATGCAATTTCGATCATGTGATCTAAAGCGTTCCAGGTTCTCGTTCTCCAGAGGGTCTAAAAAAACTGCTGCGCGCGTTTGGGAAATCATATACCGCGTCTAATGTAGCACAATAAAATAATTCGCGCACGATTTCCGACAACTATTTGCTTGCTTGCAATTTTCTCTTCACCATTAGCGGGCAGTGGCGTACTGTGGTGGTTTGAACAGCTGTACAGGAGGCAACCAACCATGCACATGAAAGCTGTGAGATGCGCTTATGCCGCTTCCATGCAGTGGCTACTCGTACATTCAGTTTGTGTATCCATAAAAACTACCCCGTTATCCCAGCTTCGTCATGTGCCACTATTATGCAGCTTAAGCTTGTTTGCGGAAGCGCTTACTTGCACTCGGGAATGACGTAAACTTCCGATATAGCACTGCCGCCACCGCTTCGCAGTTGTCGTTTGCGTTAATGTTATAATAATAATATTAACAATAATAATAATAATAATAATAATAATAATCATTCTACATGAGTGTGACACCCTCTGGTCACGGGAAAATGAGCCGAATAACATATTCGCCTAATAATATCAGTAAAGATATCTATGGCTTTGTTAATTATCCATAATATATTTTTCTATGAGGCCCTTCTCATACAGAATACTTCGCACTTGCCGAGATTTTCACGCGCGCATCGCATCTGCATATGTTTTTGTTCACTGCTTGATGCGCGCGTTCATCAAAAGGTTTACATCTAAATCCTCACCCACCGGCAAAGCAACATCCCTCTTCAACCAGATTGCGTCATGCCTTCTTTGAAAGCAAATACATTTTGTTAGGTTGTTCGTAACGATTATCATGAGAAAGAAAGCGATCTGATGATTAGCAATTTAAAAAAAAAATGAATAACTAAAGCATCTTGAGGGTCAAATTATCTTGGCATTCTGGTCGAAGCTTGAATTTGTGGAATTACAGAAGAAATACTAGTTTATGGTGTCATGCTTTTGGGCAAATGCTATTTTTCCGTTCACCAATGTCTCCCTGAAGTCCGCCTGTCCTCAATGTATCGCAGCGCTATATATCGCGCGATCCAAACATTAGGATACGTGTTTACTACGCGAAAGCTTTATTTCAACAGACCATACGTCTCAGCTGATACACGTCATCACCAACCGCGGACCATAAGCTCATCAGTGCATAGTTATCGGCACGCCACGTAATATTTCACACATCGTCGATTTGGACTCTATAGGAAAAAAAGTATCGCACATTCACGATAGTATAGCTTCTGCAATTCGCATAACGCGTGAGACATCTTTCGTTGCACGCCGTACCGTGAATGCAGACGGCAAAACCATTCGACAGGAAACGGTCTTCAGCGTCGTAAAAGAAGAAACATATGAAAATAGTAATGAAGATTGCTCGCTGCGATGGTTTTGTTGCTCAGAGAACGCAACCATTCGCCGAAGCATTACGGCATTCGAGTCCTTCTTTCCGCCAGCGTCGTATACCTCGACGCGTCGGAGAGCCATTTGGCTCCCGCGACGTCTGGCGCCAGCGTCGATCTCGCAGGCTGCCCGACTCCTCATAATGCTGCTTTCGAAGTGGCGTCGCCTCCTGCGTGTAGTCGTAATAACTCCACGTGTTGGAACGCCGCTGCTGGCGGAAGCTCGAAAAACTTCAGCCCCTTAGCGAACGCAGTCGTTCGCGTTTCGAAGCCGAAAGTTCGTGCCAACTCCCGCCGCGAGAGGTCACCAATGCGAGTAATTATCCCCCAAACGTGACCCACCGCAACGGTTCGGTGGCTCTGAAATCCTGATGCAGAGCGTCAGGTAGCCGAGTTCGATACCCTGCTGTGGCGGCGGCCGCATTCCGATTCGGGCGCACTGTAACATGTCTGTGTACTTTACTTCGAATGTACGTTAAAGAACCCCACGTGATCTAAATTAGAAGCGTTTTTTTGTTCTGGTGGGGGGGGAGGCTACTTAGAGCAATCTATCTAATCGGTGTGCGGGCCCACAAATACGGTGGTTTACCGGAAATAAACACTTAGTTGAAAGTTAGCGCTCGTCCTTGTTGTCTCGCTCTTGTCCGCGTCTTCCAGCGCTATACGACATCCATTGCTCGATCAAAACTTAAGCCGGAGTTCTCCGCTGTGCCTCGCCGCGTAGCCCACTGTGAATGTTTCCGACGGTAAATCACATCAATTTAATTCCTGTACGCCTGGTTTCGTCGGCCTCTGCGACAGCCATCCCAAATAAATATATAGTATACCGTGAAAGCACCTAAGCTGGACGAAACTGACGTCACTGTTGGCAAGCTCACAGCTTCAGATGTCCTTCTTTTTTTTTGTTATATATTCAACGGTTTTTTTTCTACCTCCTAAGCGCAAGAACGTGTTGTAAAGAAGCTGCCCTAGCGCCTAAAAGCAGTGCCTTCTGAAGCATTAAAAAAAAAATAAGTGTTATTATACTTATTATACTTTCCAGCGTTTACTGCAGAGAAGCTTACGTACTTGCATAACCCATACGGGGCAGCCCTGTCGTGCGAGGAAAAAAAAGGGGGGTTTGTTGAGCTTTACGGCCTCAAACCAAAATATGGCCATGCGAAATAACGTCGCGACGCTGTATACAGATCAATTTTGACCACTTCAGCTTCCTTAGCGTGCACTGGACGCTCGGCACACGTGGTTTCTTGCGTTGCTGCCGAATCCAATCTCTGCTGCGTAATACTTTTGCGCACCGTTAGCGACCATAAACCGAAGACGGGAAGTCGTGCGCTTGAGATGTAACAGATAGTGCAAAAGAGAAAGTGATCGATGTGCACGGACGTTAACTAGACTTTGACCTGTTTGCTACCCTGCTCGTGGGGAGGGAGAGGAGAGAGAAAGAGACGGAACGCGAGATTTGGACGCATGCGCCTGCACTGGACGATGCCTAACGTTTCTACAGTATACGGCACTCAAATCTGTCGCATTCAGTTATTACACCCCCTAACCTCCTTGTATTTCCTTCCCTTTTCTCTTTCTCTCTCTCTTAGGGTACTGTAATATGGCGCGTGCGACTTTCTGGGCTGATGAGCTTAGCTATCACTAGCACTCTGCTTCGATTATTGTTTACAACAACATGTATCCTGCTCCACGGCCACGCACCGACACCTCCGCGAACGCTAGAGTGCGCAAGGAAAGCGCTTGGTCCAAGACCAAGACAAAAAGATTCGCGTTGCGTGGGATCGGCGCCCGTGTAGGCTACGTTGCGTTCCCTCTGAATGGGTCGCCCACACGCGAGTATTCCCACTTGTGCGGCCATGTCCGTGGGGTAGAACGGCGCTGACTTCTGAAAGCACGATGCGACTGAAGGCGTGGAACGGGACTTTTTAAACCAAACTGCACAGCAGTGTAAGGTCTGTAGTTATAACGCATGAGCAACGATAACAATGCGCGTTAACCACTGCCAACGTCTCGTTGCGGCCCTCTTAATAACTCGCGTAGGAGAATCGTTAGCGAGGCACTCAGTGTTTTACCAACGTGACTCTTCTGAGGTTCGACATGCGCGTTGCCGAGAGCGTGGGTGGGTCCCCTAGCAGGCGCATTCCAGACGTCCCCGTTACAAAAGTACAGACTGAACTACAAAATATTTTCTAAAGAGTGACAATTGAAGGCTATAGAAAATGAATCGAAAGTTTATAAAATATCACCAAGAATTCTTATCATCATCATCATCATCAGCCTAGTTACGCCCACTGCAGGGCAAAGGCCTCTCCCATACTTCTCCAACTACCCCGGTCATGTACTAATTGTGGCCATGTTGTCCCTGCAAACGTCTTAATGTCATCTGCCCACCTAACTCTCTGCCGCCCCCTGCTACGCTTCCCTTCTCTTGGAATCCAGTCCGTAGCTCTTAGTGACCATCGGTTATCTTCCCTCCTCATTACATGTCCGGCCCATGCCCATTTCTTTTTCTTGATTTCAACTAAGATGTCGTTTACCCGCGTTTGTTGCCTCACCCAATCTGCTCTTTTCTTATCCCTTAACGTTACACCCATCATTCTTCTTTCCATAGCTCGTTGCGTCGTTCTCAATTTCAGCAGAACCCTTTTCGTAAGCCTCCAGGTTTCTGCCCCATATGTGAGTACTGGTAACACACAGCTGTTGTACACTTTCCTTTTGAGGGATAGTGGCAACCTACTGTTCATGATTTGAGAATGCCTGCCAAACGCACCCCAACCCATTCTTATTCTTCTGGTTATTTCAGTCTCATGATCCGGATCCGTGGTCACTACCTGCCCTAAGTAGATGTATTCCCTTACCACTTCCAGTGTTTCGCTACCTATCGTAAACTGCTGTTCTCTTCCGAGACTGTTAAACAGTACTTTAGTTTTCTGCAAGTAATGTATACTCCATCGTGGTTAGCTCTTGCGCCGTCAACGCGTTCGTTGGGCACACCGCTCCGCAGCCCCTTGGGACAATGCACTGAACGGCTTGCGGGACCGCCATCCCCGGAGGCGTAATTACCGATGTTAACGGCACAGCGTTCGCAGGCAGAGTCCGCTAATAGCTGGGACCACTGTCGAGCAGCTGGTACTGTTAGCCTGACACGCTAATGGCCTCCTCTAAAGGTCGACGTGCCTGCGCGGGGTACATCAGCCGACATGCCGCGACAGGGTAATTGCATCTGTTAGCTTTACCCTCGCGGCGTAATTTAAGCTGGACAATTGCCTGATGATCTCATTGTGTTCTCCGAGCGGCGCGGGTCGGTTTCGAACTTGCTAACGTTTCCGCGAGTCAGATGTAGGATTTCGCCGAGCATCTTTTTTTTCTTCTTTTTTGCTCAGTTCGCTCGCATTTGAAGAACAGTGTGTGCGTGTACGTACAGACAAGCTTTAGATTTTTTTTTAATGGGCGTTCGTTGTAGTTGCGCAAGCTAATGTTTGCTTTCAATAAGCTCTTTCTTCTTCCAGCGCTATCTCCTTCAATGAATGCGCGATGAGCGTTTGGTGTGCGCACCCACCAAACAACGCTTTTCCCACGTACCCGAAACCATTTTTGTTTACCAGTCTGTTTTCCATAGCTTATAGCAGGGCTCCAATTAGTGCGTCCTTCGGTACATCAAGCTCGTCAATATATATGCATACTTCAATATCTACCGCGCCTTCCAGCCCCCGTCTTGTATAGACACAAGGTGCGCGCATTTCTTCGTTGTTTGTACTTTATTTTCATTTCAATATAGATTATTTTCGGTTTCAGTTCTCGAAATATGAAAACCTGCTTATCTATTCTTTTCTCACTTTTTTTTTTTTCTAGCTCGCGTCCTGCAGTTTATTTATCGAAAACGCGCATAGCGTCGCGATTGCAAACGCCGCCATTGGACTGGCGCTGTGCGCTCTGCCTTGTACGGGGCGATGCAGTCGCGATAAAGATCGTTGACGCAGTCGACGTCCTCACTCCAGCGAAGGACGAGCGTGATTGTGCTCTTCCCTCTGCAGCTACCAAAAGCACTCCGATTATAGCTGTCACCAAAGCTCTCTGCACACACCGCGAGTGATTTCGCAGTAAGAACGGTGCGGAGTGCGCACGTGTGTTTGTGTGTGCGTCTGTTTGTCTACAGGAAGCTCTCACGTATTTACACACTGCAGAAAATAAAACGCCTGGCAAGGGCGTACAGAAGAATTATTCTGAAGGTGTGCTCCTTGAGCGAATGATTAGATTAGGTTGAGTGCAGTTGGAAACGAAGGTAACTATATTGTAGCCGATGCAAAAGGCCAAAAAAGCCCTTCCGCGCTTCTTGAAGGACACTGGATTGTACGAACGCTTGTGACAGTGGAGATTCCACTGTGACTGACTGTGAATGACTGACTATTATTTTTCTTTCCTTGTCTGTTCTTCCCTTCTCCCCCTCCAGAAGCGTAGGGTAGCCCACCGGGCACGTCCTTGATTAACCTCCATGCCTTCCCCTCATCGCTTAGCTCACTCTCTCTCTCCCTATCTCTTGTTTCTATGAACTCAAAACTGTTCAGTGACTAAAGGTTGATATCATGGACAAAAATTATTGCCCTGGGACAATAACGCTGTCCTTATAAATCTGCGTGAATAATCCGTTGATTTCTAAAACACATGCGTACACACGTCGACGTCGTTGATGGCAGAGCTTTATCGCCGAGCGATTATGCCGGGAAAGCACCAATGTATGTCGTCACAGTCACGGTCTGTATTTTTTCTGAAATACGAGTTCGTCGACCTCAAGGGCTACGTTATGCGCCTGACCCTTAACGAACTCGTGCAGTCACCTCCACCGGTGGTTTACGTGAGCAGCCGCCAACATTTTTTTCTTTCTTTCTTTACTGCACTACCCCGCGTAACGCGCCGTAACGAGGTCATCCGCTGTGAAGGCGTGATCGCAACACGCCTTGGTTACGTACACCGACCCCCTAGTGACACTCGCATTCAGCTTATACCACTCACTCACTTCACCTGGAACGCAGCGTTCGGCTCACGAGAGCGTGGTAGCTAATGGCTTCTAATTCGAAGAGTTCAAAATAAGGAACTACAGAAAGAAAGAAAAAAAGAAGCTAAGTCGTACGCGTACCGTGGAAGCAACGCTGAAACGCGGAAAAATAATCGCTTCGCCGCTGGCCATCCTTGACGGGGGTATATGTACGAGGCAAAGAAAGGAGGAACGGCGCATTCCTTCGGAGTCGGTCTTTCTAACGAAAATCGCCACCGCCCCGCTAAAAAGCGTGGAAAGTGAGTCCCCTCAAGAGACGAGCAGCGGTCCGCGGCGGGAACATGCGCCAATCTGCGCACCACATGGTGGGGTAAAAGACGCCGAAAAAGAAAATTATGAATCCACTCGAGGCGGAGCGACCGACTGCAGCGATTCGCTTTTCTGAGCGCGCACCCCGCGATGCCGTAAACGCGCGCGCCCGCTTTGACCCCAAAAATCGGGGCGCCGTCTGCTTTCTCGCGTTTGCAGCGCGCTTTGCTGCGCGGTCATGCCATCCGATAGCGCACGCCTTCTTGCCGCTTTCAGTTCGTGGTTCCTTGTTATTCTTCTCTTTTCTTTCTTTCTCTCTCTCTCTTTTTCTTTTTTTTTTTGCCGCTCGGTTTTTATTTTTACGCCCGTCGTTGAAAGTTTCGCGACTGCTTGCTACTTGATTCGATATGCAACCGGGCAACGGTGAAACTGCCACGCACATATATTTGCATTTCTCTCTCTCTCCTTCACTCGGCCTCTTCGGTAAGACTTTCCCTGTTCTGTTGCGAATGTTGTTCTGTTGGGTGCTACATCGATACTGTCCTTATTCCACTTCTGTCGCTCCTCCCGACACTGGGCGTTCGGGCTGCGAGACACTCATCCAAGTACATAGATGAAAGTGGCACGCTTTCACTGAAACGAGGCTTTTTCTTTTTCTCATTCTCTGGAAACAAGTAGCATCAGCGTTCATTTTTTTTTTTTCTTTCTTTCGGTAATCGGCAATTACACAGGAGGCGCAAGCTCGCCCAGTTATCGTGCAGCTGGTCCCCTAGCGGAGAAGAAACTTAAGGCAATCACTTCAAGTAGTTTCGCAAATTCACAGCTGCGAAATCGTGGCGCTCACCACAGTGCCTCGGAATACAAGGAAAGAAGGCCCCGGCACTGTCTTGCTCTTGGCAAACACCTGTATATTCCCAAACGTTCTCGACACTGGCTCAAACGAGGGTACGCGCAAGAGTTTACTCGAGGGACACGGGTGGCATTGTGCTTGGTTCTTCGCTGGCCAACACTCGGTTGTGGAAGACAGTCGAGTCCTGCACGGCCTCATCCGTGCTTCCCGACAACTACCGAGACAGGAACTACCCTTCCCTCGATTGTCAGCCTTCTCACTCGCCGCATTGGTTCCGAGGCAGAGCTCCGTTCAACGCACCCGAGCAAAACGCCGCCACTGAGTAGGGACAGTCGCCCCGTGTCGGTCTCCCGCCGAGCGGGGCCCCCTCCATGACAATGCCATCGACGCGCCGGGTGTCGGGAAGGCGGCACGCGACGGGACTGGCGCGCTGCTGATCGGGCGGCCTATTACGGCGGATTAGTGTGACGCGCTCGCCGAAGCTTTGTTGCCCCGCGAGGAGAGAGTGAGAGAAAGAGTAGAGAGAGATAGCAGATTCTACAACCTGTCAACCGACAGACGGGTGACAGCGAGAACCCAGTCTTCCAGGAACAAGGGGTTGACGAACGCTCCAGCTCCGTCCGAAATATGCAAGCCCTTCTCCTCCGTCTCGAGTTCAGTCATTTTATTTTATTTTTCTTTATAATTTCTGTGGCGGGGGGGGGGGGGGGGGGGGTATCTCGGTAAGCTGTCGTAGAATCGTGGGTCGTTGTTTATGGGAAGCGCGGTCGGCCTGTTTGTTCCCTCTGACTTCACGGACGGACTTGAGTTGAGTGAGGCACGTAGGAAAAGTGCTGCGTCACGAGAAGCGCGGGTGCTTCCGGAAGGCTTGAACGGCAGTGCTGTTTCATACTGCAAAGCACCCCGGAAGCATGCCATTTGTCGTGTACACTTCCTTCCTTCGCGTCTGGTGGTATTTCTCCGTGAACAGTTTCCTTCTTGTGCTTTCTTTTTTTTTTTCTTGCTCCCCCCGTCTACATGAAGAATGCGCTGTAAATGTTGAGACAAGGGCGCACTCTCGAAGCACCGTAAAGGCGCGAACGCCTCTGACCGGCTTCGGCGCGTGGCTTCTCTAGCGACACACTATAGACGGCGGCAGATGGCGAGTCCTTGGCATATTTGCTCCGTCTCGCGACGGCTATTCTTTCCCCTTGGTCATCGGCGACGGAGGACGCGACGGCGAAGAAAGGTCGGACGCTGCAAGAAAGACCGATGGGCGGTGGGCGGTTGGCGAAAAAGGCGGGAGGTAGAAAACGGGGGAGGGCGCGCGTAGCGCACCCACGCGCAGTCGTACTGCCTCCCACGTGGTCGAAACGTAAGGACGATCAAGGTTTTGCCCCCGGCCGCTCAGCGAGTGGTTTGCCGTAGGAGGAAGACGTCTCGGCAACGGAAGCGGCGCCGAACACTGCACGACGAAGGTCGGCGGTCTCGGCGTTTCGCGCGCGGGGGACCGCGCGGGCGTCCGATGCAGACACGAGGAAGCTCGCGTGCGGCGCGCTCGGCGTGGTCGTGCGGTCAGCAGCCACACAGCCTGCCTTGTTCGGCCCTCTAATGAAACGCCGAGGCATGCAATTTCACTCGGAAGTATCATCTAGTGTCTCCGAGATGACGAATGGGCGGTGTTTTCAGTGTGTAAACGGTATGCAAGGCTAATACGTGACGTGCTCCTGTATGTTCCACGGACTTCGATACTGGGGAAGCCGCGTGCCGATGGTGGCCGGAAGAAGGCGGTGCACGTCCTTCGATTGGAACGTCGCGACTCACTGTGAGGCCGTCGAAGGCTATTTATTGACACTGCTGGCGGCTCCACAAGGAACAAGCGTGTACGTGTACGTAGTACTTTGTATATCAGTGGTCATTAGGACTTCTTTGTTTAACCTTCGCAATGATAAGGAAAATCACTGGCTTCGGATATAATGCGTGCGCCATCCAGAATGATATGTACACAACGGGTCGAACCGAATCTGCTTGTCGTGTAGAACGAAAGTTGGTTGCCATCGTTGTGTTAGTGCAACCTTTTACGGCAGCTGTAGTTGATTTGTTTATGCTTCCATTGCCCCGCCGATACCTTTGGGTTCAGGCGTAGACAGTTAAAATTTTAAGCGGATCACCCGAACGCATCCTCGCCCGCGCCGCTTGTAAGCAGAGCACGGTAGGTACGTCACGGCGGCGCTTCAAAAGCGTGCGTGGGACGGCTCCTCCAAATAAAGAAGGCGGTATTTCCTGTCCATACGACGCATCCGAGCGTGTCGGTGGGCAGGAGAGAACTGTTCGCTGTGTAGACAAGCTATTGAGAGAACACGGGCAGTACAGTATTGTATACAGTGTAGCCCCGTCCTGCTTTTCTGAATTGCGTAACCGGAACTGTTTTTTTTTTTTTTACTCTTCTTTCCATTTACTACCAAAGGAGGAAGAAGGTGTACCTCGTTTTCTTGTTCGCACCTCTGGTGGAGTCGAACGTCCCCTGCAGCACCCAACAAATACCGCGCGGCCGGCTCTTTCTTGAGTTTACATTGGCACATTGTGGAATAACATCGGGCGCACAAAAAGTGTCAGCCTCGCTCGTGCTCTCGTTTGACTACGGGAACGCGCTTCAATTCATTCCCGTTTTGTGCTGCCAGCCAAATTATGCCAACAATCGTCCTCCCTCTGCGTCGGCCTCTTGACAACGCGCCGATGTTCGAATATGTAAGACGCGAGCGGCCGTCACCTCTGCGTGTGGGCAAGCCGAGCGCAGGCCGTCGCCGAGTTCGGTTGTGAAAATGGCCGGCTCGCTCGCCCTGTGGGCAAGGCGGGCGCAAGCTTCCACAGCAGTCGACCTAGAAACGCGTGCCTCGGAACATTCTCTTTCTTTCTTTCGTTCTTTTCTTTCTTTCTTATTTTCTCGCGGGACGCGCTATAGGGCCCATTCATGCGGGCACAGCCAGAGAATCGCATCTTTTACTGCCGGCTATTAAGGAGACCTCCTTTGATGTTGTCCGCCATTATAGGCAGGAATTCATCCTACAAATGCAAGTAGTCGTGCGCGCGCGCGCACACACACACACACGTAATATGCGTCATAAAGTGTAATGTTCGTCAAATATATATATATATATATATATATATATATATAACTTGTAAGGAGTTGGCATATCCCGTGAAAGGACTGAAAACACACTTAGGCAGTGAATGTGCATGTTTTAACATTGACTGAACATGTTTCCTATGGCATTTTATGGCCTAAGAGAGAGAGAACATATGTAGGTTTCTCACGTGTCAGTGAGGAGACTAATGCTTTTCTGGAAGGAAAGTAATGAGAATTTATAACTTAGGACATCAATAACAAACAGCATTGACAAGACGACGCCGAAGCTTATGAAAAGCCAAGAGGCTGAGGGAAGAACGGGGAAACTATAGGGTAACGTCTTCCCATCTTCCTTCTGCTAATTTGCAAGTGCGCTTCTCTGCAATGCACGGTTTTCCAGCCAATGGCGGCACCAATTTATGTTTAAAATGAACACGACCTACTAGCTGCAAATGATAAGGCTTGGCTCTTGCGTGTAGTTTCATCACGAGGGTCATATCTAAAGTTACCTTGCCATAATACATGCGAACTGTGCTCATACACGCTGATTGAGAAAATTACCACGCCGTCATTAGCTTGGCAAACTGCCTCGCGGGAAAACTAGCTTTACAATTATGAAAACTGCCCATTACTGCCCTGAACTAGGTGTCAGCTGCGCCACAGGAAGTTACGATACAATCAGCAAGTTTTTCACATCACGTAAGCCAATGCAACCCTCCCCCTCTCTTCTCCCTGCCGTACACGCGCGTACACACTTTCACGAAAGGTGGTGAGCGCATTTAGAAATAGAGAGTACGAAGAGCAGATCTCATTGGTTTGGCTTCTTCGATGTGCAAGTATGAACAAAGGTCGCATTACGACTTCAGTTGGCAGTTTCGCGGTGCGCCGTGCCCCCGTTTTCTTTCATGCAGTCATATCCCAAGCATCAAACACCGACACTTCTTCATTAAATGTCCACTTAATTATTCCAACTTCAGGCATGCCTCATTACGCGCCTATACGCGCCGCTAGAACAGGACGCGAGCAGGAGGGCACCGTCCGTGTCGGCAGACTTAGCGCGCCGCGGCCGAGCGCAGCGCGGAAGGTGTCGACGATGCTGCGGGTCCCGGCGGCGAAAACCGGCCGGACGGGATAGCAGCGCGTCAGCTGAGCGCCACGTGCTCGCCTTTGTTTCTTTTCTTTCCTCTCTCTCTCTCTCTCTCTTTCCTCCGGCGGCTCGCACACTGACACCGTTATTTCGGTGCCCGCCAGACCCCGTTCGCCGGCAGCTCGTGCACAGGCAGCAGGGCCGCTATCGATCACTCCGCATATCATACAATGTGATCCGGCCGAGCGTATACGGAACAAACCGGTCGCGGGGTTGTCCGGAGAAGAGCTCCTACATCAGGACGTCTTGTGCTTGACAGAAACACTACTACGCACGTCGAAATCGAAAGTGTGTATTTTTGTTTGTGGGTGGGTGTGGGTGTGCGCGCGTTTGTATATACGCAGGCCTCTCGAGTCCCCAGTTATATTAGTTGCTTGCCCACCATGTTCTGCTTATTCTGTTTGGGAGTGTGAAGTGTGCGGGCCCGTCAATCTCTTTGGCGAACAATGGCTAGTCGCTCACCAAGATGTTCATCAACGCGTCGTCGAAGAGTAACCAGCTTATAGGATGTCAGGACGAAAAGACTGGTTAGTTGGCTGTTACAGCTTGCATACATATTGACTACGCCGAAGTCCCTTGTCCCGTGCATTTCTTTCTTTGTCCGTTCGTCGACTTACGTTCACACAGCCCATATGTAAGCATGTTGTCTCTTGTGAACTTGGTGCGTATATCCAAACAAGTACAAACTCCTGACACGCTTGGCAGCATGACTGACTAATATCTGTAGAAAGAGTCAAAAAGAGTGAAAGAGTTCCTGTGGTTGTACACGCTTTACTCCCCTTGTTGAACAGGTCCTCTGCTTAATCCATTGACTTTCTAACTTCACTGCTTGCTTCCTTTTTGCTTACATTAGTGTCATATTGGTCGTAGGTATCGTTTCAAGGAGCGATGAGTGCAAAGCAGTGATTAGATTGCAAGCAAGCTCATCACAAAATAATAATAATAAATGACCTAATCATAAGCACAGAGTTCAATGTTAGTAGGCACAAGACTTCTCTCTTAGATTGGCAAATGATATCGCTTACCGTTACTTCTGCAGACAACTTTCTTTACATTCCTTCAACGTGTATACCCGAGTACACCAGGAAGACGAGGTAACGGAAAGCCATACCTCTAGATATAAAGAAACAACGAGGCTGTCTTCACTGCTGGATCGTCAGCTTTGTTTCCAGTCGAAACTCTTTAAGTGGCCCGCCTCGGGCAATGCTAAGAGGATGCGCGCGTCTACCTATACAGGCAATGTGTCCGCGTATACCGTGAGTCACGATCCAGGTTTAAAGATAGGCGTGTGTCTATAAGGGCCCGTCTGGTCTCGGATTCAAGGTCGTGCCCGTAGACGCCATTGTCCCAGCTCGTACTTCCTCCTCGATCGAGGCGTCTGTAATGACAAATCCGGTCCTCTACGTCATGCATCACCATCGCGTCTAATTGACCAGTCACGAATCGCTCGGTTCCCGCGGCCATTTCAGCGCCATTACGTAAGCGACCGAAAGCCGCGAAAGACCTCGCACCTTCGAACCACCGGAAATGTTGCGTGAGATGCCTTTTTGTCGCTTCAAGCTATTTGTTGTCGGCTATAGGAGCGAGCGAATCAACATTTAAATTGGAAAGCAGGGGCTACCCGGACGCCCGATATGATAGAAAAGCCCGATAGAAGTGTTCGCTGCGCGTATGTACCTGCATACCGTTTTGTTTTCATGGAACTTGCTCGTTAACGACAGCTGATCACATTGAGGGTGACGGTAAATGATTTGGGGATGTTGCGTTTCTCCAATACTGTCGCTCAACCCTATTTGTGTACTCGCGTGGGAAACTTTAGTAAAACATACATGCCATATTGTTTCTCGCACTCGATGACGTATAGATCCTCTTTCTTAAGAAAGGATGACTATATCACACTGCAAAATTTATTTTTTACCGGGGCCACCCGTTGCAGGGCTGCTATAACATTTGCGTATCCACTAATCATTCGTTGCTTCTAGCCTAGAGATGTAAAGACCTAGTTTGTTGTTCTGTATAAGAAAGCGAGGCAGACAAAGTTAGCACTTTAAGAAAGAAATAAAGAATCAAGTGCTGTTTTTCACTAAGACCTTTTCTGGCAGCCGACTGTCTACGCACTCCATAACTGGGCACCCATATTACGCAAACTAACAGAAACGCGTCGTATAGGTGTACCGTGCGGACTCGTCCAGTCGCGGCGTTCCGGCTAGCGCGTACATAATTACGCGTAACGAGCTCTGCACATATGGTGAAGAAAAGAAGAAGAAAGAAAATTACCCCGTGCAAGAAACCATAAGAGCCGCCTTCGGTTCTCACGAATCGTATAGGGCACGCGTCGTCAACAGGCCGCCGAGCGCGCAAGACGAGCTGGCAACGTGCAAAGGATCGCAACCTGGCGCGCATTCCGTCCGACCCGTCGGCGAGACTCAGGGTCAGCTCGGCGTGCGTGCCAGGGTCGCGCTTGTCGTCGATCGCCGCCGAGCAAGCACGCTTCCTCGTCTCATCGACGCGGGCATCGTCGGCCCGCGTTCAAGGCGAGGCGTCCGGCTAGTTAGGGTCGTGATAAATGACGCCTCCCGCGGACTCCGCTGCCCAACGCGGTGAAGGGAGGGGAAACGCGATCGACCTTGTCGCGTTCGGCTAGCGGTCAACCGTTAACGTACAGGCGCATAGTGTCATACCGCCCATCTCCAACACCCCTTCTGTGCTTTTCGTGTTTCCTCCGTCTGATAGCCGAGATGGCGGCAGTAACGGTACTGCGCACGTAAACGTTGATGGACAATGCGCCGTCCACTATGCGTTGGAACCGAAATCTAACGGGACCTTTAATGGATGGGACGGCTATGTTAGGTCTAACATGGGGAGTGACCTCCGCATTTCACGTTAGGCTACGTGGTATGTGGTACTTACGTTACATCGAGAGGCTATGTCTGCTGCTTAAGGCTTCTCACCCGCCTTAGGAAAAGTAAGGAAAAAAGAAACAATCAAAGCGCGCACGACAGTCCTTGTTTGCGGTATGCCTGCAACGAGGTCTTTTGTTGTCAGAAATTTATTACACGTTTTTTTCTTCATTAGCACGAGATTGAAAAGCATTTCCTGTAGCAAATTGTATTTTACTTCTTATGTATAAACGCGCGTCCGAAACACTGGTAGAGCACCTAAGACGTACTTTTCTTTATTGCTTTGGTGATACTTTCGAACCTCATTGCTAGCACTGAAGGGCACGTCATGGTAAGCTTAATCGTGACACGTACTACGGCTAGCTTTAATGCTGCAAGTCACGACGGAACCATTCGCGAGTCTTTACAGAACAGACCTAACGCGCACCGGAAAGTCGCCGTGTCTCTGAGCAGCCCTCCAAATGAGTCGATAAAGAAACGTCAGTTAACCTCGCCTCGACGTCAATCACTTCCGTCCACAAAGCCTCCAGGGAACAATTCGCTGCTAACGTATATAGTGCTTTTATGTACTTTCCCTGCACGAATAAGGCCACGCTAACCAGCGGCGGCTTCAGGGGCAAATTGTATTGGATGAATCCGGCTAACCATCAGTGCGTGCATAAGAAGAAGAACAGGCTCATTATACGGTACATTACACGTATGGCCTACCTAGCAATTATGCGCGAGAAAAAAAAAATGCCGGGACCTGTGGGAGGGAGGTATAGCGCACAACAGAGTGCGCATATCCTAAGAGTTTATGAATATTACGCGTTGCTCGTAACCGTGTGCTCAGCGCTTCTCGGCCTCGGGGTAATTGCGAAAATGGGTGAGGAGGAAGAGGAGCGAAAACCATGTGACCCGCAAGTTCGACTCACTGCGCTTAAACATGCAGGAGGTTTCGCGTATTACGAGCGAAACGACGCGGTTGCCGCAGTGCGTGCGTGTGTGTGTGTGGAGTCGCCACCACGGAGACTAACGAAACCAGTTTTCTTGGCTGCTCGAGTTTCAGGTCTGTTCAACCTGTTTCAACGACCGTGGTTTTACTAAAGCCGAGCGTAGCCGCCAGTAACTTCGCTTTGCGAAATGAGTCCCGGCTGTCGTAATTGCACTCGCGCTCACGCTTTCTGACGAGCTGAAGAAGCACGCAAGGAAAGCGTAAGTCTATTCGAAGAGTATTCCTTCTAGCTGAGAGTTTTGCTGTGTGGCAATAAGTCTAGTCAGCTAATGACGAACTGCCCCCGTGGAGCAATACATGTGGGTTCGCTGTAACAGAAATTCGTTATATTTGTACTTGCTCTCAATACGACGTTAGAGTGAACCAACAAGTTGGAGCGCCAATGCTTCACGTGGTAAAACTTCTAATGCAAGGCGATATCTTTTGCCAGAAAGTCTACATTCGTTCTGTACCTAATTAACAGCTACCGATTGATCGCACAAACGTTTAGTCATCCGTGCTTATAGCGACGTGCTTGGTGCACGCAGTCTGTATAGCCCATAGTGCAGATAACATGTGATGACGTGGCGCGCTACATTATTTGTCGCCTGAAAGTCCTTCCTTGTCCCTTAGCGTGTGTCACGCGACTGATATGCGGTCTCAAAGAGCTTAAATAAGATTTTCCTACTTAACAGATGGCCTCGGATTATTGGGTGTACGGTTACTTGCCTCAGTGAGAACGCTGGACTGATGCAACTACCTCCACTGCCACGCCCTGCTGCTGCTTCCACTAATCATCATCATCATCATCATCATCATCATCATAATCATCAACAACAACAACATAAAAAACAACAATGACAACGACAGCAAGTTCTTAAAGCACTCGAAGATATAGTCACTGCGCGCCGTGCGTTTGTTCTCTGCATACGATGCTGACGTTGAACACCTGTCCGGCGCACGAGACACCACCTGCATCGTCACAGGCCCCTTGGAACCTGCCAACCGAGCCAGTTCTCTCGTTATGGCCGGTGTCGTGAGCACGTGCAGATCGCTGCACGATTTGGGACGCGCACCGCGCTCGGCGCCCGGCACATCGCATCGAGCGGCGCTCGGGGTCCTCGGGCGATCCCCGGCCCCGCAGCGGTCGCATGAATGGACCGGACTACGGTAGGCAGGGCACTGCGCGGGGTCGCGTCGGGTCGGTCGCGGGGTCGCGCCAGGGGGGAGGCGAAAGTGCTCACGCAACGCCGGAGAGGAACGGAGACGCGCACGGCGATATAATTCGGAAAACAATGAGCGAAACGGGGCCGCCCGCCGACTGGGAAGAAGAGCGCTGAGCGCCGGACGAGCAGGAACAAACAAGGAGGACTCGTAGGCAGAGAGGAGGAGAACGATGGACAGCCAAGACGCGAACGAAGGAGGAGAGGCGCCACAGCTATAGGGCGCGGTGAAAGTGGCATGCCCTAGGCTTCGAAGGGAGAAACAGTAGTAAACTCCCTTTCCTTTTACGCTAACAGGTCGAATTCCCTCGCCGGTGCTATGTTTGTTTACTTCCACAACAAACAAAACCTGAAGGCGGAATGCATGCATGTAAATTGGGAACGCGGTAGGGTATATGATCGAGACCGGGCTTTGTTAGCGTTCCATCCTGCTCAACGGCGCGGAACAAGGCAAAGGTTGCAAGCGAGAGACGTAGACGAGCGCTTACGTGGATTTGCACAGTCAGTTTCCTTCCACGAATGTAGTATGAATACGGGAACACTGCATTCGTGCCAAGCAGCTGCCTCTTGAAGTCCAAGTCAGCGCTTGTCTACTTCAGGTTCCGTGCTGTTTAGCAAAATTTAACATTTGAAGCATATATATATATATTGCGCTGAACAAGAAATGAAATGAAACATGTGAAAGGAAGATAAGCGAATATGAGAACAAGACAAGGTTCATAGTTTAGTTTTTCTTTTTTGTTTCTGAGCATTTGGTCAGTAACTGATTTTTAAATTTATTTATATGCGTGCAGCCGCCTAGAAGTACGAGGATTAACAGGAGAAATTCTTCCTTGGCTTCCGGTTCGTTTTATGTTCTCTTTACTCCGAGGGAATAACGTCGTTTTATTCAATCTTTTAGCTCAGCAGCGCTGCAAAGTACACGTTTCCTTATCTGTCATTATCTTTTCTCATTAAGCCAGTCATTGCAACTCTTCCACTCATTCGCCATATCCAAGTATCCACTATGTATCCTTTCTCAGTGGCCCTTGCTCCACTTCTGCGGATATTTTAAATTGCTCTTTACAGACTCTGCCCGCGGAATTCCGTCATCCTTTCCCAATTCGCCTTGACGGATAAACAGGCGCCCGCTTAAGACAGCAGAGAAAGCATACCAGCAGGATCCCTAGGAAAAAAAAAAAAAGACACGGACGTTGAGTAAATGCTCAGGGCTCCCATAAGACGAGGCTGTGCGCGAGCCGACAGGAGGGTTGAATAACGTGATCGCGAACACGTGCTTATTTTTTTTTTTCCTGGACCGGCCACGCAACAGCATGGCCGTCGTTCGGCCCATCCTTCGCGGAGCGCACAGCTGAGCTGACTGACTGACTGGCCGCTGTGGGGTTCACTGGGCGTGCGGCGGGGAGGTCACCGGTTCAACTCCCGCCGGGGTTCAAGGCAGCCCCGAAACGCGGAGAGTGGCAGCGTGCAATTAGAGCGAGGCAGCGGAGGGTGAGGGAGGGGGTCGCAGAATCGGTGGGAATCTCGCGCAGCGCGTTCGGCTCGCTCGGCCGCGCTGGCGAGTCTTGTCCCCCCCTTCTTTATTTTTCGTTGAAGGGGACGAGACACGTCGGCGACGCTGGCGATACGACTGAAACAAAAGTGGTTCTCCGCTGTACAGAGAGAAGAAGCGATGAGATCGAGGATTGGCGTTGGGATAGTCTATGCAGTCTAATTACCATAAATCACGAGCTCGGCCGCAGTTAGGCCCGTCGGCCGACGTAACTAGTCGATCACGACTTCACGACACCGCGCGGAGCACGGTGAACCGTGCGCCAGTGTGGTGAGCTCGCTCTGTTTCTAGCACAAGAAAAATAATACGGAACCCAGACTCTATAGTGCAGTGAACTGGCAGGGTACATGGGACGAGTAACACCACGGCGCTGTCGTAAACTACGGAAAAGGAACCAGGACGATGGCCTAGCTCGCAAGAAATGTACTGGAGAAATGAGCCAAAGCAGACGCGTTGTCTCGAAGTGTCACGAGGCCTTCAGTTGCAGTAACGCTTCGCTTAGACACACCTACTTGTCCAATAAGAACGGTGGTGTGCGTTAGTATCGTGGGGTAGTAAGCATATTTGTGCGATCAAGTTTAGAGGAGCGAATGCGTATAAGTGTGAATTTTGTACTTCAGTTATTTCGTACGAAAAGGAAAATGTCTCGCCGCAGGTTTCTTGAAGCTGACTGCTGAAACACGCGAAACGTGAAAGCATAGAAGCTGAGGGCCGAATTCATAAAGCTCTTTGTTCGAAAATGATATATGGCATCGGTCGGCTGCCTTCGTAATGATATTGTTTCGAGCCAGTTATGAGCCAATGTTATGTAGAAAAACATGTTGAAGTGTAGTAGACAAGAAGGAGGAGGAAGTGTGGTGCGGTCCGTCATCTTTGTTGAAGTAGCCTCGCTTGCCAGCTTTCTGTGTAGCGCAAATAAACGTTTTTGTTTGAACATCTTGTCGTAACACTTTGATGAAGGTGCTGGGTAACGATCCCAATACCTCTCGCAAGAATACGTCCAGCATCAGGATTGGCTGTGATTTGCTCTTATGAACAAGTCTAGCTTAAGATATTATTTTCTGAATACGGGCCGGAATCCTGTATTAGACGTGCGGTAAGCAGCACGAAAAAAAAAATCGTGTACAAGAAATTGTCCTGTTTGAGTTACAGATGTCCAATAAATATGTTATTGACTTCTCCTATATCCGACAGCTCGAGTACACGCGTTGTATTTTCGCGTTACGGTTTAAACTTTCCTGTTTAATTTTGTTTGTTTGTCGCTGACTCATCAAGGTGCGTGGTGCTTGTGGCGAGGCTATTCGCATGCTCGTTGCGAAATCTTCATCGAAAGCTAACATTGGAATTTTTATGCAGTGACAGTACCTGGAGAGATAGCGAAGAAAATAAATTGAGGGAGCAAGGCGTCTCTATAGCGCTACAGGATGGGGAAGGCGGATAAATGAATAGGAAGAAAGTGAAAGGAAGAAAATAAATTTCGCACAGATGCGAGGAAGGATCTTAACCCGGGGCTTTGACAGGACTGGCTACTGGTGCGCTCAATCTCACCTTAGCACGCCATTGTAGCTGACAACCAGTACGTGTACGTGCGAGAATACATTAGCGGCCCTGGAGCTTTCGAACGCGGATTAGATCTGGTCACGGATGTACTGTATTAACGTAACGAAGAACAACAACAACAAAAAGTTGTGAAGAGAGAGGCCAACGCTTGCACCTTGCATAAGGCAACCGGTCGTAAACGCACCATGCCGACGGTTAATAACCGACGTTCCCATCCCTTAGGACTGGATGAAAAGAAGAATGCCATGTCGCCAATCCCGACTGACACGTAATAGAGTGCCGCCAAAAGGATCACGCAAGAATTCGATTCGGGTCCTCGCGGGGAGCATTGACACCGTATCGGTGACGCCTCCGAATCGCCATTTGGACCCCCGTACGATCCACGCGCGCTGGCACGGGCATTATTAAAGCCAGATCGCAACACCATCACCGCCACCATGCGCTTGCGCGTAGAGCGCGCTCGGCGCCGCTCGCTCTGTTGCCATCGGGATCGTGCGTGCAGTGCGACCACATGCGCGGAGCCCTCCGCCGCGGCCCCACCGGCAACATGCCTGGCTAGCTCGCTCCACTATAGCGACGAACGGCCTCGCCGAAAGACGGGGCAGCCCTTGCGTCGAAGTGTATAACGACTGCGCGTTGCGTAAGCAAAACGCGGCGCTGCACGCGCGTATGAAAAGAACGGACGGAGGGGAAGAAGAAGGGGGCGGCCGAGTCCGCCGCCTTGTTTCGGTATGCCGGTCGGTGCGCGCACATGCGTGAGTCCCCCCCCCCCCCCCCCCCCCCCGGCGCTTTGTGGGTCGGCTTCGGCGGCGCTGTCGTTTCTTTTCCATCGCCTCCTTGCCGAAGGCACACTGGCGCGGCGGAGAGACAAAGCAGAACGGTGACATCCTTTTGTGCTCCACAGAGACCCCCGGTCGGGGGCGGCAGGTCTCTACGACGACGGTGCCCCCCTTCTCTTCCTCCGTCGCCGTCACCCTCTCCACGTTTTCGTACCGCGGAGAACGACTCTTCTTCTTCGCGCCCGGAACGTCCTCCTTCGCAACGTCGCAGAAGTGCCGGATTCTTTTCGGTGGCCCCGGTCGCCGTTGACGCTGACGAAGCGACAGTCAGCTGCGATGACTCCCAGAGGAGTTGCAAAAGTGTTCGTCGTTCACGTAACGAGATGGTCAGTGAGCATGGCAACGTGCGGGCTTTGCTGCGCTCTTGCGCTAACTACCGCGACCGTATGCTGCCTACGGTACTGGCCAACGGCCGGTGTAGTCTACAAGGTGCAAGAGAGCCCTCCACGGCAGGTACTCGCCACGGTCATTACTTCTGTGGCCGCCCACGAAGCGCGCCACAGGGATCAATCACGTCAGCCTCGTTAGGACGCCGTGATCGTCAGTTTGCCTACTTAAGTACTCAAACTTGGCGCCTTACATATGGTTGTCTCGACAGCGAGCGTGCAGTGACTAAGTGCTGCAGGCTGTGGTCTTCATTTACATCCCGCGCCGTGGTTTAATCGGTGAGCCCACCATGTATACTGATGTTGCGCAGAGTTGAGGGGGCGTCTCCTGTCGCGGACGTCGTAACTGTATCTCTCAATGCGGAGGCCTAAAGCAGAGCGGGAACCTTGACGTTCGTCATTCTTAGGCGGACACATCCCCAGCGACTGGCTCAGACCGATGCTAACTTAGCCTCAGTGACCCGATAAGAACCAACGTACCCCTTATAACACTGTAGATGTTCCTACGTGTAGGAGTTATGTCGCCGTTATGGTTTTTTGAAGGCAGGGAAAAGAAGCCGAACAAAAACAGGGAGTTTGACGAGCATTAGTTTTCCAGACAAGCGTGTGATCAGAGTTGCTGCAGCTGCTGAGCCCTGTTATGAAGGTCTGGCGCCTGTATACCAGCGCCCAGCTTTGTAACAACAACCGCTCATTCATTCATTCATTCAATAGCTATACACCCTCCCCCCTACTAATTAAGCCGTTAAGAGTTACGAGTTAAGAGTTGAACGTTCAATCCCCCTGTGCCTGAAAACATTTAAAGCACCGAGGACGCCTCGGAGCACGGACCGCCGTCCGCTACATGGTGGCGCACCTGCCCGAACCGTTTGTTAAAAAGCCTGTACCGACTCCAACGCCGCGAAGGGCCACCGCAGCACGCGACGCGCCCTCGATCACGGCCGCCGGCGCAAGCGTCCGAGACGGGAGAGACGCCAACCAGCCGCACGTCGTCGCTCTTCGCTTCACGACCGACGACAACGACGAGGACGACGACAAGCGCTTCCGCGTGCCGCCCCCCCCCCCCCTCCCTCCTTCGTCTTCCGTCGGCATGCATATGCGCGCACGTCAAGCGAGCTGCTCTTGCGCCGCGCTCGTGTACAGCCTCCTTGGCGAGGACACCCGCGGCTACGGACTTCCGTTTTGCAGCCTGCCTCTCTTCGTCGTCGTCCTGCGCCCGCTTTCCTGTTAAAACCAGGAGACAGCAGCGCGCACGACCGCCGGCCTCCCGCCGAGTCTGCCTGTTTCCCTTTATACGAGCGGTGTTGCTCGCGCGGTTTTGTGGTTTACTCGGCCGGCTGGACACGCGCGCTCTTCTCCGTCTTCCCCGTTCCTGTCCGCGTGAGCTCGCCTTCCGCGTCCCTTCGTAATTACTCCGCACTGCCTGCCCCCCCCTCCCCCCTCCCCACCGGGCTCCCCGAACCATTCCTCCTGTGTACGCCCAACGTATGAATTCCGCGCGAACCGCTATGTGCCGCTTCCGTCAGTGGATACCCATTTCTACTCTCTTCATTTAAAGGGGAATTATGTTGAGCGAGCAGCAGCATTTTCTTGAAGCGGCAAGCCTTAACGCCGCAGCTTCCACTGAATAGTGTCGGTGTGTCCGTTGCATTTCGTGCGACTATCGTGCGAATTCACTAGTAGACATTTCACGTTCGTAGAAGTGCTCCTTGTGCCGCCCCCACAGTGAGATTTGCTAAGGACGGAAACGATATCGTGTATTCGGGAACCAAGCCTCGAGGCAGTGGTTGGGGGGTGAGTACCTTCTGAATGCTAAGTATCCAGGGTAAACACAGCGCGCTGCTCTGTACCTCGAGAAACGCAGAGGCACCGCCGTAGAAGGTCGCGTCGCCGCCGTGAAAAACAGTTACTTCTCAAATTTACGCCAAAGTAGACAGTTTCTTTTGACGTCTAACTTCCTCGGTGGCTGTTTCCTTAGTAGGAGCAATCTGTAATTAGAAGTTTGCTTTGGACATATTTAGATAAATTATCAAAAGACAAACTCGCGTAGAGTGCTGAATACGTTACAGCGCTTATCGTCCAAATCTTCGCATGCGATTTATTCAGCGGATGAACGTGAGTTCCGATTACGAGTCCACAGTATCCTTCTTAAAAGGGAAATGACTCGTAAGAGCGATCACTGTAATGAACGAATGTTCCTCCCTCTTAGCGCGACGCTATACAACAAGCAAAGAACACTTGTCTACGTGTTTATAAGTTCATGTTCTAATGTACACGTGTTTATTTTTCTTGTACGGAACTCATCCCAGCGTCACGACTCACCGCGTGACGTCACAACTGCCGCATAAACGTGCTCGACACGGACGTGAGCTCGTTCTCGGTTCACACGCATTCCCGCACGAGCGCGCTGCGTGCGTGACCTCCGCTTCAGTGTCGTCACGCGACCCAGAGCAGGCAAAGAAAAGAAAATGAGAAGTCACAACTGGATTTGTCCCTAACATAGTCGTACACGGCCAGCCGCCAGTTCGAGGGAGGTGGAGGGGGGTCGGCTTTTGATTCCCAAGAGAGCAACCCGACGTTCGAATTCTCAGGGGGAGGTCGCTAAGCCGTTTTCGCGTCGCCGAGCGTCCGATGCGGAAAAGGAGAACGCACGGTTCGCATTCCTCTACGCCCTGGGGCTACACGCTTCTCCCTACAAACAAAGAAAAGAACGAACGAAAGAAAGAAGGAAAGAAAGAACGAATGAACAATAAAACAATGAATATGGTGTGCAAGTGTGGAAGCTTGAGTGTGCTATTAACGGTTCAGTTCGATGAGCTTCACAGCGCACACAGATCTATGGGAAGAAGCGACAGAGAGAGAGAGAGAGAGAGAGAGTGCCGTGCTCTTTCACTCTCTCTGCCTGCCCCTTATTTTGTTCAATCTGTGTGCAATGTAACTACCCTCTAAAGAAACAAGCACACTAACAAGATAAATTAATAAATGAATAAAATATTTCATTAATAAACGCAGGCTTGGACGCGCTATGACAAGAATGGACCATAAATCTGCATTTATTGCAGTCTATACGTCTCGGCTCCGCGTGACCATCAGAGAGCGCCACGATGTATCCCTGCTATGTAGTTCGTGTGCTCAAGCTAATTTGTTTTTTCTTCCCCTTAAGCAAAACTACGTAGAACATAGTGAACTATGATCTTCATACGTATAATTCACTATATACTTCATGTACTTCACTATGTACTTCCACTTTATACAGCCATCTTCTTTGTCTATCGTACTATCCAGACACAAACCGACTAAATGTTGCACTTGAGTCAATTGTAGAAGAGGCTCAGGTGAGCGAGAAGTAATGCAGGAAGTGCGTGCGCTGTAGCTTTGTACTGCAAAGCTTGTACAGGTGCGGTCAGGTGTGTGCGATGGCTGTTTCCTTGCGCACAGAAAACGCGCGACGCACACTGCTTCTACGATCAGCGGATTGGACGACTGCAAAGGTTCAAGCAGTTCGAAATCCTCGTGGAATGCGTGCACCTCGACGTAAACGTCGGACAGCCCCGTAGCTCGGCCTCGGAAAGTCCGCGCCCGCGAAAGGACCCCCTCGCCAGCGGTTTGCTCAAGCGCTTGCAGAGGCGCCCGAGCGCGCGCGCAGCCAGTGTAGGCAGCGCTAAATGCGAGACTGCAACTCCTTCTTTTCGAAAGTTATCGCACGGTTTGGAAATCCATCGAACGCCCCTCACTTCTCTGCCCTTCCCCCTCCCCATTCCGAAGAAATCGTGCGCCCTCGAAATTCCCCGCTTGCAGGTTCCAGCGACGTCGATTGAGTCATTGAATCTTGACGGCCGGCGAGGCGGTGAGCCGATCATTCTTGCCTCCCGCGCACCGTCGGATCCGAAGTCCCGATGAAAAGCACTACGCACCCACCTCTCTCTCTCTCTCTCTCTCTCTCTCACTGCTCTATCGCAAACACACTGCATGCTACACGGCCAGGGTGCCCGTCTCGCCGCGGCGACGGGGTACCAATGCGAGGAGCCCGGTGCAAGTTTCGCACGCGGCGCCGGAGCCGTTTGTCTGGCGGCGCCTCATTACTCGCCCAACGGCGCGTTGGTACAGTGAGGAGCCAGCTGCCGCTGCGGCGTTGGTCGCCCCCCACCAACGGCACTCACTCGATCCACTACGGCAGCCCTAACGCAGCGCGGCGCAGGGGGCGGGCGGATTTGTGTAACGGGACCCAGGCTGCCGTGTGGAGGGGAGGCCCGCGGAATGCCTGGCGAAACGGACCCCTTTCGTAAGAAGCCGCCTTGCGTCTTTTTTTTTTTCTTTCTTATTTTCTCTTTTCTTATTTCTTTCGTTATCACGCCGCCGTCGTCGTGAACGCGGCAGCGGCCGCGAAGGAAGCCAGCGTAGCTAGCCGGCTAGGCCGGCGGCTGCGGCGCCGAAGTCAATGTCCGCAAGTAGGTCGCACGGCGAGGCACGGGCGCTGCGCGCGTTGGGGGGAGTGCTGTTGCGGCGGCGGCGGCCTACTTCGAGGCACACACGGCGAGCCGACTATATATCTCTGCTCCCGCCCGCAGCACTCCGTTACTGCTTACGCGGGCTCCGGGTTGGATCGCGAGAATGGAAGGGACAGTGTTGCGCGTCGCAGTTCCCGATGATTGGCGTTGCCTGGATTTATGCGTTGCGAAAGCCGGCTTGACGGCCTACTGTACAGTTGACTGTGGACATGCGCGTTGACCGACGGGGCCGATCTCTCTAGTCGCGGCTTTCGGCAGCCGCTTACAACGCGCTTGCTTTCAGGCGTCAATAAGCCGTTCTCCCGAATTTACGAGCAGTGGCGTACGTATGTGCTCGTCTCTCATTTGTGAGGCTAATCCGCCACAGTGGACATGACTGGCGTCATTTCCGTGCCTCACCGCTAAAATGCTTCGCATTTGTCGTCAGCAATGTTTGCGAAGGAAATACGTAACGAGGCGCATGTAGCGGCCCTGATACGTCATTATATGCTTCGGTTTCTTTTTATTTTTTATTCAAACGGTAGGCGAGTGCTTGTTCCATTTCGATCATAGGTAGATTATTATTTTAGACAACACAAAACAAAATGTAGACTTATCAAGAATCCTGGCACAACGGCGTGAATCTCTAGGCCGCTGACTTACCTCATGAGAGATAAAGCCATTAAGCAATGCACGCCTAAATACCTGTACGAATGTTCGAGTGCATATAGACAGAGTGGGAAGTATAATGACGTTGCGCGGCAGACCAAAGCATGCTCTATTTTTGGCGACCTCAGTGAATATAACAATGCCTTTAGGCTTCATAATCGCTTATCTGGGCACGGGGTGCGGCGTTGATGCTAATGAACGAGCTGTCAGAGGGTGGCAGCTCTTATTATTACCCGACCGACGCGACGAGGATAAAAATGCGCGCTGCCCAGATGCAACTGTTACATCAGATAAAGTGCGAATATTCCGGGTTCTCAAACACCTCCTTGCCCTCTTCCGGTTCTCCTTTTCTCTAGAAAGCCGGCACAATGAGCCAGCTAGTCAGCGATATCCAATAGAGCAGCCTCGTTCGCGCGTGCAGGAAGCCTTTCAAAGACAAACAGAAAGCGTTTCCGGCAGTTCGTACACGATGTCCTCAACGGGCCGATGGTCGCTCGAAACGCGTTCTCAAAGGGCTTTGCTTTCAGTCAACTGCGGCAGCTGATTGATTGCGCGTGCCAGGGATTGATGGTACGGTTCGATACCGCGCGAAAGTCGCTGCGCTCTTTCGGCCCGGCAAATGCGCGAGCAGCCGGCGAGCGCGCGGGCGCGATGCCGCAGCCGTCAATCAGGGTCCCTCGCGGCGCGTCTTCGGCGAGACGCACGCGAACTTATAACGTCTCCTAGGGCTTCCGATGCCGTGCGGGTGCGCTGCTACACCAGCGAGACGGGAGATAGAGAGAGATAGAGAAGGCTGTTAGTTGGATGCGAATCCGCATATGATGGGCCACAGTTGCGCGTTGAGGACGTGGACGCTCGATTGATACCTCGATCCTGGGTCAGAGGATGCGGCAGACACGCCGGTAGCCTTTCTCGCAAACAAATGCACTTCATCCCCCCCTCCCTTTGCCTCCGGCCCATCGTACTGCACCTAACATCTTTGTCGTTTCTCCTTTACACGTCGGTGACGTCTCAAACGCGTCGAGGCAGTGCGGCGCGCGAGTGAACGTTCCAGCTGCATGAGCATATACGCCGGAAGTTGGAGGGCACGGGGATAGGTTGCGGATGTTGTGACTGTGCAGCGCAGTGGTGGGCAACTGACCGTTGCCCTCCATCTTGCCACCTAATCTACCAAGCGATTCTGGCCTCCCCTGTCCTTCGCTATACAAGACCTCCACGCTTCTTTTTGTCAGCTTTGTTAGTTCGTTCGTTCGTTCGTTTGTTTGTTTGTTTGTTTGTTTGTTTGTTTGTTTGTTTGTTTGCGTTTGCATGCTGCTTCCAGCCACCTTGTATGCTACGCTGTTGCATACGCTACTTCCTCGTCACTCTCGGCATTTCGGATTCAATTTACCCATTTGTCTCTTCGACATGACGGAGTTTACTAGAGGAAACAGAACTTGGTGGGCGTAATTACATCTGCCTTCATTATTAATGCTGAGCTTTCTTCTTTTACTTCTCTCGTGCCCGTCGCATTACCGCGCAAACGACATTCGTGACCCGTTTCCAAATTTCCAAATTTTCGCTCAGTTCCCCGCGCGCGCGTGGTCTGAATCGCGATCGACGATACTGGGTGGAGCTCCTCGCCCACCGATCACGCCGCGCACAAGCGATCGCCGCGGATACTGAATGCGGCACCGGAGGCGCCGAAATGCAACGCTTCGCGGCACCATTTTCTCGCGTCGCCGAGGAATGCGTGATTTTTCTCGTCGCCGGCCACCGCGTCGCCCTCGCCAGGAAGCCGGAGGCAACCGAGCGCCCGAAGCGAAATCGTGACCGCAGCACTACAGCGGCGCGCCGCCACCATTGTGCGGCTGCGCGGCCGCGTGTCGCTGAGGCGTGCGTCCGCTTCCAGAAACGCGGTGTACGTAAGCCGACGTCATATCTCTTACCACCTGAGATTCACTACCGCTTCACTAGACAGACATAGATAGACAGCTTAGTTGTTGTTGTTGTTGTGTTGTTGTTGTTGTTGTTGTTGTTGTTTAACAACTGCAGATAAATTGAAAGGTAAGCTACGGGGAAGCAAACTAGCAGGCACATTTAGGAAACTGCGGTCACCCCTCTCCGCAAGAAAACAAGTATGCCACAAGTATGAAAAGATACTAAGTCTAGAAAAAGAACAAAAAAAAAGGGGGGGGGGGGAGAAGATACGTAAATGTAAGCGAGACAGACAATAAAGCTAACCAGAGGAAGCGTCCCATATGCACCCGTGAAAGAGGAATTTGTGCCCACCGTACAATGAAAAACACTATTATATGCACGCACACACAAATGTCCTTGATCAAGCATTCCATAAAGGAAACACTGTCCTGTTGAACATACCCGCAAGGACCGTCCAAAAAAACGCGACAGTAATCACTGTCGTCCTGCTAAGTATGCAGCTGTCGCGACGTGAAAGATTCCAGTTGCCACAGAGACAGCTTTGTAGTGACCGCAAAATTAACTCGCTGCGGTGCAGCTAAAGTCAGTGGCACATAAGTAACTGTCTTGTAACGCGCGACTTCCGGTCGTGCTTGATGAGCTCTTGCTATATGATCAGAATTTCTGGCGCAAGATAAAAATTTCGGTTATAATGACGTAAAATTACTTCGTGCCTTGTTTTATTTATGTTTTTTAATATTGTAGCCAAGCATCCATAGGCACCCAGCTATTGCGCCTGCGCAATAGAAATATGGTCGCACACAAACACATATTGTTGTATATATATATATCTGTGTGTGTGTGTGTCCGAGCTGCTTCCAACTATCTGCTATTGTTCTTAATCTCTACGCGTTGAATTGTATCCAGATCCAGCGATGCCTTTTGGCGGCCACTACCACAAATGTCTTGTAGTACAGAGCGGGTTGCTTTCTATCCTCGTTCCGGTCTACCGTGACTAATGAGGCAGCCATTACTTGCATCGTATGCCTCCTCACCCCATATGCCCTCCGCGAGCTAAACGGTTTCACAAACCGGAAATACACCCGCGCACTCCTCTAGCCCGCTCCCGCGTACAGCGCCATTTAGCGAATTGCGTCGCGGTGTACCGCTAGCGACCGTCGACGCCGAGCCAGCGGTCAACCGCACGGTGCGCGCGGATGCATTTATAAGCGAGAGTGGCGCGACCGCTCATTTCCCCGCTGCTCTCCCGCTGGACACCAGGAAGTAGCGGCGACGGCAACGCGCGCGCGTACCCGCCGAGCTGCCGCGTTGGTGGGCTGGCCGTGTTGAACGTTTTAACGCGGATCGACGTATAACACGTGAGAGTCAAGTTTGTCGCTGTACGTAAGGTTCTTGTATCTAAATCGTCGGCGCCGCCAGCACTATGGAGGGTGTAAACGAACAACAGTATTAGTACGCTGTTGGGTAGATTAGCCTCATTTCCAAGCAAAAGAGAAAATAAAGGAAAGAGAAAAGAAAGATTTGTTCGCTATAAAAAGAGGGCGCCTCGTTTCAGTTAGAAACTTTACAGAGGACGTCATGATATATATATAGTATATTCGCACGTGCTCTACACTGGTGCTCAACACTGAGACTGGTGATAGTAAGTCGCGGAAGGAAGGCATAGGGTTTCTTGTATACGCTTCTTGTAGGTTTCTTGTTGACTATCATCCTGTGCTGTGATCGTGTGCTAGTGCTGTACCGTACTCGACTCGGGATCAACGCATCCTTTCGTCATGCTGCTTCAACTGCGGCAGACTTATAGTACCGATTTCCCGTACGTCAGCCATCCGATACAACTGGGTCTCGCGTAGCAGGTGTGCCATATAGTGGAGGAACCGCCGCTCACTTCACGTTCGTCTATTCATCGCGTCCTTTCTGAAACCCACAGCTCCTAACGACTTCGCATCGACCTCTGTACAAAGAATGTTTCAAACTCTCGGTCACAAAACCCTCTCGTGCCATCCTTCTCCCCGTTCATACGAGTCTGTTCGACCCAGCGCGAGCACGCCGAAGCGTTTCTTGATAGAGAGCCGAAGCGGCACCAACCTCGTGCGTATCGTGCTGTTGGCCACGGCCTCGGAGTATATAAACCCACCGAGCGTGGCGATCAGTGACGATGCCGTCAAGCCTTCGTGCTGCTTCTCCGTTCCGTCAAAGAGGAGGAAAAAAAAAAAAAGAAAGAAGAGGTAGCCGACCACGCGTTCTCTGTGTGCCGTAGCCAGTACGTGCGCGAAGCTCGATCCTCGCTCCAGACGAGGATCATCCGCTTTTCGTGCCTCGGCCCGAAACTCGCTTCCACGGCCACCTGGTCGCTTCTTCCTTGTTCGGCGTACTTTTGCTTTGTTTTTCTTAAGTTTCGCCCCTTTGTTTCCTTTCCAATACTCGATTAGGCGGATTTTAGAAACACCACGCTCCTTCCTCTTTCCCTCTCGCATCACCGTGCGCCAGGAGCTATATGCGGTTGTTTTTTTACCTTATGGCAACCTTGATTTCGATTGCCGGACCTTGACCCTGTCCCATTACTATCTCTAGCTGTCTTACGTGAGTTGAAAGGAGTTCAGTTGAACTGAATTGAACCGTAACCGTTCTTTATTTACCTGGAAAAGCGCACTCTTCCGTTACGCGTTAGAGCTGATCTTCGTAAGCGCTACGTATAGGAGCCTGAAGCACCGATACGACGCTGGTCTCTGGAGCTAGTTGTTGATTGGTGCTTGTTCGTGTCTATACTAGTCTGTGTCTTAGTTTGCACCTCAAGACCCTTTGTAGTTGATTGGACCTTTGTCGGCTGTTCAAGAGAAGTTATATTGGGCCGTCGCACATGAAGTCGGCGAATGTCAGTGTTAACATAAATGGAAGAGGGGGGAGGGGTACCTTATTGTGGCACACTGCGCTGTCAACGACTTGCTTGGATATATGGCAGTGCAAGAAATTCAATTGCCCGTACTGCGCGCTGTCCGTCATAGCTTCCGGTTATTTTGGGTGCACCATGATGACGACATAGTTACGCTGTTCTTATGTAGCCGGGGTATTTGTTGACCCAAATGAACAAATGAGTTTAGTGATAGTTTCCTGCACGTCATACCTTAGCTTTTTTATATAATAACAATTTCCCTTTTTATATTCTTTTTACTTCAATGCGCCTTTTCCAGGGCCAGGTGAGCACTCACTTTAGTTACCGCAGCTGTATTAAATACATTGTAATTATAAACAAGGTACAGTGATATTGTTGACTACTGTGGCGTTTACGTACCTGGTCCATTAAAAAAAAAAAAGAAACGTTACACTAAAAAAAGGGGGGTGGAGGAGGGGTGGTAACGGAGGGGGAGGACAAACCACGCCATGGCGCGGCTGGGTTGAAGCATCATTGATTCCAGATCACGCGCTCAAGTAACGTGGCGCTACGCGCGCACATTCGAGGCAAATTGTAACATCGCACACCAAAGCCTTCGCTGGAGTAACGCCACTAAGGATGCGGTAGTTGAAACCAACAGAACACTTCGTGCATTGCATCAAGTATATACGCCCCGGTATCACCTTTTATTTATCATCTCTCTCTCTCTCGCCCTCTTTCCCTCGGAGCGATGACCCCATTAAAGCCTAACCGGGTGGCCGTTCAGCGTACCGACCGGACGGTAGACTCGATTTAGCACAAACCAGGGCAGTGCTGAAAGTGAAGCTCCCGGTATACACACCGCCCTCCTTTCCAATTGCCCGAGAGAACGTTTTTTTTTTCTTCTTTTATGGTTTTCGGTGGAGGTGTTTCTTTCGTCGGTTCTCCGAGAAAGGCTTAGCTTTTTCGTTCTTGCCACGTGATTTCAGTAGCGCAACTCAATAACGAAAGCTAACGCAATGTATGTGAAGAGAGCACCGTGTTACAGTTAAAGCCCGCTCATAGGGTCTGCACCCTCCAAGAGTTATTTCCTGAGATGCCACAGATCAATGCTGATTGCCGCGAGAAGCTTCCTCCTCCCGACCCAGGAGCCCCACACGCTCCGGGATATCCCACAACACCAGCGTTGCGCAAAACAGCGCTGCCCCCCGACCCACCCTCAGTTAGGTGTGAGGGAAGCGCATGAGTGGCGCCGCCTGCAGACAAGTGCATACCCACACTTACGCTTAAAACATGCCACCCTCGCCACCGCATACGTAGGCAATTGCTTTTCAAGTCATGAGAGACCGATTAAAACGATATATGTTGATAATAAAACAAAAACGCCATTTTCATGCGCGCGCAGAAGGATCGACTTTAATTCCAGGAAGATGACACGGCGTTCTGGTAACGAGAACGACAGTAATCAGAGCAAATAGGTGCGCGTATTAATTGTAAGAAAAAAGCACGCGTACAAGACAAAGACAAAAGAAGACCGGGAAGAAGAATACAAACACTTACTTGTACTAAACAAGAGTCATTTTCTTGCGCCGCGGGGAGACAAAAAGAGAGAGAGGGAGATGTCTGCTCCAATTGGACCAATGATATTCTCCCTATAAGCTGCCTGTCTTCATTCTTCCTTTCTTTATTTTGTTTAGCTCGTGCGAGCGCACGTCTCTATTACGTGACCAGCGGCTGTAACTCGTCGGTACAAGCATTTCTCACTCGCTGTCAGCCATGCCTGCTGCCTCTGGCGTATATCGTGTAGAATGCCTTTAAAAGCACGCGTTGGCGCAAGCCTCGCCATGCGTATCGGGCGCAACACGCTTTTGCCGTGTCGTTCCGCTGCCTGGCGCTGCGCAGAACTAGCGATACATTCGGGACGGTTTCTTTCGTACGTTTATTTCTTATATATTCTTTATTATTATTTTTTTCTTTTCACGTACAGATACGCTCCGAGTATTCGTATAGGAGCGTATGGCGTTTACCAGCCAGAAAAAAAAAAAAAAAAAAGCTGCACGTGCAGCCATGGCATTTGCCCCGAAACGACGCGTGGAGGGGAAAACTGTGTCCATTTTCGCTTTTCGGCGACGTGTTTTATACAAACAGGGCGGCACGCCATTTGGCGGCGGCAGCGCGGGAGCACTCGGCTGTGTTGAGGGCCGCGAGGCGAGACCGACGCCGAGTTCCCTGGTGGGTGGCGCCGCGGGGTGTCGGATCCACTCCGAAGTTGAACGCGACGGGAAAGTGGTTGAGACTTGGGTGTCGAATGCAGTGCATCAGCCTTAAAAAGCCACGCTGCTCTCAAATTAAGAGGTCTCGGCTGGTCTCCACTCGAGATGGCGCTGTGCTTTCCTCCTCGTAGGATTCCAGCACTTCGTAATAAGTGCATAAGAAGCACAATTTCCCTCATCTCGAGTACTGTATACGCAAGCGCCCGACACGTCTGCGGTTGCACGAGTTTGTATGTATCGTATGCCCCGCTTGCATAAGTATACTGCTTACAAAGATGTCAATCAATAACGACTCTCTTTGTCTAGTGCAGCTTCCACTGGATACGGCGATATATGCGGTCGTAACAATCTTACACGTTTAGGCCTACGCAGCAATTGATTCAAATAAGACTGCATTGTGTTTCTGGTTGTCATCGGAATCTCGTTACATTGCGATTACGTCGTAATGCTGCTTCACAAGCTATGAAACGTCGGGCTACAGGGATACTAGCCTTCTTTTTTGATCGTCCTCCACTATGGCGTGCCTCATAACAAGAAAGTGGTTTTGGCGCGTAAAACCCCATAATTTATTTTTCTCTGTATCAGCACCCCCATTCAGAGTAATGCAGGCGTAGCTGTACATATCTCGGAGAAACCTTACGGTTGACGGCGAATTAGCTAATGACTCTGAAGAAAGCGCATAACGTGATCACCATGACGAAAACAAGAAAGCGAGTTCCCTGATGCGGCTTTTGGAGAGGCACTAACACGCAGGGCTTACGACGAAAAAAAAAAGGCGTTCGTAAAGGAGCTTTAGATTCCCTAGGTAATGTTAACTCGGCCATTCATCAATTAGATGGCTCACGTTTCTGAGAGCACGAACATTTCCCGCGTAGATAACAAAGCGTCTAATGGCTTGTTGTATCGCTCGGCTATGGCACCGAGCTCTTTCTTATTTTGCTGCGTTTATTCTTCTTTTTCCTAATGTTAGAGAGATGCGACGCAGCGCTCGGAGGGAGGTGACGAGACTACAAAGAAAAACGATATTATGTTTTCTTTTTCTCTTCCTCCTCGCTTTCCCTCTCACACAGCGTCAAATGTCAAAACTAACGCAACCAGTGCGTACTAGAATGAAGACGCTCGGTGCAGAATAAAGACAGCAGCAGTTATAGCGGGCGTACAGGGAAAGAGGGAAACACGAGATAAAACCACGAGTATAAAGCAGCGGCGAAAAAACAAGAGCAAAGTAGGAAGGAGCTCGGAGGCCACTAAGCGGGCAATCGTGACTCCTCTGCTAGCGGCTCCCAGAATATGTGTTTCCACTACGCTGACCTCTTCCGGCTTTGAGGCGAGAGCAGCGCATTTTACGAAGAAAGCTCGATGCTCTCCTTGGGCGACCGCCTTCACTCTTTCCTAAATACACCCCCAGCGCTTGACGCACGCAGACATCTTTCTCGCTTAGCTTTGCGTTGACATACAGAAGGTTTGAAGTGGATGCACTCAGTGCGTGTTTGGGCAGCTAGGAGCTGTATGCGGGATTGATGGCTGCCGTCGCTTTCAGATTTTGCGCCTCTCCATCTCCGACACCGATGTGAGCTGCTTTTACTTCCGCCGGAACAAAGCGTGCTCTTTACAAGGCTGATAGAGAAGCGTAAGATCGTTCCCTCCCCCACGTTATCACGTGCCTCCTTTTTCTTTTTATGTTTCTGGTGCCATCTTGCCGCCAGGGCAGAGGCACGGATATTGAAAAGTTGATCGTTTACATCACGGTTTGATACAGCCCGTTTCTGAAACAGGAAATAAAAGCTGTAAAAAGGAAATAAAGAAGAGAGAGAGAGAGAATGAAAGAAAGAAAACGGCAAGAACCATTGGAGGATAATTGTCAACGTCCAGCGACGGCCTTCCGGTGCATCTGATGAGATATGCTGCTGAGGGAACCTATTGGTTAGCTTGTGTCGGTTAAATGCCCTAAGGCGTTCGAGTGCTGTGAGGGTGAAGTGCCTCCAGGATCGGCCCACTTTACAAGCCCCATTAAAGCCCTTGCGAGAACGCGTATGGTGCACTGGTACCAGGATAAGCCCACCAAGTCACAACCTTTGCTTATACCGTCTCCGAGATCGGCCCAGTTCACTCAGCCAGACAGCCGTCCACGCGCAAACTAGGGTACGGGGCAGGCGGGGGGGGGGGGGGGGGGGGAAGGGGGCGGAGATAGAGAGAGCCAAATAAAGCTTCACTTTACAAGAAGCAGATCCTCGCGCTTACTTCTTCGCCATCGAATGCCTCTTGTCTTGGTTCGAGGACACAGAAGCGGACGTTGGTTGGATAGCTAGGACCGTTTGAGTTAGGGGTCGTCGCGGAGCGACTCTGCAGTCGGCTAGGCCTAACGGCGGTAGTTAGTAAATGGAGCACACGCCCTGAGGCTTACGCGTTAGAGCTGCAGCCTCAGCCGAGCCGTTGAATCCGGAAGCGAGCGCGTCGAGAAACAAAGGGGGCGTTAACGGATCTGCCGTTGTGGGTCGAACGGGACCGATTGTTTTGGCGACGCGTCGCCATTGTAATTGCTCGCAAGGACTTTTCCCTGGTCGCGTTCGCGTAAAGAGTAACGGCGGGAAGAGAAGAAGGAGGGGGGAGATAGAGAAAATGAGGAAATAACGAGAGTGCTCGCCGCATTTAGTGGATAAATGCACTTTGCAGCTTTCGAACGACTTGCTGCGAGTGTATTTCCGGCGCTTAGGGGCCCGAAAAAATAAATGTGTTCCGGTTCTGCTTCTTTAATTTTTCCGTGTCCTTAAGCGGCGATAGCAGCGAGAAAGAAGAAGCCGGTCTCTGAACTGAGTCTCTGCCTGCTGTGCTGACTTAATTTAATCTCTTACGCTATACAACGTAGACTGAAAACTTCCTACACTTATGTTTCTAGAGCATTAGACGTCTTCTTTTACAGCGAAGCTGTTTATGGCTAGGGTTTCGTGTATTTTTCGTGTCCGTCAACAAATATGTGTGAGCAAAAACTATCGTCACCAGCAATTGCTCGTGCCACTCGTCGTCGTCGCCTTCTCCCACAGCTAACTCCGTTGCCGCTCATTATGCCAGCGTTCCCATACTGCCCCTCTCTCTGCAAAGGCGCTGAAGGCAATGGCCCACTGCCAGTCGGTGCCGTGATTTCGGTCTCAAATTCTTTGCCTCAATATATCGCAAAATGAAAACACGAATGTATATAACAAATGTATAGCGAGAATGAACGCGGATGTGTAAAAATAAACGTGTCTTTGTACTTTTCGTCACGATGACCACAGATCAAGGCAATAAATGTGTTCGTACCTTTGTGGAAAATTATGTGTCACCTCTTTGTCGTGTGCTACATAGTTTCGCTGGTCATCCACCTACAGAGAGTAAAATGGCTCATGACTTTTCCTTTTTTTTTCCCATTACGGACCATGTCTTCGGCCTTATAACCCCTCCAACCATGCTTACGCTGTTACGTACTGTGAGGGTGCCCAAGCGAAAGCCTTCAAGGTTTTCTGAGAGGTCTACTAACTGCACATTACAAAACGTGTACTACCACCTTGGCTGCAGTTTGCACAGCCGATTCAACTCAATTCAATTCAATTCAACAGCCCTCATTATGAGCCAGTGTATGCTCACGCCGAGCTCTTTCCATCGCCTCTCACCACGAGCTTTGCGGCAGTCCTGACAGCCCGCCGGAAATGCATGGGCTTATCACACAGCAGAATAACACGTTCGAAAAAGATAGTGAGCGCTTGTCGAAACATGGGTTACTCTCGGCGTGTGGCGGCAACGGTGTTGGTGTTTCTGAGAGTTCTACCGAAAATAAATCTAGATTTTGCTTAGCTATTTTTCTCGTATATACTTATGTTTTTCTGACCCTTTGTGTCCCACTTAACGGCGCCCTTATTTATAAATATTTTTCAACAAGGGAGTCGTGACGACGATTATTTCGGTAGATGTCGTGCCTCAGTGCTTCGATTTAAAAAAAAAAAACGGAAACGTTGGAAAACAAGCAAGCGTGTGACGAAAATTGCGACATGAATTTTTTCGAGGGCCTCCGTTGTTTGTAAATGTAGTTATGTACATGAATTCCTTGATTTTGTGGCGCCAATGATAACAGAATGTTTATTTACTTGTTTATTTTAACGTCGCAAACGAATTCGCTGGTTACGACGGATACCGTAGTGGAGGAATCCGGATTATTAGGGGTCGTCTAAGGTTCTTTAAGATGCGCTCAACACTCGCTAGGTACACGAGCAGTCTTGCAATTCGTCTATATATATATATATATATATATATATATATATATATATATATATATATATATATATATATATATATATATATACTGCAGAATTTCTCGTTCCAAGCAGGAGTGGTACACAAGATATGCAGCACAGTTACAATGCTGTCGCATACAGAAAGAGACGAGCACAATCCAAGTTTGGAAACAATTCAATGCTGAGTACAGCGTATAAACAACAGTGTCAACAATACAGTGTTCAACTCACATGCGAAAACACACAAACCCAGTGCAAAGTGGGAAAAAAAATAACACTTTATAATAAACCGTGTAGTCCTACTCATTGCATTGTGCTGATGATAATTTATCCACGCGCTTATACACTATTTAGAAGAAATCAATATCTTTGATTTCTTAGCAAAGGTTTCTATCGTTTCACAGTTCACCGCAAATGATAGCAGTTCATTCCAGTATGCTATGGTTGACGGGAAAACAGACTTTTTGTTAATGTATTTGTGACTTTTAGGTAGCTGCATTGTCTTGCTGTAGTTAGTGCTAGACAAGTTGCCAATTGTCTCTCTACGTGGCCATATATAGATATCACGGGCACAGGGCCGGTCATTGACTTCGCTCCCTCCTTTTTTTGTTTCCGTCGCAGGAGTGAGCCTACGGCGGAGTCTCTCGGTGACGCCACCTCAGAGGCGACCATGATCAGCCGGCGGAAGATCCTCTCCCGGTCCCGGGACGAGCTGAACGTGGACTTTACCGTCGAGGACGAAGAGGACGTCTGGTACCAGAAGGAGAAGCTCTTCAAGGTGCGTAGAGATTCATCATGCACTTCCACGCGTCGATGTACTTCCTCGTCTTCCTCTCACGTTCTTCTGGAAGATGGCACCGGTCATACGTTGCCAATGTGCACAACGTCAATCAGAGACCGCGTCTGTTGCGCCCAACCACGCACGAGGATTAGATATCTTGCTGTCCTTGCCGTTGTTCGCGTCAGAATCTTCCTTTCGTCTTTTCTTTTTTTTTTTTTTCAAGTGACTCGCGTGACAGACTGTCCTATGGTGGGCGAGAGAGAGGAATGTATGTTGCAATGTGTGATTCCTCTCAGGCTGACCAACTCGCTTCGGGATAAAGGCCGGCTGATCTAAGCTATATATATATAACCAGTCTCGGTGCGCACCCCCTTCGCCCCAACCCATCCCCCCTAATCAATATAAACGATTATTGATTCGTTTTGCACGCGAATGGAGCGAACATGTTTGGCGAACACATTGCGGTAAAGAGACTTACGGAAAATGAGCAATTACAAGTGCAAATTAGGCTACTTCCAAAAAATTGCAGTTTGCTCCTGCGTGACGTTCAAACTTAACAGGCCGATTAGACAGCATGCCTATAGCTCTACACAATTTGGGAAATCATTTCGGCAGTGACCACTCCTGGCCTTCTGCTCAGTGACGTCATCTGCCTACGTAACGGCACTCACTGTAGCTACGCGGCCCCTGTAGTTGTGCGCATGCCGACCAAGGCAAGTCCATTTCTCAAAGCGACCTTCCAAGTTCTCAATGCCATTGGTGCTGCTGCGTCGTGCAGGTCGCTATCGTTTAAAGGCGGCCGTATACGAAACGATGCTCGACGTACCACCGTGTTGTGGCATCGTGCTGGGTCGTTGAGAGCAGCCTCAGCACTTCGTTCCTTGCTCCCGTTGCCGGTGTCCTCAAAATCAATCTAATGCCCCCCTTAATTGCCTCCCTCATCGAGCACTCTGCGCGCACCGAGAAGGCCGCCGTATAAAGCACGGCGCACGCGCGGTATCGGTATACACGAGGCCCCGCTATATACGTTCGCGGCGCCGTGGCCACCAAGACTGTTCGAGCGTGGACGATTTGCTCCTATCACGTCGGTGGGAGACCCCGTCACGATCGTTACACACAACCAGCGCGCGGAAAGACAAAAGAGGTAGAGAAACAAAGACCAAGAAAGAAACGCAAAGAGAACCTTAGAGAAACGGTGCGAAGAAGGTGCGCACCTCGGAGAAACGGTGACCTACTGGGAGTGCACTGGCCCACCGCAAGTTCATCATGCAAATTCGCGCCCCGCGTTCACGACTCCGCGCGGCGCGAGGCCCTCACGATCTCCCGCTTGGCGCCCCTGTGGATCGTGATCACGTCGGGTATGTAGGAGAGCGTGCCTACGCAGCAAGGCGGGTTCTGACGGGCCCAAGGTCTCTCGCCTCTCGTATCCGTTCTATACCTGTCACGCTCACGTTGTTGAGATAACGGGCAGTTCTATAGCCATACGATTCCGTTATCTCGATGTCTGCAACCCTCCCAACCCTCTACCAGCATCCGACCTGCGAAATAGGCTACCGAAAACTTGTCGGCCACAGCTACTTTGCTTGTACAGCTTTCTAAAGGAGTCGCTCAAGCGGTCTGGCCACCGCGGCACTCGCGTGCATTGATTCAGACTTCCTATATCTACTGCTGTAACGAGGCATTTGAATCGTGCGTAAGACGCTCCTACAGACATTTTCAAGTTCTGACACGCCTAATTTATGACCCGATTGACACGTCTTATCAGCAACGTTGTTCGCTTTGTTGTCGGAGCGTCCGGTCGATTTGTATCTCCAGTAAATCGTGACTGTCTGTGGCTTCAACGAACCTGTCTCACTGGCAGCCGTCTGACACAGAGAGTGTATATATAGTGCGAAATCCACTGGCTCACGTGACTACCGGTTGTACTTGTACTGAATGAACATCGTTATATTGTTTTATTGCAAACATGTTCAGGGCGATCTTGTCAGGTGTCTGGCAGTCCGTTTCTTATTTTCCATGGCGAGTAGCATTACGCGAAGCACTGTTCGCCGAAAAAAAAAAAATGGCGAATGCAGGAAGATGGGTTAGAGAGGCAGTCGTTACTTTATTCTTTTTCTTTTTTTAATTAGGCGTGATAGATGCCCTCTCGGTGAGCGCATATTTCACCCCTATAGTTAGTATAGTATAGTTATTCTGGCGGCTAGCTTCCCACGCTATGCGTGCCGCCATCGCACCTGGTTAAGCTTTTCCTAGACGCTAGAGCTATGCTTTGTCCGCGCAACCTTGAGCGATCGGAAAGCGCGTTTCCCCCTCTTGGCCGGCGGAGAAGGGATGCTTCGTTCCGGCCGCGAAGCTCTCCACATCTCTGTAAGGTGCCTTGTGGATGTCTCGTGCTGAAGATGCCCTCTCGGTGAGCGCATATTTCACCCCTCATCTTTTAAGAGGTTCAATACATACAAGCATTTGTCTAGCAAACCAGATTTCTTTTTTTTTTTTTCAAGGGAATTTTCCTCGTCTCAGTAATTTCTCTCGTCGTATTCGAGTGCTGATTGCCGTGTTATAGTTTGTTAACGAAGCTTTCCCTCAAGTCTAAATATTTTAAGGCAGTTTTCCTAGCCTCTAAAGCCGCTCGAGTTCGCTCTTCTCCTTGAGCGGCCATTTTTTCCTAGAAAGTATGCCTTCCAACTACTCCGCCCTTAAACTGGCTCTCTCAGCTACTACACGCAGAGACAAAGCAACAGCGCGCGCATTAGATCCCATAGATGAGATGAATATTTACAATTAGTATTAGGGTTATAATTATATTCGAGTGCTGATTGCCGTGCTATCGTTTGCTAACGAAGCTTTCCCTCAAGTCTAAATATTTTAAGGCAGTTTGTCGTGTGCGTATCATGGCTACGCACGCTTATATCGCATTCCGTTTCTCTACCACGGGTGCGCTTTAAAACCACGGCGCTGCAGTTTTTGCTTTTCTCTTCTTTCTTCTTCTCCGCCCTTAAACTGGCTCTCTTAACTGTACTACACGCAGAGACAAAGAAACAGCGCGCGAATGCGATCCCATAGATGAGATGAATATATATATATATATATATATATATATATATATATATATATATATATATATATATACATATATATAGAAAACTATCAGTCATAGCTCTCGTAGTATAGCCCTCTGGGCCGTTTCCTTTGTTTTTCGAAAGTAGTCCTATTAGGGTTATTATAATTACACGAAGGTACTTCGCCCTCATCAGCAGCAGTCCTTGGTATAGTTATTCGACTATCGCGGACAACATGAGTCTCTTTCCACGTAAGTGTGAGGCTCTGAGGAGGAGCTGTGGTGCTTGAAAGTAGCCTGGGGCCTGACGAACCAACCGACTGAGCTATCTTTCCGGGCAACATCGAAGGGTCACGAGTTCAAATCACCTGTTATGTTCCTTTTTTTTTTGTTCCGCCCCTTTTTCTTTCTTTTTTTTTTTTCTTTCTTTTAATGTCTTTTCCTTTATTTTATCACTGTACGGGAACCCTCCTAAAAAAAAAAAGAAAAAGAAAAGAAAGATATATATCTTCAAATATGTATGGCCTCACACTCACATGTGCAGGTCATAAATACCAGGTTCTCTAGCCGAGTGCCATCCATGCGGTATAACCGAGCTCAGATTGGTCCACCTTGACTGACCAAGTAGGGCACCACTGTAGGTTAAATGAGGCGTACAACTCCTGCGGGACCCGCCGTGGTTGCTCAGTGGTTATGGTGTTAGACTGCTGAGCACGAGGTCGCGGGATCGGACCCCGACCACGGCGGCCGCATTTCGATGGGGGCGAAATGCGAAAACACCCGTGTACTTAGAATTAAGTGCACGTTAAAGAACCCCAGGTGGTCGAAATTTTCGGAGTCCTCCACTACGGCGTGCATAATCAGAAAGTGGTTTTGTCACGTAAAACCCCATAAATTAATTTTTAATTTAACTCCTACGGGGACGGTAGAGTATCCGTCTCCAGTGCAAGAGGACCGTGATTCAAATCCCGGTGCCGCGCTATTCTCCACCGGAAAATACAAAAAAAAAAACCGTGTGTTGAGGAAATTGCACAAACAGGCCTGGAGTGCGGCCTGATCCCGGTGACCAGAACCGGTAACGCACTCTCTCACCAGAGCAGGATTGGCCACCCTGGTGCAGTACTTGGCCACAACCTCCTATATGAATACAACAATCGAACCCCGGCCCTCAGTCCCCAGCAGCCGCGAAGCAACTGACCACGGCGGCGGTCAGATCTGTGACGCTGCAGAGGGTGCTAAGAATACCTGGCTCCGGACAGGCCGCCATTGGAATCTGAACCTGGCAACGTTTAACGTTAGAACGCTATCTAGTGAGGCGAGTCTAGCAGTGTTATTGGAGGAATTAGAGGGTAGTAAATGGGATATAATAGGGCTCAGTGAGGTTAGGAGGACAAAAGAAGCATATACAGTGCTAAAAAGCGGGCATGTACTGTGTTACCGGGGCTTAGCGGAGAGACGAGAACTAGGAGTCGGATTCCTGATTAATAAGGAAATAGCTGGTAACATACAGGAATTCTATAGCATTAACGAGAGGGTGGCATGCCTTGTTGTAAAACTTAATAAGAGGTACAAAATGAAGGTTGTACAGGTCTACGCTCCTACATCTAGTCATGATGACCAGGAAGTCGAAAGCTTTTATGAAGACGTAGAATCGGCGATGGGTAAAGTCAAAACAAAATACACTATACTGATGGGCGACTTCAATGCCAGGGTAGGCAAGAAGCAGGCTGGAGACAAGTCAGTGGGGGAACATGGCATAGGCTCTAGGAATAGCAGAGGAGAATTATTAGTAGAGTTTGCAGAACAGAATAATATGCGTATAATGAATACCTTTTTCCGCAAGCGGATTAGCCGAAAGTGGACGTGGAGGAGCCCGAATGGTGAGACTAGAAATGAAATCGACTTCATACTCTGCGCGAACCCTGGCATCATTCAAGATGTAGACGTGCTCGGCAAGGTACGCTGCAGTGACCACAGGATGGTTAGAACTCGAATTAGCCTAGACTTGAGGAGGGAACGAAAGAAACTGGTACACAAGAAGCCAATCAATGAGTTAGCGGTAAGAGGGAAACTAGAGGAATTCCGGATCAAACTACAGAACAGGTATTCGGCTTTAACTCAGGAAGAGGACCTTAGTGTTGAAGCAATGAACGACAATCTCATGGGCATCATCAAGGAGTGCGCAATAGAAGTCGGTGGTAACGCCGTTAGACAGGAAACCAGTAAGCTATCGCAGGAGACGAAAGATCTGATCAAGAAACGCCAATGTACGAAAGCCTCTAATCCTACAGCTAGAATAGAACTGGCAGAACTTTCTAAGTTAATCAACAAGCGTAAGACAGCGGACATCAGGAACTATAATATGGATAGAATTGAACAGGCTCTCAGGAAAGGAGGAAGCCTAAAAACAGTGAAGAAGAAACTAGGAATAGGCAAGAATCAGATGTGTGCGTTAAGAGACAAAGCCGGCAATATCGTTACTAATATGGACGAGATAGTTCAAGTGGCTGAGGAGTTCTATAGAGATTTATACAGTACCAGTGGCACCCACGACGATAGTGGAAGAGAGAATAGCCTAGAGGAATTCGAAATCCCACAGGTAACGCCAGAAGAAGTAAAGAAAGCCTTAGGAGCTATGCAAAGGGGGAAGGCAGCTGGGGAGGATCAGGTAACAGCAGATTTGTTGAAGGATGGTGGTCAGATTGTTCTAGAGAAACTGGCCACCCTGTATACGCAATGCCTCATAACCTCGAGCGTACCGGAATCTTGGAAGAACGCTAACATAATCCTAATCCATAAGAAAGGGGACGCCAAAGACTTGAAAAATTATAGACCGATCAGCTTACTGTCCGTTGCCTACAAAGTATTTACTAAGGTAATCGCAAATAGAATCAGGAACACCTTAGACTTCTGTCAACCAAAGGACCAGGCAGGATTCCGTAAAGGCTACTCAACAATAGACCATATTCACACTATCAATCAAGTGATAGAGAAATGTGCAGAATATAACCAACCCTTATATATAGCTTTCATTGATTACGAGAAAGCGTTTGATTCAGTCGAAACCTCAGCAGTCATGGAGGCATTACGGAATCAGGGTGTAGATGAGCCATATGTAAAAATACTGGAAGATATCTATAGCGGCTCCACAGCCACCGTAGTCCTCCACAAAGAAAGCAACAAAATCCCTATAAAGAAAGGCGTCAGACAGGGAGATACGATATCTCCAATGCTATTCACAGCATGTTTACAGGAGGTATTCAGAGGCCTGGAGTGGGAAGAATTGGGGATAAAAGTTGATGGAGAATACCTTAGCAACTTGCGATTCGCTGATGATATTGCCTTGCTTAGTAACTCAGGAGACCAATTGCAATGCATGCTCACTGACCTGGAGAGGCAAAGCAGAAGGGTGGGTCTGAAAATTAATCTGCAGAAAACTAAAGTACTGTTTAACAGTCTCGGAAGAGAACAGCAGTTTACGATAGGTAGCGAAACACTGGAAGTGGTAAGGGAATACATCTACTTAGGGCAGGTAGTGACCACGGATCCGGATCATGAGACTGAAATAACCAGAAGAATAAGAATGGGTTGGGGTGCGTTTGGCAGGCATTCTCAAATCATGAACAGTAGGTTGCCATTATCCCTCAAAAGGAAAGTGTACAACAGCTGTGTGTTACCAGTACTCACATATGGGGCAGAAACCTGGAGGCTTACGAAAAGGGTTCTGCTGAAATTGAGAACGACGCAACGAGCTATGGAAAGAAGAATGATGGGTGTAACGTTAAGGGATAAGAAAAGAGCAGATTGGGTGAGGCAACAAACGCGGGTAAACGACATCTTAGTTGAAATCAAGAAAAAGAAATGGGCATGGGCCGGACATGTAATGAGGAGGGAAGATAACCGATGGTCACTAAGAGCTACGGACTGGATTCCAAGAGAAGGGAAGCGTAGCAGGGGGCGGCAGAAAGTTAGGTGGGCAGATGACATTAAGACGTTTGCAGGGACAACATGGCCACAATTAGTACATGACCGGGGCAGTTGGAGAAGTATGGGAGAGGCCTTTGCCCTGCAGTGGGCGTAACTAGGCTGATGATGATGATGATGATGATAGTTGGGAAAGCGTATAGGCTTACAACTTAATGCAGCCTAGGCTACACGCTGATGTCCTGATCAATGTGGGTCGACAGCCCGAGATCAGTTGTCGGTCAGAGCACTTTCGCAATCACAATCGGTACTCTAAACCCAGTGTAGCCTTAATATATGCCCGGAAGGAAGCGTTGTGAATCGCATCCGTTCAACAACACAATACGCTTACGAACGCACGACCTGCGTCAAAACAGTCGCGGCGGGAAATCGCAGCCACCAGAAGCGCATCCGACGGCGACGACGCCAAGGCAGAGAGCGCGGACAGGCAACGGGGCCACACACTAGGTGCACGACTGCACCTATTCGGTTTCGTAATCCCGGGGCTACGCGAGAGGGGGGGAGCGCGTTCCGCGCGGCTTCCGTAGCTCCGCTGCGTTCGTCACCGTCGACGACGTCTTTGCGGCCGGAAAACGGCGAAAAACGAGTCGACATCGCGCAGCGTGAGCTTCCGCGACCGTGCCCGCACAAAGACAGCACGCCCCACACGCACAAACACGTCCGTGCCTGCCACAGTGTACGACGCCGTGTACGGTCTGTACACAGTCTGTACAACACGTGCACGCGCGCGCGCTCCCAGCACACGAGCCCGGCACACTCGTGATTCCCGAGGACCAGCGATTAAACCCCCGCTTCGTGACGTGCGTAAGGCGCAGGCACGCGAGCCGCACGCCGAGACGGCTGGCCAGCGAGCGGCTTGCCACAAGCGCTCGTCGAGCGCCAAGTGGGTCACAGTCGAAGCCCCGCCGCCGCGCGCGTCCCAAGGCGAAGGGTTGCGGAGGCGATGGGGGTGAGGTCTCGGGATTACGGCTGATGAACCTCGTGATCCTCGGGGGAGAGAGGGCGGTCTTGGATTATGGTTGATGAGTCTCGTGCGCTCTGTCCCTGTTGCGAGGAACTGGTCGCGCGCGCGCGTGCGTGTGTGTGTGTTTGAGAGTGTGCGCGCGCACGTGTACAAGAAGCGATGTGAACGTTTTCGATGAGGGTTCACGCCGAGCGATTTCACCTTTCGGCTCTGCCCGCGAGCTGAGCTCACGGCACAGTACCTGTTGACCTCCTTGTGTATCGTGAGCAGTACGCGAGCCAACGAGGACACCTGCAATAAACGGTGGGGGGGAATGTGCGACTCTATGTGAAGGCGGAATGTTAAACGCCGACTTCAGGGCCGGACTCGGTGTCCTTTGGGGATAGCCGCGCGCGCGCACGTCGAGTATACTGAAAGCCGACGTGTCTGTATAATGAAGCCGTAAGGATAAAAACTACGGAAGACTTGGCCACCACACGGTCGGCAACTGTGTGACTTAGCACCGAGAACATCATAAAACTACCGTGTTGTCGCACAACATCCATGATCCACGGAAAGTCAAATGACGCGTCATAAGGATTATGAATCCAAAGGATTATGATAGTGGGTGCGCGCGCGCGCGCGCGCGTGTGTGTGTGTGTGTGTGTGTGTGTGTGCGTGTGCGTGTGCGTGTGTGCGTGCGCGTGCGCGCGCAACGTAACAACGAATCTACAGCACAATACTTCCCATGTCATGACTGTCCTGTACACCGCTGCTTCGACTGACAGCGAAAACGTGCGAGCACAGCAACCGGTAGCCGCGGCCTGTCCTGTCCAGAGTGAAAGTGTGGCGAGGACGCGCTGCCCACGAAAATGACCCGTCAAAGTCTCGGTCATGTCACGAATACCTCAACAGATTCTGCGTGTTCGACCAGTTCTCGCCTTGCTTTCGGACTTTGACGTGCCCATGGCACGCCTGCTCAGGCCACCTCGAGGGACAAAGGAAATCGCGTGCTCTCGTTTGCGACCTTAAACTGGTTTTCACGGGGCCTGCAACAACTACGAGAATAAAGCACGCGCAAGAAAAAGTTCGACCGTCCGTGTTGTCTTGTGTAACGGGTTCGTACGCCTGCGCGCTCCTGTGGCAGGTTTCTCACAACGCCGAGAATGAAAGCCGATAATTCGACGCGGGTTTCATAGGAGCCAACAAAGGAGCGTTGTGACAACATCATATCCAGCAGATTGTGTGCCGAGCGATCAGCCTCGAGTCGTTCCGGCTGACGTCGAAGTTTTGACGTCGAAGCCCTACACGTAAATGTATTCCAGCGTGGAGGCATGTGAAATTACGTCAGTATATATATATATATATATATATATATATATATATATATATATATATATATATATATATATATATATATATATATATATATATATATATGTGGTAAAGCTAGCACGTTCCTCGCCTTAACTTGGCCGGCTTAACGCAGCAACTCTATTCAGCGACCTTAACCTGTACCTGAACGATCTCGATGTGTGTGAACTGTGGCAAGAAAATGAGTTCGCCGCACCGCGGCTTGGCTTTTCCGATGACGTAATATTCCGCCGTGTGTGTTTTAGTGACCACCAGATTGAAACAAGTCTCGCAAATCTTGTCTCGTGGCATCTCTGTTGGCTGCTGGTAGGATACGATCGATCATTACTACGGCGAAAAAAGCGCGCCGTGATGCCTTCCCTGGTTTTGACTCAGGCAACCTTCCGGGGCCAACGAGTGAAAACAAATGACGTTGGAGCCCAGAGCAGATGCGAATTACCGCACCGTCTCGTTTTTCTCTCGGCGGCGATGGCTGTTTTTCTCGTGTAGACCAAAGAAAGTGTTTCGTTTCTTTTTCCATTTTCTTCTCTTCTTTTTTTCTACTCTTCGCCAGCGGCGCTCTGGTGGTCTTCTTCCTGGCCAGGTGCCCTGAAGGAAACTCGCTGTCGCCTGCCCGTTTACGAGTTTCTTCGAGGCTTAATAGACGGCCGGCCGGGCGCAAATTATCGCTGTTTTGCAGCCGACGCAGGCACCACTTCACTAGGAACGGAAAGAGTTAAAGAGAAAGAAACCGCGTCCGCCTTTAACCGGTGGAAGGCAAATACTCTCGGCTCCATCACTCTACACCGAAACCAATAATGGACCGATACTTTCGGCATCTAGTTTACGTTTCCTCTCCCTTCGAGTGGTGCGCGCCAACCAAACAACACCAAATGATTGGTGATCGCCTGCGCAAACCTTATCGGCAATGCTCGTTTAACTTTCTCTGTTGCAGATGCAATGGAACGCAAACGTGCTTTCAATACGGAAAAAAGAAAAAAGAAAGGGGGGGGGGGAGGTAATAAGAAGGAAAATGAGCAAGCAATTGAAAGCAGCAGTGTTCCTGATAGCTGCTCTATACTTAAAGATTACACTGGAAAGTTTATTCTAACGTGAACGTCATCAACTTTTTGTTTTCTTTTCTCTTTCGTTTTTTTCTTCTCTAGCCTGAGTCTTTACAACAGAGACGAGGAAACGGGTGAACGGCGTTACATTTTACGAGTAAAGAAATCTCCTGATGCGTGACCAATCAGCCAGCTAAAACAGTCCGTGTTTCAGTTCACTGCGACGCCAGTCACATTTTTTTTTTCGTTATACTGCGCCCGCTTTTCTTTTCCTGTAAGTACCCAGCCTTTAGCTGGAACGACGTTGACGAGGGCTGTGTTCGACAACTTAGACGGCCGACGTAGACGGCCGTTTGTGTTCATTTATGTCGTGTCTATGTTCGCTGCACGAACTTAGTTTCAAGAACAACCTACGAGCACGTGAATGAATCCTTGCCTTAAGTTTTGTATAACCCCGCGCTTAGTTTCTAAATTGCAAAACGTGCAGCTTGTGCTTTGCGTATATCTGTATCGCAGTCTTGCCTATAGGTCGCGCTTGTAAATCACAGCGATAACTTGATTCGATCATGGCCAGTTCAAGACCGAGCTATACGTATGCTTTTCTTGACGAAACACTCTTACTGCCTTGTTACTGAAATGCACACTGATTACGGTATCAGGACGACGATGGCAGCTAAATATCTTCTGTATAGGTCAGGTAGAAGCTTCACAGCAGAGAAAAAAGCACTTCTTCAAGTCCCATCTGTCACACTAACTTTACGGACTCGTCAAGGGCTTTATGGGCTCGCTGTGCTTGAAGAGTCAATGAACTCGTGTACCTGTCACACTGCGTGTGGCAGGTCAATGCGAACACGGCGCGTTGCCTTGGCATCACAGGGTCTAATGAAAGGAGGCAGTACAGAGAAGCCGACTTGTGAGCTGCGCGCAACATGCACCGATGCTCAATAGCGCAAGCTTGGGCTGGCTGCAGTGATCGTTGTGACTAAATAGTGAGATGCCACCGAAATGTGTAACAAGAGGAAAACGCAATCAATGAGCTAATTAATCGAGCAAGCTTTATTGCGGACAAGGCGATATGTGAAGATAGCGGAAGCGGAGAGAAGAAATGTAAGCAAACGTTCAAAATACACACACAAAAAAAAGACTGAGCGCCACTCATATGCCGGAAATAAAAGGGATTTCCGTGGTTGTACTGACGTCGTCTTCACACATCTGTCACTTTTTCTATTCTATGCAAAAAGTATTCATAAGTTTCGCGTGCACAACGGTGTCAGTAACGCTGTAATTAGTATTTTACCGTGGTTAAACTGAGGCTCACAACCGCATCAAAAGCGATCAGCTGCTGGGCGACCGTCCTACGGCTGCCTTCAATAAATTATTATGCTATCTGTAATGTTCGCTGTTGCACCTGCCTAACGTGGTCGACGTAATAACGTCCACACGGAAGAAGGATGCTCAAGATTTAGCGTTCTCCTTTGGTCGCACCTCACGTGAGCGAAGGCGGGTACACTTGACGCACCCACTGTAACGTTCGGCGCGACTTGGCCGTCCGGACAGTCTGACTTCACCTTCGAGCACTTTCTTCCGTCGCTCCTTTCCCACACCCGTTGTTCCGGCGGACAGCGCGACCCCATCTGACACGCGGATAATGGCCGCATAAAGCGGCAGAGGGGGGGGGTCATCCCAGGAGCCAGCTCGATTCACGGCGAACTTGCGAGGCACGAGGACGATGCGCGTACTCGGAAAGTGGACCGTAGTGACGTAATGGGCGGGCGCCGAGACAATGCAGCGGCGGCGGCTCCGGTCCGCTGCGCTTCCTTTACGGAAGCTCCCCCCCCCCCTCGCCCTCGTGCCGCACACGAACGTACGCATGGCTGTCGGCGCTGCCGCTTCGCATCACGCGCAAGCATGCACGCATACGAGCGAGCGGGCGTAGGCGGGAGTAAAAAGCGCGTACGACCTCCGCGTGACGATGGCTGACGGTGGGGGGGGGGACCCGCCGAACGCCGCGGCTACGGGGGCGAGCACAGTGCCGACCTACGTCCACACGCCGTCGCGCTGTCAGGCGAAACTGTGCGGTCAGGTCCGATCCACGGATTTGCCGTATCGAGCCGTAGCCGCGCTGCTCCTGGGCGGTAGTTGTGCGGCGTTCTCGCCGTTCAGGAAGGAGTTCTCACCAGTCACAGAAAAAAAAGGGGGGAAAAAAAAGAGAGAGCAAATTACGCTGTCGGTGTTCGAGAGAGCAGGCTTGCGCGGAAGTCGGTGCCTGCGCTCTTTGGGCTATGAGTGCTATATGTACCAGGATACGTTAAGAATAAACGAAAGCGATAACGAATCAGAAGTTGCTAGTAGCCCGCCGAGGTATATTATGTGGCTATGGCATCGCGCTGCCCGAGCACAAGGTCGCGTGTTCAATTGTTGGTTGCAGCGGCGTTTTAATAGGCTCGGGGTGCAAAAAAAAAAAAAAAAAATATGCTCGTGTACTTAGGTTTGGATGCACGTTAAAGAATCCCAGGAGGCGAGTTTAAATCCGGAGGCCTCCGCTACAGCGCCCTTCACAACATGCTGCGTAACTTAGCGACTTTAGACCACACAATTTATATTTATTTTATGCCGTTTCGTTGCAATAACTAGTAAATAAACATCTCGAAAGTCCGCCGTCTATGTAGCAAGAGCCATACAGTCTAGACGTCGAACTCTTAGCCTAGAGCTGTAAGCAATCCAGACCTGGTGCAAAGCCTTGCCGCATGACTTGCGGCGCGCTGTATTGCATCGAGTAAGACATCTCTGGTAGCCTCATGCTGTGCGTCCAATTCCTGTCAACAAGGTTGCTCCGGCAACCTTTGAATTCTCATTGCATACGAAATAGGGACTTATGACACAAGCAGCAAAGTCGTACTCATTCGCCGCAGTGGCCATCGAAAGGCAGGTAGCATTCGGACGGGCTGATGGCATGGAACGATCGTTCGCAGACAAACGACATCATCTAACACTCGACAAATACGTTTCTGAGAACCTAATGTGAACACGGGAGGAAGATTACGTAGCGTCCTATGCCACCGACACCGGGCGCGGCGCGGCTGTTCAAAGAAAATGCCGCGCAGGAATGTCTTCTTCGAATGAGAGAGATATCCAGCCGATGCCAACAATGGGCCTGACGCAACATACGGAGAGGAGATGCCTTTGGCTGCTGCCGGTTTCGTCGTCTCCTCACTCTCGTCCACCACACTCACCGCCACTTAATCGGCTCAATAGAGAACGCCCTCCCCCCTCCCCCCCTCCATCTATTGCCAGCCCGCGGTCGCCGTGGGCTGCCGGTTGACCAACCCTGTACCCGAAGACACCGCTGTTGCAGAGTGGCCTTCCTGCCAACCAACGAAGAGGACGAGGCGAGCAAACAGACTGCGTCGGCTGCGTACACGGTGGTGAAAGGAGGAAGAGAGAGAGAGAGAGAGATCGCAAGCCAGGAATCACCGCGCAAGATCGCGCAATCCACGACGCACGGCGGCTTCTCTCTGTGTTAGTTGACGACCGCCCAGTACGCCGCGCTGCCGGCGAACGGCCGACGAACGACCGGGAGTGTCTTGCCCCTGAGGCGCCGATGCCTTTGTGCCATCCACCTCTTCCGTCGGCCGCCTCCCCTCTTCTTCTTCTTCCCGTCACGCTGGCGCTTTCACTATACTGTCCGGTCACTGCGATGACGTGCAACCTTCCCTGCCATTGCAGAGCAGCACCATAACCCTCCGACGCCTCACCTCCCTGCCACTCTCCCGCCATCGCCACGCGCCGGGCCGGCGTTGTATAGCCACGCTTCATGGTTGTGACACACCAGAAAGGACCCGCGCCTTAGTGAAGGCTCGCTTCTTTCAGCAAAGACCACGCACTCTCTCCTCCTCACTGTCCGATAGGAAACCCCGCGAACGCGTCGAGCGCTCGTACGCAGCCGTGGGGGTCACTGCCGCCGGGACACACTGTTGGATCAGCGGTCGCAGTGCGGGGATTGCGACGCCTTGGACCACCGAGGCAAGCGCCTGGCGCTGTTGAATTGGCTGAGAGAGAGAAAAGGCAGAAGAAAATAAAGAAGCCACCTGCTCTTGCAATGACCCGAGGAGAAAGGCTTTGGAACAGACGAGGAGGACTCGCCCTACCACCAGTGTCTCACACGGTGGCTTATTGCGTTCGTGTGGACACGCATGCGCCGCTGCCCGAACAACACGCTCTCGCGCATGCTGACGAAAGCGCCGCGTTTGTGGAGGGGGGGGGGGGATAGAAAACAGATCATTGTTGCACAGCCTGCGGGTTCATGGTCACCCGATTCGGGAGCACGACTCGCCAACATATCTGGCGCCCACCGTCGTACCACCCAGCCTCCTTGTCGTTTCTCTGTAGCGGGAACGTCGTTGCCGTGACGCGCGTACGCTTGTCGAGAAGGCTCGCAAGCGGCTCGCCTACTATATCGATGGTACTGTTGCAACGGAGCGGCAGGCCATTTGTACGGGAGTCCGCTCGCGGCACGGACGGTATACGAATGCGGGATAGGCGGCCATTCAATGTGCCAAGGTCGACGCTGCGCTTGTGTCCAGACAGGCCGGCCCGCGTGGTTGCGTGGAGCCCTCCAGCCCCGCTGTTTTGTAAACAGAGACAACGGTAGTATAGTAGCGGCCGAGATCTGTTTCGTAACGGAGCTGGACTATACGATCGTTAGCGGGTACCTCTTCGTATCGGCAGAAATAATGCGACGCAAGACTCGAAATGACCCTGGGTCAATCCGAAATACGACGTTTAAAGAACCGTGACCATACCGTTAAAAGTCGCCGTACGCTGCTGGCAGCGCCAGGATATATTGCGATGGCATGAAATGATTCGCTCTGCAGTCGTGGAAGAAATGGAGGCCAACGGTATACTGCAGCAACGTACCTTGCGGTAGCTCACGACAAGAGCAAATGTATTTCATGCGGGCTGTACGTCTGGCACTTGCGCGTTTTCACTTCTGGAAGAGTCGAGTTATCTGGTGCTGAAATGTTGAAATCACGCATCATACTGACGTTTATTCATTGAAACGACAGACAGGTATGTGCATTCTAAACGTATAATCTATAGACTACACAAAACACACGCAATGATCCTGCTTTGTTTCGGTGTTTTTGTCCTAAATTCACCCTGATGTGGAATTACCGTTGGTGTTCCGCTATACCCATGGTCGTCCTAATACCAGAAAGAATTCAATCTCCCCGTGCTTTCCACCAGAACGCGTGGACCGACCTTTGCACGTCTGATACGTGCGCACCTAAAAACGCGCCAGTAGCTGCAGCCATCACGCTGTAGAGAGGCGAAGCGTCCTATCCTCCGAATATGGGCGTTCGGTGACGCCCGATCCAGGCGGCGAAATCATAGGCCCCCGTGAGCATTGGATCATCGAAAGAGGCCAGTCCGGCGGCCTTCGCTCCTCCATTCTTCTCGGGCGTGGCTCGGCGGGCCCACCCATTGTTGCCAACGGGAGAACTGTTTTTGGCGTCAAGGTTTCTCCTGTTCTTTTTGTGCTTAAAGCGTCATTTGAACGCCGTTTCCTTATTGTCTTCTGGCGGGGGAGAGCGCTGACCTGGTTGCACGCCCGCGCCTGCCCAGCTCTTGTGCAAAGCGGCTATTATCGACGCCTTTGTGCGCCGGTAAATCGATGGGCCGTATATAAGCGTGTTTCGATGCGGTTTCCGTGAAGCACTCTGGCCGTCGCCTGTTCTGACGCAGTCAGTGCCCGCTTGGAGTTTGCTCTTCGCGCTCGGATTGTCCGCTGTTTCTAGAGCAGGAAGTGAAAGTTACACGGCCGTGTCAAACGCCCGTACGACCACGTATAGAAGCGGTCCTCGCCATGATGCCGTACGGCAACTTTCGGATATCTTTCCGGGCGGGCTTGACTTCCCGGCTTCTTCCTTATTGTCAATCATAAGCCCCAGTTTCTTTATGTGTTTCGTTTTTTTTTTTTTCACGCTGGAAACTCATGTGCCACGACGGAACTCAACTGCTCTACTACGGGTGATGACTGGTGAATTAAGCATTCGTCGACCTTCGGTTTTGCGGAAAGGTTTTATGCTCCTTTGACCCCTGTTTACCTGGAGCCAAGATCTCCCTGCAAAATCTCGTCATTGTGATCGGCTATGTCGTCGTCCGTTTTGACACTTGTATTCGCGTCTGGGATTATGCATATCAACGCAATAGCTTCAGCTATTATCTGACAAGTGGCCTCCGCTGTAGGTACTGTGTGCACCCTATCGCAAAGAAAAATAGAAGAAGAAAAAAAAAACAGGTAAAGGGCAGCAACCCATGGCTGACAACGATCGACTGACTGGCCCTTACTTATTTTGTTATAAGGAGTACGTATAGCGCGTAAGCATAAGGTTTACCGGCGACGCAAAAGTCTACAACACAAATGATGGCAACGCAGCTGCGTCTTGGGGACGCTGCACCGTGCAACTCGTTCGTATACACGCTTGTATGTACATGTCTTGCATACACACCAGCCACGCAGGGAAGCCGTCGCTAGCGTGTGTGAAATTTGTGTTCGATGCGAGTTCAGACGGAAATAAGTCGGAATTGTGCACACAGCTCACACATTGTCCACCACACAAGCTGTGATGTTGCGCAATGCCAAACCGAGTCCTCGCCTGCGAATGCCATCCCCACCGAACATTCTTCGTTTGTCGTCGTCGACTGCGCATAAAGAGAATATGGGCACGGAGTAGCATCGTGCCCGTTTCATCCAAGTGGTCTTCTTCTTTTTCGCTTGTGGGGAAAGCCGCACCATCTGCCGCTGTACAAAAGCGTGTAATAGTCTTACCGTTTGCCGCATCTCACTAGAACCGGAAGCGAGTAGCGGACCGACTGGACGGAGCATGATTGCCGGGCAATACGCTGGTTTGGCCGGTAGCGGATAACCACTATACGTAACCTACCGGTTAGATATGGAGGCCGGCCGTCTGCTCTCCACTCCGGTTCCGCTTCTGGTTGCGCTTCTGTTTTCTCTTTCTCTCTCTCTCTCTCCCTCGTTTTGTTTTACGTTCGTCATACCTTAGTCTCAAATCCTTTAGTTCCGTATGTCAACAGAAGACAGTGGCAGTACGGTCTCGTCCAAAGGGCTGCATCACTCATCCCGCGTACAGCACGTTGGGTGGTCCTGCGATCGCTAGGTGGGAGCGGAGTGACCCACATCGAGGCTTCAACCCACTGAACACTTTCTTTACCTGTTAGAGTGGCACGTTTACGTCCTTCACCTTTCTCCGACTGCAGTTTCATTCATGCGCGGGAACGTCGTGACAGGTTGTCATTGGTCAAGCCTATTGCACAGACATTATCAAGGCGGATGCGAACGACGGCAGTAGCTCTGGAAGGCTACACGTGCTTTATATTCTGCCACCGCAATGACCACAATGACAGCCGCAATTTCTCAAGACAAACAAGCAAAAGAACCATGTAAGGGCAGCTTGTGCACATAAAGATCGACGTCGACAAGCGCAGACGATCGGCCCTGCATGTCATATACTAGGACACAAGCAGTCTCTGCGACTCATTACACATGTTAAACATCTAGGGATCACGTAATTATATATTCTCGACTCATTCCAAGCGGTTACGTCAATCCGGTACGTTACTGTACTGCCCCGGCAATTTTCTCGTACGGCATTGTCAGTCAGTCAAGTGCGCGACCAGAAACTACTTAAGCAAAATACAGGCCACCGTGGCACCATCGCTAACAAACGGTTATCCAAACGGTCCCAGTTCGTAGAGTACACAAAGTGAACGTCAAATTAGACATCGGCCGTTTGACCGTTGCGTTTTGCATTTGTTTCGCACAAGGCAGTTGACCTAGAGAAGATACTGCGAGTCTATATGCGTGTCTTGGTTCTATCGTTTCTTTTTCGTTTTCAACTGTCGTCTGCTGCGGCCTCCGCTAGCCGCCATCTTCCTGACAGATGACAGTCAAGCAGGCAGACGGGCAGGCGGGCTGGTGGCCGTTTCTGGGAGTTCGCAAACGTCGAGCTCCGCTGCAACAACGTCGAGAAAACCGTTCGCGCGCCTCGCAACCAGATGTCAAAACTCACTCGGACAGGTATAGGCAAGGGTTCAGAGAGCAAACGAAACGGAACGACGAAAACAAAGCGAGGAACGAGAGGAAGTGCTCGTCTCTCGTAAAGAAGCAGACCGTTCTCCGTGTAACAAGCACCGCTCAGTGTGGAAGCCTGGGGAAAGAAGACCACCGCCAAAGAAGAGAATAATCTGTCCGCGCTCGTGACCTTTTCTGGAGAGCCATTTGTGGTCGCAGACTGCAAGCGCGACGTCACGTTATTTCCTTTTTCTTTCTTCTTCTTCTTTTCTTCTTCTTTTTTTTTTTTTTTTTTTTTTTTACAGAAGACCTTCCTCGAGTGCAAACAATATGGCCGTTGGCCCGCGGAGTACGGTTATAGTTGAAGCGTGCGCCTGTGTGCGCGCTGTGTGCGTTTATATGTATTTATAGAAACCCACAGCGTAAAAAAGAAGTAACAAATTGAAGGAGGAGTCTTGCGTCCGTCTGCCCGCGTGCTCCCTCCCCTTCCCTTCCTTCACGTAGCAGACGACACCCTGGAGGCGGTCGTTTGCAATTACCGCCATATTCGGGTCAGGTGATGGCTCCCGTCTGCGCTTTGAATTGCCTTCTTTGTTCCTTCTTTTTTTTTTCTCGCGGTACCAAAGATATACCGTTCTTCGTCTACCGTGCTCCATTTATAAGCAGGATCTTGAAGTATGTCCGCAATGATTCTGCCCTACGTCTGTTTTCTAGGTGGCAGATGGATGTGCTGCGGACGAGGGTAAAATAGGAGGAAGGAACGAAAATAGTTAACTGCATATGACCTCCAGTAAACCGCCCCGGCTCGCACTTCTGCTGTTACTTGGATGTTATCTGACGGAGAATGTCAGATTCACGCTGCAGGCTGGCGTACGGGTGCTATTTGCGGCGCAAGTTGCCCGTCCACTCGGCTGGCGCAACGCTAAGCGAAACGGAAAACTTATGCGTGCCGTATCTCAGTCGCGTTCACCTACGAGTTCATAGGTGATCCGGTGTGGCGTTTCTTATGCGTGTGATCGATGACAAGCAGCTTACTTGAAGCATATTTCGATATTTTGTACAAGGGAGACAAGTCAGGGGTGAAAAACGAAAACTACTTTGGCTATGTTTGTGTTTCCATTGTTTTCTTCTGCTTCTTCTTCTTTCTTTTTTTTTTACTTGCCGCGTCGAAGTTTCTTCCCCAATATGTCACAAATAGTCGGGTCGAAACAAATTTAACTCAGTATACTGTTACGCACTTTTCTGAGATTGTGTGCTTTCGGGTGCTTTGGTGTGTTCGCATGTGTGTGTGTGTGTGTTTTTTTTTTTTTCTTATTTTGCTATTGTTGACTTCTCGAAGGTCACAGAGCCACAAAACAAAAAAACAACAAAAAAGAAAATAGCGCTCAGGAAAAGTGTTAGCGCACAGGCTTAACTGTAGCCGAGCGTAAGGAAAAAAAAAAAAAAAAAACTCTGCTCAGTTTCGTCGGTACATAGCCCTGAGTCAGGGTACACGACCACCCTGCTTCTTTATTACTGCTTCTTTACTTCCACACGAGGAAAAGCGGAACTTCGCCGTCGGGAAAGGACTGTTTTCATTAAGCCGTGGCCTGGTGCTTATTTTCGCAATGATTGTCTCGTATGGTCGTATGGCTGTCGCAAGCTGTATTTTTCCTTATCTGCAACGGCGGACCGCATGCTAGGGTAGATTTTATCTGCGCCCGAAATCACAGCTCCGAGTCATGGGCCTACGCATTCGGCCTACGCATTCGCGAATGCGTAGGCCGAGGGTGTAACTTCTAGCCCTCTTAGTTCTTGTGAATAGATCTGTTCATTTAAATTAGTCTAGCGACCTTCTTATTTTCTACTGGCCACCCACTTCGCTTCGATGCATAAATAGAAAAGTGCGAAGATGATGCCGACACTCTTTTTATTAAGGTACTGACCTCCTGTATGTCCCTGTAATTTTTATTTTTGGATAGTGCTGGCCCAAGCAGATAGCCACAGGCAAACTGCGACACGCAAACTGCGACGTCGAAATAACGCGCAATTAACTGCATCAGCTGTTTCAGCTGCCCGTCGGCTGAGGTTTACGCTCACTCACAAATATACACTGCTGCCCGGGCAAGTAACTCTATGGCTTGATTTTTCATGAATGGAATAATGCAGGCTTGTGCGAAAGATCCGCGAAAGCTTAGTGTGTTACGCGGGCTTTCTTCTTCAAGTTCCTACAGCGCAGTGCTTGCCGATGTTTCTTTCTACCAGGAGTCACATTTGCCCAGTGCGTAAACTAGACGCCAGAAATTGCGTGCGGAATGGAAGAAGGTATATATTTTTTCAAATAAGGGGGGGGGGGGGGGGGTAAGCTAAAGAAGAGAAAAAGGAAAGAAAAACGTGCCAAAAATGCGTGGCTTCTTTGCATTGTTCTCTGCGTTCGGTGTCGGGCGTAGGTAGGTAAATTTCTCCTCAGGTGGGTTCGCTTTCCCAGCGCCTAGGGAATTACGAGCGCAGCACGTGAGACTGCGCGGTATGCGCAACGAGTTGGATTTAAATGCAACCTAAGCCTGGTCTCTCCTGCTGTACACGAGTCGCACAAATCACAAGGAAGGTGTGGATAGCCCAGTCATTTATTTATTTATATTGTTAGGGGTTGTGGTGGTGCGTGCCTCTTGGGGGGGGGGAGGCAGAGAATGTGTTTACCACTCTAATTTTCTTCTTACGGTCTTGTAGTGCAGACTCACAAAACATTACCGTATGTATACACCAAGCAAAAGGAGCGCAAGTTTTGGAACACTAGGTACACACACGAAAGGAAAACAAAAATAAAAGATAAAAAGAAATGCCTTAGTATTAAGGCTGCCAGTACGAGCCACTGGGGCGCTCCCAGTTGTGAATCCCGACACCGTGAAATCCTGAAAATCATGAATCGTGATCCCGAAATTTCATTTCTCAGCTTGGGAACCAAGCCGGAAGTGCAAACTACGAGGCGAAAGGCTGCAACCAACAACGGAATCGAAGACACATACCGAACTAATACGGGCTGCTGGTCTGGTTGTTTCGTGATTTAAGCTTGAGAATAAGCGCGTGAATGGCGTCGAAGAAGTGGGCCCATATCTCTTTCGCGCTTAAAGGCACATTCCATCGCACTTGACTGTCACACTGACGAACTACCCCAGCGTTCCATCGCACTGACGAACTACCCCAGCGTTTCGATATGCCGAAACTTTGCAGCCTGAGCACCGAAATGTTTTAATCGTGCGAAAATAGTCTGACTGTACTTAAATTGTTGCAATATATCTCGTCAAGATTTAAGCAGAAGTTGTAGAAAAGCAGGTAGCCTTACGCGCCACGTTTGTGATAGCCTTCGGTACAGTGTCTTTTTTTTTTTAGGTTCTTTCTTTTCCTTTTGTTTCTCAGTCACGCAGTCTGCCGCGAGGCTCGGTATGTATTTGCTGCTAGCCCTGCCACAGAGTACAAGTTAAATGAAAGAGGATAGCGCGGAAGAACGCAACCACGCCGACTCACGTAGAGGAGAAACTGTACGCGACCTCGGTTTTTATAACAAACCACCTAGCCCAATGGAGGACTCCTATCTAATCAGCCGGAAGCCATTCCACTAACCAGAACTGGTCCATTCCACGTTAACCCTTCCAAATCAATCTTTCAATCAAACCTCCACTCGTAACCCATGGGTACAAGGCGAACGCCTTGCCGTTGCCCTACCACCATCGGGCAGTCCTCACTCACAACAGTTCCGAGGATATATTGTGGGGACGCCAAAGCATCTTTTCTTCGTAACGGCCTATAAGAACCACTCCATAGGGCTTCCCTGTGCTTCAATTAAGGCACCATGCCGCCCTCCTACGCCCATCGTCCTGGCACACTTGCACGGACAAAAGCGGTCGCGCAGGCAAATGTCGAGCCATACGCAAACGTACGCCCAAGCTCGAGCTCACTATAGCCGGAGATGCACTTCCCTTCCTTCGGTATGTGCGTGGAAAGGGTACGCCTCGTGACCACGGTGTCCCCCAAAGGAGGAGAAGCCGCCCTATTCAGCCTTCGAATTCGAGTCAGGTGAGCAGACGCAGCATTGCAGCATACCTACACTCCCCCCCTCCCCCCACTCCCCCACGCTTCCGTTATGTGCCGCCCCGTTCATTGGCGGTCCTCTGCACGCGCGGTCGGTCGGTCGTAAAAGCAGTGCGCAGGGTTGTCATTTGGACGTCGCGTCCCATCGCGTCTCATCGCCCGCGCACTGATGATCGCCGGCTCGTAAACGGCGCGCGCGCGGGCGCGCGCGCGCGCCATTACAGGCCGAGCACGCAAGCACGCGCCTTCTGCATTTCGGGGACGCCACGTACAGCAATCGCTGCGCACGCGATCTGCAGTGTTTACTCTGTACGTCGTCCATGCACCCTGCCGTTGTTGCACTAGTTGGGTGCAGTGAGACCCAGCGCTGCGAACGGCGTCCCAGTCGAAGAGCCTCGACACCGGTGCATGGTATTCCCAGCTCGAAAGCTCAACGTTTTCGCCATCACATCTCGACTTCTGAAACATACACTTGAAATCTTGCGTGCTCAAATCGTTTCGTGCACGTATATAACAGAATTTGCAGTCGCGCGCTTACAAACTATCGTACCTAACCGGTTAAGGGCGCCGATGAGAACTTCATAATTCATTGTTCCGCATGAATTTGCGAGTGTCGTGCGCAGTTTCGTCGTTTAGTACTCCCCACTCAGAGGTAACAGTTACTTCAGTCCCTTCCAGTGCTGAAACGGTGGAACCATCAGACATTGATAGGCACTAGTTAAGGTGAGTAACGAGTGGTTGGAAAAGAAGTGGAGGGGCGTATAATGATGTTGTTGTGCAGCGCAATACTGGTACTTAAACAACGACGTATCTCCCCCGTAAATCGAGTGGAATAGATCCACAAGGGCAATACAGTCTGCCCGGAGCCAGCTCGACGTCTTAATTTTCTTGTATCTCGGCAGGTGCGGTAGGTGGTATTGAGCCTTTAGACTTGAATAAGTTGGCCGTGCACATTACGCTTGCAATATACCTAAAAGCGAAGTTGCATTACTGAACGCTCGCAGGCAACTTTGTAGCGATACGTTGTGATAGCAGCACAGGGAGGAACACTGTGCCATAGCTGCTGTAATGCTGCATCTATCTGAGCTTTCACACGATGTAGCCTAGTTATCTGCGTAGGCAAATTTGTTTCTTCTCTCTTCTTTTTTTTCCCCCTGCAAACGGAGATGAGGCAACATGCGACACGCACGCACCGTACGTTTAGTGCATTATCGTATATGGCTGCGACGGTCCGGATATTCTGGCGGCCTTCGCTTATCAACGCCCATATAAAGCTATAATCATCCGGCATCAGGGCTCAACTATAGGGGCTATAGGTTTCCTGTCCGTGCCGCAGCGCGTAATCAAAGAGATCTCCATGCGCGTTCGATGCACTCACGTAATAGACCCCCTTTGTCTAAGGGAGAATACTTAGCTCTCGGCGCAGGAGCATATCACCGGATATGATCGCGAAAGTGTATTCGAGTTCTGGGCCAGTGGCAAGTGGCAAGGCCTGTGGGAGGTCACCTGACTGTATGCAGTGCTCGCTCCAAGAGCGTCGCTGAAGGCATCGCATAAGCTCGTACTAATCTGGAGTGGTGTGGTGAATTAATAAGGCCCATCGGGAGAGTCACGCTCGTTAGACAGAATATCAAAATCGAGGCTTCAGTCCACGTTTCTCTTATTTCAATTGACTGATAGACTGAGTGCTTCTCTAAACGGCCTATGAGGAACGCCGAGGAGGGGGCCTCGGAATTAACGTAGACCTCTCGGAAACTGTCGGTCGACACCTAAATATTAGCACATGGACGTCTTGGATAACATTGCCGCGTTAGTGACTTTTTACGGGCTTTGCTCTAGAAACTGAATTATTACAACATGAGCAGGCAATACCCGGGATTGCCACAGATCGTGTGCCGTCATTGCATTACGCATGATTCGTACATGTTATCAACTTCATAACAAGTTCTTTGTACGTTTGTAAAGTGCATGTAGCATGTTTGTATTTCTCAAAGCAATTGTGAAAGCTTTTTATCACTTCTTTCTTTCTTATATAATAATGTTCTTTTGTCTAGCGCGCTTCCGTATGTTTAGATATACGCTTTCGGATAGCGGGCTCTTCGGTAGCCAGCCTTCGTATACTGTCGCAATTAATAAACAAAAATCTCCCACCAGACTGCAGCCGCTACATTTGGGTATCGAACCGGTGACCTAGCTGCGTAGCCACAGCGGCACATTCAGGTATATGTGATAAGGTCTGCGCGATTAAACGCGGGTGCATCGGGAAGCCGTAATTTGCACTTGCTTCACAATGCAATGGTCGAAAGCCGTATACATTGTTACGTTTCTTTTCACATCATTACAGCAGACCTCGCGATACATCCTTCAGTTATTTGAGGAGATTAGCTAAGTTTCAAGGTTGAAGAATTGAGTGTTTTCTATGGTGAGACGGCTTTCAATCGTTACGCGCGTTCGCTCTTCTTTGATTGCACGCTAGCCAGAACCGAGGCGCAAATATGGGCAGAGTTTTGTGACGGCTCAGGCTTTCGGAAGTTATTTTCCCCGCAAGTGACGTGTCAGTTGTGGGGCCATATTTGAAGTTCATGTTAAAGCCTGACTGGGCGCCTGCCCACCGAGAACCGAAATTCACCACCAAAATGACACCATGCTCAGTGTCACAATTTCATAAACGTTATATAAGTGTAGAAAAAAAAAAACATAACCGTTAGACTTAAGTGGTAGAAGAGTACAGTAGCGTTATTGTACATACATATGTGCAAATAAGAATTATTCCATTTAAATCACAGAAAGGTATACGTGTGAAACCGAAGAAGGATGACAAAGTTAACGCAGTGAAATGACAACGAAAGATTGATTTTCGCTACTTCCAAATCACACAAACTGTAAGAAAAGACGAACCTCTGTGACATCCGACCCTATAACTAAACGAAACAATCGACGTCTATTTCCCTGCATCGACCTCTTGCAAAAGCGCAACCCCAGAACTATTTCTAGTACCAAATGCCGGGCCTCCCGCATTCAGTGTTGTTGCCGACTGTAAGATAACGCCGCGACAACCACACCGCCAAATGTGTCAGCGGGACAGATGACGTTATATTCAGAGCCCAAAGAAGAAGCCAGCGTTAAGCTATTCCCGTCATTCCGATACAGACCGTGCGGATGACGTCTGAAAAGAACTCCAACGTCGATTGCAGTGCATCAGATCGGGTCGTCTATCGCTCACACAACGACGGAAAAAAAAAAAAAACAGAGAGAGAGAGAGAGAGAAAGAGAGAACGTGGTTGTTAGCTTCGCGAATCGGTATATATGAACGGCTATAAATGGCGCATAAATGCTAGGTTGTCTCTGCGATGCGGCGAACCGCAAACACGTGCTCGGAGACGCGAAAGAGACGACAGCCTCGTCTCTTTCCCGAAAGCGATGATCGTTTCTATTTCTTTCTTTTATTTTTCATCTACCGTCCCGGTTCGCCGTGTGTGAGCCGTGAGTGTTTCCTTCGGATTGATTCTCGATCAAAAAGACTCGCCGATCACCGAGGCACGACCGTCTACACACCATTAGCAACCGGCTCCCCGAATCACACCACCTGTCAAGACTCGTCGGCGCAGCCGTTATATCGGGGTCGTAAGGTTGTCGTGACCCAATTTCTTTCACTGTGCGCCGAGCCGAAAGCCTCATGCGTCGTCTCGAAAAGAAACCCCTTCGCGGGACCCGCCAGTTACCTATCGCGCCCATCCATAGACACCGAGATAAGCAAACGCATAAAGCGCAGTATGAAGCGTTTGTGTGTTCGTGTGAGAGAGTAATGAAAAAAAATAACAGTTGGCTCTTGTCAAGCGCGAAGCAGATTACGAATCAAGAAAAGCAGCCCGCGTACTAGCGAGCATGCGCGCTTCTACTACAACCTAGTGCCGTCGATGCGTTAGTCGCGTTCCGCGATTTTGATAACTTTCGTTTTAGTTTACGTGAGCGACTCGAGACGTTATTATACTCGAACGGGGAAAGGTTGCGTGCCCGATTATGCTCGGCGGAGATCGTCTCATCTTTTCCCCGTCACCCCCTCTCCTCCCCCTCCACAGACATACATACTCGCGTCGTGCGTGATCTTTCAGAGACCCCCCCATCCACAAAGTGTGCAGCGAATGTTTATCGCCCCCGAGTCGTGGTTCCCTGAGGCGGTCGCTGGCTCCACCGCGATATCTCGGTGGCCCGTTCGCTTTCGCGGAGGAACATGTAAAATGCAAAAAGCAGAGGTAGCGAGAGATACGCATTATGCCGCAATCTAGCCGAGGCCCGTTGCGCCTCGAGACCCCGTTACTCCGGGAGGGCGAGGGAAGGGGGGGATCGTGAGGCGCTTACCTGATCCGTCGGGCCGTGCAGTGGCCGCGCTGGCGGATAACCCACCGGGCTAACCTCCATCTGTAATCCGCGTGCCATAGCTATTCCGCGCTTCGCGTGCCACATGCGTGCGCGCAGTCCCGAATGTGTTCCTTTGTGGTTGTGTTCTTTTATTTTTTCCTTTCCTCTTTCGCTTCTTCAGTTGGCATTCGGCGCTTCCCATCGTGCCCCAGTCCCTCCCTACGTCAGCGCCGTGAGCGTCGCGCCCTCTTGTGGCCCGATCTGGCCGCAGGCTATCGTCGTGCCTCAGCGATTGAGGGCCGCAGGCAGCCGGCCCCGGTGATTGAATTGAGAAAGGCGTGCCACATACCCCATTCGGAACGACAAACATCGCGCCATTAGCCCGGCACAGTTATCGGATCGAAGCCGCATCGGAATTGGGGGGAGGAGGGGGGGGGGCAAGGGCCCGGGTGCAATAGCAGGAAATGTTTGAACAGATTCGCTCCAAAACCGCAATTGCTCCTTGCGTCTCGTTGGTGGGGAATCGATGGTCGATTTGAAGCCGCGATATATCGCTTGAGCAAGAAGAAGCGGAAAAACTTTTCAGGCCGAGAGCGAATCAGAAAAGCGCTGCCGACAAACATGACGTGTCAAACTCTATCCGCCTTTGGTATACAATCTGCTATGTAACAATCCCGTCTTGTGAAGCTATGTGGGTGGTGGCACCGTAAAACGCAGGCAGGCTTATCGTCGTAGCAGCTGCATAATCCAATACGATGCGAAGCGCGTTCTAGACCTTCAGTTTCTCATCGGTGTTCTCGGCCTGTCGTTCAAGCCAACTTGCCGGAAACGCACCCGGTGGAATCAGATTTTGACGATATGCCATACATAGTCAGCCTAAATTTTTTCGCAGTATTGGTCAACCGCCGCCTCTTTCAACGCAGCGCGTCCGCACAACACGCTCGTCACTATATGTGCAGTCGGCCTCTGACCCCCAGGGGCAGCAATTCAGCCAGCATGACACGCTCCCTCCTTTATTCTGCGCGGCTATATAATCGAATCGCTCCACGCGGTGTCCCTCTATACTTGTTTTGGTCCCCTTCCGTCCTCTTCCGCTTTTTCTTCTCCCGTTCCGTAACACGCGCATATATAGCACGTGCGCGCACAAACACGGACACACAAGCAAGCGCATTCGCGCCACTTCCGGCCCGCAACTTCCGATGCGCGCACCCCCGTCACACAACCCATTATGCGACGCGCGCGAAGAGGAAGAAGCGCGACACGTGCATACAATATATACAGTCGCCACACTCGCGTGCGCAGACTTCCGGTCGCGGCCACTTCCGACCGACGTCGTCGCGTAACCGCGAACGTAACGCGTTTAGTTACGCGCTCGTCGTCGACGGCGTCGTCTCTGCTCCTTCGTGTGTTCTTTGCATTCCACTTCGGTCGAGCACGGCAGGCACGTCGCACGGTTGTCTCGGGCACCGACAGCGGCGCTACGGCATTTCACGCGCTTTAAGTACGCAAACAGGAATGCGCATCTCAACACGCGAGCGTGTCTGTGCGTGTGTTCGTCCGAGGAGACGGCGCGATCGAGCGGTCGCACCGGAGCTCGTGGCAAGATGCGCGAACGCGGCCGCTGACGGCGCGCAGGTTGGGGGCATTCGATCTCGCTCTTTCAATCGCGGAATTCTCGCGAGCGCGAACGTCCTCGTTCTCGAGTCTCGCGACTTCAAACATAGCAGGCAATCGGGAATAACGCCAGGCAGCATTCGTGTTCTCTTGTTTTCAATTCGCAAATCGCGCGCGCGCGCGCGCTGTCGCTTATTTTGCATTATAACAAACAAATATAGATGACACTGCCCGCGGACACGCGCGCGCCCGCAGTGAGAGGACACGTGACCTGAGCGTGGAGGTTAAAACGTGCACATGGTAAGTTCTGTCGAGCCGCGAAGCGCGCGTATATGCAGTGGAAAAGGGGCGATTGCAAAAGAGAGCGTAGAATTTGTTTTCTTTTTCTTTTTTTCGAATGCACGAAGCATATCGACGGACTCGTTCGAAGTCACGGGTCAGGCGCGGCACGCCGTCCACTTTCCAGCGGTCGGAGGTCGCCCGCGCGTGCAAATAAAGAACGCCCGGACTCGCGAGACGGACGGTGTGCTATTTGATGCCGAGAGAGAGAGAAGGGGAAAGAAGCAGCTACACCTGTGCCGAAGGAAACTGCGGTTCAGGAGAGGATTGAAGGGAAAGTGCAACTGTGCAAGGAAATTGTTGCGGCAAAAGAAAAAAAAAAGATACCTGCACAGCCGCTAGAGCGTTCACTTACAAATGGCCTAGCCTGTTTCGTAGGAAACCACGTTTGAACCATCAGCGGCACTGTTGTCGAGGGAACGAAAGGAGTGAACAACGGAGAGAAAGCGTCGTTTGCAGGGGTGCAGAGTTTTGGCGGAAGGAGTAATTCTGGGGAGACTAAAGCGGGACCCCAGAAGACGCCCATGTAGCGACAAGGACTGAACTATGTGGCCCGTTACCCAGCGGCTCATCGTTGCCGCCGCCCCGGAGAGCGATTCTTGACAGCCCCGACAAAGCTGCGGGACCTTAGTTTCGTTTTCTCTATACGTCGTCTTTCCTTCTCCGAGACTCCTCCCTCACCCTTACTTTCTTTCTTCTTGTTATTATTGTTATTGCAGTAGGGCCTAACGTCAGTAGGCGCTTCTTTCACGAAACGGCCGAAACAATCGGGCTGCAGGAACGGGAACACGCGGCATACGCAGCAAAAGAAACACTCGTTTTCTGTTAGAGTCTACGCAGTCGTCTTTCCGCGAGCTTCTTTCCACGACGGACGAAAGGTCCTGGTATAGTGTATGTATTTATGTACGCACGGCACAAAAAGAAAAAAAAAGAAGGGGCGCAGGGAACGTGTGCGTACGTTCGAGGAGCGCGCACACGATACGAAGACGTGGCCGCGGAAGAGACACTGCGTTTGCTCGTTCCTGTCAGCTTCAGCGCGACCGCCCGCGGTTAGCGCGCAATCGCCGAAACGCGACGCGGAGCCCCAGCCAGCCCGGTGATTAGCGCGGCTCGCGCGCACGCTGCAGGGGTCGCAGCTCGCTCAGCCGGCCGGGGCAGGGTCGACCGCCGCCAGAGGTCTTCTCCATGGCGCGCGCGGGCCAGAAGGGCGACCCGGAAGGTTGCGGGCCGCTTTCCTCAGCCGCCGCGCGGCGCGCCGATTGCGGTCCAGGAAGTGGCTTCGTAGAAGGCCCGTAGCGAGACGAGAGCCAGCGGAGAGCGTCGGCGTCGCGTCTTCGGGCGCGAAGACGTCCCGCGGTGCCGAAGGGGCGCTATTCCTGCGGCACGCGACGACAGGGGCGAAGCTATAGGTGGCAACCCCAGCGGGGGTGGCTTGCGCACTTCGTGCAGCCGGGAAAAGAGGTTTCTTTTGCCAGAGCGCAAAGAAGGGGGTCTCCGGGGGCGGCAAAACCGAACAGGACTTCTTGAAATAAAGTTTATCCTCTGTCTCCTTCCTCTGTAGCGCTCTCCAGTTTTCAGGTTTTGCTAGCTTCCTATTCGCTGACGTCAGGAAGACTCTCGACGTCCAGTACTGGCGGGCGGGAGCAGGATAGGTGGGGGGATCGAATCTCGGTTTAGGCAGCACGTATTATTTGTTCACGCAACTCTTACTGCTATTAGGAATTTCGGTCAGGCAAGCGTCAGTCGACAGGCGATGGTTGTTTGGTTGCTCCAAAGCAAGCAGGAACTTATGCGTTAACAGCCCCTTCACTGATCGCATCTCTTCTGTCGTTTCCTTGGCACCTTGAATTCGATCGAGGTTTCGAGCCAGCGCTGCTCCTTACCTTGCCAGCTGCACTATATTGCTGCACTTTTTTCTCAATGTACAGCTTTGTGAAGCAGGAAATTGAGCAGCATTCGAGCAATCTACAAAAAGAAAAGCTTGAATTCAGAAATGTTTTTTTTTCTTCTTACATTTCATCGTTTGACTATAAGGTACAAAGCTAAACATCGAATCGACATTCATGCAATGATCACCGAGGAAGCTTTTTTGCCTAAGAAACTGCCCTGTGTTTCTGCCGACGGATTCTCGTCATATCTCCTCTTCTGTTTTTTTTTTCTTTTATTCATCGTTTCTGGCTTTTTCACTTCCCCCAGAGCCGAGTAGCCAACCGGACAGTTACTCCAGTTACTTTTCTCTCTCTGTGCACCCTGTGTTACACTTTCTTCATTCCAGCGCCATAAACGAGAACAATCGGTAGTCTCGAGTGCGTGTATACCACGCGTTTCCACGCATATTGACATGCCCACTTCCCCTTTCCCTTCTTCACCAGTCGTCGGAGTAACCGGAGCGCCCTGTCAAGAAGCGACCTCGCTGCTTGCGCGTGTCCCGTTGTCGGAACGTGAACGCCGTCGATCCTGTGCACGCGAGGCCCAGTTGTCCGCGCGCGTGCAGCAACCAACCGCGTTGACGCGACGAGGGCTTGCGTGACTGCGGCGCGCCGATCCTGCTGCGGTGTGCGCGACGTCTCCCACCGCCGCCCCCTCCCCACTCGAATCGCCGCAGGTCGCCGCCGTTCGTTTTGACGGACACGACCGCAATGAGGGGACATAGCAGGAAGCGCGCGGCTTCCTGTTGCTGGCAGTGAGAAGTGTCGGCGCTTTTCGGCGGGAGGACAGCGCCCGCCTAAAAACGCGCCACGCGACGAGCGAGATTCCTGCGCTCTTGCGTAACTCTTAGAATAACCCTTATTTGTTCTCCTTTCTTCCTACTTACTGAGTTACACATGGAAAAAAAAGAAAGGTGTGCCTTGCGCCTGGGCGAATCGCACACGCGGAACAGAACGTAAGCTATCAGTGATAGGCCGCTGCAACGGTATACCTACGTATTAACACTGTCGTTCCGAAGTGATAGAGACACAGGAGAGACACATTTTGACTACCTAGGTCTCCCTAATTTCCACCTGCACGCTAGGCCAGGGTTCTGCATTCCGCACCCATCGGAATTCAGGCGGGAGTCGAACCCGCGGTATCGCGCTGCCGCACCACAACGCCGTAGCCACCGAGCCACGCGCCAAAGCAGGTAGAGTAGAGGGAAAGGAAGGGGGCGAAGTTAAGCAGCTATAGGCCTCGCGCTCCCGGTTGGCTGTTGTACACGTGAGAACAGGGAGAAAGAAACAAACATAATGCAGAAGAAAGAGGCAGTGAACTGTGAACGCGCTTTGAGAGTGACACATTCCCAACGCTGATAACCCCTTAACCAATGAGGAGACCGAGAAAAGTCGGCAAACGATGTCGATGAGCGGCCGTGCGCAACAAACCTGGCCATTGAGTCGTTCACGCGAGATTTGTGCCGTATAGTACGTGAGTGCACGTTAACCAGTAGCAGTCCGTGCATCAATGAGACCCCGATATACAGACGTACGCCGGCGGTATACACGTGGCTTGGCGAGTGCACTGCGGACGTATAGTTGTATGCCGCATACGACATCTGTCTGCAATAGGCTTTGGGATATAATCCGCACGCTGCTTTCTTTGAATGGGTCGACGGCGACGCTCGCACCCGGTGCCCGCCCCCTCCCACAATACAGTCGTCCAAGCCGCTTCCTCGTCAAGCCGAGCGGCTAATGAGAACGCCAGGGAGGCCGCGCGCCCCGCGCGCAGCCGCAAATAGCTCCATCAAGAAAGGGCCCTCGGGAATGCGCGCGCGGCAGGCGAGTCCTTCAACGCGCAGTGGATGTATATACATGGTGGACACGGAGTTATTACAATTGTTCGGCGAGCGAATGTTCTCGGTTAACTCGCCGCTTACATTACGGGCGCTGCGCGGACCCGCGCGCGCGCGCGTTGTGTCGCCGAACTGTGACGCGAGCGCGCGTTCTTGCGTGCCGCGCGCTTTTCGCCTGTCATCGCGTAGCACGAATGAGAAAACTGGGACGACGAGGAAAGCGTGTGACTGCGGGGACTGCCTGTGTATGTGATGGGTTTGTCGCGCGGCTGTCTTTCGATTGTGCTGTATACAGCGCGCGTACATCCGTGTCGCGAATGCCTGATCTGATTATCTCGTGTCGAGCACTGCGTGCCGAGCCCACCTGTCTCGACGAAGAAATAAGCGCAGCGAAAGGCCTCTGCGTTTCCTGACGATAATCAGCGAGTTTATAACGCTTTCGGTCTCGCAGTGAACACGACTCAGCGCCGTGGTCGTGCACGAACGTAATCAACGTCGCACGTAATCGCGAAGTCAGTGCGACGAACAAAAATGGCTTTGATGGGAAGTGAAACGACGCCGCCATGATGGTCTGTCGATACGAATCGGTGTTTGTATACCGCCAAGGCGGCGTTTAAAACCTGCAGACGAACCACCATATGGTCGCATATACAGAAGTACATACATATTTGCTTAGCTGGACTGGCGTTGCACCACACCCAGCATGATCGAACGACAAGTGAAAAGGGGTATTTACTGCCATTTCAGTGAGCGATATGATGTTCCCATTAAGAGCCAAGATTTTTTTTTTATTTCACTATATGCCATCGCCCTACTCACTGAAATTAAGGAGTCTGCATATACGAGCTTCAAACAGACTGATACGGAAACAAGCTATGATAGTTTGCTGCTGCATCAGTCTGTTGTCGCAAGAGACGTGTATACGGCCGAATTTGCGCACCAGGAGAGATAGACAGTAATGGAGGAAAGTTAGCGAATAGGCTTTTGGGGCACATGTCTCCTGTGTGCGGCTTTATGGGATGGTCGTTGGAAGCCAGAAATACAAACATTAAACAAATTCGGATCATATGCATTGCCTTTTGTTCCCATGATGGGACTGGACAGCCGCATTGGCTGTGAGCGCAGACAACTGCGCCAGATTTCCTCCCATCGTTCTCAGTATGAAAACTCTGTGATTGAGTGGACCCAGAACAGCGCCCCCGTAAGCGTTACAGATACACCGTGCGCCATACCATCTATAGATACTCTTTAGATGACCACCATGAGTATGTTTCTTAGCGCCATTAAAAGCGGTGAGTGCAGGTATTTCATGATTGCAGAAGTAGTCATATTCTTTCCGAGGCAACTTCTTAACTGAAGTCACTGACTGTAAGCGAAAACTTATTTGTTCCTCTTTTCTTTCTTCTTTCTTTCAAGAAACGGTGGTGATTGTGGTAGCGGTTCTGATCATATCGGTAACTGCAGGGCTAGTTTAACCTGGCAATCTAAGCCCGCTATTGCTCCGCCTTAACGTCTCCTGCGTTGTCTATGAGGCACGTATGAATCACGAAACGTTCACTAAACCACGCAAAAATAAAGAAAGAAGACGAAGAAGAAGAAGCAAGCCTGTTTCCCTTTTTAATGCAAGTTTATGACAACCGTCTGAGGAGGCGGGGACGTAGCTGTATAAGAGCCCTTCATTGCTTTGCTTCACGACTTTCTTTCTTCTTCTTTTTTTTTTGCCCAAGGACATAAGCTGAGCTCCAAAACCTCACTACAATAAAACTAGAATTGCAGCTTCTGCACAATTGCAAGTCCTGCTCTGATGCAAGCATTCAGCAATCGCATCTATATAGCGTCCAGCAGGAAATCCTCACTGCGTCGCGTGCTGTCTGTTCTGTTGCAAACGTGCCCAGCTGTCGCGCTCATGGCGTCCTCGTATATGTGTCGGCAGCGGCTGCCATTGCCGTCTGTATAACGGCGCACTTAGTTACTCCGAAGACATAAAAGCGCTCCTTGCACCCCGCGGGCCATGTGTATAGCTTTAACGACCGTGCTAAGTAGCAGTAAATACGCAGCCGCCTCCAGTGCAGAGAGTGTCTCCCGTCGCCTTTGTTTAATAACTCGAATGCGTCATGGCTCGTTGTACAGTGGGGGTTGTATAACAGATGCTAAAAGATAAAATGAGATCTCTGCGGGCATGCAGTAAACTTGGGACAGAATCCATTGCTGCGTCACTTACTATATAACGGGTCCTCCCTTCCCCGAGGCATACTGGCTGACAGGATTGAGCTTGCAGTAAGCCCCTCCCCCTGACCCCTCCGCTTCTGAAACAGCTCACTTTGTGTATCATACAAAATTCGACTTAGGCAAGAATAAAGCAGAGAAAACAAGTAATCGTTTAACCGTTTGCCCGACATCTCGCTTTCTCCGCTTCAAAGTTGCAATGTTTGTTGTTATCTCCAATCTGTTTTGCTACTTCTTTTAGAAGTTACAGACACTTCTTGAACTTCAGTATAAACAAAACACTATGAACACCGGTAGAAAGCGTAGGTCCCTCTCATTATATTTTCTCTCGTCTTCATTTTCTCACATAACGCGGTGAGCAGAGTGCCTAACATTTACAACAGCACCACCACCCTTCTCAGTTCCTGCCTCTCCGAGGTGCCAACGGATCGACACCGCATGTCGGCGAACCGATCAGGCCAAGAATGCGAATTACGTTCGCTCTCCGCCGAGGCGCCAAGGCCGGTGCGCCACTCTCTAGGTCGTCGTCGCCGTATAGCGCACACGACAGCGCCAAAAGCGCCGTTGTTTCGTTTACCCCCGCAGCCGTCATTTGTTCCGCCACGTTCCTGGAAAGTATCGGTTTCCATTGCCGCCGTGCGGCGCGCTCTGTAGCGGCCACCGGAAGCACCCGTCGTTAGACCCGGTTGATTTTCGACGTGGTCGCTCCCGAGGGCGTTTGCGGCCGCACCACTGATATCGCGCCAAGTGCCCCAACGGGGCTCAAATAACCGCAGCGAGCGATACTTTTTTCTTTGGCTTTCGCTTAAACTGTTCGTTGCGAAGTTGGCGAAGTGGCACGTGGGAAAGTTTCGCGGGCGAACGTGTTACCTGTGCTGCCAATGGGGTTCGGACACATGCATGCCAGCGCGAAGAGAGCATTTCCGTTTGTGGTGTTAGCACACTCGCGAACACCCGCGTCGTCAAGCGGCGATCTATCACTGTAAAGCGTGTCAAATCCTTAAATGAGCAGCGTCTTCATGTTAAACAAGTACGCGCGTTGATCTCTCTACTTCTCCACCTAAGGAACAAAAATGCAGGGAGAGAGAGAGAGAAGGCAAACTTGAATGGGCTCCGCAAGTGTAGACCTACAAATTTAGTGCACTCCTACATGCATATGCGTCTTGTCTCCATTTTTGTCACTCGTTGATTTCTGTGTTCCAACCTGATTAATCATATCAGGCGATATATGGAGTACTAATCGAACATTCTGCCACGTTGCCCAGCCATGTTGCCGCCTCCGTTATCAGATATGTAGTTGCAAGCGGTCATTTAAAGCTAGGCATTGTGAAACTGCACTGTATAAGCGTTCATTCCCTCCTTTGTTCCTTCTTATTGTCTAACAAGTCATGTCTTCATGAATGAACAAATATATCCGTGAATCCGACCGCTCAACCGATATATCCGCTTTGAGCGCTCGCGGCCTCGTAACAGATAACGACGAACCATCACAGCAGGCCGAGTAACACTTTGGGTCTTCAACCGCTCGTTGAATGCCGTTTAGGTGTGCGCGCTCAGTACTGGTAAAGCGGGTCAGGGTCCTTCGAAGCGCGCTCCTCTCAGATCGCCTTTCTTCGCACGGCCCGGCCCAGGCACTCCAGGATTTGACTTCGTAAGCAGCCTTTGGCTTTGCCCACGGATTTACCACTGAGGAAAAAAAAAAGTCGCGAAGACGATCGGTACAGAGGCCACGACGTGTCTCGTATCACGCTGCAGATTCTGCTGCCTCATCCTTCGATGATACAGCAGAATCAGCGCCGTTGTAATCTGACACGACCTTGCCCACAAGTACGCCGCCGCGGCACGCCCGTCTTGGGGCACGGCGTTCGCATAAGCTCCGCATCTTCTCCGCCAGACCGCTTCGTGCCCACCAAGAGTTGCGTCAAGGGGTTGCAACTTTATTTTCCTTTTTTTTTTTTTCTGCAACGGACGCATCTAGCTCACACGCCCCTTCGCAGCGAACAATCCATTGTACTGAAGGATTACGCGGGGCGAGCCCACTGAAGCGTGGTGTCGCGCGTCGGTTATACCGATTCTTTAACAGCTACCGAGTTGAAATCCCTTTTCTCCCATACCCGAAATCTCGTAACGCCAACGGGACGCAACGCGGCGCTGTTGCGCATGCGAATAACACCTCGACGGCGCCCTATAGCCGTTACGTGGAAAAGAAACGAACCGCCTAAGCAACCCACGAAGAGGAAGGTGGGCAGTCAAATCGGCGAGCCCTGTATGCAGAAGAACGCCTCCGCCGCTTTGTGCGCGCCGGTCGTGTTTACTAAGCAGGCGGCGGTTGTCGCTCAATGCGGATTACTTATACCGGCATCCCGTTTCGCAACTCGAGAAGTGGGCACCGTTCTCCTTTCGAGCGCACACACGGCGAAGGACACGTCAGTCAAAAACGAAAAAAACGCGCGGTGCGAGAAAACGAAGTCACTTTCGGCGTTACCCACAGCTCACGCGCGGCGGCAGCCATAGCGCGCGCGCGCATTACATTGGCCGTAGACGGAGGTGCAGCACAGACAGCGCACAGACACGACGAAACAAACAACGTCGGGGATTGGGGCTCCGTTCTTTGATCGCCAGCGGGCTGCCGTCCGTGTACACAACAAGCGACCGGGCCCACGGACGATTACACTATCCTGCCCGACCAAAGCTCCTCCGGTTGCATCGCGGCGTCGCCGATCGTCCGACAAGTCGACGTCCAGGGACTACTAGCACAATGGGGCTTTCGATTATGCGAACCTCTTCGATGGCCCGGCTAACGCCCGATTGTGTTGACGCTGAACTCGCGAAACCGGCCTTCCGTCCGCTGTGTAAGCTCGAACCACACACACGCGTATACGAGCGCGCTTGCGCGCGCGCCCATCAAACGCGGTGGCACGCCTTGGCGCCGCTGCGCGCGCGCGGCGCGTCATGGGGGCACGCTGGCGTCCATATAGTTGCGGGGAGGCGAACTTCGCCGTCGCCCCTGGCCGCCAAGGTTTTTCTCGCGCGTGCGCCGGAACCGCACCCTGTGGTGCTTAAGGGTACACGTTATTTTGCTCGTGCGTTGCCGGACCGCAGAGAAAGCTGTGGGCGCACCGGCGGCCGTTTCTTTCTTATTTTTTTTTTCTCTCGCGTGATCTTCGGCGCGTGCAAACAAGCTTCCTGACGTCCCTGTTTGATGCTTTGAAAAACGATAGGGCGTGCAGTCGCTGGATGCCCGAGGACCACGGACGAGAAAACGCGTGTTTGTAAGCCATTATGCTCGTGGATTCAAGCTGGGAACGACGGAAGCCGTTACCTGGCTGGAGACTGAATTCACGCGGCGGAAATTATGATAGCGAGAAACTTACAAACACGTCACTGTTCTGACGAAGGCGCTAATCGAACGTTTGCGTAAGTCTCAGGTAAAATGTAAAAGAAAGATAAGAGGATTACGCAGAAAGGAAGAAAACACAGAAACGAGGCATGCATCGGCAAGGTGAGCTTGGAATGATTGGAAGCGGTGCTAGCTGTGACAAGAATGGCGGAGGCCTGTTTCTCGTCGTAAGACATTCCTTAGCCCGTGACGAAGCGTACTGGCCAAACGCTGTGGCAAAAGAAAAAAGAATAATAAAACGACTGCTGCTCGCGAGATTGTAAAGTCTGCTGCGTCCTGTTTCCAGGGCTAAACGAATTAACAGAAAATGTTTCCAATGCGCTATGGGTGGTTGTAAGTGCATCGTGCAAGCGTAAATTTCTTTAGATTGTTTCAAAAGCCCAATCGACAGATTGAGCTTATAAACTGTAATCTAATCTAAAGATGGAGCTCAATTTCGAACTCTTAAAAATTTAGGTTACAACTTACGACACAACCCCACTCGCGAGAGAAAAAAAAAGAAAGGTTGCGTCGTGTTCTTCTGATCTCTCACAGCGTTGCCAACTTCCACCGTCCTGCACCAGAAGGCGGCATTCATAACCCCCCGAAGTTTGTTGCTGTAGTACAATGCGGTGGTCTGAGCAAATCGTTCCTCACGGCCAACATGCCCCCATTGTGCGTGTATTTCACACTGTTTCTTCTTCGTCTCTCCGAGCACAACGCTGAAGTTGCTGTGACCGAGGAAGTCGCGCGTGTACTCACACTGCAGCAATAGAGCGGGTCAATCTCGCCATATAACAACGCACGCGACTATTGTTGGCAAACGCCATCTATCCTGCTATATATGTATACGTTGTAGAATTACTCAGATCCGCCCTGCGAAAATCGTCTGTTGAACGCGCTCTCGGACAGGCGAGAAACACGAACGTGACGTCCGCCGCATTTCCTCGATTTTCTTTCTGTATCGATTTTTTTTTCGAACTCCAGCTTCACGCATGACTGCTAGCGATGATGCAAGTCGGTCGATCGGAAACCGACACCGCGAAGCCGAAAGCCGCAATGCGACGAGTGGCGCGCATAACAACTATTGCAGCCGGTCAGCAGGCAGGAAGGCAGGCAGGCAGGCATTATTCGGCTTCGCATCCTCTCACAAGGCCAGTGGGGCGCAATTTTTCTTCGCGGACCAGTTACTTCTTCAGCTCTTCAGAATTCTCACTCAGAAAAGAAATAAAGGACAGAGAGAAAATACAAACAGTGAGAACGAAAGCTGGACTGCCTCTCTGAACTTGCCGATCAAGTCAAACTGCAGAGCGAAAAAGAAAAATGCACGACGAAAGAAAAAAAGAACAAAAGGAAGGAGGGAAGAAAGATGAAAGAGTGACGCCCGATTCTGTGGCCACGCGTCTTTCTTTTTTCTGGGTCGCGGCGCCGTCGACGGGGGGTGACGCAGATGTGGAAAGACGGCCCACGTGACTTCGCTTCTCGGTGGAAAAGTGTTTCGTGCGCCGGTCATAGCTGCGGGAAGAAAATCTTGCTCGCCATCTTCTGTTACATATACTGGCCGAGTCGTCGCTGGAAGATATCCAGGACAAGCGTCGACATCGCAACCGCATACAGCAAGGATTTCGCTTCCGAATCATTCCTTTATTTGTCATTTTCTTGTTCAGTGTCTGCGGCGACGCCCACTGCAAGGAACGGATAATACGAGAGCTCCGATCACTCGACGCGTTAACTGGCTATCGGGCCTGCGTTGCACGACGAAGCGCGTGCCGCATCGAATCGTAAACAGTTTATGGACGCGGTTCGAATAACGCCGCCGCTCTTTATGTGAGAATCGCTGGCACGTTTCTCCAGAATTGCTAACTTCAGTGTAAGCGACGCCGATGTGACATTCAGGGCTCTGTCTCGTGCACTTAGTGCAAGATATTGTCGCAAGCGACTTCATCACGCGCTGATCACCAGCATAAAAGTCGTCATTCCTCTTCGCAACAGTATAATCCGTTCTTTGATCCGTTTATATGTCCAAGACTGCATAGTTCCGAATGGAACCCCCTTCCTTGCTCCATCGCTTGCATCGATGGCGCATCGTCGTTGAAGACTGCTAATGGTGAACTCTTTTCGGAATAACCTGCACCATATAACTGAGTCACTTGTTAATAAAGTATTCGTCGGAGTACTTGTTAAAGTCGCTGTTTAAGGTATTTCGTATGTATTAAAGTAAAAGTTGGTATTGGCAGCAGTTGCAGCAGTTAGCTTAGTAGCCAAACAAATTTCTAGTTACGTTACGTACTTGTGAGGGAGGGGATGCTGAGACTGAAATATGAAAGCGGTAGTAAGGGAGAACGAGTGCGCGCCTGCTCGTACTAAATACACGGGCAAGAACGTTCGCACTAATAACAACAGCAATAATAGTGATTGACCGTTGTTTACGTATATCGTTTCTAGAGTGTCAGTGTGTTTTTTTTTTTTCCTTTAATTATGACAAAATTCACGTGGAAAAGACTACTCCTCGTTGGCAGGTTAACCAAAGAACGGCAGCGCGGCAGCACTGAAGAACACTCAGTTATTGTGATTCAGCGACCACATTCCACACGTATTCATGAACAAACACAGCAGCCAGGGTGGGAAGAAGAAATCTCCGCACGGATTCGCAGTAATGCGACTTCTTTTGGTGGCATTTATTGAGCGGAGGGTAGACCACGACGTGAAGCAGAGAGAGGTACACTTGCGAGAAAGATGGAGCATTTAGGCGAGCGCGTAAACGAAAAAGTTAAAGAAAAAGTAAAAGCAGGGAATAAGGAGGAAGACTCTAGAGGGGGTAGATGAAGTATCATGCGACGAAAGAGATCAAAGAGTTTGACTAATCTCGCGTGCCACGTTGATGACGAGAACTCACGAGGTAGGAGACAGATTTCAGTCGGCGCAGGGGAGAGGCGCCTGGCGGCCGCCCGACATAGACCGCGATAAAAACCTTGCACCGCGATCATTCACTTCGTCGGCGATCGTATCCGACTTATTAGGCTCGCCAGTCGCGGTCCTATAATGCAACGGCCAACCTAAACTAGCACGCACGCACGCACCAAACTTCGGCGTATCCGTTTTGGTTCCTTCCCCTGCGTCGTTCATACGCATTATACTGATTTCGTTTTCCGTGCGCTAACGCAAAGAGAAGCCTTTACACTTGCGTGGAAAGAAAAAAACAGTACACAAGTTGATTGCGATGAAGGAAGGTGGGGGGGGGGGGGGGGGGGTTGTGCTGCCTACCCCACCCGCCGGCTGTCGTTATCTTCGCTTCTGCCTCGTTCGCGTATTGCGCAACTTTGTGGCCAGCTGCGGCTGGTTTGCTTCGTCGCATGCTTCGAGAGGGTCACGTGAGTATAGATGGGCTGCCAGTTGGCCGGAGGTGATAGTTAGGAAACAGGTTAGGCTTGGTCTTTCTGGAACGTTCGCCACGCGATTGCTCCAGTTCCCGATTTCTCGTTTTCGCTCCGTCCGGTTCTCCGTCCACACAGGGGCAGTGGGGAAACGGTTCGAGCTGGCCCGGGGCACAGCAGAGGCGGCAGTGAGGGTCACGAAGCATTCCACCGGTCGCTTGCGGCGGTGGTCGCGTTATCTTTACGCTGCCCGCGGAACTCATTGTCGGCGCGGAGGAAAACGTACATACTGGTGCGCTTACGGGTGGCGAGTGCAGACTACGTACCGTGTTCTCTCACGATTTACCCAACGAATTGTCATGCGATGGTCATATGTCAGTTTTGTATCGATGAAGCGTGATCCGCTGACAGTCGGCAACGTAAAGAATGTTTATGAATGTTGTGCCGGTAAATTATCGACGCATAGAAGGTAGAATTAAAATGGTGAGGAAATGCATAAATAACACGGCTTCAGTAAGCATATCAGGAGGACTGAGGACAGCATTCTGTACAAAACTTTCTTACCGAATTTCAACTGGCAAATCTAAAATATCTGTATTTATTCGCAATGCTTCGTTGCGATAAATTTTGCGGCGTTGGACTTATGCATACTTTTGTATTTAGTGAAGCAGTGCCTTGCTGGGCGAATATGAGCGCTGTTCGTTTCTTTCTTCTTCTTTTTTGCGAATTGTCGAATACAGAGAGGCCGCGTGTTTATTTTTGTATTGTTGATTATTATTGTATTTCGTATTTATTTACAATACTGCCAATATATTGCGAGATCATAGCAGGCGGGACACAGAATGAAGTACAGCACCAAGTCATGAATAAAAACAGGCGAATGTACATTATGCAGTGTTCAAGCGTAACATAACGCTGAGCGAAAATATTGAAACATAATCATTGTTGAGAAAGAACTACATTGACAATAATAAAAAAAGATACAACAGAGATATACGAACAGTATTAGAAGATAAACTTGGGCGAGTTTGTGGTGATTCATGTTTCGGAAATTAACAACGCAAAACAGACAAGGACGAAGGAAAAGGAGAACACGACACTGGCGCTATGTCACGTGTTCTTTTCCTTTGTCCTTGTCTGTCTTGCGCTGTTAATTTCCGAAACATATACGAATGGCATAATTTAACGCGTCATAAAATAGGAGATCGTGAGTTGTATAAAAAAAAAGGGGCCGGTTGCGTGCGTATAAACACGGCAGTCGGACCTATAGCGATTTCTTTGTGAGCACTGTAGCAGTGACTGCGCAAGGAGCGGCCGGAAAAGAACCGCCGCAGCGTAACCGTCGCAGTCCGCGCTCGCCGTTCTCGTCGCATTGCCGGCTCATTCTCTTCGGAGGCGATGGGAATGGGGGCTCGTTCACACGTATACAGTGTGCACATACCAGCGCAGCTATGCGAGCGGCGCGCCACGGAAAAGACACCTCCTTCGCTTTTCGCACTGTCAAGCCGCAGTGGTGCTGCAGGCGCACACTTATTACTGCGAAGCGAAGTCGCCAGTCATCGGTGGCGCAAGCATGGCGAAATCGCCGTTCGGTAAACCAACCGGCCGCGGTGACAACGTTGTCTTTCGAGTACAGTACAACCGACAGAGCAAGACATGGCGGGACCATGGTTAACATCCCTGTTTTTAATCTATCTATCTATCTATCTATCTATCTATCTATCTATCTATCTATCTATCTATCTATCTATCTATCTATCTATCTATCTATCTATCTATCTATCTGTCTATCTATCTATCTATCTATCTATCTATCTATCTATCTATCTATCTATCTATCTATCTATCTATCTATCTATCTATCTATCTATCTATCTATCTATCTATCTATCTATCTATCTATGCTGTTTATGCCGTTTACAAAGTTGCAAGGCCCACAAGTTTCCCATAATTATCGAAAAGTTTACAAGAATCATAGTGACGCTTCTGCCAAGTGATGTTCGTTTGGGCCTTGCAACGAGCTTCTGGACCGTGACGAGCGTAGTGATCCGAGACGCAAGTATCAAGTATGCTGCCGAGACTGGGCCGAAAAAAAAAAAATAAAAGGAAATGAACAGATGGAAATGTATGTATTACCTTGCATGTTGTGAATGATGCAGTTCTTTAAACTTGTGCTCAGAAAGATACCGCATAAATAGGCGTACTACGGGAACCACTGTTATGACTTTATGGTTCTGGAGACCCGTCTTTATATATATATATATATATATATATATATATATATATATATCAGCCTGTCTGTACCCTATTTGACAAACACACTCACGCACACAAGAAGAAAAAGAGAGAAAGGTGTTAGTTCGTAGAAGAAGTGGAAGAAATCAAAGAAAAGTATATGGCCGTTCTGGAAAACTGACCAAGGCCGGGCAGAGGCGCCAAGCCTTCATGGTATACCGAGCCAGCAACACTTAGCAGGTTTCTCAACAGATGTCTATAGGATGCAAGATATACGTGCCCACAGCTCTGACGGTGCCGCTCAGAGCGTTCTTATCATTATTATTTCTTTTCTCGTTTATATGAGGCGGTTATTGAGCCGTTCACCAACCCTCTCTCTGACCGCTCAATGTATTGCGTCCATTTCGTCCTATTTCCAGCCTTTCCCTCTCTATCAAGCCCGGGACTTACTTTCTTCTCTTTATCCAGTTGTGTTTGGTAAATGTTAACACCGAATCACCCTATCCACACTCTCCCCTTCGACATCCTGTGGGGGCCTGCAACGTTCGCAGCCTTCTTTCCTCTCCGCCGCGCAGCCTTCCCGGACCGGTCACGTGATGACCGGTCCAGCGAGGAATGTGGATTAAAGTGCGCGCCTGGCGTGTGTGCAGTGCTCTGCTGCGGCCAAGAAAGGGTCCAGTTATGCGTGGACAGGAAAAAAAAAAAAAGGAGGGGGGAGGGGGGTTAGAGCGCGCCTTGTTAGGCTTAGCGTGTGCCCGCGTTCCTCGAAGGCCAACCGGTGCGCGAGCGCAATGCGCCAAGCGGTTGCAACGTGCACACAACCCCCTCGCCACCGCCACCCCTGGGCGCCCCGGGCCGCCCTGCACGCGCACGGCGAAAGAGCCTGCGCGTCCTTCGGAACCGGACCACCTTCGGAAACCCGCGCGAACCGTTAGCGCCCGCGCTCATTATCGAATCAGGGAATCTAGGCCTCTCTCGTCGACAGTCGGCGGCGGCAACGGCCGCCTAGTGAGACCCGGCTGGATGGGAGAGAAGGAGAGACCTCTTGCCCACTACGTGCTCTTACCACACACGGTTGCAGATTGCCGACGCCATAGCGCCGTCGTTGTGTGCTGTGTATGCTGCTGCAACAGATGCCTCGGGGCGTACGGCGAAACAAAGGCCATACAGGGTGGCCCGCGGGCCAATGTAAGAAGAGAGTGCCGTTGTGCCTCTTGATCTGAGCGAGCTTAGAGCCACGATGCCCTCGGGCAGTTGCGGTGCGAATTTCGCGCGGTTATTGTTGTTACGGCGCGATGTAGTCAGTCGCGCGCGGTTTCCTTGTCTGCAGCAAATAATTGACCAAAGGATGAGTGAAACAGCTGATGTGAAGAAACAAGCGTGTGAATAATTGATTAGGCAACAGGCTGCTTCGTTAACGCGTGAGGCAGTCAATAAGCGCGGAGTGTTTTATAATAGCGTTTGTCTCCTTATGTACCTTAAACGCAAGCACATTTGAGAGACGTTACGGTGCGCGTCCCTCCAATACTTTTAGTTTAACGTGTGGTAACGCAAACGCAAGTAATACGTTGGAAGACAGGGCGCCGTCTGGTGCCTCGTGCCAAACTTATCCATGCAAGCCAAGACAATCCGTTAGCAACTATCCTGCACTCTTACACTCTAAGAAAAGTTTACACCCTTTGGAGTGTATATTTGCCACGCAACAATAATCGTCATCTGTCTTGCCCGCATTTCCCTTCTTGAAAAAGCCGCGCTCGTTACTTTCCTGTCGGGAATGCTATGTCATGCTAATAACGCGCATGCCGTTCGTTACTGGAAAGTACCGGGCTCGCCGCGTTAACGAAAGGAAATGCGGACAAGACAGATGACGATTATCGTTGTGTGGCAAGATACAACTCAAAGGGGGTAACTTTGTTTTACACTCTAAAAACAGTTGCACCCTTTGGGGTGTATATTTGTCCCACAACAATAACCGTCATCTGTTTTGCCCGCGTTTCCTTTCTTTAACGTTGCGACCCCGGTACTTTCCAGTCACAAACGGCATGCGCGTTATCAGTGTGACGCAGCATTCTCGACAGGAAAGTAGCGAGCTCCGAGTTTTCAAGAAAGGAAACGCAAGCAAGGCAGATGACGATTATTGTTGTGGGACAAATATACACCCCAAAGAGTACAAACTGTTTTTAGAGTGTAGAGTGTACAGTGTAGACAAAATTACACCCTTTTGTCGTATCTTGCCGCACAACGATAATCGTCATCTGTCTTGTCCGCATTTCCTTTCTTTAACGCAGCGAGCCCGGTACTTCCAAGTCACGAACGGCATACGCGTTATCAGCATGACAGGGCATTCTCGACAAGAAAGTAACGAGCTCAGCGTTTTCAGGAAAGGAAACGCAAGGAAGACAGATGACGATTATCGTTGTGTGGCAAATATACACCCAAAAGGGCGTACACTGGTTTAAGAGTGCGTTGTTTCTAAACCCTTATACGTCGCGGGATCGAATCCCGGCCACGGCGGCCCGCATTTCGATGGGGGCGAAATGCGAAAACACCCGTGTACTTAGATTTAGGTGCACGTTAAAGAACCCCAGGTGGTCGAAATTTCCGAAGTCCTCCACTACGGCGTGCCTCATAATCAGAAAGTGGTTTTGGCACGTAAAACCCCATAATTTTTTCTAAACCCTTATACAAACGTACACCTTTTGGGGTGTACGTTTGCCTCACAACAATATTCGTCGTCTGTCTCGCTTGCGTTTTCTTTCTTGAAAACGCTGCGCTCGTTACTTTCCTGTCGAGAATGCTCTGTCATGCGGATAACGCGCATGCCGTTCGTGACTGGGTAGTATCGGGCTCGCAGCGTTAAAGAAAGGAAATGCGGACAAGGCAGGTGATGATTAACGTTGTGTGGCAAGATACGATTGAAAGGGAGTAATTTTGTTTAAGAGTGTATGCAGACGCGTCTCGTTGTGCGATCTTTATCAAGTTAGACAACGATTCCAAAAGCGCCTAAGCTCTCTCGCATCGGCCGACGTTTAACGGCAGTATAGTCGCTGCAGCGAGGGCCTTGCTCTATAGACCGCAGTATTCCACATTCCAGACATTCCGGAATACAACGTTCGAGTGCGTATAGTGATCGAGACAGAAAATATTAGCTTTGCTATAGAATGAAGACCTCACCTAGCAGCCTGCTCGTATATGGATGCTACTCACGGACACGAGAGTCTCGCATATTGATACCGATGGATATCTATACACGAGAAGAAAAGAAAAATAATGTCCCGGATTGAAAGGACTCACGACAGCCGCCGTCGCATGCGCCGTGAGCCCAAGGTTTCTGCGTTTATGCGCTTCCTGCTATCTTTGGTCGGCCTCGGAGAAGCGGAGCGGCGGGATCTCTTGATCCGTTTCTCCGCGCACGTCGGCGCCTGTCGATGATCATCATCTCGCTCCGGTTTCTTTTCTCTCTTTCTCTCTCTCTCATACACGACCCTTGCATCCGTGCTTTTGCTTCACTTCTTCATGCATCCTAGAGCTTGCCTGCCTTTGTGGGAAACCCGAGCGGGGGGACATCGATCTTGTCACGCTCGGCATCGCTTGCCGCGAGTTGTTGCAGAGTAGTTTTTTTCGTTACTGCTATACAGCGCCGAGTCGCCACGGCGTGATATTGGGAGCGCGTTTGTGATGAGGCGCGCGCGTTGCTTTTCCAGCGAGCATACGTATGCAAATCAGCTCAGACGGCACTCACGACAAAGAGAGTGTGGGCGGAAATACGCGTCCTGCATGGGTGTTGTATGTGTACGTTGGTGCGAATGGGTCACGAAAAAAAGTGACGAAGAACAACGACAGTTGGCTGGGACACTCGAGAAACACCTAAAGGCGGTACACGCCGCGGCACTTTTCCGCAGCGGCCGCAATGTAAAGGAGGTTTACGCGGTGGACACGGGCAAGGCGCTCGTTTCTAGGATAGATCGCGCAGTGCAGAGAACGCGTGCGTCCTTTCCGATGCCATATGGGCGCGCTGGCGTGTATGGTATGTACAAGGCGCGCTCGGAAATACAAGCATCGCCGCGGGAGTCGTGTATAGAGCGCGCAACCTCCCCGTGGCGCCGCCTCGAGTGCCCTCGTATTTCCTTAACTCGCTTTTCTGGACTCCGTTCCGTGACTGAAGACGTGTTGGTACAGGGCGGGTCAGAGAGTTCACGCGGACGCGTAGCTGAAGCGCACCTGTCGGGCACGCACTGCGTGTAGTGCGTATGGCAGCGCCACCACGCGCGTGACCGGGAACGGCTGCCGACTACGTCTGCCGGCGCGAGGGAAAGCGAAAAACAGCTGGCCTCCGTGCACGAGATTCACCTGCCGATGCGTTGGTACGCGGAAGCGGCCCGCTTACGGTTAGGCAACGTCAGATGATAATAGGTAGGGCGCCAGCTCGACAAGGCGCAGAGCTCGACGAAAACAAGGCGCGAGATCGACGCCGGTCGGCACCTCTCGTTTGTTCCGTGGCGAGTGATTAAATACCGGAACGAGAGAACGGGAATCGCTCGGCCTCCTTGCATGTAGTCAGGCGGTACATGAAAAAAGAAGGTGGCTCCTTTTATCTCAGCGGAGACGAATGGTCTCGGGAAGTACCGTTGCGCGCGAATGTGCCATGAACAAACAGCAGCGCAGCGGTGGTAGCGGGGCTCGGTGGAGAGAAAGTGAGCCCTAAACTTCTTAGTTCCAAGTCACACAAACTGAAAATCCCGTCCTCGTATTGCGTGTGACGGCGCATTTCGTACAGGAGTTTTTACACGAAGAACGCACGCATTCATAAGCGCGCACGTCGTGTGCGCACCAAAACCCGTGGGAAAGCTGTCAATGATTTCAACATTTCAATACATGATTTACATGCACCTGAAACTTTGCACGAACGGGATGCTGTCGCTTTGGTTCCACGTCAGAAGTGATGCTACGGCTGTTGTTACCCTAGTCATTTCGTCGAGCTTACCTGCACAGCGATTAGCCTACAGCACTGCCACAGCTGGCGGGTCACTTCGATTCGATTCGACGCAGTGCCCTCCCCTCCTTTTGTCTTTCTCTCTCGCTACCCGCATTTCAAGCTTTCCACCGGTTGCTCTTCCCGAGTTTCCTTTGCAATGAATTGTCTCTCTAAGAAGCGGGAAGAAAAACGGTAACAGCGTCTTCTGCCCCAAAGCGTACGTCATTCCTGTCCCACTTGATTCTTTGTCAACGTCTTTATTTTCCTATAGCTAAACTCCTTGCAGCTCGCATATATTTGGTCCGGGGTCTTTCTCGTTTTCCTTCCCTTTTTTTGTATAATTTCTCGCGAACGCGCCCTCGCTCCCTCCTCGGTGCGAAGCGAAAACGTCCCATTGTTGCTCTCAAACAAAGGACCTCCTCGACGGCAAGTTTTTTCCAATCCGCCTCCTAAACAATCTTTCGCTGGCTGCACGCAATGACTGTACCTCGGGTGAGATGCAAAAGAAAAACGAACAGAAAGACTAAAAGGGGGCTAAGGCGGGGGGAGGGGCGTTCCCGGCTTTTCGGGCCCGCGACGACGACGACGGTACGCGTTATACGGAAGCATGCTAATCGCGTCCTTTGCCTCCGCCGCACAGTGTCGCTTGGAAGGCCTGCCCTCAAGGCCCCGGCGGCCGTATGTGCAGCGACAACATATGCAGAAACAAATGGACGGTCGGAGAAAAAAAAATAAGCGAACACAAATGCACGACGAGCTAAGGAGCCAGCAGGTGGAAAAGAATAAAGCAGCAACGAAAGGAAAAACACAAAGCTCATCGAGAAGTGGGGCACCCTTGGAAGGAGGAGGCAAGGAGCCAGCCCCTCCCGAGCCAAGTATTGCCGGCGCTTGCTACCATACTGCAGCCAGTTGAGTGACGCGAGACGCCTCGCAAAGCTATTCGCCGCGGGCGCTGGTCGTACGCCTTGGCCGCTGTCGGCGAAGAATTCGCGCTGAGCAGGGCAGAGCGGTGGCCGTTTGCAGCCGCTCTTTGAGCTTCATTAGGGGCGTGAACTCGCCGCATTGTCTTACTGGTTTCTCTTGGCTTTCTTTTTTGTTCGTTTGTTGGCTCACCCGTTTTGATGGTAGAAGACGGAAGATGACAGAAGAAAATTCCCAGCGAAATGAAGCTAGCGCGATGGACGAGGACGAAGAAATAATTGATAACACGAGCGCTTGCTAGAGCTACAAAGTTAATTAAAAAGAAAGACAGCTGTTTCAAACCAACGAGTATACAACTGCGCAAGTGACGAAACTGGACAATGATCATACCATACATGTGAAAGTCGCCAAAAAGGTAATTATCCCTACTGCGCGGAGGGGTCTTTTGTTAAATTTTGTCACCTGCGAAATTAGTACGGCTTGCTTTTTTAAATACGGCGTTCTTTTTGTTTTTCTTATTTTTAATAAAGCTTTAGTTGCGAATAAGCGCTTGTGGTCTCAATTATTTCTTCGTTCTTGTCGGTAGTGCTATCCTAATTTCGTAGAACGCATCCGTACCGGCTCGCCCGGAATGTCAGCGTTGCTGAGAAAGAAAATTCCGAGTTGTCGCGGTGTTTTTTTGTCAGCGTCCTTGGAAGCCACGCGCAGGTGTTAAAGTACATGTTGCACTATTTATACGCGTTTAATTTCTTCCGTTAGCAACGCGTGCTTCACTGGCAGACAGTCCGGGGTCCACCACCCGCTTTCCCCTTCCCACTTTCGTGTCTCCTCCAAAATGCCGTCGTCGGCACAGTCGGCACGCGCATATCCTCGCAGCCCCGTCTTTGAAGCGAAATTTTATCGACACGTGCCACGGCGTCTCGGCGCGTCCGTGAGTGCGGCTCACATTTAGATAAGTGGTTTCATGCACGCCACCTGTTTCAGTGATTCGGCGACGCTGTCTATGACGGTGGCGTTCAGATGCTCATGAGGTCGGAGGTTCGATTTCTGACCGCGGAGGCCGCATTGCGACGACGGGTACGGAATGTGAAAACCGCTTTGCTGCGACTCCAGTGCGGGTGAAAGAATCGTCCCGTTTGGTCAGTGCAAAGCCGGATGACCCTGTACTATATAAGGTGTCCTTCAAATAGAAACGGTTCTACTCGGACCTGGAGCTTTGTAAACTATTCACATCCGATCGTAGTGCGCAAATTTCTCAGTTGGCCTGAAGTTATAAAAAAAAAAAGGAACACAGCGGCGCTTAGCCCTGGCAAATTTGTAAACTAGGATTGTCATATCACAGGGCAGAACAGAAAATAAAGAGGGCACAGCAGATGGCGATGCCCTTCTTGTCCCGCGGTGCTCTTGCCACAGCCCATAGTAGTTTACACAATCTCTCCCAACAGCACTTGTAATTTGTATCTGCAACGTGTCAATAAAAGCCTGTCGGGTATCTGTGAATTTTAAACCGCACTACACACATAGAAAATTAAAAGCGCAGGTACACTCACTCTGTTCATTTATGCACGCATAAAACTAATCGGGCACATTTATCTTATGCTTATACGTCACTAGGAGATCACAAGATCTATAGCCGTGGGAAGACATGGACACGAATCGCTGCCAGTGCAAAATTAAAGCAAGCGCGCCACCCACCCACCCACGAGAGAGAGCGGAGCCGTCAGGTGCCCGTAACTCTTGCCCAATATCGCATTGTTTGCCCCCCTTACTAAAGACTGATAAACGCGAGCGGCCGCCGACGGAGCTTTAGGTCACCGCGGGGTGGTGCGCAACGAGAAAACGAGCGATGGCCGGATATATGTGTGTCTACCGCGCATGGGCGTAGGCACCCCGGGCCGGTGACGCCCACGTCGTGGGTTTATAACACAATCGACGGCACCGCGCTCTAAAATCGCTCCTTGCCGCCGAGTGCAACGGGCGGCAAGGAGTCCGAACGATATGTAGAGCGCGGGAGGTCTGGGTTCCCCGAGCGCGCCGCGCACTCAGCCGATCATGCTATACCGTGCAACCCGGTGCTGCCTCGACGTTTTCCCCAAACTACTCCGGTTTTCCTTATTTTCCCCATAGCACACCGCACGTCAATTTTTGTTTGCCTGTTGTGTGACCCGCATTCACGGAAACCTCTTGCGCTAGAATTGTTCGCAAGAGCAATGTTCAGCCAATCCTGATGCTGGACGTATAATTAGCGAAGGCATTTAACCGACGGCAATGGGCACTTAAGAACGAAACGCTTTCTGAATTCGGTCCCTCGTACAAATTTATGGAACGAATCATCGAGTTTTTCATTCTTTTCGTCCATCGTGTGTTTTTTCTTTTTTTTTTTTTCTACACGCCGCTGTCGCGATCGCCGCGATCGACCAGTTCATGGGACGGTTGATTTAGGAATGAATAAAATCCACCTAAAAGAGCAAAATAATGCCTCTTGTCATGCTATGGCCAGACAACCCATTGGCTACGTCGTGTAAGGCATAGTCAATTGAAGAATGGCGCATTACGTTGCAAAAGCAGCCTCTTGCACAAACGAAAGAACGTCATCACACTCTTTGAAGGCCAATTATTTTGGCGCGGTAATATCAATGTGGCATAGAGATCGCCAGTAATGCGTCCCGTTGCGCTTAGGATGTGTAAGGACAGAAAACAATAAAGTGCAGTGTAGCTTGGTACATGGATTCCATTTATAACTTCAACACTTCTGCGCTTCCTTTCCCGCATGTGCTTTCTTTCTCCGCTTGTCTTTCTCTATTCTTTCTTTCTTTATCCTTTGCCCCGTGTAGGCTCTCAAACTGGATGTTTCTTTCCCGGTTAGCTTCCCTGCCTTTCCCATCTCATTTTCTCTCTCCCTCTCTCTTATATGAGTGCTATTTTAGGCAACAAAATCATTCCCGACAGAATTTGGGGCAAATAACACTGTTTTGATTTGATGTGGATAGAAAGAGAGAGAAAGCAAGGATCGGAAAGGTATGGAGGTCAACCAGACGACAGCATGCAGCTTGGTACGCTATACAGGAGTTTGAGAAAGGGAGAAACAGAAAGAAGAAAAGATAGGAAGGACTCGATGGGAAGAGTAGCAACACAACCGCCACCGTTCTGGCATCTTGAACTTAGCAGAAGACTTCGCTGCAGACGAAATCGCTACACGGCTCTCGTGTATGCACTTGAAAGTCCGTTTTAGTTTGGCTTGAATGAACATTGTCCAGCGTTTACCGTCGGCGCTTTCACGCCTTGCGGCGTTTGTGTTCGCCAATCCGCGGGACACCCGTGTGAGCAAGCAGAAGGGTGGCTTTAACAACGGTGGGCTAACCTAAATACGCGCCCAGCCGTCCATTCGGTAGTCCCGCCCATCACCACCAGCGCGTATAACAAACGCTGAGAGCGCACAATGCGAGAACGGGGGTTGTGGGGGGGCGGGAGGGGGGGGGGGGGGGGCGAAGGTCGAGTTCGATTCTGACGCGTCGATGAAAGCTGTGATCAGCGCGGTCAGTCAGCGTAAGTGTAGACATGCCACACACTGTTACGGCCACCACAGTTTCTCGTGCCGATTCACCCGCGCTTGATGATATAGACACGTATATTACACGGGTTTCTATTCCAAACGTGAAGGGTAATTGCATGCTCTCTTATACAAGACGTGTCTCGCTTGGTGTTTAGCCCCTCCAATCGCCGTTCTGTTTCGTTTTGTCTTACTTTCTTTTCTCGCACGCGTCACAAGCTGCGGCCGAAAGCTCACTCAGCTGAAAAAAAAAAAGAAAGTCTCCGTTACAAGCCACGAGGTAGTCGTTGTCACCAAGGCCGGCTTTAGAAACTCATTACGTAGTTTCGAAAGCAATTATCGACGGAGAGCGACAGACCATTCAAGGCCGGCTTCGGTTCTTTGTATGCGATGTTCTTTATTATCAGTTCACACATCGCTCCGGCGATCGAAGCAAATGCTTAAACTGGGTGGTTACAGAAGGCCACAACGAAAACATTTGCCTGATTTTCTTTTTCGTCAGCTGGTTTATTGTACTTGAATAAAATATTCCCCGGGAAAGTTGAGCACCAAGGATGATTATTCAAACAAAGTTATTAAATCTCTCGTTGATATTAAGCGTATCGAGGAATATAAAAGCAGAGCGACCTGCACGCCAGTATTTCATCAATCTATCAATCAATCGATCACTCAATCAATCAATTTTCTGTCTTGCCAGACGGTGGGCCATGAACAAGTGAAAGGCGAGAAAAAAAAAAGAAAGACAAGACCTGTAAGCCCCACTCTTACAGTTCTTAATTTCTTTAGATAGCTGATCATATTGCCGATTGTTTCTCTCGGCAAGCGGGCAACACCTCGTTTCTTGTAAAGTGACTTCGGTCGTACGATAACTCGGAAATTCGCGCATCATTTTCCGGTTTTGCTTGCTCGTCAATGATGACGACAACTGTAGCAATCATTACACACACACACACAGCCGTTGTCTATACCTGCTCCATAGTACACTGTGGGTGAATAATCGTAAGTGTGCTTTAATCTAGTACCTGTAAGCCGGTTCCTTCGTGTGCTTGAGACGGCGTTCTGCTGTGGAATGTGTAAATTTCTTGGGACACCGTGCGTTGTTAATTCTTACAGTCCCAACATATCGCTTTACTTCTATTGCATGTGCAATCCAGTGACCTTATTCTCGACCGGTACAATTTCCGGGTCACTAGCTTTCATCTCTGCCCGACGCAACGTCCAACGGAACACCTCATTGGAACCGTGCATGGACATCCTGTTCGCTGGCTTATCTAATGAAACCGCACTAATATCCCTGGAAGGGATCGGCTTAGAATATGGTCCCACTATCTGTGACTAAGCCTGAGTCACTCCCTCATTTTTTTTTTGTTGTTGTTGTTGTTGTCACACAGCGCCTCGCGCGAATGGCTTGGAATCAGCCGGCACGGAGAGTTTGCACTTCCACCTTGCTGAGCCGTACACGCCCTTATCTACAACAGCGACTGTTCGAGCCAAGTCGCAATCGAAAAGGCACTGCATGCGTCGCCGAGACGTCGCGAGGCAGATATACCTGTTCCGTTTGTGTATAGCTGCGCCGTCGTCAAGATGCTGTAAAAACGAGGACAGCCTTCAGCGTCCCTAATCGTAGAATCAAGAGTTTGCGCGGGAAACGCCAAGCCGTTTTTATCGAAAGACGAACAAAAAGAAATTTGCATGAGGCGATATGCGCGCAGGCTCGCCCGGGGCGCGCGCGCGCGAAAGACGCACACAAAGGACGCGACGCGATGCAGTCTTTGCACTCGACTGTATCGCGCGCCAGAGATTTCCTTACTCTGCTTTCTCGACGGGCGTGTCCCGAAGAAAAACAGGCAGAACTGCATCTGGCCGGCGTGCGTATATACACAATCAATGAAGCTCATAGCAGTTTAGTGTGGGTGCGCTCGAGTATGTAACTATATGCACGTCAAGCTTCGCTTTCGAAACTGATTTGGGAGTCGGCGAGGCCTGTTTGTGAAGTAGTAACTAGAAAACCAGCGTGCCAGATGCCTCCACTGACGTCGACGAATCTGCGGCATTGGTATACGACGAGATCACAGCGGAAATGGTGTCCTTATATCTGATACAGCATGTTGTGCGCGGTTGTCTCGAACGAACCGGTTTGCAATCGTGCCAACGCTGCATATAACTGACTTTTGTGACGTCAGGAATGAGCTGTGCGTTAAGTGCGGAGAGTACCAAAAAAAAAATGTAAGTGATAATGGTGAGCTAGCTCTAACGACAGTGCCTTTCTCACCGTCGTGGAACTTATGTGCATTTGCATTCGTTGCGAGCGTTATACAGGTCACAATCTCGAGGTTCCTATCGATGAAATAAGCCTTCACGCCTTCTGTCTGAACGTTTTAGTTGCAAGTATGCAGCAAACATGTGCACTTATTGAGAAATGCGCGTGTCAAAACTCTCTAAGGTTTCAAAGAGAGAGAGAGAGAAAATGCAAACCGGGGTGTTGTTCTGCGCATGCATATGTTAGTTACTGCGCTATCTGGCTCACACGCTGCTTGCGGACAGGGCAGTATTATTGAACACTGCATTGTCTGACCTGTTACAAAGTAATTCACCGCAAGCGTTGCACACTCGCTATAAGATGGATGCTTTTGCATCCATCGGCATTCAACATACGTGGCTTTGGGGCTCTCATGAGCAGGCGCAGAGGGCAAATGGTGTAACCTTCGCGTAGTGCTTTCGATCACGTGCTCATGCCCGCTCGCAACACTTCAGCGTGGAATATGGCGTAGCCCACACAGCTATATTCTTGGCAATATCTATACTTGCTTTAGGTGTCAACTTATTTCAGACAGCAATAGCCTTACGAAAAGGTTAACCATAATTGTAAATCTTTGTCTTCAGATAGCAGACATTCAGAGCGTAATCCTAACGACCTGACTGAGCGCAAGGTTGCTGTACCGAGGTACTGAGCGCAAGCTTGCAGCTTCGATTCCCAACCACGGCGGCTCTATTCTGACGGTCGTGCAATGACGAAGTTCTCAAGCACCCGAAAATTCCGGCATGCGCCTTCCATATCCAAACACAGCCCTCCGTTCCTTCAGCTCTGCATGACGCACAATTAGAAAGAATAACTAATTATTCTTTTTTTATCTGGCGTATTTATTTCGCAGACACGCGTACGCGTGCACGCGTTCCCCGGTGTACGATCTGGGGGGGGGGGGGGGGTGCACTGGTCTACACGTTCGCGTTGAGTTACCTTTTCCGTGACAGCCTGCAACTGACGTGTATACGCTAGAAATGCGGTATTCCACCACGCAGATGCGACTGACTCGGCACTGGCTTGTTCGAAAAAGAAAGAAGAAGAAGAAAGGCAGAAGCCGCAGAGATGTTGAAGAAGAAAGAATTAAGAGGACCAGGAGAACGCGTGGCCACGTGCACACCGCGACCTCTCATCCCCGCTTCCGCGATGAGTTCAGCCGTTCTCGCCTGCCCGGTAACCCCCGGTCGTCCTCCTTGCTACAGCGTGCCCGTCGTCGTGCCGGTTCGCCCGGGTCGCGCCTTCGCGTTTATACAGTGGGACGTCGCGAGAAGAAACCGCGGCAAATCCGATTGGGGACTCCGCCGGAAGTGAAGTACGCGGTAGCGCGCGGCAGAGGCCGGCCACGTAGACGACGAGACCGGCAAGCCCGAGGCTATTCCGAGGAGCCGACGCGGCCGAACGCAGGCGCCACGTACAATCCTGCAGTAACGGTTGGCCAGACGTTTGTGGCCGATGGCGAGGCCGATACTGCCAGTGGCCTCAATGCGCCGCGTCGGTTAGCCAAGCAGCCGCCGCGGGTGTATACCGACCAGCGCATACACTTGACTGGAGAAAATTACAGACGCGTGATTGCCGCTGTCTGGGGAATGTGTCGTGCTCGCAATTAGCCGTCCAAGAGGGCTTACACGGGGCGCCACCGTACACTGCTGTCCTGAAAACTGCGCACGCGGTGCTGCTCGAGTTATATGCGACTAATGTACGTTCACTAATAGTTATTCTCTATTTCCAGATCGTTCTTTTTTTTTTCTTTCTCTCTTCTCTCCAACTTTTATTGACAGCGGTGCGAAGTAGCTGGCCTCGGTCCACTCGCTTCCTAAGGTCGAATGCACTGCTTGCTGCATATGCAACGACTCCAACTGTGCCTGGCATAGCAGCTTAGGAATTACGCAAACTGAAACGTTTTCCCATGTCGCTAAGTTCCGAGTATGTGTACAAAATCTTTGCATTGATTTATTATAATTATCTTCGTTATAACTGGTGGGTCTTGTTGGAGATAATTGCTACCACGCTTCTCATTCTCTCCGTGTGGTGTTCGTATATGTTTACAAGATTGATAATAAATATTCTTGTAATTATTGTTTTCTTATGACTGTAGAAAACAGACTGATGGAGTAGTGTCTAGATGCTTTCTACATCACTCTCTGCACAAGGACCCAATTATAAGGGAACATATTTTTCGTTTGGACTTAAATACTGCTGCAGGCTGAAGGAAACCGCATATCCTTCACAGACGCAGGACACGAGGAAAATCAAAATGGTGCGATGTGGGACGGTTTTAAATACCCCGGTAGGCAGTGCAAAGGTATCATAACCGCGGTCGGTCTTGTTCGCTGGCACAATTACCGTCGCTGCGTACCACTCGCGAAGTGCGCCTCGGGCCATGCAGGGGAAATGCAACCTGTATACCGCGACATTACTGCGGCCATGTTATAGGCGACGTTGGGAAAACTGCAGTTTTCCTCTCGCAGATAACGGTACGCGACTTAAGCTCGCACGAACTGCGACTTTACGTTAATGTTACTGCCGTTAATCGGGCGCACTCCGCGTTTCGGAATCGCGCCAGCCGTGTGCCGGTCATTTATAGCCCCCCTTTTCGGGCCGTTCTTTTTCGCCGGCACCAACCACATGCCACGCGCACAGAACCGCATAAAACGCGGTCGAGAGCTAGGCCCCGTGCGCGGCCGGAAGTCTACGTCCCATAGGCGGCGGGCACATTTCACGCCTGTTCCGTCCGGATCCTTCGAGGCATACCGCCTCGGGGCAAGCGAGTCGGCGAAGCAGTCGCGATCAGCAAGCGAAGCGAGAGCAGCCCGCGGAGCCCTTCTGCTCCGTCGCATATATTGGGGCTAGCGGTTGATATTGCCGATGGCCTCAATACCGCTGCCATCGACATGCGAGACCATGCAGGCGGCGGCTGGGGGCAAAGAAAGGTTGCGTGCTCCCTTAGCGGGGGTCTATCACGTGACAAGCACCGACTGGAGGGCGCTTTCTCGAAGACCACGGAGTCGGACACACTGGAGTTGTTGCAGGAATTACCTGCTGCGCGAACCCTCACCCAAGAAGAAAAGGAAAACTGCGGAGAAGTGGGCTCGCATACGTGGCTACGGAATATACACAAGAAAGAAAAAAGTAAGAAAAACGATGCAGCTCCCACGAAACACTATGCCCGATTTCATTGCATATGGGCAGCGAAGAATGTAAAGAAACATTAGAGCTGAGTCGTGCGGTAGCCTTATACCAGAAATAAATTAATGCAAAGTGGGACGGTTGATCAAACGTGAGCGCCTGTTGGTATACAATGAGCTCGCAGGCGGAACGATAAGTGAACAAGGAAGCGGGACGCCTTGGCTAAAACGCATAAAGCGGGAGTTATACATGCATACGCGACAAGCTCGCGAGGTTCTAGCGTTTAGCATAATGAGCGAAGCGTGAGCAGCAAGAAAAGGTTTGTCCGCCTCGTTGGTCCGCGTATTACACCGCACTTTTTACCGAATGGCTGGACTTGAGGTGCGCACAGAGTCGAGAAAGCGTTTGCACCACAACGCGTCGTGCAGTCTCGAGACAGCTTCCACGAAAGAAAAAGAAAAAGAAGGAACGAGATATGTTGTTTGAGAAAACGGACTTATGGGGCAGTTGCAGTAAAGCCGACGAAGGGCGCCATCCGACCGTGTACGTATGTTTATATGCGCCTTACATGGTTAAGATAGACTTCGAAAGCTGCCTCCCACTGCGCAGTTTAGTTACCTTAATGGAAGAAATACAGAAAGACGGACACCAAGAAGACAACGCCGTGCACTGTACTACTACGATATTATTACCGCACGTTTACGAAGTTGTTATGCTGTGATGCATCCACATCGCCTCCGCCGTTACGATGAATTGATTATCCAAGACTTCGCAATTATTGAAGAAACCGGGAACAAAAGCAGTTGCCAACGCTTTTCTGTTACCTTCAATTTCATTCATTCGTTCCACATGCGCAATCTGCTCACAAAAAACAAAAAGAGGCGCGCGGTCACGCTTGATTTGACAAGCTGTACATGCGACCTTCTATGCGAAGCTGTCTTTTTTTTTCTTTTCTTGCATCAGGCAAATGCACGTGCGTTTTTTGTTGTTATTTTCACAATTTAGAAGCGGCGTGCGCGATATCGGCATTGGCTCCCGTCATCCTCGCCGACCACGGCGATTTTCGCGCGCGAAACCTGAGCTGGCAGAGAGAGGGCGGGTTCCCACTAAGGCGACGAGGTCTCGCCGTCGCTTTTTCTTGCTTTTTCAAACGCATTATCGGGGAGCTCAGCGCTCACGAGTCGCTGCTCTCTGAGGCGTCGGGTCTCTTCTGGCTCTACTGAGGCGCGCAGACAAAACGCCACTGAACGTGCCGACAACGTGCAGCAGCCCAAGCGCTTACCATGTTCCGTTAACACGCAGCCGTTACAAAAGGTTGTCCTATCTGTTAAACACGTGTGCAGTTCTCTGACTGGCCTGGTGAAACTGCTTGCTGTTCCTATTTTTCTTGCACGTTGTGTCACGCGGCATCCTATAATGAATAAACTATAAGGATGCAGGTCTGCTTTACGCAGGAACTGGTTGCGGAACTGGTTTTCTGGGAACAACTCACATGGTTTTCAAGCTGGTTGTCCATTCCTCATGTACTCTTTCGTTGGCTTTATTTTCTGTTAGCTCGATGTGGTATTGAGACTCGGGGTCGAAGACGAGAGGCGGACTTTTGGAGCAGACAAAAACGAGAGGAAAAGCTTTAGACAATATAGCAGGTAATAGCATTCAAGTGGCGGTGCCGAAGAGTGCACCAGACTGACGGGGCGGCTGGTGGCGACTCTCTCTCCTAAGAATGGGCCGGTTCCGCCTTAAATCTATTCGGCGATCCATCGTCGGCAGGAACTAGGCGGGGCCGGTGCTGACGTCAGCCGCGTCACCTTCCTCTTTCGTCGCGGGAGAAGTCCAAGCTGCATAGCACCGGTCTCCACGGCAAGAGGTTCCACGGCAATGGTGGAATTTTGAAGGCTGTCAGTGGACTCGTCGTGGTTCTCCGCGCCCCCAGACTCCTCATTTCGACCCACGCAAAGGGTTCGGCAGTGGTGGTTTGAAGGTCAGCACGAGGGGGGGGGGAGGGGGGAGGGGAGAGCGCCCGTTGCCTCGACGATAGGCACACAGTGTGGCACAACAGTGGTTGTCACTAACAAAAAATCGAGCATTTCAGTTCCCTTCTCGTTCATTGCATTGCGGTGGTCTCGACGATATACACGAAGGTTTATTGGCCAATTAGCTACACCAAAGTCCAGCAGCACGTGACACCTGCGGCTGATAGAATGTTGTGCATCAGCCCACATGACTGTGAGTGCAACTGACTAACACACACACACGCCTATAGGTCTATAGTACACGTATACGCAATGAGCCAATCAAGTGGACGGTTGCGGAGGCTAAGATGAAATGGAAGTTGTGGGAATACGGCTCCCATCGGCGGCAGGTTGTGTTTTGTTGCGCTTATTTCCTCCCCTCTTGTACGACGAGTTAAAGAAGTTCGTGTCGGTGGCAAGCCTGCTGACCGTCATCGACACGCACCACGCAGTTTCTTGGGACTATACAAAACCACAGGACGATGCGTGTAGACCCGTTCAGCTACCCGCAATCTTTGTCTTCATTTAGATCTTCACATTCATTCGGCTCGGCTGCACTTTCTTGCGCTGAAAAACACAACAGCCGTGCTGCCGTAAGCGTCACGCCGTGATTGCACACTCGAACGCGCACACACACACACACACACACACACACACACACACACACACACACACACACACACACACACACATATATATATATATATATATATATATATATATATATATATATATATATATATATATATATATATATAATGTATATATATATATGTATGTATGTATATATATTAGACGTCGACACCAATCAACGAGCCTTCATCGCGACATCGAGGCGGCCCGACGAACACGAGTCACACGAGCAAAGTGGGGTCACCGACGACTGGTGCGCGGCCGGTAATTGCTGTAGCTGACGGGCGACAGCGTGCGATATCGGAAGGGCTGGGAAAAAAGTGACGCCGCAGAGCAAACAGCAGGTTGCTGTCACGCTGCCAGAACGACGACCGTACGGGAGGGACGCCATGTGATCGACGCGGCGCGTTACCCGCCTGCGCTCGCGCCACGAGCACTCATCATCGCGACGCGTACGTACGTATACGCACACGCGCTCCACGGGCGTGTTCAGCTATCCGTTCACACGAACGGTGCGTGCGTCGTCGTAAAAAAAAAAAAAAAAAAAAAAAAGCGCTCCCACGCGCTATTGGTGCGTAAAGGCAGACGAGAAAGTGGACCACGACACCGATCACTCACGTCCATAGTGGCGGGTACTCCCCGGCGCCGGACATCGAGTGGGGTTTCGAACGCCCGCGTCGTGTAGCTTTCCGGCGCGTCCGCCATGTTCCCGAGCCGATGTTTCCGGTCAATGCGATGCGGCACGCTCGCCGCGATGCCGCGTGGTGTACAACGACTCGCTCGCGCTGTGCGAATTATACTTGCCTGGCTCGCGCGCGTTGCAAGTCTGATTAGGATGCCACTTACGCAACAACGCGCGCGCGCGCGCGCTAGCCTCCATCGCATCGCCAGAGGGCCAAGCCTCCCAGGTGCCAGACACTGGCTGTATACCGTGGGCGGCACGCTATGCATCACGCCGCCGACGCGACGCTTCTGTTTACCCAAGCGTCCAGCGTTGGTCTGCAGGACGAGCTTGTGCCACTCACGTTCCGTGAAGGTGCAGCGCTTTGTATTGTCTGTCAACTGCGGAGGATTACGTCGAGCACTTTCTTTTTCTTTCTTTTATTTTTTTACGATTCCCGTACCGGAGGATACGGCAATACCTTGGCGCCGAATTATTATATGTCCAGAGACTCGGTAAACAGGCGGCTGCTATTCGAAATGTCTCCGATAAATATGTCAATTTATGTTGCGCACATACCCATGCCTGTGTGACGGCTGAGCTGTTGTATAGTCTCCTGTATGTATGCATATGATGCCGACGCGCGTCTCGGTTAAACTGTCGGGAACGATTCCGTGGGATTCAAATGTGCACAGCGAGTGTAAAGAACAATACCCTGACTGCCAATACGTTTTAGGGGAATATGTTTCTGTCTCTTTCTGTCAGTGAATATGTGTCTCTATCTCTGTCCCGGGTGCGAGACTTTTTATGTACGCGAAACGTATCGTACGAATTAAACGGAACGTTGTTGAACGCACAAGGGCGCAGCTCTTGCTACTAGCGACCTGTGCAGTCTTATGCCAGTTGTACGTTTCGGTTTTGGTGATACTGAGCTGCTTCATCAAAGTTATGCCATATTGAGCCTAGCACATAAGCTTAGAAAGACAATACATGCCCAGCTTGTGGCAAAGGACTCAGTACGCCCCGCAGGCTTGCTGCTTGCATTTACAACTTTGCAACGTTCGTTATTCTACACTTATAGTGTTTTGTATCTCGTGCGAACAGCGACATAGCGTGTCATTATGGGTCACTTCGGACTTGTGGTACCATGGAATCATCGTATCCTGGCGTCATGTAATCGTATGTCGTCATAGCGTATCCACATCGTAGCGTGCATGTCGTCGCAGCTTCAAAACACTGTACGTACGTACTACATAATGTATGGCAGTAATCACGAACCACAATGCCGCAGTGTCATCAACGCGCGATTACTTTGTAACTCACGTGTATCGGTTGTATACCGCCAACTCGCTCACGTTCGGCTCTCTCGGAGAGCGCCGCAAACGCGACGTGCTCATTCGACGGGGTCCGTCGCGTCACCGCGGCGCGCACTTTCGCCACACGGCGCATGCAAATGGGCGTACGCGAACGAGACGCCGCATATCTCGACGTCACTGCAGCCCTCAAGCAGCTTGCCGTCGAAGGAGAGCGCGAGTACGCACGCACGCGCGCCGTGTAGAGGAGGCGCCGGACGCATGGCCGGCGACTCTCGCTTCCTCCGGCAAATGTCATGCATCGAGACCGCATCCCACTGCACGGCGAGCATCGGGAACGAACGAGAGGAACCGGACGGCGAGGACGGTCGGGCGTCGCGTGCACTGCTGCGCGGGACAGCGCCTCGATGTTTGTTGCTCCCTCGCGCCGAGGCGGGCGGCGACTTTGTTATTCAAATCGCGCACCCTCAAATTAACGGGCGAGAGATAAACAATAATAAAGGACGGCGTGCGCGCCGCGACGTAGGGGCTTCCCGTCGCGCTGACAGCGTCGTCGACTTTGCGCACGCCGCGCTTGTCGCTGTCGCGCGCGAGGTGGGGGACGCGACGCGAAACGCGTGACTCCCGGGCGTGAGCGAAGGAACTGGAGGATGAGAGGTGAGGGGGGGGGGGGGGGGGGGGAATAGGAAAACGGGGTTGACAATACGTCAGGCGAGTTGCGTCACGCGAGTGTCTAATAACATTTGTGGTTTGTCGCGTCGAGTAGCTTTATTTTGCTTGCTTTTTTTTTTTCTTTTTTCGTCCCCTTTCGTTGGCGCTGCTTTGACAACAGGTTTCGTTCCTGAGAAACTGCATTCACTGTTCTTGCGTGCAAGCAAAGTAGGATATGCATAGCCCTCATTCCTTTCACTTTCATTTCACTTTGTAAGAACAACACGCAGTGTTTGTATACTTGTTGTCTGTATGCGGTCATCTTACTTTTCAAACTAACATTAGTATACATCAAACGAGAGACTGCGATATTTTTTTCCCCTTCGGCTGCGCATAGTGCATGCGGCGAGGAAGTCATCGTTCCGAATCTTGCTCTGTGTTGTATTATCCTTTTTTTTTTTTTGCTCGCAGACATTGTATTTCAATAAAATACAACCTTTAGAAAGCACTGACGTTTTCTTCCTCCTTTTTCATTCTTCTGCAGGTGAGTTCACTGGTTTCCGGTCAGAGGCCTTATTCGTTCCTGTGGTGGCCGGTGGGGGTGCTCCACAGGATGGCGTGTCGTTCACCGTTGCGAACGCCGATGCCCCTACGCGATCACTGTCACGCATGACACGTAAGCAGTACATTCTGCCAACGACGATCTCCGGCCTACGATACAAACCCGTCGACGACCGAAACAGCATAGTGTCTGTCCAGGTTGACATGACTTCAGCTAAGTCTCATTTACTTTTTTTTTTTTCGTCCAAGTGGCGATTACACATCTACGGGAAATTGTCGGTGGACTTTTCGGTATAACAATGTCTTGGTCACCGCAGGAGCACCGCTGCATTTCGGGACGATTCGTTGAACTAACCTAAGCTGTCTCTGTCAGCTGCTCAGAGTAAGGGAGGAGCTTTCACTTATTATTTCTCTCGCTGAGTTATCACGCAATTTTAGTGACGTACGAGATTATACAAAAGGCAGCGTCCTTGTTAACGTATTGGTTTTGCTTGTCCTTCGAGTCCTTCCCGTACAAGCTGCTCGGGCGGCCCAGCTTTTGGTAGAGATTATCGTGGGGTGTTTTACGAAGCAAGCCTTATACTACGGACTAACGAAATGAATTGAATAACGTAACCATTTATTCCGCCCATACATTTCCCATTGAAGGTCTACCTTGTCCGTACCGTTAAGACGGTACCGTGGTTAAGGGTAATCAAAGAGGCTTAGTTCCAGCACTTCGTTGGTCATGTCGTGCAGAATAAACGCGAATTAATGTGCCTCTGAACTGAGATTAGACGCGTACTTGGTAGACTTCTGCCTCGATACCTTAACCGATGTGAACCAGAAATCCTGAAGAGTCGACGCATTCTACTGTCCCGATCGGCGTTTTAATGTACACAACTCCATGGGAATTACGCACGCTCATCTGATACGTCAGAAGGACCCGAGCCGGCCGCTTCTCGACGCCTTGTTTGATCTATGCGAAATTGTGGGTCTTGGGTTAAAATCTGGGTTAAGGTGGTCAACACGCCAACTTGTGACGTCATTCGTGCCACGCTCTGTTCCCCAGACTGTCCAAGCTTTCAAAGCGCGTCTCAGATACCGCAGTGCGGCTGGCGGGAAAGCGGTCATTGTGATGAGGGCGAGTTAATTACATGCGTGGGGAGCCTGCTTACGGAATTTCGCACGTCGTACATCGGCAGCAGTAGTCGTGCAGTTGGGCTACGTCCGTAAATTGTGCTTTAGTAAATGTACGAAACCCTTTGCAGTCGTGGCACGTAGAAAGAAAACTAAGAACTTTAGCAATTCTTTCAGGGCACACGCAGGACGTTCTTCTTATACGAGACCGTTACTGCCATATCGCAGCTGGTGGCATTACATCGGAAAAGCTCCAGTGGCTACTTACCGTATACCGCCGAGAAACGAAGACAAAAAGAAAAATAAAGGGGGGGGGGGAGCCTCTGTTAAGTTCTTGGTCATGTTGCCGCAGGAGCATACTATGACGGACAAATGGCGGCACATTATTGCTGACTTTCTCGTTGATGTTTTTTTTCCAGACGAGGAAAAGGGGAGTATATACCCGTGTTACCACTGCTGCGGATAGCCGCCGCAGTACAACTAACGCCGGGTATACACGCTTCAGTTAAACGATAAAATCACTACGTATATTTCCCTCCGTCTATGCATAGCTGGACAAAAACAAGCGCTCGTAACCCGGAATCAAAACGGAAACAAATAAAAGAAAGAGAGAGAGGAGACAGAGAGATAGAGAGAGAGAGAGAGATGGGAAGCGAGAAAGTGTCGTGCCGTACTCGCCGTAAGGAGCCATTACGCGCCACTTCGTGCATGTCCACAACCGCTTCCTTCCTGAATGCACGCGGCAACCGTGGTGCACGGTTTTCGCCTTTCTTCTTTTTCTTTTTACTGGCTTTACGGTTGCCATCGCGTAAAGTTCATTTAATGTTCCCCTTTCCCGGGGGCTACTTTAAAGGCGTTTCTCCTCCGGCAGCGCATGTATATATACGCGGCGGACATATGGCTAAGAATTCGTGCTCACGCATGGCTGAACATGCTTTTTGTTTTGTTATCTCTTTTTTTTTCTCCCACTTTTTTTTTCCATTTCTAGGCGGAACCGGGGCCTACCGTTCCGCGTTGCGAGCGGGCCTAATTTAGCAGCACGAACCGAGAAAACGGCAGCTTGCTCGACGCTGTATACACCGCGCGCGACGCAGAGCTGACTCGCCTGACTGGCTTCGCTCGACGGCCACGCTGTGATAACGATGTGCGCGGTGAGCACATGCACACACGCACGCACGCAAAAGAAATACATGTATAAATGATCGAATTTTACGTGCCAGAACGGTGATCTGATTACGAGGATTTCATGTGAAATCAGATGTGTGAAAACCTACTGCAGGGTTATATTGTTCATAATCCCCATAATCATATAAAATGAACATAAGATTAATCCGGACTCCGGATTAACTTTCACCGTGCACCTCAGGTTCTTTGACGCGCACCTAAATCTAAGTACACAGGTGTTCTTGTCACCTGTTCTTGTCAACTGTGGGAAGCAAAGAGAAGCTTGATATCAGGCCTATTAAGACCATGCGAATTACGTGCATATTTCTTGCGGACTTTTTAGTGCATTTCTAACCCAAGCAACTGTGAGCCACTGGTAGCCTCAGTTCCGCGACACGTCTCCGGAGAAAGACGCTTGGAGATCTGCCCATCAAATGTTTCCTTCTCACTGCGTTAAAATCTTGCTTTTGACGTCGAACATTGCGGCTGCTGAGTCTTCGTGTCGCAGCATAGTGAAAATTCATCGCTGAAATCAGATGTGCGAATGTCTACTGCAGAGTTAAGTCGTTAAAGTTATAGTATACACACATAGCAACCGGTTAGGTCGCGTTACTACGGGTGGGGAAAAAAGTAAAAAATGAACACAAATCGGACAAGCGCTTCGAAGCTTCGATGAGAACGCGTGCAGTGCCTACCGTATGCGCTTATGACTCAGCGACCTCCTGTATAGCTTAGTACATCCTCTGAGGGCTAAAAATATGCATATGCAAACGCGCAATGAATGTGGACTGTTGAATCACTTCCTTGGCCTCGTGGTTTGTGGTGCATCCTTCGCGTGTTCTAGGCGATCGCTTTGCAGAACGGGCGCCGATACGTGTCCGCGCTTCTTCCCCGCGCACCTTCTCAAGGCACATCCTGTTCCATAAATACGAGCCGGCGAATAGGAGCTAGCATTGAAGGAGGAGCACCTGCCGAGCGCTTGGCATGCGTGCATTCGCCCCATGTGCGCAGTTATAAATGCATGCAATGCGGCGTCTACGTACAACGCGCACACACACGCACACACGCATGCGGACTGACACGACGACGAGGCGGCCGATTCGTGACCGCTCGCCTCCTCTCCGCGCTCGTGTGATTGCGAAAGACGCTCGCGGAGAACCTCTGACCCGCGGGCGTTTAACGGTATATGCCTTCTCGATCTCCCGGCGTGCCGTTAGACGAGCGAAGAGAAATCTAATGAAGTGAAGAGTAAAAAAAAAGAAAGAAAAGAAAGGAGAGAGTGAGACTTGGAAGGACAGGCGGGGGAAAAGAAGAGACTCGCCAAGCTGGACGATCGCCAGAATCTGGACGAAGAGTAATCGAAATTTATGCGCGCTTCTTCAGACTCTCTAAATCGTTCGTCCGTGCATTCGGGACGACTGGCCGGCAATGGTTGCGGGGGTTTCTTGCATAAACCTGATCCTGCTCGTTCTCTCTCTCCCCCTTCTGAAGATTCGAGCGAAGTTCAGAAAGTAGGACGTTGTAGCAGTGGAAAGGAAGCATGCCTATACAAGATGAGTAGCTCGCGAGTGGCCGTTAGCTGCTCTTCGTGATAGTATAATGGGGGTCAATACATAGGAGCGAAGGGATTATAAGTTAGTGCTTCGGAGCGGGGGGAGGGGGAGAGGGACACGTAAAGACGGTTTAGCGAGTGTCCTCAATGAACACGCGTTGTTAGGTAGTTCTCTGCGGGCATCGGAAAGCGACCCAAATAGAGTACTTAGCCGAGAGCCCAATATGTCTCTGCTAAGCACGCACAAGATTCACTGTTATAGGCCTTCGAGGGGCAAGACGCACGTGTCAGTAAGATATTTGCCGAGTACAACCGGGTCTGCTGTCACCGTAAGCAAGTTCGTGCAAGCAAGTGGTCATAAAACTGGCCAAATACATTCGCATTTCAAACCGGAACCGCTCCGCTTGAGCAAGCAACGTACTGCGTCATTCGTTTGGCCAACGTACCGTTGGCTGTCGTCTGGCAACCAGTTCCGTTACGGCCGCCGATCGCACTGCCAGCGCCCTCTGTCGTCCGGATCAACCGTCGACCGCAGTTTGACTATCTTTTACCTTCGCGGACACGAGTGTGACAAGTCAGTGTGCCGAATTTTCCCTAGATTTTCTTTCTTCAGCCCACAATTGTTTTCTTAATTATTATTATTATCTTTTTTTTTGTCGCGTCTGCTACTCACGAAACATAGCACATGGATTGTCAACTGCCTGTACTTAACAGTGAAGCTCGTGGACACACGTCGACAGAACCAAGGCCGGCCTAAAGAGGAACATTAAACCAGTTTAGATTGCTAAAATAGTCTTTCAAAACTATATTTCAGCAAATTTGGCAGTGAAAGGTAGGTTACAAAAACGTTCAATGAACTTCACAGTTCAATTTTTGTTTAATTTTGCGCTTTAACTTGGGCACCGCACGTTAGCGTGACGTCACTGATCTCAAAGTAATTTTCTCGTATTTGGGCCGTTGGGGATCAGTAAAGTTACTTTAAACTTCCTAAGTGCAGTCTTTGACTCCTTCAGTACAGCAGTAAAGGAGGTGCCGTCAAAACTCATGACGTCACGAGGAGGATGTGGTGGCGTTCACACCCGTCATTGGTTTTTGCTCTTTTCTGACTTACCAAGTCCTTCTGTCGCGGCAAGGCCGTTTCTTGCATCTGTTCTTTTCTTTCATTCTCGTTTTCCACTTTTTTTAGAAGGGTGAGGGGTATTGTAGAAGGTTAATCAACAAATACAGCTGAAATAACTTTCCTCTTGAGGGTCCATTTAAGGAAAACTGGGGAATATGTTCGCCAGCCCGTCCCTGTCCCAAGTATGCACTGAATGCGGTTCGCATCCTGTTTCCACGGAGCCAAACGACGTGACTGAAATTGCGAGCATCGACGTTAGCGAACATCGCACACGCCAATGTAAAAGTGCCGCTGCAGGAAACTGCGACTGCGACTCGCCGGCGCATTTCGACGTCGTTATGTACCGCCGCTTACGAATCGATTGTGCGATAGCCAGGAGCTTTCCTTCATTCTCGATTGGTCGGAAATGGTCCCTCAGGTCGATGCGGAGACAATCGGTGCGCGAAGCGTTCGAGTAGACGGAAGCCAGTAGTTGCGTAACTTCTGAGGCTTCTGTGCCAGAGGTCGGTGGTTATACGTGAAAGCTTTCGTAACAGCAGCGAGACAAGCGGTCGACGGGATGGTTGGCGTACGGGACCGATTTGCCTTGCTCGATTCCAGAGAACTATACGAGGAAGGACAGGAGCGGGTTGCTGCAGCTGTAGGCTGGCCTATAGTCTTGCAGCTCCTGCCAGCTTGCGATGTGATTGACTAATCAGTTTGACGTCCCAAAGCAAATTGGGGGCTGTTCGATACCACGTAGTGGAAGGATTTCGAATGATTTTGATGTGCTGGCGTTTTTTTTTTTTTTTTAACACGCAACCAATGCCCGGTAAATAGGCTCTGTTACAGTCTAGCTCTTCGAAATGTGCATGCCGCAGTCGGGAATCGAGCCCGCGACCTCGTTCTCAGCACCGTAACACCGTCGCCATTGATCAGATAGCGTTTCCATTTCTTAAGCTATATGTTTAACGTCGTTTTAGATCTGTGTTTAGCTCTGTATTTGTCACAGCTGCTAGGCGCTGAGCCTCTCCGTGAAAATAGGAGCTACAGGTGAGCGCGAGTGGCATTCGATACAAAACGCGTCTGTAGGGGGCGTGTAAAGAAAACCACCGAAGATAACAGAACGAAACACGGAGCAACAGTTCAGGCTTCTCTCAATCCGCCCACTCAACTTCGCTTACTTTTCATTGGATTCAACACGCCACTTTTTTTTTAAATTTTATTTATCTGAGTGACATTGAAAACCTCATACAAACAGGCATTGGTTGAGCTTTTTTTGAAAGCAACCCCTTCACTGGAATTGACGTCTGACTCTTAGGCAGCGCCACTCCCTACTGAAGTAACCGCGTATTCTCCATAACTCCTATACCCAGTAGCGTTATATAACATATGGGGAAAACGGGCTTTTGTATGAGATCCTATATGTTCCATATCGGGTTATTCGATATAGCAGTTATGGGGCATATGCATTTTTATATGGGGACTGCTTCGCACATCACTGTTCGCGTTCTTTTTCATCGAACGCTTCCACAGACACTGTCGTTATGCCTCAACTACTGTCTCCTTTTCTTTTTTTCTTTCCTTTTTTTATTCTCGTCTTTCTGTTTTCTTTTTCTTTCTTTCCGCGTAGTCATAAAAAAAAAGGGGGGGGGGGGGCTCGATTTCCATCTCTAGTCTCCTGGTCACAACGGTCAATTCCTTGGAACTCGCAGATACGTCCCTTGGCAGCAACCTTCGTCGTTCGTATCACCGCCATTTGGAAATCCTCGCAGCGACACCGCCGACAGTCATAAAGCCGGGGCGCGATGCGTTTTCCTCGGCGTGTGCCCCGTACGTTACAATCCTGCACGGCTGCTGTGTCGCCGTCTTCGGGGGCGTGCTACATCGATGTCCAAGAAATGCGGCCGGACCAGTTCTCTGGCGTCGCGCGAAGCCACTTGTCGGCGGTTGCCATTTCTTTTGCGACACGACGCGCGCCTCCGGAGAGCGCCAGCGGGGCCGGCCCATCTGCGACGTGCATCCCCGGCACTGATAACTATGCACGCCTCTTCCCCGCATCATACACAGCGAAACGCTTCGAACTGCGTGTATTTGAAGCAGTAGGGCAAGAAGCCAGGCAGCGAGATGAGGTTGGGGGAGGGAGGAGAGATGTGTAAAGGATACATAATAGTGAGAGAGCGTTACTTAGCGCAGGAAACGTTTTCTTCGTCTCTCTCTCCTTCGTACTTCTTTTATTCTCGTTATTTAATTACCCCTCTGATTTTTTTTCTTTGAAGTAGACGAGGAATCTTTTGCGTTGTGTCTCTTATAATGTGCGCAGAAATTGTCCTGTCGGGACTTCTTGCTCTTTTCGTCGCACATTCTTATGCCAGGTCTTTGAACAGGATTTGAAGAAGAAAGGAAAAAATTGCAGGCGCGGGTATCTCCGATTTGTGAGGTTAAGTTTCTTTCAAGTAATCTTCTCTTGAATTCTCGGCAAGAAAATACACAATTCTTCTTTCTTTCATCCCCCCTCTCTCTCTCTCTCTCTCCTTGCCTTGGGGTCGAATTTATTGCCCCAGAGATTGAAAACGTCAAATAGTTTCCAAGACTGCTGTGTTTGTACTTTCCGCCAGATACGACGAATTTCGCTATTCCTGCTTGTAGCCTTCATATATCGAATGAAAAACGCTACCGCCTCAACGTATAGGGAAAGTGGGATTGCCACTGTACGGTATTAGAAACAGTCGAGTACTTGAACCGCCCAATTCAGATTGCACGTAGCCCAGCAACGTGCAATAACTCTTAGTGCTGCGGGGACTAAATAACCACTGTGCATCCGCTAATGGCAGAACATCCTTCAGAAGCACATTCATGGGTGTCAATGATGCGAATGCTTGCAGGACGTTTTGAAGTACTGAAACTGACCGTATTACTTTCATAAAACGCACCTTAGAGGCATAGGGAGATGTTAACGCATTGATACACAAGCAAAGTATGCACTTCTTTTTATTCATAGATATTAGCCTGCTAGCTGTGCTAGAGATAATATTGGAAGATCACCCGCTACAAGCAGGACGACTCTCGTAGCCAGCCACAAGCGCACCAGCGCCGGAGATGTTGTACCAGGAAAAGTGGTTAACTCCTCATGCTGCAATTTAATGTGCACCTCATCGCAACGCTTGTAGACGTGAACAGCCACGTCTGTTTGTGTTCAGATTCAAGTTGGCACTTCGGTATTTAACAGCTGTTTTCCGTCTGTCGCCACGCTACGCTGGACTGAACTTGAGTGAAGAAAATCGAATGCAAAACAAGCGTTGAAGCTAGCAAAGATCCCTCGAGAAGCAAGTGAACAACAAGCAGGCGGGATGAGTTAACAGATGAGAAGGCAAACACAGACGGCATCTGTCTGCTGAAGTTCTTTCTTCCTTTGTTTGTTTGTTGGCTAACTTGTTTGATGGCTCTCACTTACCTAATTGACGGTGTTTCGCCAACTTGCCTGACTACAGATTCCCTCCTGCCTTATACCGAGGCACGAGAAGGCGGGAGGGCGGAAGCTGCGTATAGCGTCTATAGGGCGGCGACCGTATGCGGTGTTTTCTTTTCTTTTTGTTTCTTTACTAGTTATTCAGATAGACGTCTGAAGCGTCCCAGTGTACAGAGCGTCCGGCGAATAAGACAAGCGCACTTCCTCGAAGCGTACAAAAAAACTCTCGTTCTGGCACGAGCGGGCGTATCCGGCCGCGCGCGCGAGGCAGCCAGCGAAAGAGTTGACCCGGTTCCTCCTTCGAGTCTTTGTGCGCCGTCGCGTATATACGCGGTCCTCTCCCGCATCGCGCATCCCCGCTGTAGGCCGTCGTCTGCGGGTCGCCTGCGTTAGTCCTCGTCCGAGGACGCCCGCGATGCCCGTGTATGCAGGCTGAATGAGCGCTCGACGTGAATGGGGCGCGCGCGACGCGATTCTTGGCGAGGTCCCGCCAACGGTTGTTGCTGCTGTTGACGTGCATCGTGAACACGTCCGGCCGCCGCGAGGTATGCGCGAGCATCGAGATGAAAGTAATAATAATAATGACGACGATAACAACAAAAGCGACGGAATGCGCCCGTCGCGAGAGAGAACGAGCTGGAGAGGTGTGTCACGGCTCTCGAGCGACGAGGAATCCGACGACCGCGTGTTGTGTGTACACTTATTTGTTTTAGCATCGCTGGGATGACAGCTGTCCTTGAGTTAACAAACGCGGCGCAACAAAGAATAGAAATGTAGAAGCATGATAATAACAATAATAAAAACAAAGAAAAAGATACGTAGGCAAGATGCCTCTGCCTCGTTCTCTTCATCTGTCTCTTTTCCTCTCCTTTATTACTTTTCCTGCATGCGTATCGTACGGGGCGAGATCACGCTATGGCTTGTGCTGGAATTTGAGGAATGCGCCGCCCCGGTAATCGCAAGTAGCGTTTTCCTGCACGCTCACAGAATGCGTAAGTGGAAAACGATCAGGTCCGGTTGTTCTTTGATGGCGCATTTCGTTACCTTTCCTTACTTTTCTTCTGGTGGTTTTATTTTGTTCTGTATTTCTCACCACTTTGTTTCATTATCGGTTTCCATATGTCCTTAGTGGCGGTCCAACATGCCTGTAGATACTTGTTTTCAATCCACCGGAGACGAGGTGACCACTGCAGAAGGGAACCCTCTTTTGGCCACATCAGGGACTTCAAAGATTATGCTGTGGTTGATTAGTGTATATAGTTCCCAAGTATTGGTGTACAAGTTGGGCCTTTGGTCTTTTTGATGACGTGATGCGAAGCCTCGTTTCGCTCTCCCCGAAATTTGCTCTCTGCATTCTTGTAGTTGCGACATGAAACGCCAAAGTTTACCGCTTTTGCACTTTTCTTATTCTAACTACTTTTTCTTTTAGTATGCTTGCTGCGTGTGTGTGTGTGTGTGTGTGTGTGTGTGTGTGTGTGTGTGTGTGTGTGTGTGTGTGTGTGTGTGTGTGTGTGTGTGTGCGTTCGTTTGTTTGTTCGCGTTTGCTATGCCCGATTCTTGGTCTCTCGCATATCGGCTATGTAGTAGTTACGGTGAAAACGACAGAAGAATATAATAGAAATGTTATATCGCGATTTCTCTTTTCCCACTGTATTTGTCATTCAGAAAAAGGATAAAAAGTAAAAGCAGTCCTTGCGTTTGAATATGCTTTTTTTTTCCATTACGTTCTTTCGCGGGAGGCAAAATGCCCGCCTTCAGCTTCCGGGAACTCGGTGTAGGCGCGCTACGCGCCATGGCTGCAGAAGCATTCTGTGTCAAAATCTGGCACATTTCTTCTATGGGACACAAGAACAGTGCACGGCCCACCTTAATCCACGAGAAAGAGTCACGAACAAAAGGCGCCCACCCCGAACAACACGGGCCATTCCGAAATGAGCGACAAAGACGCAGTCCTCTTACGTACAGTATATACGCATATACATAGTCGCACCTCAAGGGTACAGATACCCCGCGCTCGGTGCAAAAGTGGGACACACCGCACCGCAAAAACCACCGCGCAAACACGCTGACACATCGGCGTTGCCGCTAGCATGCACTCGACGTCGAGCACACTGCGTGCGTATAGAAACGCGCACATCCGAAAAAAATATAAAAATACATATATACATATAGTTGAGGGTGGCGTACGACGCGCGCGCCCCGTGTGTGTGTGTGCATGTGTACACGAAAATCCGCGTGGCATGATGTCTTCCGCCCAGGAGGCACACACGTATACTCGAAAGTGCAGCGAAGGCGTCGCTGGGACTCGATCGCGGAGGCAGGCGGGGAAGGCGCGCGGGCGGGCAATGTGGGCCGCATGGTTTCCTCGCGCGCCGAAAGGGCTTTTAAAGGCGTCGCTGGCTTCGCCGCTGACGCCCGCGACTGTGCGCTGTGCGTGTGCGTGTCGGTGTAGAACCCATTTGGAGCGGCTTGCCTTCCCTCCAGTGCGCGCAGTGTGTGCTACACGCGCGACGCTCCACTTCGCTTTCTTTCTTGAATTTTTTCTTTTTTTAACTTCCGGGCCTCCTGGTCGTCGTCGTCGCGATGATGACGCGGAAGGCAGCTATAAAGCGAGCGAGAGCGCCATCTCGAGATGGGTCGCGCTCGCTCTGCGGTGTGCGGCGGGATACACGTCCCCTTTGTAGCCCGTTGGACGTGGCCACGGTGTACACGTCTCGCAGGGCGCGCCGAGAGCGACGTGTACATAGCGAAGGGACTTCATTTTCCGCCGGCATTTACCTCCTTTGTCGAGCGCCGCTACGGTTCCCGTACTCTGTCATTGCTTGGGAACCCTTTACCCGACAGTTGAGTACGCCTGTGTACGAGCCGCGATGTAGGCCGCTAGCGAAATGTCGTTTTCACAACTTGGAGCGGCTTTGTCTTAGGCATCGTGCTCCATTGGCACAGCAGCTATTCTTAATGTTTCGCATAAACATCAAAGTGTCTAAATGATGCTTTAAATAAGACACCCCTGGAATGATACTAAAATTGCACGATGCTTGATTTGTTGAGGCGTACGGCTCCTGGGTTTTGACAACTACTTTGTGGTCTGTAAACATTCTAGCCGCCTTAAAGGTGCTAAAACGGTGTATTGTGTTTGCTCTCTCGATTACAGCTTTTTAACACCCCTGTATGTCGATAACACTTCATAACAAAGGAGTGTAGGAGGGCATGTCCAGCTTAGACAACCGCCCTCTCAGTTGAGCGGTCATCAAATGTCTGCTACGTACCCATCTAGGTCTTTAAATATCGCTCGCGTAAGGTCGGTTGTTCAACAAGTTTGCGAATATTGTGTTCCGAATTCGCTTCAGTATAGTTGCGCTTCGATATTACCGCTCTTCTTGAGGAAAATGTTGTCACATGAAGAATTAATCACACAGGGAGACCTGACAGGGCGATGAAAGGAAGGTTCAGCACAGAGCCAACTTTTCGACAAGGAGGCTTGTCCTGCCGTGGCCTGGCGAAAACAAACAACTACAATTGTCCAGGCAACTTTCCAAGGGCCTTGATGAAGACTAATCCCATTGTCAAAACTTCTGTTCCGGGCTGGGCTTCGCTTGTTCGCGCACTGTACATCACGTGCGAAGAACACGAAAGAAACGGTACATGGAACGAATGGGAGGCGCTGCTGTCTAGCCCGACAGTGGAAGATCAGCTACGTCTGATCCAACGAGCTGAGCGGATGGCCAGGATGGCCAGGATGGCTGAGCGTGTCAGTGGGGCCTTGCAATAGGAGAACCACCCTGACGGACAAACTCCACTTTTCAGCGCCCCTCCCCCTCCCCCCGCCACGCCAGGGACTGGGGTAGGAGACCGTCTGGGTTCTGTCTATAATAAAGTTTTTCTTCTACTACTATTATTCAAGGGATTTGCCGCAAGGCATATCTAGTAAAAACGAACACAAAAGGGAAATCAAATAATTGTATGCCGTGCTGTGTGATACAGTTACTGCAGCAGTGATTTCCCACATTTGTTGTGCGTTATACAGCGGCCATAGTGCTCTGGAACATTAGGCAGGAGTGCGGCTTCCTTAATTCACCTGTGTCTAATATTCCGAGTAGCAAGGCACAGCCCACGAGAGGTGTTGTATTCCGCGCGAAACACAGGAACCGGGCTCATAAGACGTGTTCCAGAGCTGTAAATTTGAGATTTCCAGGCCCAAGTAACAGCGGGTCTCAGGGCAACCCTGGCCCGAAGCCTCCGAAGACTTGTTGGATGTTGTGGGGAAGTAAGCAGACACACGGGGTTATAAGAGCACGTACGCCCAGTCGGAAAATGGACTTCCATATGCATCCTTTAAAAGAAGCCGCAGTTTTTCAAGGTTGGTCGTCGACATTTTAAGCTGTGTATACACAAAAGAGTCTAAGAGAGTTACTTAGCAATTAGCAGACGCCTTGCTTTAAATTTCGTATATACTAACGGAGAGTGCAACAAAAAGTGTATTTAATGAAGGTGAAGTATGACGTAATAGTTCTGCGGAAATCCGCAATGTGGAAAGAAGTAATTAGTATAGTAATAAAGTATATACGTTCTACCAAACACAAGTTTGACTTTCGTGGTATCATCTTCCTGGCGCACTACTATAGACATGCAGCTCATTTTGTCAGCGCTGACGTAACTGCCGCCAACCTGCAACATGATAACTGGCAGAAGCCATGAACAAAGAGGAAATTAATTAGGGAACACGATGTCGTGCACGCTCAACCGCTTTTTGAGAACATTTCCTCGTTCGGGAACAACAACAAAATAGGCTGAGCACCCAGCCGCAACGGTTTTACCGCAATAAACACCGCACTCACAAAAGAAAAAAGAAAAGAAAGAGTAGAAAAAAAAAAAAAACACGGCAATCCAGAAGCACTTAGGTAGTGGTTAGATATAAACGAGGAAATTCGCGCGACGAGGAAAGGCACGGCACGAACAAATTGCTGCCACCGGGCGACTTTCTCTTATCGTGGTACATTTCGGCACGATGCAGAAAAAAATAAGCTCTGAGAGAAAAAAAAAAGGCAAGGTCTCGACGTTGTTAACGCAAACGCCCGGGTTTCGCGGGTCGCCGACGGCCTTATTCTGCCGAACGCGAAGTAGTAAAATGGACGGATAGAACGATCAACGAAGGCAGCCAAACAAGGCCGGCGCCGCCGCGCGAGCGCGTCGTACCCTCGTCAGCCGTTACGCCGCAGGACACAAAAGCCAGAGAGAGAATCACCCCGATCCCCGCGATGGTGGGTTTGATGGGCAACGACCCGTTTGTTCCTCTCTATATTTCCATTCTTTTCATCATACAGTTCTGCTTAAGCCTGCGTGTGTGCGCGCTGAACTGAAATGTGGGCCGTAATAACATCCCGAAACTGCGCAGTGGCTTGCGAGGGACGGCATTCTGGAGGACCACGGAAATAAATTTGACCAACGAGGGTTCCCGAACGTGTACCTAAATCTGAGTGCCCGATCGTTCTTTTTTTTTTTCACTTCTCTCCCATCGCGCGGACGCCGCGGCCGGGATCGAACACGCGTGCCCATGCTCAGCAGTGCGACGCCACAGCCACTTGGCTACCGCGGCGAGCATTGTATGTATGTATGTATGTATGTATGTATGTATGTATGTATGTATGTATGTATGTATGTATGTATGTATGTATGTATGTATGTATGTATGTATGTATGTGTGTGTGTGTGTATGCATGCATGTATGTATGTATGTATGTGTGTATGCATGCATGTATGTATGTATGTATGTATGTATGTATGTATGTATGTATGTATGTATGTATGTATGTATGTATGTATGTATGTATGGATGGATGGATGTATGTATGTGTGTATGTATGTATGTTAGGCGCGCGTGGTAATTTCACGTATTGAATATGAATGCTTCTGCTTCTGTGCAAGCAGAAGAGCACTTGTAGGCGCCGCGGGGAAACGTACTTGGAAAGTCAGAAGCCGACATTACGGCGGGCAAGAGACCTTCTCTCGTCCCACGCGAGTCTCCTTCCTTGACAACGCCGAAAGTTTCTCTTCTGTAATGCACTATGTGGGAGTGTGGGCACCTGACGAACAAGGTGTAACACCTGTAGCAGGAATGGGTGACGGAATGGCGTTCTCTGCACTGCCTGAGGCCGCGCGGATATGAGGCCTTCGCCCACAGCGTGAGTCAGCACGAATGTGTCAGTGTCCGCGCGCTCGTTGCCTGGGTGCAGCTGAATAACAGTGCACGAAGGAGATATTCGCAACGTTCTTTATATGCAAGGAAAAAATAAAAAATAAACATCTGTCTCTCGGATTAGCATCTGGAAAAATAATTTTTTATAGCTTCATTATTTTTATTGACATAATAAAAGGAGACGGTGATGCAGAAATACGGCGACGGCGGCTACTTGTCTCTTGAAAAGGTGGTGCAGTCAGTATATAGTTTTGTGTAATTTCACGGATAGCTTCACAGCTTTTTCTTCGTGTAGATAATACGAAATTTCCTGTCTTATAATCTACATGTGACGAATCGCCTTACTTAACACAACATCAGTGTATACGCTCAGCAGAGCAGTAAAAGGCATTGCCACTGTGTGGTAGTGCTTTGTGTTTTCTGTAGTTTGGAACGTCCCGAAAGTGCTCACCTTCGTAACTATGGTTAATTGCTCAGGGGCGGCGTTGTAACCTGCATCAGTTTTCCTGCACCTCACTGAGCACGAATATAGCAACGGATGTCAGGCTTTGACGCGTAGGCATCGAATCAGTGCACTAAACAATTTGCATGACACTAACGCAATAATAGTGGATTGCGTGCACACGCACACTCGTGTAGGCGTACAAACGAACGGGTAAAGTGAAAGCGAGTAATTGAAAGACTTCGCCGGGCTACGCTCGTCTTTCCAGCATTCGAAGCGTGGCACCCAGCGATTCGTCCCGAGCCAATGCGCACGCAAGAGGGCACGCCCACGCAACCGCTCTTCCGACAGCGCATAAACCGCTTATTAGGCACCGGGACCCGAAATAGGCGACGCGTATACGGAGACCGCTATCCGGCCGCAGGTGCACAAGCACACACAAGTATGCGCAAGGCACAGCGCATATATTCCCGAAGCAGGAAACATAGGCCGCAACCGAACAACCGTCGCAGCGGCCGAGCCCCGTCGCAAGACGCAACCGCCGCCTTTAATCCGCCGCCGCTGCGTCTAAAAACGGTCATTCCTAAATCGAGACCACGTAATATGCGCGCCCGCCCGCGTACTGTACGAAAGCGCACGCTGATACGCGTTCGACGGCTGAATACATACTTCGCGGTGCGAGACGCGCCGAAGCGCGCGGCTAATGGGCGCGCCTGCCAAAAAAGTAAATAAATAAAAGAGAGGTAGAGAGAGAAGGAAAGGAGGATAGGAGCGGAATAGGAGGAGGGCGAAGAAGAGGCGTCCCATCCTCTCGCCCACTTTCATTGTGGAGTCAGTAAAGGGGAAAGGGTGAGGCGATCTCGGAGCTCCACACACACACATTGATACCTGCCGCCGCCATTCCTCCCGATTATCATATGCAAGCGTCGTGGACCCGAAGAGGGTGCGCCCTTGTTTTGTCCCGTTTCGTATCTGTCCCCCGAGCGCCATGTATACACGCGTCGCGATGCGTGCGTGACAAGATTGAGGAGCGACGTGTATAAGCATCGCGCGGGACGCTATTCTTGGAGGGAGAGAGCATGCATGGCGACCGGCAAGATGTGACACGACCCCGCGAAGCGGTCAGCTCGAACAACTGAGGCAGACGAATCTTGTATGCGAGCATGCGGTGCGTATATTTATACCCGCGCGTATATGACGTCCCGATGGAGTCCTGTCTCGTCTAGCGACTTGTTCCTGCCGAGCTGTCGCCGCTGGCTGTATCAGACGGCAGTGGATAATGTCCCGGTTGGTCCGAGCCGGATTTCGACCAGTTTTGTCAAGGCAAGCCGTTTTGAAATTTTTGTGACGGTAACGCACCGGGAGAGTAGTACACTATCATTTAAAGAAACAACAGCGCGACAGTCGATTCCGAATATCAACAGGGTTACACACATTTGATCCGGGAACTAGAGAAAGAAACTTCGTGCTAAGGTATGTACTATATGACTTAACTTCCTTTAGTCAAATGCAGTCCCAGATGAAACACACGGAAGGGATTCTCCGTGCTGCAGTTGGTTAGATACGGAAGCTAACTAATTCGGTAAGTTGAAGCGTTTCGACGCAACTACGCGTTCCGAGTAACTAGAGCGGCACGTTAATTAGCTTCAGCAGCCTCGTCTCAGTAGTGTGCTAGAAAGCTGCGAAACGCGCTGCCATTTCACTGCCCGGCTTGTGCGAATGTTCACACGAACTCACAGAAATTATATGAAACCAAGTGTGGAGGACAGTTAATAAGAAAAAAGCGTCTGCTTCGGTACACCCTACGCAGAAGAAGGAGGTTAGTCGACGTCGTGATTAGGCCTGAAATCAAACCGACAATGGTGTTACGCTCTTGAAGGCGCGGCAGATGGAACTGGTTTGGTTGAACTTCCGTGTGTAAAAAGGCGGCTGTTTTAATCGCGCGGGTCGCACATGCGTCTGTCTTCGCAGTCCGTTGCACAGAAAGGAACGATAGACCGAAGGAAAGCGACGAGAGTTTCTGAAATCAAGTCTCGAATAGCCGTCCTTAAACTTAGGCCACCGTTGCGGTATACGGGGACACAAATAAACTTTTCACGGCGAGTACCGTTTCCGCGCGCAGATTACGTCTGGCGATGGTGCTGATTCGCTCTCTGCTTGCTGCCTTAAACGCTACACTACTTAACTGAAACTCAGTATGTATACCCTCACGTCTGCCGCTAGCGTTAATTCCGTGGTGAGAATTCAGACGTTGGGTGTTCGCACGCCTGCGCGCACGAAGCAGCAGCGGTAAACCGATTCTTCCATTCGGGGAAACTAAACTGACTAACCCAGTTTCGGCACTTATAGTTCCTGACTAACGACAACAAGAGGCGATTAATCGACGGCCCGGTAACGTAGAAGCGAAAGAGTGGCTTTAGTTACGCTATACGTAATCGTAGCTCTCGGCGTTCGTTAAATGCGCCGTCTCTGCACGACAATGGACCGCATGGGTGCGCGGTTTGAATCCGCATGCACGGTTCTCTGCTCGCGTTTGAGACGTCGTGTACAGCCGTGTGCTTTCTCTGGCTTCGCAGTGCGGTTCCTGCACGTGGGGTTCGACGTAGTTCTTTGGTATTTACGTGCCACGCATACACAAACCAGCAAGTTGTCTTGCGTAGAAGAGCATACACAAACCAGCAAGTTGTCTTGCGTAGAAGTGATCGCAGTTCTGGACTTCGTATTGGTGCCTTGCTTGCTGTTTAAACCGCAGTGCGAGTGTATAGTGTAGAAAGGTCTTACAACCGATCGGGTGTCAAATGTCACCGTTAGTGTAATATAACTATGCTGCGGGTTATTATTGTTATTATTATTATTTTGTTTCGTTTTTGGTTGAGGACCTCTAGCACATATGTCAAATACATTCGAAGTCTCGGTATTGGAAGTCTTGTATAGACATCTCTTCGTGTGCGTTGCTTCTTTCTGCGTCACCATTCACCTCGCGGTATTCGACTTTTTTGTCAAGTTAGTGTGACGTCTATTAGGTTAACCTGCACAGTTATCAAACTAGGACAACCTGCGTCTGTGCTTTTCAGTATAATTCCGAAAAAATTACGGTTAGCGTGCTCGTTACGCATTTGTCACACCAACCAGATTAGTAGCAAAATAGTTCGTTCCAAGTTCGAGGAATATAGCGGTAAACTGTGGTTTGGGTATATATGACACAAGGGTGCGTACAAGGATGTTGCGAGCGTTATGTTGCTTAATACATGGCGACTAGCGTATTGACAGCTAAACTTGAACATAAAACGAACATTATGACTCATTAGTTTGCACGAAGACCTGCCCAACAAGCTATACTGCTGCGATTAAAGGGAGACGCTTTCGCAATAAAGACTGGGTCCGATGTAACGCATTGACACCATAGCAAATATTTTTTTTTTCGCAATCTGTCAATTCTCATTAATGCAGATAAATGAACACAAGAAATTGTATAGAACAACAACGGCTATTCTTGTAACACAAGAATAGCCGTGCAGGATTACTTTTGAAGTAACCTCTAAACCTGACCAACGAGGCTCAACAACGACGTAACAATTAACCTGAATTCCGCAGAGGTAACGGCGGACCAGGAAGCCATCGTTGTTGTGTAACTCCCCGCCGTATAGGATAGTGTTGACTCGGATACGTGTTGCCTTCCTGAAGGGAAACTTCGTGCTTCCTCGCGTGGCCAGTGCAGCATGCCACGTTGCTTACGGCGAAGCGCAATGTATACATAACTGCGCTCCATCTAGTGGACCGGGACAAATACTCGTTTTACGGGCTAGATAAAGAGAGAGAGAGAATGTACGGACGAAAAAGTGGAGGGAGGGCGGGTTGCGCAGGAGGAAAGTAAAGCCGATGTGGGTGAGCGATAGCGGCGCAAAAAAAAGCGGGCGCACATTAGGTGCAGCCGCGAAGCAAGCAGGATCGAGTCTTACCGCAAAGTAGGACTGCGCGCACCCTGCCGGCAGACCGAGAGGTGTTCGCATTGTTCCTCGTAGATCGAATGAGGAGGAGGAAGAGGAGGGAGATGGGGTGAGCTGTTCGACACGACGCGATCGCTAAGCGAGAACACAAAAGCTGTAACGGAGAGAGAGAGGAGGCGACGACGAGCTGCACGCCAGAACCTTTTTTTTCTACCTTTATTGCCTCCTGGTCCGCATTGTTTCTCGCGCAGAGGGAGTAATGTATCAAGCACTGCGCGCACGAAACGCATCTCGAAAACACGCCTCTGGCAAGGAGGTGCCGCAGTATAGAAGGAAGGGTGAAAATATATGGAAGATGTGCGGATAGTCGGGCCGGATAGGCAAATAGATAGCAGGGCGGTTAACAAATTGCATGCCTTTCAACAATTAGCCGCACAAGTGGTCCACTGCTCAAGCTTACATGTCCTTACGTGAAAACCAGGGATGATCTAAAGGAATGGCGCTCCAGGTAGGAAAATACATCTAATAAGAGCAAGAACACGGTAATGACGAGTAGCCTGACATCGAAAACTAATAATAATAATAATAATAATAATAATAATAATAATAATAATAATAATAATAATAATAATAATAATAATAATAATGAAACTCGATTTAACGAAGTCATAACCACGTTGGAATTATTTCGTTAAATCGGGGAGTTTGTAAAATCGAGAAATTTTTTTTGGTCCTTCGAAATATAAAATTGTAAGGTAGCGACACGCAGAAGCTACCACGGCATCGTATTTGCCGCTAATCCAGCCATCTGTTGCATACACCATGAAATAACGAAAGCAAGCACCGCCGCTCCTACCATGGCAGTGTTTATATTCCGCAGTTCCGTACATGGGCGCGGCGTGCAACCTCGTCAAAATAAAGCAAGGGCGCCTATATGTTTTAAGGGCGCCTAAATAAAGACTAGGGCGCCTATATGTTTTAACGCGTTAGCTTTAGAGCGAACGCTCGAAGAAAAAAACCGTCTGTATCAAGATTTCAAAGAAATCACCGCTTTTTTTACTCGTTTATTTCAGGAAAAACTTCGTTAAATGGAGTTTGTCGAAGTTAGTTTCGTTAATTCGGATTGATGACAACATTGAAAGCTATGGGTACTTGCCGGAGAATGTAAATTTATTCGTTCGGGAACATTGTGAAATCGGGTTTCGTTAGATTGAGTTTTTTACTGTTATAATAATGAAGGGACGGAGAAGGTGAAGCCCTGGATCTCGCACAACGATTGTGATAAGTGGCGGAGAGAGGGGTCAAAAGATCATCTAAGTGCTAAGAGAATGAAAAAACTATCTTACTCGTATATACACACGCACACCAGGCAAGCAGGTACACACATCCGCATGCACGAAACACGCAGACACGTATGCAGACACACTCAACCTCACACAAACAGCAATACACGGACACCTACACGTAAACACACTCAATTAAAATACACGCAGAGAGAGAGAGAGAGAGAGAGACAAACGGAAAACAGAATCAAGCTTCGCAGTGAAAAAGCAAACTCAAGGGTGCCCCGAGGTACAACAAGACACGGGGGGACAAGCGCGAGGCGTTAAGTCTTAAAGCAATAGCTAAGTGCGGAAAGAGCAACAGCGCAGCAAGAAAGCGAGTGCACAAAATGGGAGTGTTGTCTGCGAGCCGGAGAGAGAACGGGAGCGTTTAAAGGCACCTATGTTGTTGTTACGTGATTCGGGCCGGCGGCGCCGCGACCTCGACGGCTATCTACCACAACGCCATCGCCGAGGCCCCGGAGCCGCGCCCAAAATGCCCTGGCTCGACGGCTCGCTTTACTTTCGCGGTGGAGCGACTTCCGTTTGGCACAGTGGTCTTTTCCAATCTCTTACGCCACGTATACTGGCGTCCGAGTGGCAATTCACTGGCCGCAAGGTGAAGTGGTACTCTGAGAGTGTTTCATCTGCGGACAGGAACCGGAGAAATATTAGGAGAGGCCATGCGCAGGTGCGCATTGCCGTAATGCATTGACAGACCGCTCGTCACCCACATATTCGTCCAGTCCTTCGCAAGATATCCCACTCCCGAGATACGTGAAGGGATATATACATGGCAAACGCCGGAAAAAATGCTTCTATGACGCTCGCGATCTGCGACATAATACAAAGTATATAGGCGCGCGCATTAGGAGTGTATTGGCAGCGCGCCAGTTTCCACCACTCTTCCTTGTGGTGGCAGCTAACGCATCGAGACGCTATGTGACGCTGCACTGCCTCGGGGATCGGCACACATACTCCAGTCCTTGCCTCGTAGTAGATAGCGCTTGGAGATGCTCTGGGCCATTGTACGCGTCCTTCGGGATCGGCCCCAGCGCGTAACAGAACAGATTGTAACGTTTCTTCGCCGGAATACAACGAATCAGTCGTCATGCCATGTCCTTTCTTTCGTTGTCGCGCACACAATCGCTCACCTTACGCTTATTTGCGTGTTCGTACGTTAGTGCTTTACAGAACTCCCCACGATGCAATATGAGCGATTACCTGCAAATTGCTTCGCATACCATTGATTCCCGCTGTGCGCAGGATATTGTTATTCTACTATAATTCGTTGTTCTCATGTGTTATTACAGTAATGTGTGCTGTTCTCGTTCTGCTGTTCCTTTCTGTTTTATATTCGTCTTCCATCAAAATATAATGGCGTGCGAAGGTCCTCCCGGTTGGTCAAGGCATGTTGAAGTTTCCCTCATAGGCATCGAATGGTGGCCTCGGTAAACAAGCCTGGCATGCAAGCAAGCACTGCTGTCGAAGCGACGGTCTACGTTTCCCTCCGGTGTCAACAAAGGCTTTCAAAACTTTAATAAATTTGACGATATACAGAGTATATACAGAAAATAAATATGATTGAAATGAATAGAAACAACGATGAAATTCCAAATGTAGAACGCTGTTCGTTTCCTCTCTGCGAGGTACTGCTGCCGAACTTACAAAATTACATGCATGCGAAATCGCGTACTCCAGCCTCTTCAGCGGCTACGCTACGAGGCGCATAGCACACATCATCCATCCCTTTCCTCTCCCGCCAGCGCCACTTATTGCCACAAGAAAATCATAATAACAATGATAACAAGAAACATTCAGCCAGCTGACCGGCGCGAACTTGCGCTGTGTGAAGCAGTACGCAGCCCGCAGGCTAAAAATAAACGTGTCGGCGGTCGACGCCACAGCGGCGAAGGAGCCGCCCAATGATGCCTGGTTTGTCTTTCGCCCGCAGGCGTTGCATTCTCTTCCAGCCACGGAGCTGTCTGTCGTCGGCCCACGCGACGTACGGCAACCGCGGTGGTCGTGGTCGAACGGAGGTGTACGGGGCGCCGTCGGTGCATGTGCGCCAACGCGTTCACTCGGGCGAAAGCGCGTGCTTATTATGCATGGATGGCGTTTGCGGTCGCACGAGGAAACCGTCATCTCCGAAACGGGCGTCTGTAACTGGCAGCCGGCGACTCGAGACAAGTATTGTTCCCGTATTCCTGCCGCTCCTTGTACTCAGTCGTGTGCGTAGCTGCACTATACTGAGGCCCAGTCACTCGTGTCTGGTCACGACGCGCCCCACTCTACGGTAACCCTGCTATAAGATATCTGTTTCTGTCGCACTGTCGTTTTCTTTATCTTCCTCTTTTCTTCTCTTTTTTTTATGGGAATGAAAGAAGTATTTTTAGTTAGCTTCCGATGGTGATGGCTACTGCTCTTCACGCCGCAGTGGTAAGAAAAATAATATTGTGAGAAGGAACGTCACAAGTTCAGACAACCAAACACCAAGTGATGAAATAGTAAATAAGGCGCCGATGATTGTGCGAAATACAATGGCGCATACAGCCGTAAATGATGAAAACAAGCTGCACTATCCACTTAGTCGCACAGAATTGAAAAGGGTGCGTATTTACTTCCGATATACTTGCGTAATTTAATCCACTCACGCGATATGCAACCGCCGAGTTTGAAACAATTTTCATGGTGCAACCAGGTGCAGAGTAAAAAATATTCTGGTAAAAAAAAAGCCATATGAAAACTTTGTAGTGTAGTACATTGAATGGCGCCTCGAGAATTATATGTTTCGCGTTAAGATTGTGCAGGGAACGACAGTCCACAGGACTTCACGACAAATAACAATTACTGCAGCTTTTTTTTTTTTAAGTGCTGCAGTGCCGGCGCCATTTCGTGCCGCGTGAGCTGAAGATGTTGACTTTAGTTGGGCTTACCCGCCATGCTTGCTTAGTAGCTCTGCTAAGGACAAGGTCGCGGAATCGAATCCCGGCCACGGGGGCAGCATTTCTACGGGGGCGAAATTCTAAAATACCCGTGCTCTTAGATTTAGGTACACGTTAAAGAACCCCATGTGGTCAGAATTCTTAGAGTCCTCCACTACGACGTGCCTCATAATCAGATCATGGTTTTGGCACATAAAACCCACATAATTTGTTTTTTTCAATTTGGGCTTTTGAAGAACTGGCGAGGGCGCTACGCGCTCAATACGAAACATGCAGACAAACTGAACTCGTCGTTCGCAGTAGAGTTGGTTAACTTATGGAGCCCGGCAGAGTATCCTTCTTGATCCCAGAGTCACACAAATGTATCCTTTATCTCAACTCAGTGCTGCAGTGCTGAAGAAAGTAAGAGTCGCGACAACCACTCGGGAAGAAAAACCAAAGCGCCTCGTTTAATGTTTCCGCCACTAACACGGACTTATCTATAGCGCTGGATTAACGCATGCAACATCGGTAGTAATACCGGCACGCCATGGGCAAGCCCGTGAACTACGTAGCCGGATTTCTCTTCGGAGTTGCTCACAAGGTAACCGCAGGCTTCGCTGCACTGGTACAAGTTTTTCAGACAGAGCACATATACACATCGCCAGAAAAACAAAAAGAATGAATTATAGATTGCTCGAGATTCTTTCACAGCTCAACATGATTCATTAGTTCTAACGTACTATAAGTGTAACGAAAAGGGTTCTACTTAAATTGAGGACGACGCAGCGAGCTATGGAAAGACGAATGATGGGTGTAACTTTAAGGGGGGATAAGAAGAGAGCAGATTGGGTGAGGGAACAAACGTGAGTTAATGAGATGTTAGTTGAAATCAAGAAAAAGAAATGGGCATGGGCAGGGCATGTAATGAGGAGGGAAGATAACCGATGGTCACTAACGGTTACAGACTGGATTCCAAGAGAAGGGAAGCGTAGCAGGGGGTGGCAGAAAGTTAGGGGGGCCGATAAGAAGTTTGCAGGGACAGCATGGCCACAATTAGCACATGACCGTGGTAGTTGGAGAAGTATAGTAGAGGCCATTGCCCTGCAGGGGCCGTAGCCAGGCTGATGATGATGATGATGATGATGATGATGATGACTATAACTGTATCTTGGCTATGACGAAGGTCAAGTTGCGCGGCACGGAGCTAATTGTGATCCTTATCGTTTCCACTCGTAATAGCCGAACCTTCTAAAAACGTACATATTTTTTACATTAAGTGAAGCATTCTGAAACATCTCAGTACGCGGGTTGTTTTGCTTTCCGGCCCTGCAGGAAAGCAGCAACTATGCGGCAGGGGCTCAAACCCTCGACCGCGCGCGCTAAAGTGCAGAACACCGTAGCCGCCGAGTAATGCGAGTAATGTAGCAGGGTTTGCATATCTCCTCCCTAACGATCGCGCAGATTACGGTCGGAGGCCGCCCGCTGTCGCAGCATGGCGCTGTACAACTAAAGAGGAGAGGAGAAAAGAAAGGGAGGAAAGAAAGGGAGAAGGCAGGGATGTTAACCGGAAGGGCGTCCGGTTGGCTACCCTATACGCTGGGTGAAAGACTGCTAAATGTCGCGGGGTCTTCTTGCGCGCTCTTGATACGCCGATTCTGTTTGGACAGAGCTGTGTACACGGTGTCCGTGGCCTTTAGCGCCTACTGAGCGCACTTTTTTGTTGTTTTTTTGCACACACACATACACACACACACACACAAAAAGAGAATAGATAAAAAGCGTCCACTATCCAGCAACCGCGACGCGTGGTGTCGGGCGCCAGGTGCGCTGAGTGTAAGCCCCGCAAATAGATGCGACTCACGGCGTGGCAACGGCGACTCTGCCAGCCGAAGAACATTATGTGCGCCGCGCGCGAGCCAACTCCTAACGAGCTCGAAGAGAGAAAAAAAGCAAAGCGGCGACCAGCGAGGCTGTCGCTAGAGGGGGTTACGGGACGAGATAGCGGTCGTCCATTCTGCAAACCGTGACTGGACCCGTCCCAAGATCCATTTCCCCCGTGAAGCCGTCGGCGCCCACCGGTTTTCATTCTTCCGTGCTCTCTCTCCCTCCCTTTATTCGTCGGTCCTTCTCTCGCGAAAATGTTACAACTGCGACGAATGGCTGCCGTTGCGGAAACGCGCGTACATTTCTCGCCCAGCCATCTGCACCGTTTCTGTTTCTTCACGAAGGGAAAATTGTGGCTGCGCTGACCAACGTTTCCTCTGGCGCAGACGGCAAAGCCGCTAAACCGCAAGGGTGCAGAAGGATCTACCGCTAGACCTAATTCTGTTTGCAGGCAGACGATTTTACCGGAACTGACGAAATGCCTTCGCGGTCTCCGTGTTGGGACTTTACCACCAATGTACGGTATTCGTACGATCTGCAGGCAGCACAATGGCCGTGGACACATCCGCGGCGTTATAAAACTACGTCAACCGCGCGGCTGCAGAGACAACAGCCAGATGATGCTCCTGTAATGGCTCCCAGGGTGTAACCGATGATAAATGGTCTCGTTGTACTCTGGACCAAGACGACTACTGCAGCGGACAGTCGCGTCATCACCATCACCTTTGAGGGGAGTCGGATCAGTCTTCTGAAAAAAAAAAAACAAAAAAAACGAGGAACTGTGCTGCTCACTCGGAATTGCTGTGCGCCCCAGTATCTTGTTCTTTCTGCCCCCCCCCCTCCGCTCCCCCCTTTCGTGTCTACAGCAGAGCTACTTTCCTCGTCTCAACCGAGTGTGTCCTTGCGCCGGCGAGGAGGGAGGAACTCGACACCGTTATGTGGTCAACCTTGAAGGCGCCTGCATTCCGCCAATCGTCCGCGGCAGCTGCGCGCCCCCTGGCAGGGCACAGAAAGAAGACGGGTGACGGTCAGGTCCGCCGCAACGGTTCGCGACGATTCATCAACCACCTTTTTTTGTCCAGCGGGGCCCGGATGTCGTTTCTTTCTCGGGCTGCCGATCTTCGGCACGTAAAGGCGTGCTAACTGTCCTTCGACGTTTCGAACGGGGTAGGCACGGCTCGGGCGCGCCGCGCATGCTGCAGCGTCGCTGGCTCTCAGGTCCATCAGCAGCGCTCCCGGAGGCGAGAAGACTGTCTCGAAGACCGAGAGTCGGTTCTTTTCTGACCTTTCTTTCTTTCTTTCTTTCTTTCTTTCTTTCTTTCTTTGCGCAAAGGGCAAGGCAGCCGTGCCCACGCATGTGTGTAAAAAGGAAAGGTAGACGTCATCGCTTCGTATTGTCTGTCCCTCGCCGCGGCATGCACTATACGTCCGCCGCGCGGCGCGCACACGCATAACGAAGCGTTGCCTGCGCTCGATTGTATATGCTTGAATTAACGCTGGCTCCTCGTATGATATTCCCGCGCTGCTACCCGTGTTTGCGTTTGCATTCGAAAGGCTCGTCTGTCATGACCGAGCGAGGGACGTATCTGCTACCGAGAAGGCCGCACTGCAGCGAAGGTGCTCGTTGTGAGGCGGCCGGTGTGTCGGACGCTCTCTGTTCCTGGTCGACCGAAACCTTGAACGAGCGCGAGCGCGGGTTGATCGAAAGGGGAGTCGCCGTGTTCTTTTTCTGCGACAAAGGGCTGCAGCGGAGCGGCGCGCGGTCATTTGGTCGAGGATACGGCTCCGGCTGTGCGCCTAGCCTTGCGTATATAGCCCGGCACGTCCGCGTTTTTTTATAGAGACGGAGGCACACGCTGTGCAGTCATCGCCTACAGCGGTAGTTCGATCCTTGGGCGTTTTCGCGCCAGCTAAAATGGATTTCTGTTCTTCGCGCTGTCCATGAAGTCCTTTTTATTGGCGCAAGACGGTGTTATTATCTCGTATACGATCGGGCTTCTTTAGAATTTTGCTTTCTTTTGTTCACCCTGTATTCCTTTTACCTCCAAGTTCATTGTAAACGGTTCCCGATCTATGCTGATACTTTTTTGGGGCTGATCGCGTCGCTGGGCATTTCCATCTGCACCTTGAAATACGTCGAATTACCGGAATGCCTTTTCCCAGAGAGTAGGGAAGCGTACGGCGAAGTGAGGAAGCCAACCTTATAGTGAGCGCTGACGCTCTGTTTTGTGCTTCTGTGAACCGAACGACTTGTTTCTTGTTTTATTTTATTTTGTTCTGTGGGTTGGGCAGTGGCGGGACTGGAGGCTTCATTCTCTGGAACGAACGTGCAACGGTATACGTCTGGTCAGTCACCAAAGCTATATGAAGAAATGTGCCGAAAAAGCGCTCCCACAGAACTGGAATATTTTTGTTCAGAGTGACAGATAAGGAACCGCTTTTCCTCCTCTATAAAGCGAGGTGCATGACAAGGCAATAAGTTGAAGGACATTAAACTGTTTCCGTACGCCATACCGAGACATAATTAGAGTCACCAGAGTCTCGTTGTAGAGTGCATGCCTGAACTGTATACGCGCCGTATAATCTGTTCTGTCTGTAGACGTTCCGTACAAACTAAGTAGCAGATAAATGGGTGTAAACTCTTTAAAATCGACGAAATAACCTTTTAGATGCGTTTGGGGCTAATTGAAAAAAGAAATTGCGGCCTGAGACATGAGCCGAAGTTTGTTTCGAGATAGCTCTAGGCGTAGATATTAATGTTCTGTTGATCTTCCGAAACGAGGAAAATAACTCCTAGGACTTCGCTTCGCGCTTGTGAGTGTGAAATCTATAGCTATACGTGCCAACTCTGCTAACAGCTTTTCTCGCGGAGGTGTTCGGGACAACTTCGATGCCAAGACATGATCCGTGCGAGTGTCTTCTTCTTCGCACACGTGCACACACACGCACACACACTCTCCGCTCTCTCCGTTCTTTAATCAACCAACACAGCGACACGAGTAGACACCGTGCTCAACGAGGAAATCTTGAAGCTAATTATGATTAATCGCTGTGGCAACGAAGTGGCGACCTCGAGGTCGTGTATAAGTTGCTTATGATCATAATTCATACGCATGCAGCGAGTTTGCGCGGACAGCCCCACGTCCTGGACAGCCCGACAATAAAGGGCAGAAAGCGAAACGCCGGAAAATATTTAAAAGCTATAGCTGCCTTTGACAAGCTGGCTAGTCGTTGACAGTCCTCGCGAACGCAAATAGCCTGCGCCAGATAATGAGATTTCGGTGATTGAGAAACCGCAGCCGGAGACGTGCGCATCGTTAACGGGCTATGCTTAAGGAGTGGTTCAAAGGTGAGCGCATGGTGCACAAATGCACGGATCTAATATCCCAGAGCGAATAAAGAAATAAGCGATCTGCAATCTGAAATGCTTGAACTGTGTTCGTTGTTATGGGTTGAAGCACCGAAGGTCGCTACGCAATATTACATTATATAACCAATGGGGGGAAGAGCCCTTAAATGGAGACGATGGCGTTGCAACATGAAGCTGGGAAATGTATTAAATATATATGGAAGGGCACAACTCATTGCATGAAGTCAGTAAAATTACCAGAGGGGCAAGTGTGTCATGGAGGCGAATGGTACGTACAACAGGGAAATGTTAACAAAAGAAAGGAACCTTTCTCGCGGCAATCGACCCCCCCCCCCCCCTCCCACCCCTCGTCTCCCTTCCCTGCGTAGACTTACAAACACGCACGAACGTACACGTGGAGTGGAATTCCTTGTCTGACTAACGATTTCATTCCTAAACAAATCGAACGACTCGAGCAAGAGCAAGTTGGCCAGACTCCAGGACGGGCGCAGCTTTAAAGCATTAATCACGACCAGAAACAATTAAAGTGGCCCTGACAAACGACCGCCGGATTCTCCCAACATGCAAAACGTATTAACGGGCAATTAGACATCGACCTGTAGCTGCTCGCTCCATCCCTGGGCAGAGGCTGGAACAGACGAAACCCTCACTGAGACGGAACGCTTAGTACGTAACAACCCTCCTCCTCCCCCCTCTCCCTATTTTCTCTATGAGAAAAACGAGCTCACTCCCTGCGGTCCCCGAGCGCGCGCGCACACACGCATCGTTTGCAAGCTCATTGCAGTTCGCTTTCACTTATCGCGCGCGCGCAAGCAGGCTAGTGAAGGAACGCGCGAGAAGGGCGTACGAAAGAAAGGCCGCCGGCAGTCGGCATTTCGTGCGGCTCGCAAATTTCTCCGCACTCCTCCCACCGCGGCGAAAAGTAGGCCACGGCACGGCACTGCCCTGAAGGAGAGCGTACGGATACGCAGAAGGCATGCATCGTCATATGCGCGTTGCGTGGTCGCCGCACGCGTCTGCCGGCACGTGTGCGTTTCCGTTGTTCCTTTTCTTGTTTACTTGCTGAAAAAAGTATCATACATTCTACGTAATCTCGCCGCCTGCAACATCGTCCCAAAGCGGGCACAATCGGGAGTGCGCGGGCGCCACGTATAGGTCCGCACGTCTGAATTCACTGCGCCCACTGGCCAGTGTATGAAATTCATACCGTGGTGAACAGTAGCGTGCTTATTTTTTTTCTTTATATATGCGTGTGTGTGTGGTACTTCGCATTAGCGGAATTTTCGCAACCTATACTTTCTTGCGCACAGCGCTACACAGACCACATTATAGCTTTTTCATTATTTTTGATTTAATTATTTCATTTTTCATTACATTATGCGTCCGTGAAAAGTCGCCGTTGCTATTCCAGAAGATGACCGTGGATACTGACTACGTCGCCTTCGTCTGTTGTCAGTTACGATATCTAATGCCACCATATGTGACGGTGGCGTGTTCTCGTGAGCGTGCGGTGTGTGGAAACTCCACGCTTATGTCTGCGTTACTGTTTTTCCATCGGAGAAGCCTTAGTATAAAAGCGAGACCAATTATAATGTCGACAAGAAATCGCCCGGCAGGTTTCCGCGTGGCAGTTTCTGCCCTATTCTTGTGTAAGTGCATGGCAGGGTCGTGCTCGTTCCTTTCGGTTTAATTACTGCGTTACTCATAACTCACGTGGTTATGATGCGGCTATTGTACTCCGACCAAACTGCGTACATGACTTGCCAGCGTCCAAGTACGCGGAGCCTGTTTAACCGAGTGTTTTGTCCGAGAAACGTTCACAATAACCGCGGCTGCTTCGGTCAGTCTCGGAGTTGTATTTTATGCCTCGCGTGAGGCGTTCGCATTCGTTTCATCCGCGCAGCCTGCGAAGCCGTGCAAATCTGGTCAGTTTCACGTGCGGGGCTTGCATGTGACGGCAAATCGCTTCTGCTATCTGGGTCACGGCAACTTATCGCCTCAGTTTGCTCGCGCGTGAACTAAACTAATAAAACAAAAACAATAATGGAGAGAGGGTTTCCGGCGGATGAGCCAGCGGGATGACACTGTCGGAGGTTTCCCTGGATGCATAAACAAGCCCCGCTCGCATCCAGCGCGGATCAGAGAGACGCTAATATTTTCTTCTTTGGACCGTTTATTTATTCACCTGGCCACCACGACTGCCCAGCCTCCGTCCAATCGAGCGACGCGACGGCAGCGATCGCCATTTGGCCCAATGCGATCGTCCATTCGTTTTTCGGTGCTTGCGGTCGTCCTCGCAAAAGGAGAAGGGGCTGTAAGTGGGGGTTGGAGGGAGCACCAACGGAGGGATCCTTGGCCCCAATGCTGTCTGGGCAGCGGCGCAAACAACAACCGCTCTCGCTTCTGGCCGACCGACTCTGCACCGCGCTCATCGGAAGGGGAGAGCGTTGCCGCGCGTATACGGACGGGGCAGCGTCAGCTCGGCGGGCCAAGCGAAGGCTCGATTCCGACCGGACGGACGCTCTTTGGCGTGCAACGCCGGCAGCGCTGGCTTGCTCGCCGTCGTGACCTCGGCGACCTTTGAGGGGGCGTCCTTGATCACTTGCTCCCGTCCCGTGCCAGCGGCAAGCCGCGAGGGAGGCCTTGCGGTGAGCGCGTGCGTTTGTTTCGCCGCGGGACGCCCGCCGCCCTGTGGGTGCGCGTGCTCCTGCTCCTCCTCTCCACTTCGCTCCCGCTGGCGCTGGACACACTCGATAAACACACACGCGCGCACGCAAGCGGCTCGCATCGGGCACAGCACGGCGCGCTCGGAGCGTTTGCTGAGAAGTAAATGCGTGGATACATCTCACTTGACCTGGAACGAGATGTGCCACCTCCTCCCTCTCCCCTCTTCAGTCATGTCATACGCTGGCTGCTTCCTCGCGCGCTACTTGGTTCGGCATGTTCCTCGAAACCGTTTTCTCGAACGGACACACGCTTTTACGCTCCCCGTGCTGCCGCAGGAGCTTTCAGTTTTCGTGTGGCGAAGGACGGGCGCCCACAGTTCCTTCGTGGGGCCGCTGAGGTGGCGCCCGATGCGATGACGTTGGCGGCGTGCAGGAAGAGCACATTTTGTGGTCACGTGGTGTGGAACGAGGAGGCATTTAGAGGCAGCGATCAGTAATGATCTCGCACCAGTTCTCCCTCTCTGTCGAACTTTCTGAATTGAAGACCGCGCATTCCCACAGCTCTCGAGGACCTCACAGGGAAGCATAGCCGGCAGGTAGGGCATTACATTACATGGGGCCCTGACTGAGACTTACAATTCTTGGACGGAAGAGCTGAAATGTGAATTCCAGTTGCGACTACGAAGCAAGCAGTAAAGATCCATTCGTAAATGTTCTTTATTTAATGTGAAAACATGGGAAGTTTGCCAGCGAGATGCAGGGCAAAAGGCAGCTAACGACCATCCTCGAGAACAGAATTCCAGAGAGAGAGCAAGAAACGCGAAGGTGAGCAGGTTATCCAGACGATCATGGAGTTTGCTACCATACACCGGCGGTAAAGAAAATAGTGAGCAGAAAGTGAAAAAAAAAAGAATGGAGAGCGAACTTTGCGCGCACACAAGAAGATGCACATAAAAAACTACAGACGGTCAGTTAAGAGGAAGCTTTAGCTCGGGCCCAACTCCGACGCGGCCTATTCAAATACATGTAAAACGCAAAAACGTTTTTATGAGATAACCCCTGGACCGATTTTGATGAAATCTGTTGCATTTGAAAGAGAAAGTTAAATTTTAGTGACTGTTGGAAGCGGAATTTCGATTTAGGGTTTGAATTTTCTTAAAACGATTTTCAAGTATTTGACCGTTTGAAAAAAATAGAAGCACGAAGTTTACAAATTCATAGCTCTGCATCCAGAACTCATATCGCGGTTCTGTAAACGGAATCCATTAGATCATTCAAAGCGGACAAATTCAGTATGTCATTTTACATCTTACGTGAATTTGTTACGTTGGTTACAACGGTTTTGCAAAAGTTGTATTTCCCAATGATTAAATTTTTGTATATTCATGTGTAACATATGAATTTTGTCCGCTTTAGATGTACTATGAGATGCAATTCACAGAATTGTATTATCATTTTTAGTGGTTGAGTCACAGAGTTGTAAACTTGATAGTTTCGTTTTTTGAAAATTTGCGATTTTCGCCAATTTTTAATAAAACATTGACGACCTTACTCAAAAATTCGAAACCAACAGTCACTAGATTTTAAGTTTTTCTTTTAAATGCAGCAAACCCCGTCAAATTTGGTGCAGTGGTTGCCGAGAAAAACGAATTCTCCTTTTACATGTATTTAGATAGGAGCACCCGAGCTAAAGCTTCCTCTTAAGGGCGATGCACTTCAAGAACTGCCGCAGCGCACGAGCTGTCCTTTCGCCAGCGGCGCATATGGCCACGCTCCCGTATTGTTAGTTCGGGTGTTCTCTTATTCCCTGTTCCAAAACTTCGATAAGACAACAAAAGCAAGCGCAGAGAGAGGGAGAGAGAGAGAGAGAAATGCATGCAAGTTTGACATATTGTCTTCTTTTACCTTATCCGATAGATAGAGAAACCACCGTGAGGAGCGAAAAAGCAGACTCGCCTTCCCGACGCCACGAGATTCGCGATCGCCGCCGCTGCCTGCGCTTGTTTCACTTAAACGGGGGCGTCCTGACGCGTGATGCACCATCGTCGGTGCACACACACAAAAAGACGACTGCGCCCCTTCGCGTCGAACTTCGCCACGTATCCACACAACCGCGCCGCGCCCCTTGGCACGTCCATCGCGGAAGAAATCATTTTTCGGGGCTGGCGGGCATCACCGCTGCCGGGTGATCTACGTGCCCACAGCCGGTGGGTGGCGACGTCCATGGGAAACTGGCTCGCCAGCCGCCCGGGAAGCGCGAGCCGAGCTTACGCAACCGCCGCCGCGTTTGCATTGTGGCGCCGGCCTCATCCTTGGCTCCTCTCGTCTTACGTGGTGGCGTATTCGCCGCGCGCCTCGCCTCCCGTTGTCCTGCTGCCCCGTCTCATCTCTCTCTTTCTCTCCCTCTTTCCGCTCGTCTCGGTGACTTCGCTCTTCCTGGAGCCACGGCTTCTTCCTATCGTCTCCCAATATGCTTGCCCCGTCGCTGGCAACTTTGCTTTTTCCTCGCGGCTTAGTGCTCCTCCTCGCCGCATCCTTCAAAACACTTGGCGCCTTGATCTTTTTTGTTCTCTCCGTGCCTCGTCCAACGCGCTATCCTACGGTCGCCTTTTCGCTTTACCTTTGTCTCCTTTTGTATTTTTGCTTCTTTGCCGCGAAACGAGGAGAGACGCGTTTTTCTCACCTCGCGATTCAACGCCAGCGCGGGGTGAAAGAAAGGGGCCGGTCGCGCGGTTGCTGCGGGCTGCACGTAATGGAAGAGTTTCTCACACGGGAAGACGCGTCGAGGACGATGAGCCTCGCGATGTACGCCGCCGTCAAAGGGTTGGCCTCACTCGCGCGCCCCCTTTCCCTCCGCCTTGTGGCGAGACAGAGCCTGGGCCTCGCGAGGCGTGGCTCTCTCGTGCCCGTCACTCAAGCGCCGCGCCGAGGACGACGAAATTCGGTTCGGTTTCTTCGCAGTGCGAGTCTCGATGTTAGCAGCAGTAAAGCGGACCGACGTCGTGGGTTTCGTGGCTGCTCGTGCTGCTGCGTGCCACGATAGGGAACGAGTTTATAGAATACCCAATCTTGAGCGATTTTGTAAGTACGAGTAGCCGTTTAGCGCTTTCCAGTGAGCAAGACGGGAGCTCTCAGAACTGCTGTGAATGTGCCCTCGCGTATGATCGCACCGGCCTCACCGGTGAAGAGACCGACGCGAGTCCTTGCTATAGGACACGGTTAAGGAATTTTCGAGTGTTTCATTCAACGCCCTTGAAAAGTCAGTTCTCCAGAGTGCTGCTAATGAATCAAAATGCTTTTTTTTTTTCGTACGCATTAGTGTTCTCGTTATTTTGACATAGCGTTCTCTCATCGCCTAATTCACTGACAGTCATTTTTCGTTCGAAGCGAGAAACGTGTCTGCTGCCTTCTCATCGTGCTACGGTGATCCGGCTACTACGCAAGGACAATTGCATATAAGCGATTCAGAACGCGGCAATAAACTTTGTATTATTGCCTTTCTATTTCATGTATTGTAGCATAAGCTGGGATAAGAGTATCGAAATTAATTTTCTGGGCACTTACATGACGTAGTCGTAATGTAAGCCAGCTGTACGTTGGGTCACTCTGAACAACGCAAACGTTTTTCAGAGCACTATCCGTAGAACGCTTCATTACCAGTCGCGTGGATAGGAAGCGACAGTGATCGAGAGCTTGCAGAATTAGTTCAAAAGAAATAGAAATGAAGAAAAAAAAATAAAGGTAGCAGTTTATGAAATGGGTGAGTATGAAGCAGTACATTCTGGATTCTCCCAATAACTTCTTGCTCCCTTGAACAGAAAGAAGTTACAACTGCAGTAAGGATCCTGGCATCAGATGTTTCTGGAATAAGCGCAGCCTACGCTAGGAAACGATCGCTGCAGTGAAAGAAAACGATGCCTCGGTAACAGCACTGACCGCGAATGACATGCATTGCTGGCCTGAGTTGTTGCTGTTGACGATGACGACGATGATGATATGTTTATTTATTATTTTTTTTAAAGGATACAATCAACCTTTGGCCGAAGTCATGTGGGCGAAAGAGAAAGGTGGGAAAGGCGCTAGGCAGACTCAAATGAGTTGCTGCGGTCGGCGGTTAGGTCATCGCTAAAGTGGCACGACCCCGGCCTGGCCAGCGGCATCGCCCGTCGTCCACTGGGCTGGGAAAGACGCGGGCGTGGCGTCCGCCGGGTCGTCTTGCGGGATAAGCGAAAGTGACTTTTGAAAAGGCCATTACGCGGGGACCTGCCCTGCGGCTTGACTAACGCGTCTGCCCGAAGTCGTCATCTTCCGCCAGGCAGGGGGTCGGAGGACATGCGTAGTGAACGCTGTCGGATCCCAGCGGCAGAAATGCGACCGGCTTGGAGGTGAAGTGCATGGGAACTGGTCCGAGCTGAACGAGATCGTCGTTTTCGACGTGCGTCAAGAGGACGCGCGTTCTCGGGGACGTCATCGCCCGCGCGATATTCGCGTGATCTCGACGGGGTGCACCCGAAAGCGCGATTACCCGCTACGTGGTCGCACGTGCGAAAATCGGTGCATTTGGGTGGTCACGCGGCCAAGCGTTCATCGTATGTGTCAACACAACGGTGCCTGCTGGGGAAATTTTCCAGTGCGGACACCAGCGTTGCATTTTATCTTATAGCTTATTTTCATCTTAATAGGTGGACGATGCTAATTATTACACGTATTTATGACGGCTGAAGAAGCGAGGATACCAAATTGAGGCTTAAGTCACTGCCCAAAACAGCGCCACTAAGCAGGACTGAGAGACTGCGAATCCCCACTGCGCCTTACTGTACCATGAAGTCTTGCTCACGATTCTAAACACAGCTCTCTCAATACTGCAGGCACAGTCTTAACCGCTGAGAGACTGAACAACCAATGAGGTGTCAACGTGTTTATCGTTACGATATATATGCTTTTTTTTTATTATGCAAGCCAGATGACATGGACGAAAACTTCCTTTGTTACTGCCTTTCGTAGACTGCACGTTCCAATACACCACGTACAATCGTGATCAATATGATAGGGAACATCGACTTTCTGAACTGAGTAATGACAATTTGCAATGTGTGAGTTTGGATTTCATATCTTAACGTGTAAGAAGTACCTCTACCGTCAAACATTTAGTGTCGCAAAGCAACTTTATGCAAGGCGTGTGTGTATAGCCTCTATACGGCTTCGTGAAGGGCAATTACGATGTTAATTTCAAAGTTCTCCAGGGGTGCGTACACCTATGTGTTTATGTATATAAGCCTCCACAGTCAGTCTACGTACGCGCCTGATGAAATGCATGCACACCGGAAGTTCCGCGAAAAACCGAATTTCCGCGAAGCTTTGGCGTGTAACCTAAAATTGAGGACCGCAGTGCACGCTTGTCATTGCAAACATCTCAGTGCATTCGCTGCAGTTTCAGCTTGTCGGCCCTTAGTCGTCTAGAAATTCAGATTTTTTGTTTTTCGGAGTTTTGGTTCGCATACTTTTGGTCCCGGACGTACATAGGTATGTTCTGCAATTATCTGACCGCACGGGGAAAGATACACCGCTCAGTCGCGAAGCACGGACAGCGTACAAGCGGCCGCCTTCCTGTTTAAACTCGGCCACTTGGCATCTGGACTCGACACCTTCCCTCGCCACCAGAGTGGAGGTGTTGCCGTCCTCGCCGGCGCCGAAAGGATTTACGACGTTCCGGCTCTCAGGGTTGCGGATTCGTTTCCCTTCTGACAACTGCTTGGCCTGCTGGTCCATGACTGCGCTTGGCAAGTCCATAGCGCGCGCGCGCGCGCGACCTTGCGCGTTGAGGATGCATCATCTGTATTCGGCAAACATCCCTGTAATGACGCTCTCGGGCTGAACTGTGCGATAAGGCAGTTCTCGCAAGAGCCCTGGAACGGGAGCCGTGAAGGCAAGAAGAAAATAAGACATAAATATGGCCGACGAAAGATGACCACCGAGCCAGCAGGACTAGCTCGAAACTTCTCTTTGCTCGTCGGTATCGTGAGCCGAGGACTGGCTTCTGCGCAACGTGTTTTTCAGTGCTCGTTAAGTCGCATCATGCCGATCACATTTCGAGGATACTGCCTTGGCCATAGCGCCAAGTGGCCGCGCTGTGGGGTTATTAATGTCCTGCCGCGCAGCCGCACTGACCTTTCTATTTGTATAATGAACTAGTGAGTGCAGTTCTATCGCTTCATCGGCGATCAATATGAACGTTTGGACTTTCGAAAATACGCTCGACTTCTTTATATGTATCTTTAGAAACGTGTTACTTGGACGTGAACGTCGTTTTGGGTACCTTCTTTTTCCCCGTTTTCGGCCCGTCGTATATCAGATCGCTAAGTAGTCCCTGGATGCCTGTCTTGCGCTTTTTCGCCCTCATAAGAAGAAAAGTATTCCGTGTGGCGAACTTCTTCACTGACTCTTCTTTTCTTTCACTCATCCGGTTACCCGGTGCTAACATAACTTGCAATAAAAAACAAAATACTCAAACACGTCGCGTCGTCCCCGAAGTCATAGCAATCCTCCCGAGTCGCAGGAGCTGGCAAAGCTTAAGTCACCCTACGCGTTCTTTTGGTGACACAGAGCTGGTTCCTGCTGGCTTGTCTTTCTCCGCAAATATGCACGTACCAATCCTTCGTACACTGCTGAATTCACGAACAAAGGTTTAAAAGAGCACTCGAAATGCGAATTACCGAAGGCGCTGCTCGAGTCACCTGACAGCGCGCAGTACAAGCACTCTGGCCCGCGCGCGCAAGACAAGGTAGTAAGAAAGACGGAAGACACCCTCCGAATGTGGGAAAGGCCCTGGCTGAAACCTGTCCAGCCTTTCGCTACACGAGGCTCGACCGTGTCGGCTGACGGGCGAACTTGACCGTCGCGTTTCGCGCGCCCTAATTGATGCCCGGGCGGATCGCGCTTCTCGGAGCCTCGACCAGGCGCGGCGGCGACCAAAGCGAAACAAGGCGGACGTTGGCGCTGCTGCTGACACGGATTCGCCGGGCAGCAGGTCGTGCGGCCGCCGGGCCGTCCAGCGCGTCATAAGAGTGCGTAGCGCTTGGACGCAGAAAGAAACAACAGAAGCGACGACGAGGTATGCCTCCTCGCGTCCCTGCCCGCTTGCCTGCGGCGGGCACGTTGGCCATTGTCTCGCGAGTACCTCCATCATCTCACGTCGGCTCCGCGCCTGCGGGCGAGAACGTCGCCTCCTTCCACGCCGCGACGGCAACGGGGCGGCGGCGACGGACGGCTTTGGCTGATGCTGGTCAGCCTTGCCGATGACAGGCTTCTTCGGGCGCACATGCACGCGCACGGAGGCGTGATGAGGCCGCGCGCCCCCATCGCCGTGGCGAATCTTAACACCACCGTTCTCCACGCCATTCTTTAGTTCGCGCCAGACACCTATCTCGAAAGACGCGAAGGTTGTATATGTACTGTATACACCTATAGCCGCGCTGCGTTCGTTCAGGGCTCACAACGCGAGGGAAATTCGAGCCACTCAAACTTTGCTGAGCGATAGGTATTACTTCGTATATATATTATCTTCCGCACATTTGAAATCGGCTCCTGTACCCGGTCGGTGCTCACAGTCGCTGCCGCGCATCCTGGAGGCTCTACATTCAAGGCCTCAACACTTCGAGGAACGCCTGCCCCCGTCCGCATCCCTCTTCCTTGCCGCTTTTCTCTCAGCTTTAGTCAGGAACTGTCCATCTTGGTCTCGCTTTCTCGACTTTTCTCATCGATTTCATTCGCTCTTCCAAGCTTCGCTTCTCCTATCTCTCAGCACATGCGGACGAGCGTGCCGCTATTATCTCTTATACTTATTACGCTCGGATTTCCACTAGAGAAGGATTGCCCTCCTTTCGGACGAGATCACAGATAAAGCCGCAGTCGCAGAATAAAGAAGAAAATGAAAATAAAACAATAAGAACGTCCGAATGCACTTCGCAATTCCTAGAGAAGAAGACCTTGAAACCAGTCTCGGAACCACTCTGAAGCGCCTCGCAAAGAGAAATTGAGCCTCCCATTCCGAGTCAAAGGCATACCGGGGGTCCTTGCGGCCGGGTGTCGAAAACGAAAGTAAACGACGACCGGCAGCGAGATTGGAAACAGTGGAAGCTTGGAGAGAGAGAGAGAGTGTCGAGGCGGTGGGACCGCGCTGCAATTTATACAGTGCGTCCGAGCGAAAGTGATGGAGAGAGGCCACGTGACGCCTTGGCTGCACCGGCGGCCACCCCTCGGCACAGCTAGAAGACCGGATGACCCAAATTCGGCGCGTCCCATCCCGAAGGGGCAGCGATCTTTTGGTTCACTCGCGCCTCGAACGATAGAGGGCGCTGCGGATGGTTGCGCGCTGCCGGTCCTTGTCGCCCGATTACGTCGCAGCCTAGGAGTAAAAATAAGGGGAGCCGAGGGGGGCTCGATATTTAGTAACAACCGCAAGAAACCAAAATATAAGACGGAGGAGGAAAGAGGAAAGGTAGGAAGGTCAACCTGATACGCCTCCAGTCGAAGAAACCAATGTAATTGTACGGGAAACTGGCAGCGTTTCTTATAGTGAGTTGTGGCGAATAAAAGTGAGTGCTGTGTGTTACTGTAGGCTTGATACACTTATAAATAAAATAAAATAAAATGAAAGTGAAAGGAAAGGCAACATTGCCGCCTGTGCTCGCCCAATCCACAGCCTCTGAGCTAGTCACAGCTGTCGACGCTTACTTCCTTGTCTGTATACGTGGGAGAAAAAGCTGCAATACCTGGTAGCATGACTCTTCACTAATGTACAGCATAAAAAAGTTCTGGCCCCGGTTCTCTAAACGGCGCCACATTATTGGCCAAACGTGTCCGTAGCCGCAACCATCGTAAGGCCAGTGCGCTCTGGTTTCTATATTCAGTGTGTCCCAACTATCATGCCCCAAGATTTAAAATTACGCAAATGCGGAATGTAGCTGAGCACAACCAAGGTAATGTTGTTTGCCGTCGCTTGGAGATACTCGGATTATTTGTTCTGCATTCCGCCTAATTACATAATTAGTCTTAAATAATTAATCAACTCCTCAAGTATTATAATGAGATTAAAGGTGTCAGTAAGAAAATTATAGAGCGATATTTCTGGACATCAAAGGTGCCTACGACAACGTCTTCCACCATTCGATTCTTCAGGCGCTTGAGGATATTGGTGTTGGTGGCCGGATGTATGCATGGCTGCAGAGTTACCTCAGTGGCCGCACCATTTTCATGTCCACTTCGGATGGCGAGACTGATAGGCATGACGTTCGCAGGGGTGTTCCGCAGGGTGGTGTCCTTAGCCCAATATTGTTCAATATCATACTGGTGGGCCTTGCAGACGAGCTACCTGAAACAGCGCGTATCAGTACGTACGCGGATGATATCTGTATTTGGTCATCTGGGGTCACACGTCCACAAGTGCGTGCAAGACTCCAACGTGCGGCTACCATAACGGCGAAGTACTTGCGCCGTAGAGGCCTGCAACTCTCAGCAACTAAGTGTGCAGTCATGGCATTCACGCGCAAATCAATGTCACATTATCCAATCGTTGTCGACGGAACAGCGCTCCCTTTAGTCACCCACCAGAGATATCTTGGCGTGATAATAGACCGCAGCCTTTCTTGGACCAAACATGTTACTGCGCTTAGGGCTAAACTGACCAACTTTATACACGTTCTTCGTGTAATATCAGGACTGAGATGGGGCCCCTCTGAGCGAAGTTTGCTCCAAGTGTACCAGGCACTTTTTGTGGGCTACATACTCTACAGCATGCCTGTGTTATCTAACATGGGGTCATCTTGTATACGCACGCTAGAGAGCCTTCAGGCACAAGCACTACGAATATGTCTTTGCTTGCCACGCTGCACGTCAACTAAGGGCACAATAGCGGAAGCACGGGCTTGTCCTATCGACATATACAGGTCTTGTGAACCTGTGCGAACCTATCTTCGCCTGCTAACCAGACACTCACACCATCCACTGTCTACACTTCCAAGCACCAACCTTGACTGTGCTTTTTCTAAAGCTATTGCATGTCACGCAAGCATTGTACCTGCAAGATTCCGGGCCACCGACATCCCCGTGACACCTCCATGGACATTGCCAAGACCACTAGTGAGGCTTCAGATACCCGGAATTCGGAAGAAATCTCACGTTTTCTCCATTGGCTTGAAGCAGCTCACCCTGTCCCATATATTTACATCATATAGTGGGACTGTACAAGTATATACCGATGGTTCGGTCACGCCATCTGCCACAACGGCCGCATTTGTGATCCCACAACTTGGAATTACTCAACGATTTCGATTAGACCACAAATCGACATCTACGGCTGCAGAACTTGCGGGAATACGAGAGGCTGTCCGTTTTATGAGAACGCAGACACCCCATAAATGGACGATATTGTGCGATGCCAAATCAGCGCTACAGGCACTAAAATACTTTTTAAGGAAAGGACCATACTATCTGCTCGTGCTGGAAATCGCCGAACTTTATCACAGTGCCGAGTTAAGTGGCCACGTGATCACCTTTCAATGGATGCCTAGCCATTGTGGTGTCTTTGGTAATGAACTCGCTGACAGTGAGGCAAGATCGGCCTCCTCTTCCTCTAATGAAGTACGCATTGCCTACTCGCGACCTGACACCAACTCCATGATCAAGGCACTCATGCAGGACCTTACAAAGGCTTATAGAGCCCACTCTGATAATATTCACAGACGTCTACATACGATTGACCCAGACGGTAAATTCTGTTTGCCCCCGAAGCTTACAGGGAGCAAAACATCATTGCTACACAGGATTCGGCTCGGCGTTGCTTTCACCCGTCGCTACGCACACCTCATCGGCCAATCGAACAACCCTGATTGTGTACACTGCCAGATGCCCGAAACACTGCAACACGTACTGTCCGACTGCCCAGCATATATGCTGGAGCGAAGGACATTAGACAGTTTCCTAGCCAGCGTTGGCAGACAACTACTGTCGGAGGAAGCTATCCTCGGCCCATGGCCTGACACTGCAATTTCAGTGCGTGCAACAAAAGTTTTGTTGAAGTTCCTGCAGGACACCAAGCTCGACGAGCGGCTCTAGCGAGGCAACTGTCTCATGTACATAAGCACTCACCACTTCTCTTATCATCATCATCCATCCCAATACTTTCACTCCCCTTCCCTCTTCCCCAGTGCAGAGTAGCAGACTAGAGCGCACTAGCTCAGGTCGACCTCTCTGTCTTTCCTATCAATAAATCCTATTCTATATATATATATAGAGCGACATGAAAGAACTCCCGATACAGCTTTCTGTTGCTCAATACGTGCCACGTAAATGCGTTTTGCCGAGCGTGAAAGAAGCTCGCGAATACACGCAAAATCGTCGCGCGACTGCCTGCTCGAGTCACTTTGCGTCTATTCGCGAATTTCTCTCACGCTCGGAAAAAACATCTTTATATAGCGCGCATTCAGCAACAGAAACCAGTCTCGGGAGTTTTTCATGTTTCTCTACAATTTTCTCATTGACACCTTTCATCTATATATAATATTGGAGAAGTTGATTAAGACTGGATATATAATTAGGCTGAGTGCAAAAGCTAACCTGTCCCCAAGCCAGATCAATTAAACATTACCTTGGTTCTGTTCAGCTACGTTCCACATTTGCGTGTTTTTGAATCTTGATGCGTGACAGTAGAGACACCCTGTATATACAGACCGACGGCCATCGCAGTTACGACCATCCTCCAAAGCTTTTGCGGTCCCGAAGTTCGAGCCGATATTTCTTCCTCAGGCGGCCAGCAAAAAAGAAAAAAAAGCGGGCTAATTAATCAGCCAACCGAACACGTGATGTTTGTTTCGAAGCTTGGCGCCATGTCGCCCCGCTCTTCGCATGTCTCCTCCTATGTTGGTACACGACGAGCGTGGACCACGCGTGGACCGTTCGAGAGAAGAACGAGGAGGCGGGCACTTCACGACTCGCGTGAGCTGGCTTGCATCACGGCCGTGCTCGTTCATTCCTCACTGGTGCGCGCGCCTTCGCCGAGCCGTTCCGAAGCCCATAGCTATAACCGCCTCGCATATATACACGTAGCACCAGCAGCGGGCGGTGGAGGCTTCTGTGGCAGCGGGCCGGGCACTACTAGCGTACTATAGGACGCAACGATGGCCTCTCCCGACATGTTCCCATGCAGGACACGACGGGGATTTTTCGAGAGAAGAAGGCGCCCTCTCGGACGCCTGTCAGCTCTCGGGAAAGACTCATTTCGCCCGCTGAGCAGAGCTGTGCCTTCGTACGCGCCGTTCTTTGTTTGTTTGTTTGTATTTTTACTCTCGGCGTTCTTTCTGGTCGCCGCCCTTCGGCCGTTTTGCCAAGGCGCGCGAGCGCGTTACAGCACCGGCCCCGCGTTATACGTAAATAGGCGCTGCATGGCGCATGGACCGAGTGCGCGTGTGTGTGTGCTCAACCATCCCAGTCGTGCTTTTATTGAAAGCTTATTTCGCGTGGTCTTACATTATTTAAGGTGTAGAGCGCATTTATTTCGACGGTTCCCTCTTGGCCGACCGCTCGCTTTTCTCGCCGGCGCCCGCCCGCCTTGTCAGAAACTTCGTTCCGCTTTTCTCATTCAACTAGCGACGACCTCTTTTTAAAGAAGTGCGCCGCGGAGTGCGCGGCGGTTATAAGGAGCGCCCCAAACGCTCTTGACCCCGCGCCGCGAGGTCGCAGGTTCAACACGATCGAACGCAGTTCTCGTTGGCCGCGTTTCGAAGCCACGAAATGGAAAAGCGTGCGTTTGTATTCACTCGGCCGTAGTTATATCGGCGGGCCGGCTGCACAGTCCAGCCAACGACCGCTGCCGCCGCACTTCGCAATTTATTCGGCATGCCGACTACGCGCGATCAAATCCTGCTCGGTAATCATGGCCCGTATTCACAGAAAGGTACTACACTATAAAACTAGTCTTAAGAACAACTGTCAGCCAATCGTGATGCTGGCCACATCGTCGGCGAAGGCGATCGGTCACTGACGAGCAGCGCTTATGAACGAAGAGTTTCGTGGGTTCGGCTCCGTACCCACAAGTATCTATATTACGTAAACTGTAGTTGCGCTATCCTGTTTGCCAGGCGGCGTTCACGTGCCGTCCCCTTGATAAGAGAAGTGTGCATGCCGGCGGGATCCCGGCGTCGCGCCTTCGGAATTCGATAGGCGCGCGCTTTTGTAACCAACTGGACAGCGCAGCGAGGACACGCACAAGGCCAGCAGCGACCGAGGCCTCCTGCGCGATGTCATAGGAGATAAGAAGCGGTACCTCTGGGCGCAGTCTTCGAGAATAAGGGCATCGAAAGAAATCGCCGGCTGAAACAGTGAAGGGGGAGGGGGAATCGGTTCCATTAGCGGGAAGGGGACAAGCAAAGCGTAGCTCTCGAAGTCGCCGAGCTTATCGACGGCAGCAGCTGGAAAACGAGGAGGAAAGGCTGAGAGAGATTGGGAGAAGGCACGTTCCTCTAGCGTGACCAGATGCTCCGCGACGAAATACAGACTAAGCGAAGTCAATAAAGCAGGCGGGAAAGTTAGCGCAAAAAAACGGAGAAGGCACAAGAAGACCGCCGTATGTCGTAAGATTCTACGTACAGCCATACGGTCTGCATAGGGAGCGCAAGGGACGGGAAACGAAAAAAGAGAAGAACAGAGAAGAGAAAATAGAACAAACGGAGCGAAACACATTTCGATCGACATCACGGCGAAGCGATGGGTAGATAGAGATAGAAAATATGGCTACGGAAAAAAAAAACTGGGCGGGAGGGGTAAGAACACGAAGTTTGGCCTTTGCCGATCCATGCGGAGCGAGTGATGTGACCAGCACGTAGCGGCTATTCGTTCGATCGTTACTTGGAAGGACGTGCGGAGGAGACAGGCGGTCTCAAGGAAGAAGAAAGGCACACGAATTTATGGCCGGCCACTGGAGTGCGAAAAGCGCGCGAACATTTGCTCAGTCGGCCGGACCAGACTCGAAGCCGTAGGCGACGTATACTACCAGACACCAGTCGCAGCCCCAGTAGCCCAGATTCCCTCGGGCAAACAAGGCGAACTAAGAAAAGCGGCCTGCCGGTGGGGTGGGAAAGGGGAGGGTTGACGAACGGCGCGCGGTGGCGTGTTTTGGGGCAGACGCGAACGCTGTACTTTCTTGACCGCACGCGCCGATTGAATCGCGGGCGAGCTTTTTATGGCCTGCGCTGTCGCGGCAGCCAACTGTTTCGTACCTTCTTTCACTTTCACCTTTCTTCTTACGGTTTTTTCTTTTCATGCATTCAGGAAATTTTGTCTCGCACCATTCAACCTGCTTTTTGTACCTTTCTGAAGTATACATGACGGTTTGCCCAGTTTAGTTATTAGTCCTATGTGCACGATGAAATATTTTTCTGATGATAAAGTTTAGTTCTCCTCACTGCTGGTGTCTTCTCTTTTTTCTCGATACACGAAATCATATACTTCCAGCTGTACAACGTACGGCCTCCCGCATTTTTAGCTATACCACGCGAGCGTCATCACACGTCATTTGACGACCTTAAAATGGCGATAATAAGCGAGACCGGCAGAATTACTCTCAGGCACACTAAGCACTCTCCTGTGCGAGGGTCGCCTAATACGGCGTTCCCTTTAGGACGACGCACGAGAATATTATAGTGTTCTCGCGTGATATAGCTAAAAATGCGGGAGGCTGTACATTGTTTTCGTACACGAACCACTCCGGGGTGTCAGAGTAGTGTTTCGAGAGAGAGATAGAGAGAGAAGTAAATGAGCACGGGGTCATCTGACATGCTCTCAAAAGGGGACTCGTAGGTACTTAGAGAAGGAAAGAAGGAAAGAAACGAAGAAAGAAAGGAGGAAGCAAACAGACCTGATGAAACAGACACCGAACATTCGCAGGTGCCCGCTAATAACCCTAATAACCGCTAATAAAAAAGCCCACTAACATAACAGCCAATTCAAATAATCGAACGGACTACTAAGCTGAAAGACCAGTTGGATAAACATGTGACTAAACGAACAGAGCGACGCCCTAGCAGTAGCCTCAACGTTCGCCCAGGCACAGCGCATGCGTTAAGCAAGCGTAACCACATTTTGGTCCTCGGCGTATGCGGGTGCAGTCGGTGAGCTCCACCTTGGTTACTTGGTCAAGCCCCATGACGTTTTCACGTCCGACGGCAATCCACAGTGAAAAACCATCGTGGGCATGCTCTGCGCTCCTTCGGCCTTCACTTGCTTCTTTTTTTCCTTTGATAGCACGACCTTCGCGGCTTCTCTACAGTGCATTAACTCTCCGCTCTACGCTAGCGTTCTGCAACGAAAGCTGTGCTGTTTCAAGATGGCTTGCGGCTCCTGTTTTACATATCTTTAGTGCTTAAAAAAAAGAAAGCTGTCTCCGCACGCGCCAGCCTCCGTCAGGCGTAGTGCTCTCTTTTTTTTCTCTCTCTCTCTCTCTCTTTCTTTTTATGTTACCCGAAAGTGCAAGTCCAACGAGCCGGGGGCATTATACCTTTCCGCGTACGCGAGGGGGATTTCAGTGCTGCCCGCTGCTCTTCACGATGAGTACGTCGAGGCAAATAAGACGTCATCCCTCCTTGCATACGAAGTAGCCGCGGTGCGCATCAAGCTCTGTGCAGTGAAGAGCGGAATGCGTACAATGCTGCTCCGCTTCCAAATGCTCTTGCTCCTAACTCGTTCTCGTACGAGCCTCTCGCTTGTGATGGCCGCCTCATCGAGAAGTGCGAGCGTTTGGAAACGCCATAGCGAACGCACTCCGTCTGTTTCAGAACAGCTTGTTTACCGTGTACCAGATGCTAATACGAGGCTTTTCAAGTTTGTGACAGTGTTACCGATTTGTTCGGGGCAAATTGGAACGAGTGGTAAAAGTTTGCAAGTTAACGTGGAAACGTGTTCGTGAATCTTTGTTCGTAGCGCAGTCGAGTTTTTTGTCTCTTGAAGTTATTAGGGAGCCGCTTGACCGCATCCAAAATCAGCACATCGCTGCATTCTAAGATAATAATTTAACTGGAGTCGTCTACAACACGTAGGAATTAGCCAAAATGACAAAATGCTGGAAATCCCGCAGCTTTGTGTTCAGTGACAGATCGCCACACCTACAGAGACACCGCGGCGGACGGCTGGGAACTGCGGCTAGTTCTCGCTCATTTCTTTGTGTAGTCGACGTCCTACAGATCGCGTCGTCCGTGGTTTAAAACAATGAGCCAGTAGAGCCCCAAGTGTCTCGCCGTCTCGCCTCAGTGGCCTCCGTGTAACGACAACTTTTCCTGTCTTTTTGAATTTGCGGTGCACTCGAACGAGTGCTTGCGTCTGTCAGCGTCGAAGGGACGGGCATTTCCATATCCGTGGCGAGGTCTTTAAAACACACACACACACACACACACACACACACACGCACACACACACACACACACACACACACACACACACACACACACACACACACACACACACACACATGGTTTATTATGGCTTATGGCTTACAAATTATGGCTGCAGTCATAGTAAAGCTTGTAGCCGATCGAACGAAACGAAAAAAGTAAAGGACTCATACAATACATCCTTTTTTTAGAAGCCGGCGTGGCGCCGCGCCGCGTTGGAAGAACAAAGGCGTAGGAAAAAGAGGACGGTCCCCCCCCCCCCCCCTTCTTCCTTTGAACAGGTAAAGCACGCGTATAGCCTGGTCGACGAGTGACAAGTGACGTGACGAAACGGGACCCGGGACGGTTTCATTTACGGCTACAGCCGACGCAGCGGGACTTCGCCGTTTGCAGATGGAGATGAAGATGCATCACCTTGTCGGCGCGCATATATATATGCGGAGTCGTTCTCGACGCCGTCCGCTTTTGGAACGCTCGAGGGCCGAACACTTCGGCCAGTTTCCTGCTTCTGCGCCTGTCATTTATTCGAGGGGGAAAAGACAGAGATGAAGCGACGACTTTACTTTGGATGCCGCGAAGAGAAAGGCATGGGCTAACAGGACTCGGAAAGGAACAAGACAACGGCACGCGACGGCCGTCAGTATGCGCCGTTTCCGTTTCGCGAGCAAGCAGCGGCCCACGCACAGCCTGCCGAGTTGTTCTTCGCCCCGCAACTGACTTTGCGGGACGATCCTGTACGGTACAACATCCCAGGTGATCTCTTCCGGTGGCGGGAATGGACGTGGATTCTTTTGTCATGACACCTGTCTTAATATGCGGGCGTTTCGACGGCCACACTGACCTCTTGGCAGGTTGTGCGAATGCAGTCACCGTGGAAGTAGGGATGATTGTTGCGGCTGCGCCGTCTAATATTTCTGCCACGGAAGAACGGAAGAATCCTACGCACAGTACTTTGGTGCAGCTCTTTCGCTACGCCTTTTTTCAAGATGAAAGTGCGATCCACCTCCATTTGCGTCGCCGTCGGCATATATAGCAGCTGCGAATGAATGCAAAGGATCGGTACTATCTTGCCACCTAAGGGACAGTTTTGTTGTCAGTGTGCTGTTGTGCTGCTCGAAAAGTGTGCATCCTTTTTTTTTTCCTGGCACCATTGCGTTGGGTTTTCGCCAGAGAATCTCGAGAAGAAAGTTTTTCGTGTTTGAATTGGTGAGCGGATATAGTCGAGAAAAAAAGGAAGAATAAGAAGTAAAAGGAAGCTCGGAGAATGAGTCGCTGAGGAGAAGAATGTCCAAACAACAGGAATGCTGTCGGGTTTTCCCCGCGGCAAGTTCCCGAGAAAAGCAGACGCCCGAGAACGTCCGGTAGCCGAGCCGCCTGCAATGCAGGGTTCGAGGCGCACGCGAAAAGCCCGCACGCAGACAGTCGGGGTCCATGCACCGCAGCCGCCGACTTCGAGTGTGTGTGTGTAATCAGCGAACGAACTCCGACAATCCTTGCTCGGCCGGGGCCAAGTTTGAGAACGGCGCGGCGTGCTACGGCGTTGGCGTGTTCGACGGCACGCCGCTACGGACGCGCGCGCGCACAGAGAGAGAGAGAGAGAGAGAGAGAGAGAGAGAGAGAGAAAGTAAAACTGGCCGACACGCATGGTCGGGCGCGCGTCCGTCGGTCAACCCTTTCTGCGTCTCACCCGCGGGCCCGAAAAAGCGCACGCCCGGACGCACAACAGCAGACTGCTTCGGCGATTCCTTCTGGGTCAGTGCGGCGTCCTTCACCCGACCGCACGCAATTGGGCAGGTGCCCGCCAGCACGACCTGTCTCGCGCCTCCCGTTCGTTGACTCGCTTTTTGTTTTGTTTTATTGCGAACACCTTGAGTTTCCCTTGTTCCGTCTCGCGCTCTTTTCTTCTCGGTGGCTGTGCCTCTCACTTGCTTCTGTCTCTTCGATGCCTCGTTTCTAACGCTTAACGTGGGATGGAAGGATTGGCGCGGCGTCGACATCTGTTTACGCGTGCCGCTGTAAGGCGTTTCTCTTGGTGCACGGTGTTAAGAGCCAGTGCTTCTAACTTTTGTTAGAGCAAGCCTTCTTGTTAAGCAAGCCCATCAAATACCCCACGGCGTCAACGAGGACTCACAAGCGGTGTACCCTCTTGCAATACCGTCTCGCCGAGAAAGTTGTTCTTGAATTAGCGCAGACTACATGTCGAATGTAAGGGCAACCGGCAGGTCGAATGATCACTGCAGGGTTTCGAAGGAATACGCAGTCGTCAACTGCGCAGCTTGCATGCATTTACTTCTAAGATATACCTTGATATTGTGTTTGGAAAAGCTTGCTGGCCGAATGGCGGTGGATACTGTGCTTATACTTCCTACCTCACGCTCACGTACAACCTTGTTCTTGCACGAAATATCATGCCACTGGGTCTTGGCCACCGACATTACGCTTAGACTATGACCATAACTGACCCATATCGAGCGTGTTGTCGTGATCAGTTCAACTGCGCATTCTTTGGTTCAAAGCTCTGCTGATGCCCCCTAACAGCCAGGACATATATGCGCATTACTCATGTGTATGTATATCTCAATACCGTCTGCAACCTACCTTCAGTGTCACGCAAAAGAGAGAAAAAAGAAAAAGAAAAATCTATGAAAAAAAGGAATTAGGTACTCTGGCGTGACAGCAATACATATATCCCTGTCGCGCCTTTGTGCGCAACTTTTGTTATCTTAATAACTTTCGCGTTCCAGATCACGTCCTCTCTTTAATTTTGCATTTACGAAGCCGGCTGCGGCACTAGAATGCGATCCTCTCACTTTCTATTTCTATCGCATGCGCGAATGGGCTGATACACATCAGCGACGCCGCATCATCGTGTCGAGAAGAGCAGGCGATGAGAGAGGAGAAAAACAAACTGAGGGAAACAGAAAGAAGGCGATGGACGGAACGGGGGCGGCTTTCGACGGCCGGCGACGGCTCAATTCGCCGAATCGTTCGTGTGTGTCTACGAGGGCCTGGCATGAAGCACTGACATGATGACCGCAGTGGGCAGCTGTGGGCCAACGTCAGCGCCCGTGAACTCTCGCGTGATCTCGCGCGCCGAAGCACCCGGCCGGCGCTTTTGCTCGGTTGCTCTTGTGCTGTCGTGTATATGTGTACTCGCCGTTTCGCGAAGGCGGCCGGCGGTCACTCGGCCACGCATACGCGGCGAGGGTGGCGCACCCGTCGACGTGCACTCGCCAACAACCACCACTGCCGAGACGGTGCACGCCTATAAACTGCCTAAGCAGTTTTGTGCAGCGTTATGCCGGCGCTCCTGTCTGTTCGCTACGATAAGGACACCCGAACACTGGGTTGTGAAGGCGCCTGAAAGATGTGGCTCGTCGCTCAAGTATTCCACCGATTTCGCAGTGATCTTCGAGCTCGTCGTGCCTGTCGGACATTCCTCAGGATAGGTTCGCCGGCAGTCATTATCAAGTTAATTCTTCGGCGGTCAGTGAGTGATGAGAAACACGCAAAGTACGCGTGTGCTTGAATACACGAGAATCGCGAGGTAGAGGGGGTGGCAGGGGGAAGCAGGGGCTGGGGTGTACTTACGCGCCGTACAATAACAGGGTGAGCTGCTGTTCCTACTGACTGCAAGGCGTGTGACTGCGATTCGATCGAGGCTGGCACTTGGCTTAGCTTACAGTATATATGCGCGTCGAATGAAAAGGACACGGAGGTGAGCCCAGTCGCATAGTCTGCTGGCTTATTCAAACTCATTACAACATCACGATGCATCACAGTCCGGATCCAGAATACAGCTATTGCGAACGATCTATTCGCAAGAATGGGCTTCGGTAAATAGCAACTCTGTTCTTAGAACGGAAACCTACCGAACCTGGCGCCTGGTACAGCCTGTAATGTCGGAGTTTATGAGCGAGTGCCTCCAATCTCGTGGCGAGGCTTCTTTTTCCTTCGTCGCGTGACAAATGCAGCAGGCAATGTGCTCTCGTTGCGAACGCCTCACAACGCTAATTTCTTCATCTCTCGGAATGCCTCCTGCTTGTATTAGCATCCAAGGCGTGGGAACGTTTCGTGAGGCGTGCCGCTGACAGTACGCTTTTCTAGCCTCCTGCATAGGTGGCGCTGAGCGCAACTTCCAGGCGCGTGCAGACTGTGTTCTATATATATATACGCGAGGCACGCAGATGTTAGAACATGGCCGCGGTGATCGCTCGTGTCCGTGTACATACACGAGCACGCGATGAAGTGCTCAGAGGAGAGGATGCTCAGGGGCCCCCAGAGTTGCTGCCGAGAGCGAGACAGATGTGTACAGCGACGGGCGAAAAATGCTCACGCGGACATAATTGGCCGAGGCGATCGCCGACCTTGAGGGCAGGGGGAAGCGAGCCTTTCTGTCGCGTCAAGCAAGAAGCAATATCGCAGCACGGCGCCAGGGTTACGTGAAATACTGAGAAGCAGGGTCATCTGCAACAACCATGTTCGTCCTCCTCGCAGCCAGACAGACAGTCAAAGAATTTTATTGAGGTCCTGAGAAGCGCCGCCCTCAGTGCAGCAGAAAAAAAAAATGTGACTGGAGTTTCTACGTCCCGTTCGTTCATTCGAATGACTTCGCCGCATTAGAATGTGAATTATTTTCTGCAATGTAGGATCTTCCACATACTGATACTGTAGCGCCAAATGTAAACAGGAGTAGGCTTACTAAGTGCGCTAAACACTATGCGGTAGATGCGTAAGTACAGGTGTATATAGTCTTCGTTAGGGCTACGCCAATCATCTATGCGTTGAAATTTTGTGCCATCACGGCATGCCTATACCGCTTCGTATACCGCCCGCTCAGAAAAGAGGAGCCGCAGCGACGTACCCAGGTGCTCACGTCACGTCGCTCAGAATAAACCCGGTCGAGTATTCGTAATGTTCAACAATATGGCATTAACTCGCGGTGATTTGAACGCCTTTGCCAGAGTAATGCTGCGGCAAACGCAACACACCGCAGTTGTGGCGCATGCTGAAACAAAATGGCAGCCTTCAATCGTGTCAGGTACTTCTGTGACTTATGCGTAGACCTTCGGCGGTGAGTCGGTTCTTTTCTTTGTTTTTGTTTTTCCGCCTTTTCCCCCCCCCGCGTAATCACGTCACATCGCGAAACAAGGTTACAGATCGCGGACGTACCGCAAGTCAATCGTTCTCGTGACCTACAAGCGCTCCCGCGTACAACCGAGGCACCGAAAGAGCGAGCATGTATGTACAAGAAGCAAACAAATAAACGAAATACAAGCGCGAGTTTATTTATGTGCATTCGACGGGGAAGGTCTGCAACACGCACGCGGGGGCGCGTATGCGCGCAAGGCACGGCGGCGCATCTTCCGCAAAGACCGCGCGCAGTACGAGATGCATCTTCCATGTGTAACGCAGGCAACGCCACCATGCGGTCTACGGCGGCGGCAGCGCGTCGTAACGAATGCGCTCCCATTTATACCCGCCGCACTTCGTTTCGTGGTGGTCGCGAGGCCGAGAAGATGGTTCCCGAAGCGAGCGATAAATTTTCCTCGCGACCAGCATCCCATTCGCATTTGTGTTCCTTCCCCGTACCAAAACGGGGTTGCCAGATCAGATGAGCTAACTGCCCCCATCTCCGCACATTTCATTAACTTTCGCTGCTCCATTATTGCCTATGCTAGACTCGACAGCACTGGAGACTCCTGGGCCAAATATATCCTGCGTATTTCGATGCTCCGTTCGAGTATAGTATAAACGAGGAAGTTTTTACAATTCTGACAAAGTAGAGCTTATCTGAAGCTTCGCGAAAAGTGATTGATCGCTAATAAATGTCTTAAATAGTTTTAGCGTAAGAACTTTTGGATGAATAGGGTCCCTGATGTCTGGGTCAGTTTCGGAAAGTTTGTCGCATATAGATTACTCGGTTTGTCAAGTGCACTGATCATACATTCGATCGCCTTTATAGCGAAGCCCGCTTGGGCCAATGAGCTTTCCAAATTCCTTCGTTATGCAGGCGACTTCGTTGTAAAGATCGCGCACCGTACCGCTCGCAATAAAACAGGATAAGCACGTTTAGCGAACGACAGCTTTAATTCAACATGAATTGCCGCGATGCACAGAGAAAGAAATCGCTTCCTCCGACCTAAGGTGCGCCTGCAGCTGACCTTGTGTCACCAAGGCTCACGGCGTGCCCAGCGGCGATACCAGAAAGCGACACGAGTAGCTGCAGAACATCTAATGCCGCCGTTGACCTCCCTCGTCAAAATTACTGGTTCGTCGGCAGGATCTTCAGCTCTGCGGTCTTCTGTGACCTTAGCCTGGTTCCATCCTTGTTCGCAGTGCTTGCAAGTGTTGGTTGCCACGGCTACGTTTTACTACAACCTGCTATACTTATAGCCGCCGCCAAGCGGTGGTGTTCTGCCGTTGGGCTCGCCGGGCTTTTCCTATAGCGCGGAGTCCGGACCCTCCCGCGGTGGTCTCTGTCGTGGTGGCAACCGGTGCTCCCATACGCACCGCAGCTCCCTATGACAGCTGCGGAGGGCTGCGTGCATTCGTCGGAAAGCAACAAATGAACAGTCGGGGTGGCCTAAATTTCTTCGTTGTTCCGGCAAATTCGTTGTAGTAGACTTCGTCGTAGTGGCGTTCTCAATACGCATGAAAGATAGGATTTCAGACTGGACAAACAGATATATATCCTTCGTTATTCAAGTGATCTTGTTGTGGAAGCGTTCGTTGCGGGTACGCGTTCAGCTGTATTCATTTGCCAAAACCGTTGACGTGTGGCGACTCTGTCGGAGAGATAGTTGGTGTGGTTGACCAATGAACATCCTGCGAATAAGGAGCAAACGCGTTTGTTTGGATGTAGCACGACAAGAAGCGCAAATACGCACAGCTAAACGCAGAGGTGTCGGGTCATAACGCACGCGGCTTGCAGGCACTCGGTGTGCTTTGGTCTCAAATTCGCGTTAACAAAACTCATCCAAGCTGAAGGTGCAGGATCGCAACACTATATGTAGTGATATTGTTGGCTTCAAGGACCGACAAGTTAGAGTTTCGAGAACTTTACACAAATTCCATGTTTTAGTTAGAGCTGCTTCGAATGTGTCGCGCTGCGCGATTAAACGAGTTAAATTGCTAACAACGAGGAGAAATTTCCGCTTTGAGCCAGTCTTTGGTTATATTCCACATCTGATAGAAATATAATAGATGTCTGCACCGTTCCACCATCTGGTCTACTTATCCTTTTTTCATATACACTCTGAAGGCTGCAGCTCGAATTTTCTTTTCTATTTTTAGCCTTTCTCTCCTTCTATTACCTCTCATGCCCTTTCCTATTTCTCCAGCACGAGGTAGCCAGCCGGTATTTACACTGGCTAACATTCCTGTCTTTCCGTCCCTCTTTCCTACTCCTAGACACTCACAGTTGCTTGTATTTGACCTTTCATCTTGTCTTTCTTTTTTTTATTAGTGTAGGGTGCGATACCTAAAACGGCTGTGAAAGCAGTGGGCTTTATTTTCGTTCATTTCCCGAGAACAAGCAGTCGTCCAACCCTCCATGCCCTTTCTTATTTACGCATGCACACACACACACAAAGAAAGAAAAAAGAAAGAGAGGAAAAGAAGGGGGAGTGAGTGCACCCAGTAATGAGCGTCTTTCTCGATTACGCGAACGAGGTAATCGTCGCGGCTGGCTAACCCATCGATTCGGCGTAAATTACGCGCGTCCGTGGTCGCACCCAGCTGTGCACGACACGCCGCAGTAGACGCCCATGAGCGATTACGGGGCCTCGCTACCACTTTCCCAGTAGACCCTCGGGCGGGCGAGTCCCACGCCCAGTTCAAAACTTTTTACACGCGTCCTTTCACCGCCTCGACGCCGCAACGCATCGCCGCAGTGGTGCGTGGGTTGAGTCGCGACTTCATCGCCTCCCCGTTTCCATATGAGCGCTAAGCCGCTTACAGCTCACGCACCACTGCCCTACAAACGCGCATCTCGCGTATTCTTTTGCTTTATTGCCGAGATTTTTAGCTCCCGCCGCTCGCGATTCATTCAAACTGCCGGCTGCGTATACGCTTCAGAGGTTCCGAGGCACTCGAGACCGCAACGCCATACCGTGGCCAGAAATTAAACCACTTGGAAGGAATGGGACAAGCAGAACGGCGAAAGAAAGAGAGAAGGTAAGGCGAGGAGACAGGAGGCGAGCGGCCAAAAAAGAAAGCAGTTCAGAGGCCCCGTCCGCCGTCAATACAGGTTTTTTTATCACGAACAAGGCGGCGGCGGCCGGGCAAGGACGTTTCGGCTCGGACCACCGCTCTCCTTCCAGCGAACGGAGGTTAAAACAAAACAAGGATAGCCGCAAACGCAAGGCCGTTGTCTTGCGCTGATGCAGCCCGGGGACGAAAGTATAATGAGGCGGCTGTGACGAAACCGGGGGTGAGCGTTTAAAGCAGGGGAATGATAATTGAATAAACTGCGCCATTACTCTTGCCGTTGCTCCCTTTTGCTTTTTCGTGAATGCGTTTTATTTGTCTTTATTTCCTTTAACGCGGCAACTTAATTGCTAGTGCGTGTACAGCAGCACACGAGAAAAGAAGAAAAAAAAAATACGCAGTTAGAATGGTGAATTTATGCGTTAAAAGGGTACACACAGCCGAGCGTATCTCAAACTGCCACGCTTGACACGACAGAGCATTGGTGCCAGTGCGCCGTCAGACGTCTCAATATTGTGCTCGATTACCGCGATACCTTGGTCACCTCCTTTTTGCCCACGATTTATGTTTCACCATAATAGGTACACATATAGCCCCGGCACCCTTTTTCACGTACCCTTCGTTGCTCCGGCATCACGGCGTATATTCGTTGAGAAAGATAGGATCATCAACGTTTCTTAGCGAGTCGCGGTGGTGTAAGTAATGATGTAGTGCGCATTCGTTTTGGCTCGCAGCTGCGACCTCGTTAGGCGTGCATACAGTGTAAAAAAGGAGGTGCCTGTAAACTGATGCACATCACGACATCGATGAGAGGTTGCGATATAATTTTGTTTGTGACATCGTGACAGTAATTGGACGTTTGAATTCAGAATGTAACGATGAAATGCTTGGAAGATATAAATGTGCACAAAAGTGATTACGAGAGAACCATAGAGGTGTACAGCCATAGTCGTGTGCTCCAGAATTAGGTATTCGTTTGCCTTGCCCCCCAGCAGCCCCTTGATTTAAATTTTAAGGTTACAATAAATTTGTTCTGAATACACCTTGAATACTCAGTAACACTCTTTACACACATCCCGCGCAGCTTTGCGCGGAGGAAATCGGGGGCCTGATGCAGGAAGCTTTTTTTGCCTGTATAAAGTGCTGTCTCCCATTGGCCTGCCGTTATCGCTTACGTACAGTTCTAGTGTAAATACTTCTTTTGCAAATACGGGCCCGCAGGCTTTCTTCCTCGTATAAACGAATAAACGATGGTTAGAGATTAGTAAGCTACTCTTTGCGACGTCTTTACCTGCTGCTTTCGTGGACACAATACGAGTATATGGAACAAGGAAACGCGGTCACGGGGCTCCTTCTCGTAATGGAGTTATATTCATCTCTCTCTCTCTCTTTATATATATATATATATATATATATATATATATATATATATATATATATATATATATATATATATATATATCGCAGATGCTTGTCGTTTGCCTTCTCGGCAACTTAGCGACGAAGTCAGTCTACTCTCTCGCCGGGCATTGAGAATGAGCCTCTCGCTTCGGCTGGCTTTCAACCACCGGGCCAAAGAAACCGGTGCGACGAACAGCCGCTCCACAGCCGACGTGCTGCCTGTTTAGCGAACACGTGCAGCAGCGAACAGTTGTTGCCAAACGCGTCCAGCCGTCCACTGCGGGGCCTCCCGCGACGACGACTTCGATGGTCAGCCAGCATCAGTACGCACACCGCCGAAGGCAACGAGCTGCAGGGGATGACTGCGCTGAGCGTCGCGATCGGGGCCAAGGCGGGATGGGAACGTGCCAAGTATACCGTGTGCGCGCACTTCGAAAGCCACCGAGAAAGAAAGAAAGTAGGGAGAAAACGGAGCGAGCAAGTTTGCCCTGTGGCCAAACGCGCTCGACGCTGGGAAGGCCGGAAGCAAGAAAGGACAAAATGACCAGTCGTTCTGCTTCGGGATCGATGCCGTGTCCTCTAGCAGTCGCACTCAGCGCGTGTGTCAGTCTGTGCGAGCGTTTAGCTATGTAGACATTACGCCCGTGGGACGTATCGTGTCGTTCCAGCGAGTGGAGAGAGGGGGGGGACATTTTACCGGCGCCTGTTCGCGCGCTATTGAGGACTTATTAACCTTGAGGTTGACCAGCCGCACCGGGAGAAGAAGAAAAAAAAAAGAAACAACGAGAAAAGTACCAAATAAATAAAGGTAACAGAGGCGAAACGTCTCGCCGCTAACGGCCACCGAGGCAGGCAAGCACGCACGGGCGCTGCTCGCGAGCGTATTATCGCTCGCAGATTGTCGCGCGCACTGCAGCGGACGCAGCAATTAGCGGGGCAGAAATCGATTCTCGAGTCCCCCGGCCGGGTGCGTGTGCATGTCGTCGAGAGGGTATCGAGCTTTGTTTTGTTTGTTTATTTTCTTCGTTGCTCGAAGGACGCGCTGCGGCGACGACGTCACGACGTGGCAAGGCCGTCCAAGGTAGTCTGACACGGTTCCGGTTTTCGTCTTATTTTTTTTTCTTATTTTGTGCCCGTAATGCATCTCGCATGCGTTCTTCTCCGTCGTAAACCGTCTCAGTCGTTGCCTTATGTGGACTCCTATTCATTTGTTATCGGTTGACTCACCTTTCTTTTTCGTTAGACCGTGCTTTGTCTGGGACTACGCAACATCGTTTGTGATTCTTAACATTTCTTTTACTTCGAACCTCCCGTAAAGTTAATTGTTTGATATTCCCGCTGGTGTCGTGCACATAACCGAAGTCGACTGTGCCGTATTTGCTCTTGCGCGTGGTACCTCATTTTCCGCTTTGGCAAATTGGCTATATAGTGACTCAACTCTAAGGTTTCGTATACATTCCTCGTTCGTTACATGCTGATGTCATTTCCTTGAGATACGCTATTGCAACGACACTACCGGAGGTTCAAATCTTTCTACTTGGCGCAAATTTGCTTCGCTCCGCGGCTTCACACCTTCGGCACAATCTTGTTTATCATTTCGTTCTCCGCACTCATTCAGTAACATTGTAGCGTGCGCAGGCTTCCCCCAAAGCATCACTCTAAGCACTACCGAAGTGACATGATTAGGGCACACAGTTGCGTGCATTGCACGTTACCCGTTTCCTTTACTCCTGCTGCACAAATTGCAGGACCGCCACAACGAAGTACGCGCGTTTTCCAGTTTCATTATACTGTCGCGCTACAACGCGTTTACAGACAAAGCTTCAGCGGCCGCGCAATGCACTTGAGTGGATGTTTTCTACGTTGTATGTACGGCCGTCGTAAAGGCGACGCGCTCACCTCTGCAACGTCGCACGACGTCGGCGATGAACGTCGGTTGTCTTGAGAACGCGCAGGCGTCTATCGTCGCCGCACGCGAAGGTTGTTGCGCAAGGTGCATGTTCTCATGGTACCTGTGAAAGCCAACGGCAGTATACAAGATTTAAAAACAGGAAGAGAAGTAATGCAGGCAGAAAGTGCTGAATTAAATAAGCGAGCTGGATAGGTACCACATACACACGCAGGTTTGTAAACCTGGAAACAAGACGGCACTGCAACGAATGTTTACAGGCGTGCACCAGCGTATAAGGAACCCTTCGCACGCACTTGTGCTTCTTTTTTAGTCCACCGTGCACCTAGTGGTGGGCACCACGGGCTGACCATTAACCGGGCGTATCTGCCTGTCAAGCGCTCAAGACGAGTGTTTTTTCGCACGCAGCATATCCCGCCTCATCAAAGTTAGAGGAGCACACGCACCTTGTCTGATGCCGGGACGTCAGAGTGGCTGCCGCGGACATTACTGCACCGCACTCTGAAGGAAACGATCGCTCCGCGAAACAATAAGCGCGCAGAACCCGTCAGTTCTAGCGGACGGGGATATCTATTCAAGAGGAAGGGATGAAGAAGAAGCTACGGACTGAGTGCAAAAATAAGCTGACCAGACAGGGATATCGCAGCCCCTTCAAGCTCGGCACACGCCTGGCAGACGCCAGCGGCAACCGTCAATTTGCCAGGAGTTTATGGCGCACGGGTCAAGCGGGGAACTACATATACAGGGCAACGAGCGCTCGGCCGTGCTCGAGCGGTCTAGTGCGCTGCTCTCGATATACGCCGGGGTTTCCTGTTTTTTTTTTTTTTTGTGTTAATATTCGGCGCACTTCACACACGACTGGCACCAATGTCCTGTATCGTGCACCTTACGTTCGAAAGATGAAGCCATAAGCCATACGGGTGCTTCGCAGATACCGGCTTCCCAGAGGTCGGGAGCCTAAAATAAAGTAGGAGAAACCGGGCATTCGTGACGCTGGCGCATACAAGAGATGCCGCTCAGGCGCCGGCAAAACAACTGCTCTGGCGCACTACAGAGCTCGGCCACACCCATGTCGCTCGCTTTGAGTGGTCGCGCCTTCGGCTGAGAGTTTTCAAACGTTGCTGGGTCGGAACAGAAAGGCTTATCAAGCGAGGGTGACAGCGAAGTGGCAGACTGGCATCTATAGTTCGTCTGCGGCGATGCAGTCTTCCAGTGGAACAGGTCACTGCGCGGTGGCACCGCGCGATGACCCTCTGTTTGTAGGTTATTCAATCGGGTTTCACTCACGAGAGTCTGCCGTGGCTGACGATCAGTCTAGACACCCTGGGTTTAACACGCACCGCTGTTGTTGAACTGCGCATCGGGAAAATACCCCCCCCCCCCCCCCCCCTCGTCAGCACCAGCCGAACGACTTAACAAACTGCATTCTATCACCCCTAACATTCCTCGCCTGTGTACCTTTTGCACAGTTCGATAACTGTGGGTGGATCGCACGGACTGTGGCCGTCTCCATAGCCACGTGGATGGCCGAGTGCCATCGGATGCTTTCATCTTCTCTGGCACCAAATGCCGCGCCGCAGTGATACGAGTAGATTGCGTGCATCCCCAATGTTAGCCTGTTCCAGGATAATCGGAGCAGTATATTTGGTCAAATCAGTTCACGACACACCGATCCTCGCATCGCTCATTTGCGCTTTCGTATACATTGCACGCCTGGAGATACATGTACTCACTGCTTTCGCGTGCGCGATGATTAAGGATCCGCTTAGCACCATCATACTTTTCGAGTAGTTTGGAACGGGGATAAAGATACGGGTCCGCATTCACAAAAGAACGCGCTATATTTGTTCGTATAAGAGAAAATGCTAGCCAATGCTAATTAATAGCGAAGGTGAGTAATAGCAAAGGTGGCCGTCCAATGGCAAATAGCACTTACGAACGAAAATACTTGTGAATTCGGGCCATCAGTTTTATGGACGCATTCATGATACTTTTGCTTGCACACTAAAAAAAAAAATATATTCGTTGCCAGCGCACGCGATCAAATGCGGTGCAATGCACATTCAGGTACTTCATACGTGTTCACTTCAACTTTGTAAACCTTTACTGCGCACCAGACCTGCCTCGTTCTACCCCAGCGTTGAAAATATCTGCTCCTATAGAGGCGGTGATGTCAGTCACCGCTGCAGTGACTGGAACGCAGCGTAAGGGCCGGCAAATAATCATCTTCACGCACTCAAGGCAGTACCAAATCGAAAATTTGAAGTTCGTCGTCTGCTTGTATTTCCGCTTGGTGATCTATTTTTCTTATATCTCGCGACACAGACCTCTAAACCTTATTTTAGATGTACCTACGCAATGCTGCAACAAGGCAGTATGCACTTTCCTCTTTTTTTCTTTTTCTTCTTTTCCGTAAACCCTGCTCGCTTTGCGAAATCTGTTGAATTCTTTCGTGATGAAAACAGAATTAGTGATGAAAACAGAATTAGCGAGCAACCTTATCGCGTGGCGTAACACACACTCTTTCTGTCTCTTTCTGCAGGAGCACATTCAGGAGGTGCTGAACAAATGGGGCCAAATCGACGACGAGATATGGGCCAAGATCATCTGCATGGAGCGCAACCGGCGCGTGGCAAAGGCATACGCCCGCGCATCTGTTCTCACCATCAACGGCTCCAACGAGGGCTTCGACGGGTACAGGTACGTGTCCAATCACTGCCAGTTCTTATCCTTCCGCGCACGCTTGTTACAACATAAATTGGCATTAGTACTGGACACAGTATATAGTGCGATCAATAGTTGGACTAATAATGGGAGTTGTCTAAAACATGGCGGTTATAACGTGTTTTCCGGCTCTATAATTGCTTCCGGTGAATACAGTGCGCAAAAGCTTTGCCTTCGACATCTGTTTTGTTACTCTGAAAATTGTGGTCCACGTGCGCTGGATTTGGAAACCAGATATTGGTAAGCAAAGGCGCAGTGCGCGGACTGGACGCAGCTACAAAGGACTCGGCGTTCTGTCCCGTATTCGTGCTGATGCTTTGTCATGAAACTTCATTATAGTAAGCTTGCATGCGTCACCCGCTGTAATTTGGAGGCTTTGATCTTGGCGTTGTCACAGAGGCAGAGAACAGACAGTAGGAGAAGTTAGCGTCGTCTTCCTTTTCATTTTCTTTTCTCCTCATCTACTGCCTGTTTTCCGTTTTGCTGACAGCGCAGGGATGAAGGCGTGCACGATCACTAAGCGCTGTGCAGTTGTGTTATGACGGCAAAACAGTATCTATCCACCAAAATGTATTACGCCGAAAAGAATGATTCAACAGATGTTATTGTTGCACCTCTTATTCGCCACATAGACCTTGTTTCTACGTCAGAAGAAACGAATGAATTTAAGTTCAAACATGCTTCGCATAGCGCGCCGACTTTTAGTACTTACCGTATATGGAGGAGTATACAGCCACTAAGCCAAGCTGATGGAAGGTGGTCGACCGCAAAAGTTCGCTTTAGCTTCACTGTATACTTAAGGGTGTGCGAATATTGGAAACTTTCGAAGAAAGAGACGAATATTGCACGATTTAACTCGGTCTTCGAATCGAATAGTTACTATGCGTAAATACGAATACTTTAAAAATAGCTAGCTTTCAAATATTTCCAACCGTCAGCTGTGCGCGATCAAGCATATAAGTGGAGCAAACTTGCGACAATTTTAATCCCTGGGGCTATAGAAGGCATAAAATACGAGCTGTTACGTAGTGCGCCACGATATGTCGCTCATCAGGGAGTCGAGGCTTTTCCGGCTAAATTCCATTCACGCGCAACTCACTAATGAGCCCTGAGTATGCGAAATAAACTTCTTGATCCTATTCTCCATTCCTTCTCCATTCCTTCGTTTAACAAACAAAGCCTGATAACGTACAATGTATTGACAGAAACTGGCTAAACTTATGTATGTACTAGGACGGGAAGATCGTTTTAGATTATTGGTGAAGACGGGCTCCCGCTCATCATTCAAAAAAGTATTCGTAAAGTACTAAGGTTCCTGCGGTCTACGGGCCTTCACGATGGGCTTTAAGAACGCCGCCCCATACCACTCTGTAGTGCACGTGGTTTGTTCGTACTCGTCTCTTTTTCTCTCTCTATCTCCCCCTTCCACTCTCTTTCTATTTTTTACCCCCTTAACCCTTCCCCCCGTGCAGGGTAGCCAACCGAAACTACCTCTGGTAACCTCCCTACCTTTCTATGCATCTATTCATCCCCCCATCCTGCTCCCATGTATAGGGTAGCAAACCGGTTAAGCTAAACTGGTTAACCTCCCTGCCTTTCCTTCTCCACTCGTTCCTTCCTTCCTTCTTTCCTTTTCTCTCTATTCGAAAAGTATTCGATATTCGATTCGATTCGTATCCTATTCGGACACGGAAATTACTATTCTCACACTTCTGCCATTTTTATTTTGCATTGTTCCCCTTCTCCTCTTTTGGTCGACGCAACGTAACTTAGCCACCGCACGAACATATTGCGTTCCCATCTGGTTCATAAAGTTGTTAAGCAGCAAAGCCCACCTGTGTGTCGCATTTATTTTTACTTTCTTTTTTTAAAGGCACGCTTGTGATCGCAGCAAATTGCTATCGAACTGCAGAGCTAGCGGGAGCGCAAGCCTGGCTCGAGCTCGCTGGCCACGCGAGCGTGTATGGTTGAAGGAGGACGGCTCTTCTTTCGCCGGTCGAGGTAGCGCGCGCACAGGCTCTCATCATTTTTGCATATGCGATGGCCCGCGCGTTCCAAATAACCGCGCAGGGGTCGATCACACCTATCTAGAACGTAACGCTTGCCTTCTATGGATACCCTGGGAGCAGCTTCTCGTAGAACGGCCGGTGCTCTTCGTAGCGTAGCTTTAGGCAGCCGTGTTATTTTCTTTTTTCCGCATCATGAGCGATGTTTCTGTATGCTGTATATTCGGCCACTGATACTTACTTATACGCGAGAGGTGTGTGCAAGCAAGTTTTGATGGACTCCGTGTCATGAACGTATGAGCATGGCGCGCCGCAAGCTCGCTTGTCGTTACAACAATGAGGCCAGGGCGCAGCGGGACACTGCGAAAGCATATGCGAGCCTCCACGTGGGTTTGCGAACAACGAGGCACACGGTATTAACGCTGCGCGCCGGAGCTCAGAGCTGCTGCCCTTAAATGTGTTGCTATCGGCGGTCAAATCTCAAATGGAAATGGCGGATGCCTGCCTCGCAACGCACCACGAAGGCTACTCCCGATGAAGGGCGAAAGGTCGAGCGACGCGTACGCCGAAAACAAGCGCCCAGCGTCTGCACCCACACACGCATGCTCTCGGCTACTTACGACACCCGAGTCCACTCGCTTTCAGGACGGCCAGTACATTGGCGGCAACGCGCAGTGAGGCTTCCCCATCGGTGTTTAGATTTTATCTGTGGCTGCCATGTCATGTATGCGTCAGCCAATATCTCTTAGAAGTAGGCCATCTACTTCGCATGCTGGACCCATCGGCACACGCAGCTGGGTCTCTGACCTTGTACGAGATTCATGTTCTCGTACAGGGGGCACAGCTATGTCACCTCTCCTGCTTACGCCTACGTGTGAGCGTCGTAATAAGTCAGCTCTGCCCGGTTCCACGACTTGTGGAAATTTCAAACTTTCATTTGTGCATAGCTGCTCCTTCTTGTCATCGGGCGCAGTCTCAGGCACTGGCACGTTACTTGTGCTCAAACGAGTGGTGCAGTTTATTTCTTCACAAATTGTTTTCACGTCTTCATACACCGCACTTGTGATCTCACTGAGGGCTAGCATTATCCACCTTGCCTCTTCGTATGCTACCAGTGATCAGTGTTCTTCTTTCTTTCTTCTTTTTTATGAAAACAAACGTGCACGGATTCCAGATTGAGGAAAGAGAAAGCGAAAATCGTTCTTAGCTTCAGGCGTACCTGTCCTTGATAAACGAATTCCGTCAGTTACGGCGCCAGTGCGTTGCCCTTTAACCTTGAGGTGTTAACATTCCACAGAGGTAAAGCTAGCGTAAGTTAGCTGCTTGTTTTTGTTTTTGCAAGCAACACTAGGCGTCACGCTAACCACGTCATTTCAAGGAGGCTGACTTTCAACCTTTGTAAGTCTAAGCGTCACCACTCGCAGCAGATCGCGCGGAGAAACCTCAAGACTAGGTGAAACACCTCCCTTTTCAGTATCAAACGTCCTTTCGGGAGCACCAAGTCAGCCACATATTTGCACGCAGCGCCTCTCTGCGTTTCAGACAGCCCGTGAGAGTGTTTCGCTGTATGGCTAACTTCGAGCTGCCTGCGTGACCAAGCGACTGAGCAGGTGCAAATACTCCTACTCAACCGTATCTCGCTATCTGTCAGCGCACACTCCGGCGTCGCTGTGCAGCGTAAGACTGACGACGTCACCAGTGTCCTCCCTCGGTCGTGCCTATGGTGAAGCCAGACTGCTCAACGTCACGCAGTCGTGCTCTCGAATGTGCAGTCGGCGAAACGCCCTTCGATAGCGGCTGAAGCTCGGGGTTGAACGCGCGCGCCTACGATGAAATCATACGCGGCTGGGGCACCGCCTTCGATCTCGACCAGGCAGCGGACGCCACCGCATCGAACAATCCTTGACGCGAGCTCTCGGTGCTTCACAATAATTGACGACCGGCGATGGAGTCGGCCCTCCGGGGATCCTCTAATTTTCCTCACCTATCGGGGCGCACCCCCGAATGCGCGTTACGCGTACGGCGAACCCAGAGAAAGCGCGAAGCGCCGTCGAGCTATCCTCTCTTTTCGTTTCACTGCAGCCGACTCGATCGGTGAAATCAATAGGCACCGTCACTTGTACGGGTTGCGCACTGGTAAGAATGCAATGTGTACCCCGTGGGGGCAGCCCTACGGGGTGCATCGTTATCTCGTCTCTCGATCGCCAGGGGCTACGCCTGTCCTTGTAACTTAAGCTCGGGGCACGCGCTCCCGAGGGCTGAATGTGAGTGGCTGCCTTAGACGAGCGAAGACTGCTTCACGCCTCCGGTCTCTTCTATCTCCCTTTCTTTTCTCCGCCTATGTCTTTTGGGTGCATGTAATGGCCTGTTTCATCTCGGAATTCTTAGCCCTTTTTACTATTTCGACATCCGGAATTACGCGGACGAACTCCGTCCTTTGTTGTCTCAGCCAACACAGAAGCTTTGGAGGCTGTCTAGCCCAGGCCCAGGGTGTCCCAGGTGAGCCCAGGGTGTCTTTGCACGCACCGGATTTTACTACTCCCGCCGTGTCTCAGCCCTCTTACCGGGCGCTCGAGTGATCGATAATCCTCCTACAGGTGTGCAGAACCGGAGTCACACCCTGTCAATGTGTGGTGCTGTGGTTCCGCACAAGGTATGCAAAACCCATAGCACCCAACGTTGACAGGGTACAAGTCCGACTCGCCGCTCCCCACCCCTTCCACGCGAGCACGCACACACACACAGCAGGCTTCTCCTCACGTGTACCATTATTGTGGCGAAGCCAACTTTGACAAACGGCTTTTTGGAAGTTGCGTACGGACGTCTTTTTAGGCACGTCCGAAAGCCATTTAAAATATTTTAAAATTATCTCGGCGAGCGTTTATACAGAGCAAGCATGTTTTAAATCCCCTGGTGTCTCTCATCTCCACGCTTCATTCGTTCACGCGTTCATTTCTGCCTGAACCGTAGAGTTGACGGCGAATAAACGCCGTTCGTTTGAGTGAGTCTGTTTATGCAGTCCTCGCGGTAGTTCCTATAAATCCGTATCACATCTGCGTCCTTTCTCTTCGCTAGGGTGCAGCTCCTAAAGCGTTTAAGTACGGTGCAAAAGCTGGTATTTCTTCCGATGAGCCAAGTGTTCGCCACAGCCATCGTTCCCGAAATTCAGAGCAAAGTGTAACTGAACAGTCCAAAAGCGCGAATAGTCCATCGATATTTTCGTCACCCTGTTATGCTTGGATACGTAAACTAGGCTTTCACGAGTGACTCTAGATGAACCGTTGCGCGTGCAACCAGTCGCGTGAGTTCGCTGAACCGGGGTGACGCGGACGGTCGTCTCGGGTCCGCTCGGCTTGCTCCTGCAGACATGAGAGAGACGCAAACATCTCCGGTGCTAAGACTCCAGCAGCGATCGACCAAACTCCTTCGGTTTCTCCGTATCGCGAACTCTCGCTGGGCGCCGCGGGGCTCCCCCTCGCCGCCCCGTTTCATGGGAGTCGGTAGATTTCCATTTACATCCGTCGCTGTCCGCAGAGATCGACCTCGGAGGTGGGCTTGCGCGCGCCGGCAGCGCTGATTGCTCATTTGGACACCCCACGCGGTGCGCGGACGTGAAGTCGAAGAGCCGGCTGATTCGACGGCGAGGTTCTTTACCGTCTCCGCGGCGTGCGGCCTCACACGAACATCTCGCGGCCTCCCCGCTGAGCCGAAAGGGGAACCGCGCGTTGTATACAACGACGCGGCGGCCGGTCTCGCGGATGGAAGCCGAGCCGCAAATAAGCTCGGCCCCTGGACGTGCCGTCGTCCCCCCTTTTTTTTCGTAGCGCTTCTCGACGCGCGAATTATTTAATAAACGCGCCGCGGCACCCCAGCTTCAAGATGCGGAGGCCTCGCGCCCGCGGCGAGGTGCATGACCGCCGGCCGCCAACGCTGCCCGCGACTGTCCGAGGAAGGGCCAATTCCAGCTCCGTCACTTTCGCTTTTTCCCGGAGCTCCTGTCGACCGCGGCGTGCCCTGCCTCCCTACCCCGGCCGCTTGCTCGCCAAATGCCGGCGTGCCGGTTTGTGTGCTGTGCTTGTTTCGTCGTCGCTATAGCAGGGCCTGCTGCCGGGATTATTTTCGATTGCGCCGCACGGCGAGCACCACACGTTCTGGGAGCGCTCGAGCCCGTTCGCTCTTACGGCATCGTCACTTTCCCTTTCACGTACCTAGTCGCTGCCCCCTCCTTGCCGTTCTCGCTTTACTTCTTTTTTTCTGGAAGGCAGAGAAGATGTCGGTGTCTTTTTTTTTTCTTCTTTCTTTGTCGCTTTTGTTTCTTTCGACGCTCGCATCCCGTGCCTCGCTCGCTTCGTTATTTGCTGCTTTCGCTGACCGACGCGCTCTCCGATACCCGACGCCGGCTCGGCGACGGGTCGGCGTACTGCGTTCCTCGCCGCAGCCCAGCTCCGTCACTTTCGCCTTCGACGAGGCCTTCGCATCCGCGCCACTCGAGCGGCGCACTGTTGCTTCATCTCGACCGCGTGTCGCCGGCGCATAATTCCCGTGACCGTATCTGCCGCTCTCCATCTTTCCCGTCGCTTTCCGCACGTTGCGCCCTGGTCGGCGCACAGTGTCGTCGCCCGCCAGTTCCTGGTCGCCATCTTGCCGTGGCCCTCGCTGCGTACGCCGAACTCCGTCCCCTGGTCACCCCCGCGGCTTTTCCTTCACGGCCTTCACTTCCTAAGTAGATCATGTACGCCGCGTCAGATGTGCGGGCCCGGCCCGCGCGCGCCTTCTTCCACCGTCGTACGCTGCCCCGTGTTACCACAGTTCGTGCCGAGCGCGGCTTGCTGTGTGGTCGCCGCACGGAGCGCCTGGCGCGCGGGCCTCCTCGCGCACGTGTTCCTGGATCTCCCGGTGTTGGCGAGGTCGAAGAGCGCGCGCGGCATGCAAATTCTCGCTTGCTCTCGGGCAGCGTGCGCGATTGACGTAATACTAAGTGTCGGCGCCCTTTTCGGCTGCTTCCTCCACTTCCCCGTGGCGTCCGTATTGCTTGTCGCTCAGCTGCTCCGCGATTAACTTAAGCATGAGAACGAGGTCGGGTGCAACGAACGGCCACGCTCTTCGTAATCCTTCTGCGAGAAAGGGCATTGCTACCACACGCCGAAGATCGGTGAAATCGGGATTCATTCGAGTAATTCGAGCACCTGGCGCGCGATTAGCCAAAGGGCCGGAACACGTGATACAGGCTGTGCAGGCTGGCGAGCAATGCATGTAACCGCAGTGTGAGCCTTGGTCGCCGAGGCTGATGCACAAGAAGCTCAGCGACAATCGTTAACAATGCTGGCTGTGGAAGCAAACGCTGAAAACGTTTCGGCGCGCGCTTCGTAGTGACGTCATAAACGCGTCGAAACGTCCACCGCAGCGAGTGGAATAGGTGTCGTTAGTTTCAAGCCAATTTCTATCACCATTTGTGCACCAGCAACACGTGGCAGGCTCAAGATTATCGCCGTTCTCTTGCTGATGCGGATAGTGCACCAAAACTTTATCCGTAATTATTACTACTCTATACATGAAAATACATTCAACGGGCGGAGATGAAAATAGGCTCGTACTAGAGAGACAGTTAATAAAAGGCGGGAACCTCAACCAGGACTAGGTCCACTTGGCTATATACTTTCCTCCTCCACTACATTGGTGGAGGAGGAAAGAAAGGGAGAAGAGAGAGAGAGAAAAGTATGCATAGAAAGGCAGGGAGGTTAACTAGAGGCAGTTCCGGTTGGCTACCCTGCGCGGGGGGAAGGGTGAAGGGGAATAAAAAGAGAAAGAGTGGAAGAGGGAGATAGAAAGAAATAGAGACGAGTACGACCAAACCGCATACACTACAGAGCGGTAGTGGGCGGCGTTCTTACAGTCTATCGTCAAGCCCCGCAGACCGCAGGAACCTTAATAACGCGGTAAGGCCTTTATCGTAGATGTTCTGTAGGAGTACTGACCTAAAGCTTTCAGTTCTGATAGTGGACGATTGTCCAACTGGTCCAGTACTCTGCGCATGCAGCACTTGTCTCTGAGCACTATATCGCGGGCAGCCACAGATAATATGTGCGAGCGTCTCATCGATGTTGCATGTGGCGCACGTGGGGCTGTTGGCCATTCCAACAAGGAAAGCATACGAGTTCGTAAATGAATGTAAAGACGATGCAGGGGGTAGCTCAATCCAGCTGGAGGTAGCAAACTAGAACGTTGGAACACTCTGATATAATTTAACACACACAGCGGTAGCATTACGCGACAACACTAACCACCAGTCAAAGGGAAGGTGTCACTAGATGGTGGCGCAACGTTAGGGCCCAATATACACGACCAGACCCGCCGTTGCTCAATGCACGCTTTAGTGTTCTGATGCTCAGCACGAGGTTAAAGTTTAAAAAGAAATGACGCTTCTGTACCGAGCTGTCGGTGCACGTTAATGAACTATGGTTGACAAAGTTAGTTCGCAGTCCACCATTATGGGCGCCTTTCATTGTCCCTGTATTGCTTTGGTACCTTATACTCCGTCAATCAGTAAATCGTTAGTCTCATATTTATTGGCTCGTTTCTGTTGCCGTGGACTTCGCGTTTGCGCTGACCATTACCGAGCTCCCTGTAGCCGAATCAAGTTAAACGGGGAGCGCATACACGTCACCGAATACTCGCTAAACCGCCAGCAACATTCACCCTCTATAGTTTATCGAAATGCGATTCGAAGAAAGGATTTGACGTATCGTTATTGCTCCTGCGAAAAATAACTCTCCTTGTGCGACATTCGCGTATCTGAAGGCTACGCTGGGCTCTTCAAGCGCGTGATCCAAGCGGCTCATAGCGAATCTGTACGGAATACACAACACTAGCGAGGTACAGCTTTACACTTATTTTCGTGCTCATGTGCGGTTCTCTGGGTGCTCTGGAGATGTGTCACTTGGCTAGCGCATTGGACGCGATGGCAAGGAAAGTAATAACGGGTTGTGCTGCAATTCGTTCAGTAAGTGGACTTCTACACCGGCCCGCATATGGTTGGCGCAGGCACGTGCATTTGTGTTCGTTTATTTCCGCAGGTAAAGAAAGAGCTACACCGATGTGTGCGTGGTTTCTTATATGTTTTTTTTTTTTGTTCGTTCTTGCAGAATCGGCCTCTGCGGCTTCGACAACCCGATGCGGGATCCTAGGACCGAAGAACTAAAGAAACAAATCGGCCATGTAAGTTCATGATCTATTTAGTCCGAACCTTTCGTGCTTTGCACTCTTTTTTCCTCCAGTAGCGACGTGCCAGCACGTGCTGCTCGTCTAGCCGAGATTCTTTAGTGATCGAATGAATTTCCCGTGAGCGCTACGCGAATCTTAGAACTAATATGTGAATGTTCCTACGATTTCCGCAAATAGGTTCGTAATAGGTTCTCGCAACCACCTCAGTGTCGAAACGTCGCTGAAATGCCTCCGCAACAAAGACAAGTCGCCAATGTCCCGTTCCATAGTAAAGCGACGCCTGACCCCGCCCGGGCGTCTGCATACCTTATTCGGCAGGTAAAAAGCTATCAGGGCCTGTTAAAAGAAGAAAACCTTATGACGTTACAGCTGCTCGTAGGAACAGAAATCAGTCAATCGCGACGTCTGACATATCATTAGCGAAAGCGGCCGGTCAATAACAAATAACAATTACATCAAAAAGTTGAAAGTCACTTTAGCATACGGCTAAAGAGGACGAAGGCGACAGCCTGCCGCGCTCATGAGGCATTCACTAAATTACTTGACATTCACATTCGAATGCGTTATTGCTTCCTATTACTTCTTTTCTCCCGGCAAAGGTCGTTGGTTAGAGTTCCTTAATTAACTTTATCTTTGTTAAGTGTGTCTTAAATAAATTCACCTTGACCAGCACCAAAGGTCGGGGGTTCAGGTCCCACCAAAGGTCCAAGGTTTGACTTTCACCAAAGGTCGTCGGTGCGAGATTCTTAATTAACTTTATCTTCATTAAATGTGCCTTAATTAACACCAAAGGTCATGGGTTCGACTTCCACCAATGGTCGTGGGTTCGACCATCAATGGTGACACCATCAATTTGGTGCCATTGAATTTTGACCCCTCAAAAGGTCGCGAGTTCGACTCCCACTAAAGGTCGTGGGTTCTAGTGCCTTAATTAAATTTGCCTTAACAAACACCGAATGTCATGAGTTCGACGCCCACCGATGGTCGCGGGTGCGACTTCCATCAATTTTGGTGCCACTGAATTCTTGGTGCGATAACGCGGGGCTGTCAATTTTTCGACAACGCCGGACATCGGATTCTTGGACCCATGAGCCGTTTAATGCTTTCGCCTTAAAAACTTCGCGAATTCGGCTCTTATTATGTAGTCATATAGCTGCTCTGATTCAGTGGTTGCTATATTATAATAGTCAGAGAGCTACGATAAGAGAAAGCGTCGGGGATAAAGCAATCGGAAATGCCAACGGGGCGTGCGCACTCTGTCAAATTAGTGGAGGAATGAACTGCGAGGAGGTGGGACATGAGGTGATTGAAACACGCTTGTACGGTTTCGGCGCCACAATAAGGCGACTCTCGTTCCTTAATGAAGACCTACCGTGTTCCGTCGCCCAGAGACCTTCAAGTTCGGGTGCACGCCTGCAACGCCGCTGGCAGCAATTAAACGCCAGACTCGTGCATCTTCGCTAAAAGGGGCTCCTTTTTCACCGAGTTAAGGCAACGCAGCATCAACGCGCACCGCCGCGTACGACGCTAAACGGACACCGCGGACCAGCCAGGCGAGCTCACAGCTGGCCTCAACCTTCCGAGCCTGCAACCGCCCTTCCCACCATTTCTTCCACGCAGAAACCTCAGGTTTCCACCTCTGGGGAGTGCGGGGAGGGGGGGGGGGGGACCAGCGTGTGCCGGCGCCTAGCCGGGGCCAATTCATTACGGCGGCCCCCGGCTGCCCCGCCGCGCTCGTTAGTTTGAGCGATGGGGGCCCGTGGGACCAATTGACGCGTCACGCGACCCTCCCGAGGAGGCCAACTGACCGGCGGCAGTGCGCGCGTGCTGTGTTGCAACGAGACTATGCCGCTGCCCGACGCTCTCTCCCTCTCCCTCTCGCTCTCTTGGCACCAATCACGATAGGTGTGCAGTGAAGCGAGCGAGCCCTGGCTCACTGACACCGCGTGCGGCACGCAGGCACGGCGTGTACACGACGCCCCGCCGATGGCTGGGTTCTTCCCGCGCACGGTTCACTGTCCCATCGATGCAGTCATTAAATCAGCCCCTGCGAATAGCTAACCGCGCCGATCCCTGGTGTTTGCAATTACCTTTCGGAGATATGCGTCACAGTCTGCGCCGCGAATAGACGGCAAACGAGCTGCTAAATGATAGTAGGGTGACAATGTGCACGCGATTCAGTGCTTGAGACTGCCTCGATCGTCGGGCGTTATACCGTTCAATTGAAGCTGAGGGCCGAATTAGAAGCTGGGAATGAAGATTAGCGCAGGGGAGGATGGTACATAGTATATGAGGTAGGTGTCTGATGTCAGCAATTGGTTGCACATAGCACGGGGCGTTTCAAGCTCTGCATACTTGCGCGCTCGCTATATATTTCGAGGGTTGCACGCGCCTCGTATGCTCACGCCGCTGCCTTCTCGCCTTAGTTCTCGATAACTTGGTCGATTCCTCACGAACAGGATGCGATAGCGTGCGAAGTAGGGGCGCTTCTGAGAACCCAATTCCCCAATTCATCATCGCAGGGCGCCGCGCAGCTGACCGAGTTTGATTGCAGGTACCACGCAGAGCAGACCCTGAAAAAAGTTATCGTGCTTGCTCTCTATACGTAAACTTTCTCGCCTGTCTTTTTTTTTTTTTTTACCCCTGACTGTCGGGTATTTGACTTCGTTGTGCCACCCTTTGCAACCCTATAGTTGTCCTTAGTGTATCAGTGAGAGCCTACTGACCTTGTCTAGCAAAGAGCAAGGGAAGGACTGCACACTGTATTTTCTAAGCAAGACGCTAACTGCAGCACGAACGTTAGTTCCAATGTCTGGACGTCTGTGTCAACTTATAGTTGCAGATTGCAGTGTGTCGTACTTTGCATACACGTATTGAAGGAAAGCGACTCAGGAAAAGGAAACAGACAGAAAGGAGAGATCAACTTCTCATAACATCTCTCATAACCATCGCAATTTCAGAGGCACAAGTGATGTCACCTCAAAAGACCAGTCTTTCAAACGGTCGCGTATTACCTTTTCCATAGTGTCTATGGAAAGAGCGTCTCCTTTATGCTTAGTTGGCTCTCTGGCCAAATTCCTTCGCTTAGGATTAGAGCTTTCGAGATGCAGAGAGCTCGCGGTCACTGAACTTCAGTTTATTATTACTATTTTTGCTTGTCGATAGTATCGCTTCGGCACCAGCTGTTACTTAAGTCGTATAGCCCCCAAACTGACGTGTTGTCAGCAGTTCCGAAGCCGTTTAAAACTTCAAGCGACGGAGCCTTCAATACCGAGCGTAGGTTTCATTTAACGTCACTTAATCTCTAACCTGCGATACCGCGACAGCTAGGACGGCGGCTTGCCTTTGAAGACGCAAAGACACGGCCGTTTGGGTGCATTCGTTACGACACAGCTTCTCCGGTGGTACACGTAATGATGCTGACCCCCTCCGCTTCTTTTCTAGCCTGTATCTCTAAATATGTCTAGCTAGGAGGGGGGAGGGGGGGGGGAGAAGGGGCGGGAAAAGCCAAACCATAAGGTTAACACGCCGTCATACTTTATACAGAGCGTTGCCCTCATATGTGACATGGCGACGCGTAGCTCGTAAAGGCTTGTTCTTCTAAACCAGTTGAAACGCCAGCGCGTGCTTGTTTTGGAAGGCCTCGGCCGCCAGCGAGGTGCTCGCACGGCCAGGAGGGTAACGTTCGTTTTCGCCGACCTGGGCGCCGTGCACTTTCTCGCCCGAGCGCCTCGGTGCCATATATTTCCCTCCATTCAGCCGAGCTGCGTTTTTCCGGCAGCCGTTATCTCGCGTCTTTCCAGGAGGGGCGGGCACCCGAAAAAATAAGAGAGAAAAGGAGCGACAAAGCGAAACAAAGCAAAACCGGCCGCGCTGTCCCCGAGGGTCTCGTATTCAGAACACGACTCATACATGGCTCGGAGATTATGCCCGAAGGGAATTCGCCCCGGAGTGCCAGGAGTCGTGCTGGTCCTCTCCTTAGACGCGCGCGCGCGCAAGGCTGCGGCAACTGCTATACAGCGGCGTTCGTTTTGTCCTTCTCGCGATGCAGCCAAGTGTCGCGCTTCCGGTCCTACGCAAGGAAAATTTAGTGCCATCCCGCGCAAAAACCGTACATGAGCGTTTGTGCTATACGTCGCGCATGTTGATGCCGAGAAACGTCCTTGGAAGGCTAGGCTTTGCAACGGTTTCGCAGACACTTGCTAGGTGAGGCCACAGAACTGGACAGGCAGTTGGTTCTTCAAGAATTACCATTGCTTTCATGATCGGAATGCCTGCAGAACTCCGTTTAGTAGCGGGATAAGCACCGTTTCATTGTGGTATGTCGATGGACACAGTAAACATCGCGAATTCGCTTGTCGTCACGGTTCGCCGGCCTTTAACACCATCTCAAACTTATGCAGTGTTGGTTATTCTGTGAATGTCGTCCCTTCTAGCTGTCTCTTTTGTATTCTGTAATTTTGTCTTGAGGCAGGATAAACCGTCAGCCTACACCAACGATACCAGCCGCTAGCTTCGATGAATGAAGACTATAGGTCATTCGTAGACCACTATTTCCCCAAAACGCGTGTCGTTGTAACCCTATAGTCAGATCCCGAACCTCGAAGTCCAAAGCGACTTGTGGTTGTGCAGACCCGTGGAGGAAACGTCCCCCCACAACTGCTTCAGAAGCTTAGCCCGTTCGAAGCGGGGTGTCTACTTGGAGCAGCGCCGGAAGCCATGCGGAAGAACGCATGGGGACATTTGTGTCGCGTCGCTGAAATCGTGAGTGCGACAGCTTTGCGGCGCGGCGTCTGATGACAACAGATCCATCCACTGATTCGAAGAGGACGATGCTGGTCTCACGACACGAGCCCCCCCGCAGAGCCTTTTAGATCACGTTCCCCTTGTTACTTCCTCTTCATGCAGCAGAGAACTGTGCGCTCGATTCGCTACGCGAGCGTACTTTTACCCGGAAGGCAGTGATGTGTGCTTACCGCGCTAGAGCTGTCATCGTTTTGTGTCGCGTAATCACTGCCTTCACTGTTTGCTTGCTTGCTTGCTTGCTTTCGCTGCTTGTTCGTTGTTCACTCTCTTCTTTGTCAGTGCTCTCGTTTTAACCCACAAAGAACTGTCCTCTCAGCCACCTTAGACAAACTGGACAATCGCCCAATGACAGAAAGCAAGATCCTTGGAACCTGGCCTACGCGAACATCAGCGCGATGCGCTATGAAGGCGCTGCTGCGATACTTGAAAGACACGGGACTTTCTGACAAATTGTGACAGTACACTGTGTGGCGCAGGACTGTACGGTGACACTGCGTAAGACTAGGAATGCCTTTGCGGGTTGCGTGACAGTGCCCACAGAAATAGTTCGTGTGTACGTGCGTGTGTGTGCTTAGGTTTTTTTTTTCCTTTTTTTATCCTTCTTTCTTTCTCACCTATTGCATCCCCTTTTCCCTCCTCCAGTACAGGGTAGCCAACCAGAGATAATCTCTGGTTAACCTCCCTGTCTTTCCTTTGCCTTTCTCTCTATCTCTCTCTATCGTTGTTCACTCAAATACTCGACGTTTTCGCAAGCAGGTGGTACCTTTTGGTCATGATCATTTCTCCGCCTGGGTAGTTCCGACTTTCCCTCTATCTCGCTTTGCTTTATTTTCATTTCTAAATGCGGCTCTCGATATGTTTCTGCCTCAGTGCTTGCTGCCTGAGACGACGTTTCCTCTTCAGATAGCTCAACCTAACCTGTATCTTGATTTTTCTGCATTTTTATAGCGCAGCTCTTAGGCGGCCGTTCCTGTGTTTAACGTCGGCGTCCCTCGGCGTAACCGAGCGAATGAGCACAGAGAAGGATGAAAGAGCGAATGCGGAGCGCAGGGGGGATGAAAGACGGCGAGAGCCAAGAGAGCGTGAGGAGAAACGCGGAGGAGGAGGGTGCAGCGGTACAATGAGGCGGGAAGCGGAGAATGAGGGCGTGACGAAAGCGTGAGAAGTAAAGCGTAATGCCGCGCAAGACGGCCTCTCCGGCGGCGACCGCTACGAGAATGCGCCAGAGTAGTGCGCCGTTGTCTCTTCACCGATGACATGCGGCGATCGCGTCCACCGATGCCATAAATGGAAATAAAGCACTACATGAGCGGAGGTCTGTCTGCGGTTGCTGCTGCGAATCACGCCCACGAGTCACCCACACGTTGCGTCTCGCGATATGCCGATTAGTGAGGCAGTCGCCCCACACTTCGCTCTATTTGCAATGAGCAGCACAAGATACACCACTATACCGCGAAATGAAAACACATATAGAGCAGCACTCAAATTTCGTATTAGGGAGTATCGTAATTGTCGGCAAGTTTTTAAACCGGAAAACAAACAAAATCGATGTCCTTCGTCGGTCTGCGTGCTGTAGCGTCAGGTTTTTCACGCATGTACTGATGACGACACAGGTCTCCGTGTTCGTTTCGTGTTCCTAACCGTCTCGCCCCGTTCAGTCGTTTATTAACGCGTCTTTATGCAGAACAAGCTGGCCCCCTCTAATGTCTTGCTACTTAGTTTAATATTTGTAAGGCATGTTCCAATGCTCTACCTAAGTGTGTGCTATCTGGCAGGTGAAATGAACTCGGACGTCGATTATAAGTTATAAGAGGTTTATTTTCTGCAGGAGATATTCGATCACGCATTTAGTGACCTAAAAACGATTAATCACGTAGTGTCTGGTAAACTGATACGTTTTTCTGATAGCTCCTGTGTCGGGCGCATTGTGACATCGCAATTTGTTAAACCTCACGTAGCGTGAAGAAGTCATGGAAGGAATGCACGCTTCTTGAACGATTCCAGTCTTTGGCATATCCCAGCCATCTAATTCTGTGGCACTCACAGTTTCCACAGTACGCCAAGACTGGAAATGAGCTCGATTCAGGAATTCGTTTGCTGAGCAAAGGTCAATAAATTTGACAAATTGCAGCGCCGATATGTTTATCCTCCTCACGATCAAACGTCGTTACAGAAGCAGCCCGTTCCCTCCAACAGCATCACTTATTGCGTGATTCGACATTCCGATGGCCGAAGTTGGATCGTTTACGTGCCGCTGACACGCGAACCGATATCGTGTTCGTGTGTAATTAGCATCTCTGTTGGACAAGCCGGGGTGCATTATACAAAGAAGACGATCCGGCCATATTTTCCAACAAACTTATATAGAAAAACAAAAGAAAATCCTCAATTCCCTATTCTCGGCCCGTCGTCTGCACTCAACGCAGGTTTTAGGGCCGTGCACACAACGACGTCGATGGACACAAGAGACTCACGCAAGGCCCGCAATACACGGGGCGTCCCCCTGGCGGCAGCGAGGATTATCGAATGTCGATCGCCGGAGTGGACGCGCGCGTTTCGCATCGTCTGCTGGGGCTTATCGCGTGAACCCTTTTTTTTTTTCGAAGACGGTACACGTCTCCAGCCTATGGCGAGACAGCATTGCTCCGAGACGCCGCCAACTGGCGCTCGATGTGGGCCCTCGAGAGGAGATCGCGGTGAAGCAGTCCGAGCGACAGGTCTTTTTCTCTCGAACGCTCCCGATCGAGAGAGTGAAGAGCTTTTACTTTTGCCTGCGTAAAACTCGAGATAACGACTCGTTTGTTTCTCCGCTTGCGCCCATAAACGCTTGCGAGTATGGCGAGTGCCGGACAGAGGAACGACGGCGCTGATAGCGTGTTTTTCTCGCTTTATTGGGTAAGTAAATAAATGCGCCACTAACGCCGATGAAAGTTACGAGAAAAAAAAGAAAAACAACAAGAAAGTGACGCTTTCACCGAAAGAAACGCTCGGCACGCGGGCAAGAGAGCGGACACGTAGTTGCTTTCACCCGTCGGCTTTGCGTTGAACAGTACGACGGCGCATTGAAAGTGCCAATGTGCAGTGCCATCCGGAAAGGGTGGCTCTTATCCGCCCGCCGAATTTTTCGGGCGGTCAGGGAACCCGCGCCTTTGCAACCGAAGTGACCGGGACAGTCGTACGCGATACTCGGAAGAGGACCCATCACATGCTATGGCTTTAGCCGGGTGGCTCGGAATGATGCGTTCGAGAGCTTTATCGTTAAGGAAAGAAAATATGCAGAAATATGGCGGAGGCGAAGCGAAGAGGTCACGTGGCAGCGACCCCCTCGCCTACTTCCTACACTTGGGAACGCGGTTAGGCCAAAGCGAGCGACAATTTTCTTTGCTAGGGTTATTGATACTCTTTCTTTCTTTTTCTTTTTTGCAATGTTTGTGAAAGTTGTGGAAGCCTGCTTGGTGCGCAGCATGCGTAAATGCTCCGCTGTAAAGGCGTGTATCCGTAAAACAGACGTGGGCGGAACCACTGGCTCTCTCACGGCTGCAGCATGCACTGTCGCCGATATACGTGAACTAGATGCCTCGAGTCGGAGTCGTCTGCGAGAATTCGCCAAGATTTACCGCCGACGACGCTGCTGTTCGGTCTGTGCTTGATAAAAGTGCGGTCGGCCTCAGCACAGACCTCAAATACAAAATCAGTGAACGAAGAAAACGCCCAGAGGTGCTCAAGCACAAGTTTCTGAGAACTGAAAGACAACGATGATAAAGGCTGAAAACCATACAGCCGAGCATCATCCCTCAGATATTCGCTATCATCATTACTCAGGTAAAAGCCTTGGTTTTTATACAGGATTCGTGCAGTATTTTACGACTTCCGTCGGGGTCGTGGAACTCTGAGTTAGATGCCTCAAGTTTTGTTCTTTAATGTGTGAGGTTAAGTCTGGTATATGATATGATATGATATTGTTCCGAAGAAATCGATCGTCGATATCAGCGCCACCTCTTGGAGCGGATGCGACACTCCAGCTCGGAAACAGCGCTTTTTTCTTTGTTCATTCCTTTGACGATAAACCCCTTCGCGCCATAAAGCTTTCTACAGTGCACTTACTTTTTAAACATCAGCGAGTTCGTTGAACGCATCTTGCGGCAAATCCGCGAGAATCCCTGCAAATTTGCCATTTTAAATTTTCGCGCTTCCTTCTGTAGGTCTTCTGCTTTTAAACTCGCTCTACCGAGGGTCAAGCGACTCTAGCACATCTTCGCCCTTATGAGGGAGTTGCATCATGATGAAAAAAGTGGTATATAGCTGTAAGTCCATGCCCTATTCAGCTCGCATTGCTCGCAGTTTCCCAACGACCAGCCCTTTTCCCCTCCGGAATTAAGAAAGGATTATATGTGGTTCAATGACTTCCGTGGGTACCGCGTTGCAATATCAGTCAAATCGAGTATAAGAATGACCTGCGTGTCTCTAGAAAGCCGACGCTGAGCGCAGATACAAGCGCCCTTTCTCAGTCGCCTATATTCTAGTTTCCATAGATTTCAAGATATAACTTTCGCTCCAGTTTGATTCACGAGGTCTTGGAGCCGAGACGGAAGCGGGCACTTGGTGTTACGTTCAATTCCCTCGGCCAAGCGGCGCGCTTGCGTGCGCCGCCATTTTATTGCCCACGCGTGACACGTAGGTCTCAATTTAACGAGCCACCTTTTTATGATCCGCGTGCTCCGTGGGGTCCGATCGTAAAGTGGGTCCCAAATCCTCTTAAGGGGCACGCGCCGACACGTCTCGAATGGCACACAGGCCTGGTAACTCGGGTCATCCTATTACCTCGGGCTGACCTCGGCCAGCTACGGGGGCTTCGCAATTTTAACAGCCCGTGCACCCTTGGACATTCCCCCTTCACCGGGTTAGGAGTGCGTCCCGGTTACGTGGTCTTCCGGCCACCGCGGCGCGCACCAATAAAATGACTTACACGTCTGCGGAAAGTATGGACATCGTCTGCTCTGCACTGCTCCCTTTTACCTTGGGACTTTGACGTTCCAGTTCGGATTAGTGCTGTAAACGCCATGGAACAGGCGCCCACAACGAAGTCACCGGATTCGGCTTGACCTTTTAGGAGCGCCTGGTGGGTGGTGCGCCAAGAGGTCCTGAAGGAGGATGACGAGCCACGAAGGCCTTAGCCATAAGTGAAGGCCTGTACTTTTTAGGCAAGGAGCTTTTAACTGCCGGTAAAGTCAAAACATGTATATTACAGGAGATTACCTTGAGAGGCCTTCCTCCTGTAGTGGACATCAAGTGGGCTGCTGATCATGAAATTCTAACTACTGGCTCGCGAGCGACATGGGCATTCTGCTATCACGCTGTAGACAAAAGCGACACTGAGGGCATGCTTTGGTGTTACAGCATTTGCGCAAGTGACTGAGATTTGTAACTTTTGAGGACTGAGATTCGTAACTAGGTTTGTGATTGAGGTTTGTAACCGCTGCAAAACTGTGCAAGTGCGGTCCCGTCGCTCGGCATTTTATAGCTGAAAAATGCATACGTTATGCACGAGTCGGCTCCGCACCCTCGTCTTCATAAAGTTTCAGACGGCGCCAATGTGTTTTGAACTTTTCAGCCTGCGCTGGTAATCAGAAAAAAATGAAAACAGCAGGAGTGATCTTTTGGAAGTGCTTGGTTAGGCATGTATTGGGGTTAAGTGTAGACATGGTTTTTTAACAAGGTTTCGTATTGCTGGAGTTCCGGGTCAGGGACGCTGCTAGGCATTAACAGCGATTATGGATTGGAGGATCTCATGAGACGGTCATTTTCAAGCAGAGCTGAAGTTCCAGCAGTGGTCGTTTCATCGGGCCGCACTACTAACCCTTTGGAAGAGCCATTACGTAAGGCTGGCCATGCTCGGGGCGATGGCCTTTTGTCCAGATTATCTGCTTGACGACTTGTGCGCATTCGCCAAAGTGACACGTAAAAAAGGGGACAGAGATAAGTTCGCAAGATACGCCAGAAATGATTCTTCACGCAAGGCAGACAGACGAATAAGATTGCGATGCGCGTCGTAAAAACATTAAGAAATTGAATCTGCCAGCGAAAGAATGTAGATGACCTGCCTTGTTTGTTTTATTTTGGACGAGACGTGCCATGCACTGACGCCCATATATAATGAAGGCTACGAAACGGCGAAAGCCGGACGTCAGTTTTTAGGCAGCCGGCTTGGTCCAGAAGTGAGGCGCACGCAACCCTTTTCGTGAGCTTGGGCAAGCCGTAAACGTGTAATCGTCGCGGACGCTTTTATACGTCTCTCCTCTCAATTATCTCTTTAATCTCTGCATATATTAAGGTAGGCCGACTGCTGAGAAAAGTTTCGCCCCTCAGTTTATCTCTTGTGGCTCAACTGCTCAATCTCGTGAAACTATGAAACGTGCACAGTTTATTTATTATTATTTCTTGTCTCCAATCTCAAGCTGTTATCTTCCCATTCCTTTACCCATTTACTCGGTACACTTAAAGCTACAGAAAGCTGAGCAAGTTGTATTCATGACCTGAAAAAGCGCTCGCGTTATGTGCTTATTGTTCCCCCTAAGTCTGCGTTTTGTACGTAGCTGCCTTTTCAAATCACGAGAACCGGCGCACGTTGGCCAGTGGTTCCTACACTGGCCTTAATCGCCTCCCTGTCTTAATGCCTTATATTTCCGTCTCGTTGAACGATCTATAGGTGTTACAGATAGTACTTAGAGAAAAGCGAGCGCACGGCCGAGCTACGCTCTTGACATCATTCACCATCTTTACTTGCGTAGAGTTATAGAAACACACAACACGGAAATCAAGAAGTTCAGCCATCATTCGTTTTTATAGTACACAAGCCGGCTTTACCACTAGTTTGCATCGCCTAAAAAAAAACTTGATGATGGAAGTGTTAATTCTACGGGACCTCTTTGAGGCCAGGGGTCGAGGTAGAAGGAGCCGCGACTAATTTATCCATGACTTGCAAACGCATTTATGGGGACGTGTCCTGAAACGCGCGCAAGCGTGCAGGTCAGGCCCGGTTCAAAGCCGTGAAATCAGAACCTTAATGCGCACTAATGTGTGCCAGCAACGTTTTTTTTTTCTCTTCGTAGTCATACTGGGTGCCTACTTAATCAAGGACGCTGGAGGTGTTTTAGGCTTAGACACCCGCCGAATTATCTCCTCTAAGCTGCACGTACATACTTCTTCCTGCACTTTGACTCTGCACTTCGGCTTCGACTCCAGAATGTTTATTTGGGAATGCGCGACTGCATCCCCTCGTGGAGATGAACGATCAAGCACGACACACGTACAAGTTCTCAACGTATGTTTCGCCTGGAATAAACGGAGGACGTCATGAAATGGACATCAAGCAGTTGCTTTAATTACCCTCCTCAAGCTGCGCGTTTGCAATAGCACAAACGGATCGAGATCTCTTTATTTCAGTCGCATGCGTCCCCATTCTCGCTTATATCCTTTAGCGCTTATTTGAACACAATAACAATGCAGCTCTGCGTGGTTACTTTCGGCTTCAGTTAAAGCTTGGTCCTGGGAATGGACCAGTGAAAAGAACGCGACATCGTAACAACAAAAGGAAACCGGCAGTCGATCTCGTACACGTGTTCTTATTTCTTCACGACGACGCGTTGTCCACGGCAGTGACGTCATACGCGAATGCCATCAACAGCCTTCGAAGTAGATAGTTTTCGTCCTCGCTATCAGGTATCCCTCGTTCGCGAGATCTGCCCCGGCCACGTTGATGACTTTTTAGGCTAAAGTTCAAGGAATCTGGCAGAAGCTGAAGCTCCTGCCTAATTTGGAAACGGCGCAGCACACCCATTTCTGGCCCGTTCTATCAATGCGTTCTCCTTTTCTCTCTCTCTGTGCTTGTGTGCCGCTGGTGCGAAACTGGCCGTTTCTCGACGAGCGCGGCCGCTTTCAGAGGCGCCAAGCGCGGCGAGAGCAAGCAGCCCAGCCGCGGCACGTATGTGCAGCCCACAACGAGGAGAGGGGCGTTGTTCGAGCCAGCTGGCGTGAGATAATTATTCCGCTCATTATTGCGTGCGTTCCCGTTACGGCATTTGAGCCAACGCACGCGCGGTGCTGTACGTGCGTATCCGCGGACGCAGGTTGCCGTATGTGCAGCGCGAAATTCCAGCGGCCCTGGCGTGCGCCCGTATATAAGCGTCCGCTGGCCCACTGCTTACCTCTGTAGAATGTGTATAGGCATGGCCTGGCGAGGCTCTACGGTTCGACGCAAAGGTACGGTGCTAGGAGCCCCAGCTTGACCTGTCCTTTCTCAAACAACTGAAAAGGAAAGTATAACACTAGAAGCGCTATAAGGAACTCAGGCGTTCGGTATGTACTGATGTGTAGCCGGAAAAAGTGCAGCGGTATGCCGTTGACGCACGCGTCTTTAACCTTTAACGAGTCCAGGCCCAAGACCCTCGGCAGGGATAATGCAACAATTCCAGTCCAATAGCATCCCTCTTCGCACTTCGTCAAGGGTCCGAACTGCACGTATACGCCCACGCAATCGCTGAGATCGGCCAGCAATTGCGTGGGCGATCGCTGGCCGATCGAATAACAAGAAGGGAATACCAGCTAGGGAGAGGGATCCTCACACTATATCGACCCTAGCGATACGTGGAATTTCACTTATAGGACGACGGCCATCATCAAGCCAAGGCGCTTAGAACTCAGCGTTTAGACACACAGATTTGTCTTCCCATAAACGTAGCCGTGAAAACACATAAAACTCAAACGACGACGATGACCACCACCGCCGCCGCCGCCGCCGCCACCACCGCCACCACCACCACCGCCACCACCACCACCACCACCACCACCACCACCACCACCACAACAACAACAACAACAACAACAACAACAACAACAACAACAACAACAACAACAACAACGACGACGACGACGACGACGACGACGACGACGACGACGACGACGACGACGACAACAACAAAAATAGATTTTGCTTTCATGCCCTAGGCGAACTGTGACATCTATAAGGAAAGCGAACTTTTCGCTTCGATCAATTCGCTGGGACACGTATATTGCACAAGGTCCCAGCTTTCCGACAGCGAGTCTCGTAAGTAGCAGTGTGACCACTGCCCATGCACACGTAGATATATTTCACCTGCTTTCACGGCCGCTAGCCGCTCTTTCTAACATATTGCTACGCGAAGCAAATAACATATTACTACGCGAAGCAAACAACTCGGTTACAACACCCTTCTTACATGCCACAGCTGCTGTCGATGACCTTCGCGAGTCGCGCTTTGCCTGCCTTCGTGGTTGCACGGGCGGTGGCGCGAAGCTGAACAAACACCCTGACTTGTGTGTTTCGGTTGTTTATAAAGACAGCTGTCAACGCTCCAAGGAACTCCGTATTTACTTGCCCCGACGTCTCTTTCTTCTCAATTCACTTGTAACGATTTCGTTCGGTCGCCTGTACTTTTCGATTAGCTTCTCTGTGCCTCTGCATAAGCTGGTGTCGCTGTTCACAGTATAACCACGTTGGTGTGACTGACCTCTAAACCTAATCTGCAACGTTGACCGTTCGCGACTCGGACCGGCGCCAATGAACGCTTTTTTAATACAGCCTCCTCCCTCTCCCGCACGTGAAATAATGTCCCCTGGCGCGGATCGTTCTGTTACAGAAAGCACCAGCACGAGTCAAACATTCTCGAGCTTCCACACGACTAGATTTCTCGAGATTACATGTGCGCGCCAGCGCGCCGTGCTCCTACTGTATACACACGGTGGCCAATGAACAGCGCCTGATAAATGTGCCGCTTCTGCTGCAGGTGGTCGCTGTCTTCCCCCCACCTTCTTACCATTTATATTAAGGCCGCTACGCTGCGGTCGGCGATGTGGAAATGCGGCGCGCACAAGCGCAGCTCCCTCTCTCGCTGGAAGGGCGTCCACCCTTGTTTACATATATACGTTAGCGCGCTCCGCGAGCTCGTTAATACGGCGACGCGGGCTGGGCCGGGCATGCGGAAAGCTTTCACTGCCGGAAGAAACGAGATATCCGGGGCGGGCCGGCATGCACTCGAGACGACTATGGCCGAGAAAAGAAGCCCTGGCGCCCCCTCGCGTGTACTTCTTGTACCTGTTTGCTTTCGCTTATGCGCTTTTGAGTTTGTCCCCCTTTAATTGTAGCCTTCTCAGAAAAAAAAAAAGAAAGACAGAAGCTGCAACACTATCTCTCTCTCTCTCTTTCTCTGCAGTCGTGCCTGTAGACAAAGAACAAAAAAAATAAAGAAAGGAGGGAGGGCAAGAAGAATCCAGCGAAGGCTGGTGCACAATAAAGAAGAAAATCGTTTGCAATAGACGCAAAATACGAGGATCGACAGATATGAAGAATGGGCGTTGCGGCTTTTCAGGGCGTTCCAGGTGGCTCCAAGAAGACTACTCACCCTGCCGTGTGCGCTTTACGATCTATCTGCACACTTCCGGTCGCTGCTTAAGAATACTGCGAATACCCGTGATGGCAACAACGCACTCCCGCCTTCACAACGACTAAACGTAATAATAGCAGTCAATCAGTTCTACTTAATTAATCGTTTAATTAGGTAATTAGGAGTTAAAAGCGTGCCAGTCCCTTAATTCCAACGCTCGTTTACGCGGCAGTACAACCTCAGACATTTTACTGTGTCAGCACTGCATACTCGCCCGGCTTGCAACTTCAAACTGGAATAACTGAAAGACTAACTGAGAAAGAGAGAGAGAGCAAGGACAGGAAAGGGGCAGGGAGATCAACCAGACGAGCACCTGGTTTGCTACCCTACACTGGGAGTGGGGGAAAGGAGAATAGAAAGAGGAAAATTGTGATGAATATAGCACAAACACAGGGAAAGAAAGCTCGGTAATGGGTAGGAGTAAAGGTTACCGCGGAACTTATTGCACAAATACGGCGCGGGAAACGATAAATATTTCGCTTTAGGACTTCTGTGTTAAACAATGTGTTTTCAGTATCATTGAACAATATGTGTGTGTGTTTTTTTTATTGTTCTACAACTTCGAATGAGCCGTGGTTTAAAATTGATGAAAGAAGTGTTCGTGGCCTAAGAAGGCCGTTTGCGTTATCAGCGTTCCGCCAATGAAAGTTACGTGCTACTGCAGCCCATAGCTCAAAGATTTGCTGTAGCGAACTCGCGCTTAGTAAGTGTGAGGACGGGGTTTCCGTACTCACACTTACTACGCACGATTTTGCTCTCCCCCAGCTTGTCGCGTACAACGAGACGCCCCCGGTGAGAAAGCGCTTCTCGCCCCATATTTCGAGAAAATAAGCGCGGGCCGCAATGGACGAGTCTTCGGATAACCGTAATCTCAGCACTCGGAGGCGGTATCTCTTTCCCTGACCGACCACTGTTTGCTGCCGAAATGAGATACGCGTTCGTTATAATGTATCTGCTGTGGCATCTCGCATACCGCAGCAGCAGTCACACACACAAAAAAAAACTGTTTCTTCACCGTCACGCTGTTTTTTAGCAAGGAGACAGATACTCTTAAAACCGGGGAAGCGGAAAGTGGCTGCGAAAGAAGGTCGAACCGCCTAATTGACTCTGCAGATCAGGCCCGGTCGGGCTGTAGTGACAGGCATCGGGGCCTGTTTTCCGCCCGCTTGAACCTCTTTCCCAGCAGGAACGGGGCGAGCGATGGCCAGGCAGGTCCTATCTATCTCTCTCCTTCCATTAAAGAGAGGAAAGGCAGGAGAGATTAACCAGATGAGTTTCCGATTTGCTACCCTGCACTGGGGTGGGGGAAGTAGGACACACACACACACACACACACACACATATATATATATATATATATATATATATATATATATATATATATTCACACAGGCCGGTGTACCGCAACAACTTTCCATCAAACATGGCGTGAGGAGCCCGGAGGCTGGCGGCTGTCCGTCGGCCGATCGAAAAATTTGAGTGGCTCTCTTTGTGCCTATTTGAATTGCGTGAAACGGCGAGCGGACGCGGAGAGAGGGGCGGGAAATGCCGCTGGGACGCGAGCGTTCATTTAAACGCACTTGCAACATCGAGCAGGCCCTCGCTGGTTCCTTTATCTCCTGCTTAGCTGTGTCGACTCGGCCGTTTAATAAACGAGCAACTCACGCTCTGCGGTGTGCGTGACTGGTTGCCTCGAGGTTCTCTTGGCGCGTCTCGAAAGAGAGGAAGGACATTGTTTCGCGAGCGAAATGGCCCATGCGCAAGTTGTGAGCGATTCGGGAAGCTTTGCTCATGCGTGCGAGTGTTTTGCGAACGGAGAATGTCTATAGACAGACAGACAGCAACATGGGCGGAGCTTTTGCTCGTGTGTTGCTGCGTCAAGTAGTACGGCAGTGTTTGAAATCGCTTTCTGTTTCGGTTTCTCGGAGCAGATGGCCGAATCAGAGTAGCATGTTATAATTGATCTTTTTTTTTGCGATGGTTTAGCTTTTCTCAAACCCGGAAGAACAAAGTTAACAAAAGATGGCAACTCAAGTGTCTTGGTATGTATAAGATGCTATCTTCAGGATCGTGGTGGGGCATGCACGCTTTGCCTCCACAGCTTACTCTTAATCGTCACAGAAACTCAGAGCTGGAAGCTGTGAAAGCGCAGTTGTGCGTTGCAGCGCTGAATAATTTCGATAAACGTCTGAGCTATATATACGTGCATAAAACATGATAGGAAATGGACAATGACCTTCGTCTTTTCTTGGACGAGCCTTGCATTACGCACGTGTATATAATGAAATGCAGAGCTGTCTGGGAAAGTACGATCGCTCGTAGCATGGACGAAATGAATTGGGGAAAATCCCGACTTCAGTCAGCGGGAATCTGGGCCAGCCGACTTAAGAGCGATCACATAAATTTCGTGAACTCGCTGATATTCTTCGGAGCTTGGCAGGAAAGAAATAATAGTAAGAAGGAAAGAAAAAAGAAAAATAGAAAGAAAGAAAGAAAGAAAGAAAGAAAGAAAGAAAGAAAGGAAGAAAGAAAGAAAGAAAGATTTAGAGGACGCTTAAGCTTCGCTTTTAAGAGTGGAAAGCGATAGCGTTCAAAGACCCCTTACTGCTTTTCATGCTTCCCGGCAACTGCAGCTTGTGTAACCGTAACGTGTACCGGGAAACGCTGGCTGCAAACGCTATGCACGAAGGCGAGCTTTCTAGTAGAAACGCGGCCTCTTGCGTGGGTCGATCTCCTGTTATTGCTTCGCACTTTTAATATTTCAGTCGGAGAAGAGCTAACATAAGGGACAAACGCTGTCGGTTTTTTTTTTTTCTTTACGCTTGTTTGTAGGTTGCCGTTCATAAAATTCCGAGGAATAACATTGTAAAGAATGAAAGACAAGGTCTGAGCAACTTTAGTGGTAGAGAAGTGGTTGGGTATGCGTGGTTCGAAAAATTTAGTTCGAAATTCCTTTTGCGGAGGCGACGTCCTACGCCCGACGCCGGATTTTTTGCGACACGGGCTCCTTAGCGCTATCGCGTTAAAAGAAAGAAACTGAACGATGTCGGAGTGCGAAAACATCATATACAGTTCACACTTCCCAAGGTTATCGTCGTGAAAGACATGCATAGGCAGCTCAGCAAAATGCCATCCTGTTCTTTTCCTTGAGAATTCTGCGAACAGAAATGGATGAGGCGAAGCCCTGCAGTCGTCCCTTACGGTTTTATGGCCAACAGCAATCCTCGAATACACATTGACTCTGATAAAACTCTTCCGTTTTTTTTTTTTTGTTTAGCTGAATGAAAGCTGCTAATCTCGGAGGTCGCGTATTAAAATGTCGCGTCCACTTCCCTAGGCAAATCCTCAGCGTCATTTGCTCCTCATAGGAATATTTAGGGTATCATTAAATAATTCCAGTGTGTGAAGTTAAGGAGCACAACGATTGGAGTATGTGCAAGTGTCGACGCAACTTATATTCTAGATTTTCACGCAAACGTGGCGGGAGACCTAGCCTTAAAACGCTTCTGTGCTGAAAAAGTCGGCAGATATTGGTGTTGAGCTCTGACTTCTCTTTAAAGGCGTATGTCTTTCTGTAGATGAGTCGGGAAATAAAATGATCAGGCAAGTGGTAAAGTGCTCGCTGCCATGTCATTCATCGTTCATGCGAGATGCCAAACTAACCACACGAACAACGTTCTCGTGTTGTATAAAAGCAGGCATTCCGTTTCAGTCCATTATTGTTCACGAGACAGTGAGTGGACTACATACAGATAACATACAGACGAGGGGGAGCGAAAGTCAGAGACTGCAATGTGATTACTGGTTAAAAGTAAAAAGAATAAAACATAAAAACAAAGCAGCTGCATATGTGGCAATACACTTCCACTTTAATCACGAATTAAAGACGCGTGTTAAAATAACAACAAAGAAGAAGAAGAGACAACGCGCGTGAATGTACATACTTTCCGACAACTGCAGTTGCATTTTCGCTAATTGTGTCAACCATAACTTGCTGTTTTCGTTTCTTCTGGCTCATTCGCCTCTACTAGTATTGACTCGCGGTGAAGAGGGCAGTACCACTGCAATCAATTCCCATCTCGGGTATATCCTTTCTAACCTGCTTAAACGAATGCACAGACTCCCATTATCGCTAATTGCGCCTCAAGGAGCGTAGCGAAAGTTGCCAGGCTGGGAACACGCCGAGTTGTTTTTGCACTACGCTCCGCCCTCTGCCCCTCTCTTAGGTTGTTCTTACCGTATTTTTTCTTTTCTTTCCCTCTCTGCTGTCACACTAAGCGTTTCTCGCTGCCGTGTTGCGGTGCCTCTTCGTATCAGCCAACGCACATTCGTGGACATGTAGTACGGTCGCCGAATTCTCGCAGCTTCTACCGCGTTTTGGTCACCGCGTCTCCCTCGCTGGGCGGCGATGACGAGATGCGAGCCGAGAGGAGAAGTCCCACTGTGATTCGCAGGGGGGTAAATAAGAAGCAATTAGGCGGAGGCGCAAGGTCTCCTAGCGGGTCATTACATTCGTATACTGCTGGGCCAATAAAGCGCGGTGGCCCAGCGTGGTGGCATCGCCCGAAGCTGTCCTTTTCTTCGTTCGTTCTTCGTCGTTTTTTTTTTCTTTGTTTGTTCAGGGAAGACCTTTGCCGCGGCGTCGAGCAACCGAAAGCCGAGGTGGCACATTTTTTTTATTTAGTTGCACCTACGTTCGGATTCGGGGAGCCATGTTTGCAGCCCGGTGTCTGGCAGCCATATCACGCTGCGGGCACTCCCTCAAATAATTGGCCCCCGGTACTTTGAAAAGTCAATGGTAGCAGCCTCGTGGGCTCACTCGGCTTCCATCCTCCGCCCCCGGAGGTGGTCTTTGTCGGGCTTCTGTGAAGCTCGCTATCGACAGGCTTCGTCACACCTGCGCCTCACCCTCCACAAGAGTATATGCACTTCAGCTGCGTCTACGCTCCTCCTGTGGCTCTTGATGTAACGCACTCTCGTAATGTTTGTTTGTTTTTCTGTTACTTTCTTTCTTTATGTGCTTTCCTTCTTTCTTTCTTTTCTTTTCATTCTCTCTCTTAACAGTCGTTGTTCTCGAACCGGAGTCGTGGCGTTAGTTCAGCGGATGTCTACGAAAATTTGCTGAACACGGTCGTTTTGCAATCATATATTCATTACAATACCTTTACCAGAACTGTGAGCAGCAGCTTGTCATCGGGAGGAAGCTACTTTAATTAAATACAAATTTCTTACGTAATATGATGCGATTATTAGCACGAGCAGGCCTAACCACAGTCAACTATGCGCCTTGGTCACAAGTCTTGGCCGAGCAGTCTTACGAGTTCTCACAATAACGCCTCAAAGCAGGTCATCCTCGCAGTAACTAACCGTCAAAAACACCTAGAGTGCGGGACCGAGAAAACGCGGTTACATTTCTTCTTAGCGTAATTCTTCCGATTCACTGTGCATAAGTCAGGTTATTTATACAGCAAGGGATTTCAATGCGCGCGGGATTAGGCATTGCAATGATCACGTGGTTTCTGCCTCGCGAATGCCGCCCGTTTGACCCTCTCTTCGTGGTTAAAACGTAGAGACAGGCGCAAACGGACAGGCGGGGGAACAGGACAGATACGAGGCAAGCGGAACAGGCGATTTCAATGCCCTCGCCTTGTTTGTGTCCCATATTGCGAGTGTCAGTTTGTTTGCCTCCGTGTTCGTGCTAGCCCCGAAGCGCCAACCATTCCAATGAGGCATTTATCTTCCTCCTCCCAGCCGGTAAAGTCATCGTTTCCCATTCACACTGCATAGGAAAGAACGCGCTATGGGTCAAAGAAAACAAAAGCGCAAAGGAGCACGGAGAGGCAGGCCACTTTCTTCCGTGCGCACGCATGCTCGCGGTCTTCCACACACACACGCACACACTCCTTTTTGAAGGCGTGCGAAGCGGGTCGCGACCGTACGGTCGCACGGCGGCGGCGACAACTTCCGGCGACGCGGCCACTCAGCGAAGGAAGAGCGATGCGCCCTGAGCAGCTGCCCCAGAAGTGGACGCGGCGACGGGCACCGCGTGCGCGCGATGCCTGACGTCCGGCTGCTTCACACGCGCCCAGGGAGTCGCCACCGGAACCGGAAATGGGCCTCGTCTTGCTACCGCTGGGAGCTGACCCCTTCCCATTCTTTAAAGCTCGCGCGGAGCCCTTTGTCTCGGACCTTTCCGTTGGTTTCAATTTGCGTTTCTGTCAACTCTCCGCGCGCTTCAAAGCCTCCTCTCCCTGTCCGTACTCACGCGTAGTCGCCGAGGCTCTTTGTCGTCGCCGCCTTCTCCGCTAGCCATCGTACCGGGCGTCTTGCTTTGTGCGAACTTTGTTATTTCTTCGTCGGCCCTTTCTTTTGTGAATGCAAAGCAGGAATGAGGGCCTTTCACGGGACGAGAACGCCCTTTCTTATACGCTATGTGCGCTATGATTTGCGTTTTTCGCGTTTCACTCGCCCGCTGTCTTCGAGGGAACTGTCGAATACGAGATGCATCACGTCTCGCCACCGCTTCTACATAGGCTTGGAGTCGTCAGCCCCTCCGTCGGTCGACCTGCGCAAGCGTAAAACACGTGCGTTCTCGGCGAGGGAAAAGAACTCGGCACTAGAAAAAAAAAAAAAGCGAATGAAAGAAAGAAGGAAATAAAGTTTACGATGTTCTTCTACGTGAGAGAACCGCAATGAAATTAGGCTATGGGATCGCCCGTCTTCAGCAAGTTCTCCCAGCGCTGCTAGACATTGTATAGTCGTCTCCATTCATGACCCGCATAACGGGCAATCTCAACTCTCTATGATCACGCGACAACACAGATACAAAATTGCAGGTGCTCTCGGCGCTCAAGCAAAACGTGTCTGTGTGATACGCATTGTCCAGTGTCCAGTATTGCTTGCTGAGCACTACCTTCGATGCCACCAAGCTATAGGGACCTCATGCATTGTCCGGTGCAGATTTCGATTTGCGTATGTTCTTTTTGCCGTCGTTCAACTTCGCCTGTCGAACTTTTCTCGAGTTATTCTTTGTCGCTTTTGATGATACTGCTTCCTTCACTCGTGATAACTTCAAGCAATCGGGTAGACACATCTCGTGCAAACATGTCCTCGATGGAACCCGGCAATATATGGTAGAATCGCCGCTCGAGTACTGGCGGGGCCAGGGGTGTTTGAGCTTACTGCTCAGATTTTTCACACGCTATTACGAAGTAACAAACACTCCTCAACGTTCACCCTGAATTTTCACAGATAAGTTATTCAAGAAAGCAATAATTGCACTTTAGCATATATATGGGACGCCGTCGAACTTTTAGCAGCATTGGTCATCTCGCATGTGTTCGTATAATCGTCATCCCGGAGTTCGAGGTTGACGGTGCTCGTCACTGCGACAGGGCATTTATTTTTATTATTCCTTTTTTTTTCTCTCTCTCTCTATTTGCTTTCGCGAAAGCAGGCGAAAGGAACGTGGCCTAGGAAAAGCCAGGCACAATACCACGGGAGCACGAGCGGGATCGGTCACGACCCGGTCCGCATTTACGCTCGCGCCAGTACACATATCCACGCACTGGAAAGAAAAGGGGGTGAAAACGAGGGCAACCACGAGGACATCCCGCCCGCCCCGTCGCATCGCACTACTACAAGGCCGCGGCCGGGCCACATATACACGTGACGACCCACCGCGGGGCAATCAGCTCGACGCGGCGCACGGCACCAGAGCCAGAAAAGAAGGGCGAAGCGCAAAGGTGACAGCGGCGCAGAACAATGGCCCCTACGCGGGCCTGCGGGTGGCCCGGCGCAGTGACTCTAGCGGGCACTTCGTATGTGCGATCGCGTGATGACCCCCCTCAGCCTCACCACTTTCCCGCGGCTCTCACGCCATCTATAAGCCATGCATCGCCGGCGTGGAAGCGCGCATCTCTGCGGTTGCCTTTGCGTTCGCGGCTGGGCAGTGCAAAACGGGCAGCGCGGTCTCACGGGCACTTGACCACGATTTCTTGACGAACGCGCCAAGCTGTCACCTTGCTGAGAGTGCGTGAGAGAGAGAGAGAGAGAGAGAGAGAGAGAGAGAGAGAGAGAGGCTACGTTGCGTGCTGCGACCTGCCGAGTTGCGTGCGGAATCATGCTTGCGCTTAGCGTGTCCCTGCCGGGCGGTTATTAACCCTCTACTGCACCATGTTGCATTTACGCAACATTCTGATGAACGGCGTTAAAAACCGAAGCAAAGTCAGCTTGGAGCTGCCTGTACACGTTGTTGCATATCCGCGACATTGGTCTGTAAAACGCGCCACCTTGTGCTGCAATCTGTGCTAATCCTTCGCATCTTCTACCAAAACAAACGTGGCGGAGGCTGCGCGCGCCCGCGAGCAGTGATATAGGTAAGTTTTACAAATTGTAAATGTATTTCTCCATAAGACAAAGCGCAAAAAAAATTCTTATACTATGCTCCACATCCTTCTGACTCTGTAGGTTCAAAAAAATATTGTCATATCGAAATAGTTTGTTCATGGCGACAGAACGTTGCTATGTTGCACAAATGCAACAACGTGTACATGGTTTATTTTCTTCGGAAAAGTGAAATGGCTCCGAAACGCTGGTATGGCCCAGCAATTCCTCCTGATAGTGAAGACAGTGACTATTCAGTTAGTCACGACAGCCACGAGTGTAAGTCCGTTTCGATTCAATATGTGGACAAGATGTTCTCTGGTCGAATTTCCTTTTTTCTTTTCAAAAGTATACGCTGTGCGTCCGCACGTTGCCGTGTCACGTCTTCACGGGCACAGCTTTACGTCTGTGCTTCGATGTTCTACATTTTGACAATAACCCGAAAACACTGCATTGTTTCCTGGCTGCGCGGGAATCTGCATGACGTGCTGCATGAAGTGTGGGAACCACCTGTGCTGCACAAGCATGTACAAGTGCTTCTCTTTGTTCCACACTAAATCATAGGTCCACCAATGATTGTCTCGTGCAAATAAGCATCTGAGTATTGTCGGGCCCTTGGCCCTCTCTGCAGCGCGCACGGGGGAAGCCTTTGAAACGCGCGCCACAACGGCACTCGTCGCATGGAGCATGCGCATCGATCGCGGTATCGTAAGAACTCGCGCGGGGACTGCCGGGAAGGCGGCTGCCCGATAAGAATGCAGCGGAGACGGCACTCGTGGCTCTTTTGCGGGGCGCGGGCCTGGGGAGGCGCTGGTGGGGCGTGGCCCGTCTAGGTCTCTGTCCGAGCGTGCTACGGAGCTGGGGGAAAAGCGTCTTTGTATTGTGTCTGCATGAAAGAGTGCTCTTGTTGTTCGCTTGTGGGACTATCTGCGCGCCTTGCTTTCTGCGCTTTATGCATTCTGTTATCGCCCGAAAGATTGTGTCGGTTGATGGTTTGTAGCGGCCGTTCTTTCGTCGCTCCCTTTGGCTTGTATATTTTGTTGCTTCGCTGTTTTGCTGCTTGCTTCTTTGCTTTTGCTGCTTTTTGCTGCTTTGCTTATTTACTGCTTGCTTCTTTGCCTTGTTTTTTTTCTGCTATTGGCCGCGAGGCTGCGGTAATCTTGAGTGTTACATTCTATCGTAAATTAAAACGGTTTTTGTTCTTTGCGCCACTGGTCCTCTGTCGTGCTGGTAGCGGCTCGCGGACCCCCCTGAGCGAAGGCGAGGGGCCTTCATCTGGCGCCCAACGTGGGGCCCGAACCCACGACCCTGAGATTAAGAGTCTCATGCTCTACCGACTGAGCTAGCCGGGCTTGCAATTGGAGAACCGCGCCACGCGCAAGACGGCTCGAGGGAGGCTTGAGGTGGGGGTGGAGGCTGGTAAGTGAGCTCGGCCAACATCGCCGCCTGAATATCGGACGCCGCTTTAGCGAGATCATCAAGGGAAGAGAAGGTACGGCCCCTTAGATAAGCCTGAAAGCGTGGGTGAGCTTGCCGGATTGCGCGGGTGACTCTTTCTGTTTCGGGTGCTGAAGGGTCTGCGCGCTCGTAAAGCTCCTGAAAGGACCGTATGTATTCTTGGAGGCTTTCCTCCTCCGCCTGACTACGGGCGCGAAGCTCGTCTTTCATGCGGACAACGTAGTCGGGGGGAAGGAATTCTGCTCGCAGTAGCTGCTCAAAGTGCGCCCAACTTTGGAATGACTGGCGACGACGCCAGCGGGCGGCGGACCCAGTCAGTGCGACGGGCAAAACACGCTGAAGAAGAACGTCATCAGTAATGGCTTCCGCATTGCGGTAATCTTCCATTTCCTGAAGGAAATCCGCCACCGATTTCTTATCTGTGTGGCCTTCATATGTAGGCACAGCGAGCTGCAAACGGAAACTGGATGCTGCGGTTATGGTTGCTTGATGCTCGAGCAGCGCGGTCAGGTGGGCAATGATGCTGGACATATCTTGTGCGGGCGCGCCCTGGTCCTTTTTATCAGGCATCGTACTAGTGGTTTGGCGAGTATGATTTTCAACCGCGCCCTTCTTGACTTTACCCGAACGTAGGTGCATTAAAATGCCGGCGGTGCATGTTTGGTGTTGAAATTGGACGGGCAAAGCGGTCCGACGGAATGGTCAAGCAACGTCAAGCGGTTCTGCGGAGGCAGGATGGCGCGGAATAGCGGGGGGCAAGGAGATCGAGATGTAGAATAAAAACGTTCAGCGAGCTTACGCGAGTCAGAGGCGTTGGGTACAGATGCGTGAGCTGTGGGACCTGATGTCGGAGCGAAACAAGTAGGCCTAGGGGGGATGGCCAGCTGCCTCGAGATGGGGGCGGTTCCCTTGTTCCCGTGCTCGTGGTCCCTGCGGTACGGAAGCGTACGCCAGAACGAACAAAAAAAAAAACGAGAAAAAAAAAAAAGAAAACCACGTTGGGCGCCAGAGCTCGACCCTTCCTTCCCCCCAAGAATTGGTCGACGTCGTGCTCGCGAGTGTTTCGACGGGCCTTCAGGCGCGGGCTCCTTTCCCAAGCTCATTTCACGAAGGCGAGGGGCCTTCAGTATGAATCGCACTAAATCTATCTTTTACTTTCAACTTCTTCTTTATTTGCACATTGTTGCAAATATGCAACATACCCTTTTTCTGCAAATTGAAACCACAGACATTCACTAAAGAAAGTTTCCATGGGAGTACAGGTATTGTTATGTTTCCCTACAACTCCATGAATAATATTTTGAGGAAGCAAAAAATTGTGCAGTAAAGGGTTAAAACGGCTTTGGTGGGGAAGGGTGGTCTGGAGAGACGAACAGGCCGCTTAAGAGACGTGGACTTATTTGAGCAGCGAAGTTTACTGTGCACGCGACCGAAGCAACCCCGACCATACGAGACGTTGAAAAAGTAACTTTTACTTTGTGCCCGAAGTTTGACGTGTACACGTAATACTTTTCTTCGAGAAAACCACGCTAAAGTGAAAAAAGAGAAGTAGAAATCTCATCTTGAGAAAATGACTCAGGTGTGTTCTGTACCCCGTTCGACCATTTAGACTCACTAAAGTAAATTAGTCGCCTGTTTACGCATACCTAAATTATTACTACTGCGCTTCGAGGGATGGCCACCGCTCGAACGTTCATGCCTATAGGCGTGGCCGAGAGACATTATTGCTCAGAACCGGTCACGGGCAGGCATTGTATATTTGCCAAGATTGATGACGTGATAAGTGAGAGAGACTGAACGGAGCAAGAACGATGCACGCATGATTCATTGCGCGCGTTTCTGGAAGTTGTCCAAGATGCATTGCATATACCTTGTCTAATGATGCGCAATGTCTTTTGTATCGTGGCTTGCCAAATAAATAAAGTAAATCTTAATGCCAACAATTAATGAGTACGAAGTTATACAGCCACTTAGCTTAATCATGCCGCTTTACGTTGATTGTAAACTTTCTGGACATGTTTTTGGCCATTTACCCCACTGTATACACGTGCCGTTTGTCCTGTGCAGGGAGTGAAAATCAAGATGGACGAGGCAGGCAACATCATGATAAAGCGGGCCAGCAAAAGCAACGTCTACATCAAGGAGATCACGGGCGGGGAAAACAACAGCGTCAGCGCAGACATCATCCGCAACAATGGCCTCCTGGAGTACGACAAGCCCGTCAAGGTGAGAGATATAAATCATAATCATTCTCAGCCTATTAATTTATGTCCACTGTAGGAGAAATGTCTCTCCCATCCATCTCCAACTGCCCCCAGCTGTCTTGCGCCAGCTGACGCCATCCGATGCCTGCAAATTACTTATTTGATCATCCCACCGGATTCTCTGCAGTTCTCGACCTTCCCTTGGATCGCATTCTGTAACGCTAGTAGACCAACGTTTGCCTGCCTTTCGAAGCGGCAATGATCTGCTCTACTCAGACATATATCCTGCTCTGCTCCGACACTTCCTCTTAATGCCAACTGGACTATCGGCTACCGCTGTTCTTCTCCCCAATACACATCGCTGTCTTCCTGTTTCTAACCGTTATGCCTACGACTTCTCGTTCCATCGCTCGTTACGCGCGGTCCTTAGCTTTTTCTTAAGCTGTCAAGAGATAGAGATATCTGCAGCACGCCAGTCACTACGTCTCCCATTCAAATTTTTTTTTTAATTCGTGCAATTACCCTCTCAACTTGCTGCACAGAATAGTTCCAACTTCAACTACGATGCAAGTAGCCAGGACAAAATCTGCTGCAATAGCTTAAGGTTAAGAAACACAGAGTAATGTGGGCCAACCGCGGATTTGATAGTTTGGTTGAGATTACGAAGATGCGAGGTTCTGCAGGTGGTGCAGTAGGTAGAGAACATCTGACTAACGCTCTATCTGAGAAGCAATATATCTTAAATCTTATATATCTATCTATCTATCAATATATCTTATCTTTAAGTGAGTTAAACGACGACATTAGGAAATTTTTGGTATTTTATTTGACCCAGGAGGACTTGAGTAGTTGAGTGTATTTGCGGGAGGCATTTGTGCTGCTGCGAACTAATTAGGTTGGCGAAAGCGATGACAACTATGACGAGCCGAAACAAGCAAATAATAATAAAGAATGGTCCCACCAGCTCTCGTAAGAAAAGAAGCTTATGCCATCGTTCGAGGACCAGCTTTATCTTACGTGATTTGAATATTGGCAACTGGCGTAACCGCATTTGTGAATGCCGAAGGATGGTTGAGTTCAGCCACGGAATTAGGCTGAAAACAGCAAAGGGCATTCCACTGTCAAAACAATAAAACTAACTGTTACGACTTGCCGCGCAGTATCAGAAGCAAGATCCGGACATACGTGCTAAGCACAGTTATCGGCGTGTTCTTATTTTTGTTTCACTAAATGCTATGTTCAACCGCAGTCAGAGCGAGATGTCACAGAACGAAGACACAGAGCGAGATGTCACGCCAAAACGTTTATATTTACGCTGCCAATTCTGAACGCCTCCCAACGGGCCTCTTCTCTCACCGGAGGTCATAAATAGAAACGCCCGCTAAAACCCATGTAGCTTCTCGCGCAGTCCAGAACACAAATTCCATTTCGCATCACATTCAGCGCTTGCGTCCCCAACTCTGTTTGCCTCACCACCTTCATCTGCCCACGCCTCACGCATTGAAATTCAATTGCACTCGAGGCTTCACCAACCTATACCCTTTAATGTTAATCGCGCACCAAGGAAACCTTGATCGCGGGCACCGCGCTTCGCGATCTCTCTTCTACCCACCGACGGCGACGAGTGCACGAAGTACGCGAGACGAGACCAGTTTTCAGGAGGGGGGGACCTGCAACAGCAGTATGTGCACGGCGCAATCGGGATCTGTCCTCTTTACAACACGGATGAGGCCCTAATCTTTAAGCAGCGCCCGTAACTCCACGAAACCAGCGCAGAGTCCGAGCTCTCTGGGCCGCGTTAACCGAGGGAGGCAGGCAGGCACGTCAACGCCCCGTTCGTATTGCTTTCAGACCGTTGCACCACTCCGAGCGGTCGCATGATTGCTTCCTCTCCTATCGAAAGCACGCGCCGACAGGCGGTTGACGTAAGGGTTGCCTGATATATGACCTTCGTTGCACACTCTGGGATTGCATAAATTAAGACGACCATGTACAGGAAAACAAAAACGGGAGTGCCCGCACGGGAAAGAAACGCTGGCCAATCAAGCACGCGCAGAGTGAAGCAGAAATCGTCGATATGCCCACGGACTCATAAAAGGCAACAGGCAATCTGTGATATCGACAGACCAAAATCAAAGGAAGGCGGGTCGCCTTGCGTTAAAGCGCTGATGCTTCTGTTTTGACTGCTTATTCAGCAGCGTGGTAGTAAACACGATTTAAAATCTAGACAGAGAAATGCCGCCGTCTTTATACGATAGGCGCTTTCTTCCTCTTTAATTGCTGTGATTTTAGAGAAACGAAGAAGCCCAAAGTGAACGGTTAATCGAACTCTATCGTCTCCAGGTGGATATGAGCGAAAATATCATTCCGCCCGTGACTAATATATACGTATACATATACACACACGGCCCACGCCTTTCAGCCACAGCCAACGGTGCAAGAACACTTCCCATCTGATAACACCGCCGTAGTGCGCTTATACGCCATCCGCAAACTAAGGAGGACCGGGATCAGGCTTGTTGTTGTGACGTTGTGCTCCTGCACAGCCCCGGAATTCCAGCACGTGGACCGCTGCCGGTATCGAAAAAAAAAAAAAAAGGCGTTTCGTTATATAAAGAAAAATGGCGGGAGCGCACGGTTCATCCCCACGGCGATCATCGGACGCGATACGCGAGAGCCCGTTCTGGACGGCGACCAGAAAACCGCGTTATACCGGTACACTAGCGCGCGCCCTGCGCTGTGCAGCGGCGACCGTGTGGTCCGCGTCATCAGTAGCGGCGATCTCTGCTGCCGGAACGCTTTCGCTTTCGTCCGCGCTCGATCTTGCCTCCCCGTGAAAAATGGCGTCGCCTTCGTCGCCGCCGGCGCCACAGTGGCGACTTGCGGCGACGGTAGCTCGTCTCTTCTTGTGCCAACGTTCTTTTCAGCTGCCGCGATTAGCGCCGATTTCTTCCGCTAGGGGGCACGGCGCGCGTGACGTCCGCGATGTCGCTGGCGATAGGGCGCTTGAAACATGTACAGCGCGGAACCCTCGTATGGCGTTCTTTCGGTGATACGGTCCGAGCTTTTTGTTTCGTTCTTATTGCACTGCTTCCGGTGAAGTACTCGGCGAAGACGTTGCGTTGCGTCATCCCCACCTCTGATCTCGCGACATAAGACTGCCGCGAGTATTACTGCGCGTGGGCAGCGGGAAGTTCAGAGACCTTGAGGAAACACGCGCACACACACTTTCTCTCTCCAGTGGCGAACAGGACGACGTGGAGCAGTGTGTTTTGATTTACCAGATGACCGTGCGGGAAAAACATGTTCCGAACTAGACCCACAGCTGTACTGTTAGAGGTTGAATGCGAGGGAAAATGCGAAATTACAAAGCACGACTGTTTCGCTGGGCCTCCATTTTTTTTTTACCGAATGCATGTCCACACCTATTAGCGCGGACAGATTTTCGGCGAGACAATGACAGTGCTGTAATATGCAAAAATATTTGAACGAAGCAAGGGAGCCTTTCAAATTTAAATGGAGATCGCGTCAATGATTGCATAGTGGACGAGAAGGAGAACAGCAAGTCTGCTACAAATTTTATTCTTTTTTTTCTTTAGCGAAGCGAGGTAAGAACACACAATATAAGTCAATGTTCGTTATGAATCGCAGTGCAGGAGTTCGCACTGGCCTGTGCAGAGAGAAAATTTGGCGGCTAAATTCAGCATTATCCTTTCCCTTAGAATATCCAACGAATCTTAAGAAACGCACATTGCTTTATTTTGAAAGCGGTAACGAATTTTTAATATGATAAACATACATGCTAAACGGTATGTCCATGCGCAGTTAAGAGCATGAGGCGAAAGTGACACTGTCATGAAGCCCGTGAGGCAAAAGTGACAGTCATGAAGCCAGTGACTTAACTTGCGTCCAAAGTATAATGAGCTGTGCATTTTCTTTAGCTTGTTCAATGTCTGCACTGACCTACTCTGAGTTCGAAGGAGGGGTTGTCCTTTGTAAGCATCTACACCTCTTCAAAGCAATCGCCTATATCTAGATTTAGTTGTCGCACCAGTTCCTTCTGGAATTGAAATAAGGCAGTGTTGCCTAAAAAAGACTCTTTTTGGAATCTACTCAGCCACGTCAAAATGGGCACAAATCCGTCTAGATGATTCACTGAAAACCTCAAGTTCGCTCATAATCGTACACCGTCTGGCTGATAGCCCTGTATAGGCGCGTTCTAATGAAGGAGTACCAAACTATTACCATGCTTAAGGGCATGTTAAAGACAAATATTTCTGGCTTTGTTTTTCGTCTGCAAGGCAGCACCTCTGATGTCCCATCGCGGACTCTATAATAGAGTTTTCCGTATTTTCTTCCCTGCTCACCGGCGCAGCTGTTCGACATCAAGAAGTTCCAGCAGAACGTGTCCCGTGAGCTGAAGCGTGCCTACCCGGACAGGCGGCACCTGGAGGCGCAGTGCCTCAGCTGCGTCTGCTTCGTCAAAGACAGCCCCGAACTCCTGGACTGCGCCGTCTGGGTCATGGTCATCAACATCGTCGCCCTCGACATGCTCAAGACCAAGCTGCCTCCACCCAGTGAGTGCTCTCTCTCTCTCTCTCTCTCCTCCAATCGACCGCTTTGTTGTCGAGCCTCATATGCACAGCTTTTAGCAGGCAGCGTCTAGATCTTGTGCTTAAAATTTCCTGTTGTAGGTATTGCTCGCAGCTCGGTCTACTTCGCAAATGTCACCCCCACATTTTTGCCTTTCTTTTATAACACATCGTTGGCTTACCGGTAGTGGAGTACAGGCTAGCGATATGCCGCTCCAGACGACTGGATTATTGTTCCGCTTTTAGCCACACGTAAGCAGTCGAAGACGTCCAGGTGTGCCACTTTCGCTTTGAGCAGTTCACACCCTTAGTGGTCCTGGCAAAGTGCGAATGTAACTGATCGGCTCCAGTGAGCACGCGCCCAGTGACCCCCCATTCCGGTGTGTTAAACGCTGCGGCGCTGATGTGCGCACCACTTACGGATGTCATTTACACAACGGCACCGGCCGAATCTAATGATGCCCCGGTGCGTAGGATGAAGGGGTGCTTTCGGTTTTTCACATGGCGTGAATCTGTGCGCCGATTAGGTTGTGGTAACAATTATAGCGTTGTAGCTGTACTAGTAGTAGTAGTAGTAGTAACAGTACTATAGTAGCAGTAATATAAACTGCGTACAAATTGGGTAGTTTGGCTGCTGATCCCAGCATTGTAACCAAACCAAAGCTCTAAACAAGATAAAAAGTGCAAAAATAATACAAGAGGCAGAACTTTCACACTGAATAAAAAAGAAAGACTATGAAACTCCACTTTTGAGAACGAACTATACTTAATGGCGATAGCTGGGGGTAATAACCCACGCTACAGTGGCTATCTAGCCACTGTACCCACGCTATCCTACGGAGTTGACCAAACTGCGATGAGAATTTGCAGAGCGTACGGGGAAACTCGTTCTGTGTGCTAGCTCCGCGGCGATTCAGAATGGGCCCGCAGAAACAGGCAGTAATGGCTCGCCATCTAGCGGCAAGAACAGGCAGCGTGCTCTTTCAGTGCCAGTAGCGGACGCCGAGTGCCGCTGCCGACGAAGACCGAATGGCGTTCCATGAGTTATAGTCATGTTGTCACGGCTGTTGAGTTATAGTCATGTTGTCACGGTTGTCCTGTAGCGTAGTTTCCTAAAAAACTTACCACGGTCGAGACGAACTCAAGCGCTGCAGTCGTTCAGCTATCACGCGAACTATGGGTAGTACGTGGATTATTTAATATTAGTGTTTGCAGCTTCAGACATTCTTGTAGCGTTATTAATTCCGCTTCGTCTTTCTAGTACTACCAAGAAATTAGATTTTCTCTAAGCATGCGAGTTTATGTGCCCACATAGCTATCGGGAATTGTTGCATTTATAACGCAATATTTTTGTTGTAAGTTACAGTAGAAGCCCGTTAATAATTTTGCAGAGGACCACGGAAAATCGACGCGTAATCCGAGGTAACGTAACATCCGATAAAACTCGTGGTAGCTCTACCGATGAGACAAGAAGCTACTGTCACACCAAACCTGACTTGACGTTGAATAGGAAGCCAACAAACTATCGAAAACTCTAAATAAAGCTCATTATCGCTTCCTGCCGGGTAGATTGCACGTTAAACACTCTTTTTGTTTGAAGCGGTCGTAGCCGTGAATCACGCTAAATGAACCGCGTAATTTTAATCTGGTGCTCGGATCGCCCCTTCGATAATGAAAGCATCTCACCGAGCACTCACAGCCTTTTATCGAAGAAACCCCGCCGGGTATCGAAGGTTACGTGAAGGCGCCTACGAAGGTGAGTGTGGGGCGACTCCGTATGCCTGTGTTCACCTCCTTCTGCACTTCGACTTCGCGAGCCGTGTTGTGACCGGAGACAGGTGACGATAGGAACACGGCGGTGGCGACTATTCTGCGCCGCACGGCATGTTCCGCGAAGCGGCTGACCATTTTTAGCAGCGTCGTGCACTGCTGTCAAAGTAGGCGGATGACGCCGCGTTGGTGGTGCACCGCATAGCACCCTTTGGACGCAACAACCGGGAAGCGAAACGTAACAAACGGGAAGTTAATACACATGACTTTATGAAAACTATATGGGACGGTACTTCAAGACATCAGGGCTGGGAAAACGTAACACATATGAACGTAGCGACGAGGTCCTATAGCTATCATTCTTCAAAGTCACAAATTCGTTTGAAGCCAGAAAGAGGAAGTTTAGGGAAATCCAGCCAAATCTGGATGAACCATCATACTTGCATCTTTCGTTTACATTGGCGCCGTAGTTCGATATAGTAATGTCTAAGGTCCGTTGAGCATGAGCAAAATGGCGCGTCTCGTCGCACGTGCCTTTTTCGCTGTACCGCCTACCATATACCATTCGCTGCTAATCTACTTCGGTTTATACACAATATAGGCCTACGTCATGGAGCTCACTGCGTAACCGTTTTTCGCGTAGTTTCCCGTCTCAATTTATCCCGCTTGCCTGACTTCTAGTTGAGCACGCGTGGTCGCTGTTTGCCAGAGTATCGTTCGTGGATATCGTAACCTCGTCGCTATCTGATGGCGCGGGCATCACGCATCAAAAAAAAAAAATAAAAAATACTCGCCGCCGAAACCTACGAAAACTCAACGTAGGTGTGGACGCAGCCGCGCGACGCACTTCGAAAGCTTATCTTTTTTTCCTGTTGGCACTGCGGATTTTGATGTCCACCCATCCGCGCGACTCACGAAAAAAAAAAAAAAAACTACGCAGAGGAGGAGAGAGGTCTTCTAGAAGGCGTTTATTGGAACAATGCCGACCGCTCTATAACCTCGTGACGCTTGATGCACGGCGCGCCTCACGGTGATTGCGTGCACCGATGGACAGTCTCGGAACGGAGCGTGCCAAAACGGGAGATGAGAGGATCGAAAAAAAAAAAGCCCGTCTCCGTGCGACTCGTCCGAGAAGCACACGGGCTCGCAAGGAAAACAACGCCCCGGCGAAACGCTGGAGCTTCTTCGGGGCTTCCGCCTCGTTTATATAACCGTGACGGTAAGCCAGCTGGGCTTCGTCTGGCCCGCGTTTTGGCACTGAAAGCGCGCACTTGGCAACGCCGAGCTAGCTCGATCGCTGATCAGGAGGGTGTTTGGCCAGATAACGGCGACGATCACGATGCGACGCGCGTCTGTTATGACGACGCTTCTTGATTCAATTCTTCGGCGCATCCCACGCGCCTCGAGACACGGCCATGACGGCACTGAAGAGGCGTGGCTCTACTCGAAGTAACTTCTGTTGTAACTTGCGCGTGGTGTTAAAAAGCACCTGGTGTTACGTTCGTAATTATTTTTCAATCTTTCTGTGGGCCGTGTTCGAACAATCGTGGAGTTGCAAGGACGATGTACAAGACAAGATGTCGTTGCTCATTTCCCAACTCTCAAAAAAAAAAATGTATATATAAAGAACATAAGTGACCGAGAATGCACACTTAGTTGGTTTGATGAGCTTGGTGAGCGTATATAACGCTTATCAGCGCGAAGATGATGCCACAGCTAATCGATCATATCAAAGGACCCCTCCCATGCTATCGCTTCGCAAAGTTCAGGCGCAGCTGTCACCATCACCGCCGATTTATTTATTGACGTCACTGCACTTGCTCGGCCACAGTGCTTAGCTTGTGTTGCGTGAAGCGTTCAGAGGTTGTTGTGCGTAAATCTTAATGCGGGGTAGGGGTTCGGGTAAGGGGGGGGGGGGGGGGGGGAAGAGGAGGGGTATTTTACAAAATTTGCAGAATTCCAAATCGACCTATATATTATTTCTCATGCCGACATGTTTCAGTGCCCCAGACTTAATGGAAATCAGCCCCACAGACTATAACGAAATAAAGTTCGTTTCGAAGGAAACAATGACGCAGTAAAATTTCATATTTGAATTATCTCGAAATGCATCGCTTTACGAAACGCGCGAATTCAATTTATATGCGTTCTAGTCAGCTACAGCCAGTGGGATAAATATTCGCAATCAAAGTTGTCCTCTCATGGCTTACGACATATCACGGAGCCCTTTATGTGTGCTCGCACTGATTGCCTGTCTACGAGTCATGTGCGACAGCCGCGATTTCGCTACGAAATGACAGCTTCGTCGCAAGCGGTCCACGAGCTCTCGAGTTAACCAAGATGTCACGAGACCGCAGCAGGATCACGCTTTGCGGGAAAATACCGCAATGCACATGTCGGTAGCGCCGCGTGAAGTCGAACCAACCAATTCGCGAAGCCCGCGAGTTTCTCGGTTGCGGGGATAAGAAATGATGAATAATGCCAACGCACTTCACACCAGGTCTACAGATAATGAGTACGAGTATTTGCCACCCGGATTTCCCCGTGCTCATTGCGGCACCAAGTTATAAGGGCACTGTTACATTAACCGAATGAAGAAAAGAGAGAAAGAACAAAGCACGTCTCTTAATACGCAAGTACGACGAATTAACGTATCCATTTCTTGCGTCAAAGGGTCTTCTTAGCCTAGTAATTTCCGCGGCAGTGGAAAGGGCGCGAGCTCCTCTTTCCACCGCGCATACGACTGCAGGCGTGCATATTGTTTCCTGGTGGCCAGTTCAGCTCTCGAAACAATTACGGAAATTGTAACTACGTAATGCGAGGCTCGAGAACAAGCGAGAAGGGTGTAATAAAAGAAGGACATAAAAGATAAAAAACAAAGAGCGAGAGAGAGAAAACAGATTTCTGCACAAGCAAACCACGCTGACTCTGCGTATACAGTAATATACCGCATCACCACTCTCGCCAGAATCCACGCACCTCGTCCTTGGCCTCGCACGTCGGCACTGCCTTGCCGCGCACTTACAACGCAGCCCGCGACCTTTATCATCACGCTTGTAGGGAGGCGGAGGCGTCCGCCCTCCCGCTCGCCCCGCTTTTTGCTCGGCGCACTAAGTACACCCACTATATACCGTTCGCACCTGAGCTGCTCGCCTACCTCCACTCCCATCACTAGCGGAGAGGTTCCCATGACTCACGCGCGAGGAAATTCGGTCCTCCCGAAGGAGGAGAAACAATCTCGAAACAACGCGCGCGTATAATCGCAACCTTCCCCGCGGCCAGAGACCGTTCAGCCTGACCGACCATTATTTACCCGCACGCGGTCATTGGGCCAATGGGACCGGGGCGGCCACGTCTCCAAATTAGAAGCAAAGGGTTGAGACGAGCTCTCTGCCGCGAAGAGTGTTACGCACGAGATCGCCTGGTCAGCTCTTTCTCGGAGAAACAGACTGGGAGGAAATGTGAGAGGGGGAGGGAGGGCTGAGAAAGGGAGGGGGCCGATACGGGGTCTTTACCGCTCGGCGCGATGTTGATCCGAGCACACGAACGCGCGGAAGCCGCAGCCGCCAAAGGTAATCACAGGTTTCGCTCGCGCGCACTCCCGAGCCGACGCGCACAAGGCAGCTACCGTATAGAGGCTGGCTGGAGGCATCGTATGAGCGCGGCGGCGTCTCTGGTAGTACGTGTGTGCGACGCTGTGCCGGGTCCCTGGCCGAGCTCACCGCCTTGGGGCAGGGAGCCAAGCCGGACACAATCTACGAAAGTGAGGCTCTCTCCGAGCACGTACACCCACACGCACACACTGCCGCCAACAGACGATGGCTCCACCTCTCCTGCCAGTGTGGATATCAAAAGTTTAGCAGGAAACAGCGAACGCGAGAAGGTCGGGGTACAGGTAGGTGGGGGGAGTGAGGAGTCTCTTAAGGTTACCGCCGATGTGAAAGAGCTGGGAGAGTACGAAGAGGAGATCAACGACGCCATCTTGTAGTCAGGTATAGATGAGCGGAGTCCGTGCCTGCAATCACGTCAACCCCTCCCTTCCCTGCGGTGTTGTGTACGCGCAAATACGCGCTGCGCGCATAGTTGACAGCCCTGGAAGTTGGGTCTAAATAAAGCAAAAGCAGAGCCGTAACGCTGCGGCTTCCAGCGCACGCGCCTCAAGGGCGCTGGCCCCCGGCACCATGCCTCAAGCCAGCCAAATAGGAGGGGGCGTGGTTGCCGCGCGCGGACGCGCAGCGAAGATACCCCCCTTCCTCGGCCGGCTGTTTCCGCCGCCACCGCCGCACGCGCGCCGTGACCGACCGAGGACAGCGGCGGCCTATCGGAGGTGCCCGACATGCCGCCGCAATCACGGCACAGCCACCGCAGTGAACAGAGGTGGTGGTGGCACGATCTACTTTCTCTCGAGCGCCTTGCGCACACGACAACGAATGCCAACCGCGGAGAGAGAGAGAGAGAGAGAGAGGGAAAGGAAGATAAAGAAATGGACGGGTTGCGAGAATTCGCGGCCCTCTGCGTCGGCGCCCCAATTGCCCCTGTGGCCCACCGCCGAATGGCACATCGTGGAGTCGGGGGAAACCTGACACGCGGAGCGCCAGTGCTTGGCGCCTTTTTGCGAGCCGCGCGTCTGTTTTCGGAATACTGGGCGTCGGGCTATGGAGCGGGAAGACGGTAGGATAAGAGCTTACGTGGAAAGTTGATGAAGGGGCGCTGATCGGTTATTGGCGCGTGCCTTGCCCTCCTTCCCAAACCCCCGCCGAGGCATCCCGGATGAGCGTTGCTGCTTCGCACCTGTCACAATAGGAGGGGGGGGGGAAGGAATCTATGCCTGTGATAATTCAAGCGGCGCCGCATTTGACATTTCGTGATGCAATCCTGTCATGGTTTCGATTTCACTTTCGCCCGACGGGCGCCCACATAAACACAGGGACTGCGAAGTTTATTCCTAATAAGAGAGTGACCTTTGTTCTCGCTACCCCGTTTTATTTTATTGATTTGTCTGTTCTTGGCAGTACGCTTGCGACAATCACGAGTTGTTGTCGAGGCAATAGGTCGACGACACATCGCCTACAGGGCGCCAACCTTTTGCAGTTGTGCAAGAAAGCAAGCGCCACAGAATTGCAGTCCTTGCAGCTAGTCATGCTTGCTTCAATGTCGACGGTAGCTATGTATTTTAGCCGGTCCCCTTACTGCTCAAGCACGGCGGATCCCAGGTTGCTCACTTTTCTGGCGTATTGACGTTTAAACAAAAACCAGTAGCGGGTCGCTATCACGTTCGCATGCCAGATGTAACTTCTTGCAAACGTGCCTTCAAGTTGGACGAATGCAACTGCAGAGCGTTTGCAACTTTGACCACTAATGTAATCGATTATATCATGTGTCTGTCACATTGTCTGTGAAAGGGTGGTGGTGAAAACGCCTTTATTTACAGGGACGACCTCGAGGCTATGAAAAGGTGGGCAAAGTATCGCACGTCTCATATGGGGTAATATGAAATTACTTGCTGAATGCAGGATAGGAGCGTGCGATACGATGAGCCACTTAGCCATTTTAGCTGGCCACCTTCATCTCGAATGTTACGGTGACCCTTGTTTAAACAAAAGTCCGTCAATGAAAAAAGAGGACTTTCACGGCACTCGCTGATTTACTCATATAGGCAACTGCTATCGCGTTTTTTATTCCTTTTTTTTCGGTGATCCCTCTTGACCGAGGCTTTTCTGGTAATTGCATCGTTGAAATTCCCATTGTCTTACCCATGTATGCCGCTTACATCTGTGCCACAGCCTCGCGAGTCGCTCACTCTGTGCACGCGTGCTCTGCGTCGCAGTGTCCAAGCGCCAGAGCGCCCCGAACCTGGTGAGCGTCTTCGACCGGCCGCTGAGGCTGCCCGAGGAGGACCCGTACAGCCTGCCGGGAGCCGTGCCGCGTCAGCAGCCGCAGCCGCCCAGGGAGTCGAAGCCACCGAAGCTGCCGCCGAGGGACTTGCCTCGCGTCAGTGTGCCCAGGGTCAGACACGATCCTCTTCTTCACTTCTCGCAAAGTTTGGGGGGGGGGGGGGGGGGGGGGGCGAGAGTCGGCTAAAGGTAGCTGAAGCCACGGAGGAAGGTTAAATAAGTTGGAGGGAGGGTGTTGTATTAACAAAACTGAAACCAGGAAAATGCTGGCCCGACACGTGATAGTGTCGCGGTGAGCTTTAGCGTGTTACACCACATCGTCACCCGCGCCCAGCGCACGCTGTTGCGAAAAGACAACAGGCGCCACCAGCAACGTGTGGCCGCCGCACTCGCGTAGTTGCCACGAGGACGATATATGTGCACGTGGAAATAAAGCAAACCAAGCTGCTCGAGCGTATCGGAACGAATCTGCGCAGGTTGTCAAAGCACCCGAACGAGTGCGCGTCGATGAAAAACCTACGGGGAACCAAGCACACTAAGACGAGCCCACGGAGTGAAGGATCACGTGTTGGGCCGACTTTTTTGAAAGAGAAACAAGCGAAGCGAATGGATGCACGGAGAGGCGGGTTGCGAATTCTGGCTGTATGACGTAATGCTCCCTCTTAGTTAATTTTCGTGCTCCGTGGCTGCAGTCTATTGGGTTGCCCTGCAGGTCAGCTGAGAAAACAATAAATGAATTCAACACAATATTAACACAAACTCAAAGCATATATCCAACATACGTTATTCACAGGTCTTGTATAGACGTAAAGAACGATTTGCGTGATAGTCCGAAATTATGTGCAATTTTTATCTCGAGGGATATCACGTGCCACATTTTAGCTCCATTAAATTATTCCTTCGCCATAGATGTTGCGACATTTGGGCGGTCTCAAAGTTCCCATCCCAAGCATGTCGCGTATTACGTGGAGGATCCCTTCGTTTCTTAATTTGGCCCGGCTTCTCGCATAATTATTTTTACAGGCATCGTATATGAAACGTTACGCGTTCAAAGTTCAGTTCTACTGCTGTAACTAGGCTAAATTTGTCGAGTTCATCAGCTTGTTACTGATTGCGAGTGCAGTTGCGTCCGTGAATTCTTGGGTTTTACGTGCCAAAACCACGATTTGATTATGAGGGACGCCGTAGCGGGAACTTCGGATCAATTTTTGACGTGCCTCCAATGCACGGGAGGCGGGCGTTTTTTCCATTTCGCCCTTATCGAAATGCGGCTGCTGCGGCCAGGATTTGATCCCGCGATATCGTACTTAGCGTCTGTCTACCAGCGGTCGTCGCTCTTTCTTCGTAAGGCTTGGTCTTAATGTTCTTATTGTCTTTTTCTTTCTTTTTTAGCAGCAGCGTGGTATGCCGGCGCGAAAAAATACAGTCGCACGAATACAGGAATCCATAAGGGTTTCCTTTGTAGCAAGTGCAACGAATGGGCGGATGCCTCATTTTCCCTTCATTTATAACTTCGCTCCACCTTGCGTGTTTCCGCAGAACTATTAGTCAAACTCTTACCTTTGCTTCGAGTTGTTGAAGGATTCGACTTCGCCCAGCCAGCTGGTAGCCGCCTGGTTAGCTCAGATGGTAGAGCGGGTGTTCCGGGAAAGGCGGTGGTCCCGGGTTCTAGTCCAGGACCAGGACGAATTTTTCTACAACTGTGAGGCTTTTCTTTCGAGGAATCCGTACGGGTTTTCCTTGTAGAAATTGTTACGATTGGGTAGATGTCTCATTTTGCCTTTATTAGTCGCACGTAATACGTCATTGTGATGCAGCTATCTGATTTGCTTGCTTTACAATGCTAACATAGGAATAGGCCCTATAAGAATGTTACTAATGACAGGAGTGCTTTCAATGAATAGAAATTTAGTTCTCTGTACGTGGGGCGCACGTTGCAGAGGATGCGCTATTTGGAGCTTTTTGCAACTTGCGGGCATTGAGTTTTGTCTTCACATAGACTTGTGTCGTTACTATGCGCCATTCTCTGTTTCTTTTTTCGTCTCTCTACACCTTCTTTTGCACCGAGGTTAAGAACATTTCGCACGCTCACGCATTTGTGGTCCGAAGTGTATCATATGTATGTTGAGAAGGCGTGCAGGACAGCTTCGTTAGATACATTATGCTGTCGAAACACGGCACACGCTGGCTTTGCAACAAACATCGCAAAGATAGAAGCCGGGCTATTGAAATTATATTTGCGAGGATACTCCAACATCAAACAAATTACGTTGTTTCGCTTCTGGGTGGCATGAGCGCCAGTAATTTTTTTTACTGTCTAAATACGCCTGTGGCGCTAACAGCGCCAAGAATCATGAAAGCTATAAGCAGCCTTCTTGCTGCCCCCCCCCCCCCCCCCTCCCTGCAGTATCTTCTACCTCTGCCCGCGAAGATGACTGTGCTGTGCTGTCAAGTGTAGACGTACGCGTTGCACAACAAGCAATATGCTCAGCAGCCCTCATCATATTCACGATACCACCTAGAGACACTTCACTCAGGACCACCTCTCCGCCTTTCTGCCATTAAATATTATCCCTCTTGTACACACAAACCTGTCCTTCCCTCAGGTAAATTGCGAAGGTTTTGTTAATTTTCGTCGGATCCTTTACGTCAGATTATTTTGCCAGGCTGCATTGCCGGCCGGTGATGTAACTGTCCCCAAATCCTTCTTCTTTCTACTTGCAGCCTGACTACGAGGACGTGGATCCTGCAGTCCGACCTCCACCTCCTATCAACCGGAAAAAGAACCCTGGTTTCTACGGTAAGTTAACAACATGTCGGTATCATTTTGCCGCACCTGACATCACAACTTCTCGAGTTCCTTATATGACTGAGGTGTGTTCTATTCCTTGACTTTAACGGCGACGTCAACTGAACCAAAAGTCAGGATGTTACGTACAACGTCTATTCTGTCCCTCCACTGCAGACATACTTGTGAGAAGACGCTCGAAAGGACAGTTTCGCAAGCACGCGAAAGGTGCCAATTGATTGATTGATTGACACATAGGATGAGGGGATAACAAAGACGCAGTGGACGGGAAGAAGGGAGAGTTGTGTGGCCACGGGAACCTCGGCTGCCTGTCTGCCTTGCCGGCACCTGAACTGTCGTGCGGCCAAAGCATAGTAAAGAGAATGGCCAATAGGCGGGGGATGCGTACGCAGATGATTAGGCTGCTTTGTTTTTGTTTGTTTTTTCGAAAAAAAATAAGGTACCTGATCTCAAGACGATCTGACAGTGTGATCGCATCTAAGCTTATAATCCATTATGTCGCAAGTACTACTTATTAACACAGTCCTCGTCATCGCGTAAGAACGGCAACGTCTTCGCTTCCAACCCACGAAAATATAGCTACATCATCAAATGCTCTTTCCGAGTTAGGTTCTCTTTCTGGACATATCATGAGTGAGCGGCATCAAGTCAAGGAAGACATTCGGTAAGTTTACGCGAACCGATAAAACTGTGTTGAATTGGCGTTCGGCGTTACCGTTCTGTGTCATATTGGAGGAGCGTGGCTCAGGGTTGGCCAACGCGAACAGGGTAGATTATTCACGCGGGTCGACCCACGGCCAAACCGACGCTCCAGCCGACTGAAAGACGTAATACATCGAACGGCGATTCAACACGCCTTGCTTGGGTTCGTGTATAAACGCGGCGAATCTGTGTCTGGGCTTGACGAACTTCACTCATGAGACGTCCAGATTAGAGCGGTCGATTTAGCCAGACCCAAATCGCAAGTTTCATGTAAACATGGTTAGCATAAGTCATCGACTGTCAGGTGACCCACAACGAATAACTCGCCTCTCTGTTCGGTATCAATTCTCTCGCTTTGTGTCGGCCGCAGAGTGGAACTCTATCCGACCAAAACACGCACTTGGGCATCTCCCAGGCATTTTGGCTTGCACAGTTCCGCCGAGACCATACAGGGACCGCGATCAACGCACGTCTTCGTTAAAGCTTTCATCGTACACAATCACGGCAAGAAGTGGCCGCACAGACTCGTCGCAAGCCTAATGTGCGAGACGCGTCAAAACCAACGCAGCGGGGCTCGCGGGAGCCCGCCGGCGTCTCCTTGAACCGTCCGCGTCGAGGGAAAAAGTAACCGTTGCGAGTAAAAGATCGTGGTGGCCCGTCACCAAGGGGGCCGGTGCCCACGCGCTCCGTTTCAAATGGGCGCAGAAGCAACTGTGGAAAAGAAAAACGACAGCAGCCCTGGCCCGAAAGCTCATCTGTCGCCCCGTCAGCCACGGAAAGACAGCCGACGCCCGCGGAGTGATGTCGCTCTTCGCACTCGTTGCCGGCGAAGCAAGCGAACCGGCGCCTACTGACTGGCGACGCGAGGTCGAGACGCGTGCGAAACCCCCCGCACTTTTTTGTTTTCGACTCTGTGAACCGCGGAACGCCATGCGCACAGTGTAGCACAGTGCATGGGGATAGGACGGCCATCTTATACGGAGAAACTATCGCAGCGGTGGTTTTCCTGCGGCGGCGGCGGCGGAAGTGGGGCAGCGTGGGCGGTATCAACTAATTAACTTATTTCGAAGTTTTGCGTGCCACAACCAAGGTAGTGATCGTGAGGCTTGTGCCCCCCCCCCCCCCCCCCTCAATAGTGGAGGGCATCGGATCAAGTTTGACCACACACGCGCGTTTGTGTTTTATTAACGTGCGCCTAAATGCAAGTGCACGAGCGTTCTCGCACTTCGCTTCCGTCGAAATGCGGCCGCTGGGGCCGGGATCGAACCCGCGACCTCGAGCTCAGTATCCAGCAGCTAGGGCACGGGCGTGTTGTATGCAGAGGGGAGCCGGCTCAGTAGAGCCGGCACAACGTGCAGGAACATCCGTCTGATGTAGCGAAGAGTATAGAAGTACTAAGTTCTGTATAGTGAAGCGCCTGAAAATACTCGGATATAACGAAATAATTGCAATGTGCCTGAATAGATTTTGGGTATACTTAAACCACTGGGACTTCTGAAGGGCGTGACACCTTCCTTATAGGGCTTCACGGTCTTCGATATATGACTTGCATAGATATATCGGGGAAGTTTCTCTCTCTCTCTTTTTGTTGTAACGAATTCCGAATATTAGCGCGACGGAAACCGTTTCCGCCAGTCGTCACCGGCGGCGGCGCGCCGTTAGGACGAGCGGCCAACGTCGTCAGTCGGGGAACGCCGAGAACGGGGACAAGCGCGTAGGTCGGTGCAGGTTCGCAAGGGCTGCAGTTTGCAGACGGCCCTTTTTTGAGAGAATCCTCGAGCGCGCGCGCAGGACGCTCTTGCGGTGTTGGCTGTACAGCGCGCGCGCGCGCCTTGAGTTCGTGGGAGGCCCTTGAGACGCGCTCGGGAGGGCTTCCTTCCTACTCTAAATGGGACGTGCGTGGCCTGCCCCCCCCCCCCCCCCCTCTCTCACCGTTGTATAATGCCAGGTACCGCGCGGCACACGCATCCGATACGCTGGCTCGCTGTAGCGCAACCTCTCGTGTTTTTTTTTCTTCTCTCTATTTCTCTTTATTTGAAGATTGGCTTTCTTTTGTTGGTTAGCTTTCCCGCGCTCAGCGTAAACGTGCATAAAATAGACAAACAGAAATAAAGAAGGAAGGAAGAAGACAGCGTTCCCACCTCCGCGGGGATTGTATAACGTGCGGGTGAATCTCAACAAAGGAACGCCGGCGCAGCCTTGGAGCGTGCATATTACGCGCTCCACGTCACAATGGCGCGCACAGCGAAACAGGCAGTGAGCTTCTCGTGCGAATCGTTCCAAGGCACGGATGTTGCCCCCCCCCCCCCCGCCTCCCCCCCCGCGCGCCAAGCTCTAAATCAACAGGCGCGAGATGTGCTTATCTACATGCTTTTTATCAGGGGGCGGCCGTTTTCATGAGAAAACACGTTTTTCAGTGTCATAGAGAATGGGAAATATATATATATATATATATATATATATATATATATATATATATATATATATATATATATATATATATATATATATATATATATATATATATATATATAACGAGTGCTTAATAAATGAAATAAAGAAGCGATAAATTGATGGACATGAATGTGGATGAAAATACAACTTGCCGTAGGTGGGGAACGATCCCACAACGTTCGCATACGTTCGTTCCCCACTTGCGGCAAGTTGTTTTTGCATCCACTTTCATTTCCATCAATTTCTCTTTGCTTTATTTCATTTATTAGGCACAAGTAATTTCCCCTATGTTGTCGTAGGTGTCAATGTTTGTTGGCTTCCTATGATATAACTAATAAACATAGGGCCCCTCGGTTGTCTACGTATTGAATTATACACTGCAAGAGTGACATATATAGTGACTGAGTTCTTAAAGGACTTGTTGATGGATGAGTCGATTTATCTCTAAGGAAGATACAATGGCATGAACTGATACACCGACACAGAAGGAAAGAGAGTGGGTCGCACCCGTGTTTTCTTTGTGTGGTTGTCTCACCTTGCGTTGTTGCGTTACCCTTGCGCTATCAGAGCAAGAAAGCGAAACCATCACAGGAACACAAAACACTTCACGGGCGGCACTCGTCCTCTCTCAGCTGCTTTTGTCTCTCTCGGCACGTGTGACCACCATGATCAACGCAAATCACGCCTCTGCGACTGCGCGTAACAAATTTGCCCCCGTTCCTCATGTGCAACAAGACGGCGTGCTGACGTAAGGACCCGATTCTCAAGAGCAGCTATACGTGTGGGTGTCCCTGGATGTGTAACGCATCTGAACATTTTCTTGAGCACTGTGACAACCTGTAGCGAGCCTATTGCTTATAATGACTCTGAGACGTTTTCCGAGTCGTCTCAGAAGTTGTGGCCTTCGGGAGACACGAAAAAGATTCTTGTCCGCGGACTGCTCACTGGGCTAACCACAGGAGTACTTGCATAACAGTCTTACCTAGAGAATAATTACCATCCCGACAGTTTGCGCAGTGTCGAGTACAGTTGGCGTCGCACAAAGTGTCAATGCTGAACCTTACGAACTATAAGTAATTATCCTCCTAATATAAACTGTCTTTCAGCTCGGAAAAGAATCGCCGATTCGTGTAATCGTATAATAAGAAAGTACACGCTCAAGTTGTGGCCCTGCTACCGCCAAGGTTCCCCGGAGAGAAAATGAAGACAAGCACACGTCAACAAAGAACGTCGACGGGGCCCGATCTGCCGTCGTAAATTCTCGCGTTGCTTATTGCTGCTCTCGTCCAATATTGCTACTCTAGCACGGCCTGTGTGCTGCTGTAGTTGCTTTCTTTTTTAAGCGACAGATATTTGCCATTATATTTTGTTTACTAGATTTGTCGCACTCCAAATGAGCGCCGCCTTGACATGGTTGCGGCGTGAGATGCTAACACCGAATCGTCCTTCCCACAGATGACCCGTACTACTGCGGCTTCCGGGCGCGCGTTCCCAACTTCGCCAAGCGCGGCCAGGAGGACGGCCACCACGCGGCATCCGGTGCCATGGCGGGCGCTCCCATGCCGCGAAGCCACAGCCAGAACTACCTGAGCCTCTTCAAGGGACCCGAACGATCCATCTACGACTCGGCTTACGGAAGCTGCTCCACCGTCACGCACCGTAAGTGTGGCAACCACACGCAAGCCGATGCCTTGCTTTCTTCTCTTCTTTTTTCTTTTCTTTTTTTCAGTTCACAGCGCCAAACTACGCGAGGTAAAATGTAAACGCCTGCTTCTGCAGTGAGCGCTTGTAATTTGCTTGAGTACGCCTGGACATGCACCACGGGTTGTCTTACAACGATTAGAATGAATGAAGCTTAATGCACTGTATCCGCGTGTACGCCACATAAATGTCGTGTAGCTTATTTCTGACGGCTAATCAACAAAACTGTGATGCGTAAGGATGCGAGATACCGAACAGTCGATTTCACTTCTGAGAGATCCACATTTAATTCGGGACCAATGTATCAGAATCTTGAGGAATTTTACTTACGAAGTGATGAACACGACCAGCTCACGATGTTGTGCCAATATCAGTGCCACGTGTTCCGATTCATTATCCCCTGTGGTGTAGCACTAATGTAAATATTCGACTGCCGTGGTCATCCTATACACCTAGTGGTTTGCCGACGCTCTTATGGAGCTGCAGATGTGTCTAAACCCACCGCTTGCTCTTTCCTTGCTGCGATAGGCACATGTTTCTTAAGAAAGCGAAGAGCTTTTGTTGCAGCTGTCTCACATATGCTTGAAAACAGCACACACACACACACACACACACAAACACACACACACACACACACACACACACACACACACACACACACACACACACACACACACACACACACACACACACACACACACACACACACACACACACACACACACACACACACACACACACGCACACACACACACACGCACACACACACACACACACACACACACACGCACACACGCGCGCGCGCGCGCGCACACACGCACGCACGCACGCACGCACGCACACACACACACACACACACACGTGTTATATGAGTGAGTGAAGGAACTTTATTGCCGGTCCGGCGAGGACGTGAACTCGTCGCACACATGTTATATAGCGGGACACTTCTGTCCCATTATACATACTGTCGTGCGCGTGCAGACTAAACTCCACTTGCCAGTCAGCCCTTGTGCCGTCTTGTATTTCACGCTGTTTTCAAGTATGGAACCTGATCCAGTCAGTCCACTGTCGCACGTAATTAGCCATAGTATCAACTTCGCGGGAATGTAATGACGACAGATTTAGGCCTAACGCGTCGTACTGACCCTCTCCGTCTCTCCCTGCCTACCCGCAGACGCACCAACAGGAGGAGCAGGAGGAGGCTTCAGCGGCGGCTCCAGCGGCGGCTCCAGCGGCGACGACGACTACTCCAAGATCTACGGCCGCATCGGCCGGGGAGGACCGAGCGGCCCCTCGTCGGCCTACAACCAGCTGCCCCGCCAAGTGTACGTCGGCGAGTGGGAATGACAGGCGGCCCGCGACGGGGTCGCCTCCCGTCGTCGAGGCCGCCAGCCTACCGTTCCGCTGTCGCAGCTACCGAACCCGCAGCAGCCCCTCGCGTCGCGACTTCCTCCGCCACTGCCGCAGCCTCGATGCTCGAGGTCCCTGCCGACCGGCGCCGCGGCACCACAGCCGCCGCCCGCCTGGAAGCCGCACAAGAGAAGCGCCCTCTATGGCCGAGTCAGGGCCGTCTTCTCCAGCGGGAAGCACTGATTCGAGCCCCGACCGCCAAGCATGTGCTCGAGAAGAAACCGCAAGCCGAGTGTGACACGCGACACTTTCTGCAGCGCAGAAACTGCTCGAAGAACAGGCAAGACGGGATGGCCGAGGCATCTGCTCTGGTTTCTGCTATTCTCTGGTACCACCTGGACAAGGTAAGCGACGACTGCGGAGACACCGAATTGTGCTCTGCGTAGCGCGCCTAAAGCCCAGGTAGCAACCTCATGGCCGGCAAAAAACGCTGCCTCGCCTGCTATCGGGATCCTGAAGCATGCCTACGTTTCTGCTTTCAAAGACGCCACCGGCCACACGTTTGGAGCGTGGTGAATGTCGTGGAGGCCACCGTGTGCTGCGCCACCACCCCTAATGACGAAGCAAATGAGCATGGAATTGGAAAACGGTCGCGGCTGGACTCGTCTTGCATGTTGCAATCACAAAGAAAACACGGGCCGCTTTCGTCCCGGAAAGTGAGCCACGAAATTTCTCACTCGGCTGCGGTGTTGTTGCCAGACCTGAGGATCACGCACGTCGTCCAATTTTCGCCAAGGGCGACAGACCAGGAGTGCGAATTCCGAGGGACATCCACTGCCGATGTGCCGTGCGGCGGCTTGTTCGTCGAAACAGTGCTTCCAGATTTCGGGCAGGCGGTTGAACTACGGCGGCGTGGCTGCTGTTTTCGACGTGAAAATACGTCTTCAATCTTGCCATGTGGCGGTTCGTCGAAGTCACGAGGTTTATGACCAGATACATGGTCCAGACAAGCCGAGCATCGGGTCCGCGGCTCTATGAGGAACAACGTCTTTTATTTCAATGTTTGTTTTGCATTTGTTTATCGGTGTGCTTGTGCTGCGTGCCCGTGCGTGAATGTGTGTGGCAGGTCGAATGCGAGAGTGAAGAGTGGCCAGCGCCGCATAGCGGGAGGTTGCTTCCTCAGCGAGGAAGGAGAGAAGGACACGTAGGGCGGTTCCGAGTGCCCCGTTATGCAGCAATGATCGAGCGACGAAACGGTGTTCTTTATTTTTCATTTTTGCTTTTGAAGGTGTGCACTGAAACTACTGTGAGACTGTTGCGACCAGCCTGACTGTACATTTTAGGAACCAAGCAAGCACATTCGTCGTCGCCACTGACTCCCGCGACGTGCGCGAAGCAGTGTGCCTCTGCTTGCAATGTTTGTTGTGGTCTCTCCTCTTTTTCTTACTGTTCCAGCCGCACGCAGACGTTCTAGCAGTCAAATTTGGCTGACGATCGCTTCCTTTGTTTACTTGTTTATTTTTCTTTTATCCTACGTTGTTATCCTGATCGCCTGTAGACGAGACAGAACGCTTTGCGCTTGAACGCGAGCTAGCGTCTCGCATGTCGCTTTTATTTCATTGTGGTTATTGTATTTTATTCTAAGCAGTAGAGATGAACGTCGTGGAACCCCGACACTTGCATTGCAGAGTCCTAATCGCAAACGAAATGCTCCCATCGCGAAACCAGGGAAGTAATTCGTCCATTCTTTCCAGTGAACGTTAGTTCTGAACATAACCGGCACAAGTAAGAACACTCTGGGCTTGTTCTTGGAAGCCTAGGTATCCCGTTGATGGCGTAGGGATTTCCTCTGAACAGGCAATGTGTACTGGATCAGCACTCTGCAAAGTGCTGAAAATGAACTTGTACGGTCACTTCACTAAGGTAAGAATGGGGTATCCTCGATGTTCCCTTCTGCAAGTTGTCCCTTTGCCTTGGTTTGTTCTACGTGCGTAATACTTGTTATTGTTACACCGGAGCCCCTGCATTTGTACTCCACTGTATAGATAGTTTGCTCAGTGCTTCGTGTTACCCTTATTTTCGTTTCTACTGCGTTGTGTTGCAATATCTACACGTTGTACTCTTTCTCGCTACTTTTCGCGGAATTCTACTGCAGCAACTGGCTGGGGAGCAAAACGACCAAGGTGTCAAAAAGGGGGTGCTTCCAAAGTGGAAGAAAACAACAGTGCTTTTGTTAAGTTCATCATAACAATGAACAGAGTCTGATTAATCGAACAAGCTAGCACAGCCAGCAATCTGCTGCGGAAACTCGGTGGGAATGGTAAAGCCATTCGGGTAGCAATGATGGCTCCCCAAATAATAGTGACGTCCAGCTGCCGTCACAGTTCCAAGAGTTGCCGTGTTATGCATTGCCATCGTGCACCCCACATCATACGCAACTTAAATCGCAATGAAGATCACAGACCCCGTAACTTTTCTCCATGAAGTTTCACTTCCAGCTATTCGCGGCAGAAAGTTATTCGTAATTTTCAGAAAATTGAAACCACGAAAAACGACCGAACGAGTATGTTTACTGTTGGTCTGACATTCCCCAACCTTGTTTTTTTTTTGTTTTGTTGTTCGCACTTTCTTGTCTTTTCGCTACTTCAAGACAGTGTTCAACGTTGCCAACCCACTGATGACACCTAATTGTTCTCTTACGTGTCCTGTTGTTGACGACGGTGATGTCCGGTAATGCTAAGTTAATGACCTGCAAAAAAAAAAAAAAAGCTCTTTTGCTTCGTGCTGTTGTGGAGAGAATGTACGAAGTGTGACGTCTGCGCACCGATGGTGACGCACATACCTCTCGCCGGAAGAAGGCCCGTTGTGGAAGGTAAAGGAGGAAACAAAAGAGGGAAGAAACTGCCAAGCTTGTTATTGTAATTACAAGTTGTTTTGACTAATTTCTTCGTTATTTAATGAACTCGTGTAGCTTGTTTCATTTTTTTTTTCCTTCGCGAGAAGTTCATTGCTAATAAAAACAAGACTTTCAGACGTTAAGTGTCTTGTGCTCAATTCATTTCCCTCGAAGTTGCGAGGAGCCTGAGCAGACGACAGCATGCCAGCTTCAGTGATGAAGCACATTCCGGGGTGCTCAGAAACAGGTGAACTCAGTGTTTTAGAGAGAAGCACACCTTCAAGCCTTTGTAAAGTGTGCCTCAGAATATAGGGAGGAGCCCAAAGGAGAGGGCGGGGTGTGTGAATTGTAGCAGACATAAATAAAATAAATCTCGTCGCGGCAAGGTAAGGCAAAGTTGAGCAGCACCGCCGCACATGCTGAGTTAAGGCATGCAGCATGTCTGCGCACTGGTGCCGTATTTGTGCTGGAAGCGGCTCTCCTGAAACCTGAAAGTGATTTTCGGCGTCTCTCGTTAGACAATTACCGTGCTACCACCGCGGCTGAAGCTTGTTCTGTTTTTGTGGCCTTATATTTTACAATTACACTGGACCGAAGTAAGCTAGCCAAAGTGTAACTGAAGGTGCAGACTTGAATTAAAGAGTAGTAAAGTGAAAAAAGCATCGCACAGAATCGAATTGAAGGAATTTAAAGATAACAAATGAGCGGCAAGCCTCTGGCTAGTGCCATCTGGATGAATAGTCTCAGTCAAAGCAACAGGGCTCGTGAAATATACATATTATATAGGGTGTCCCAGCTAACTTTAGCGAAGGTGTTCAACTATAAAATATTTGCAAAGAGACATGGTGCAAGATACGATTTTAAGACCTGCGGTGTTTGGTTGTCAGACCTCTGATGACTGAACATAATTGTATCGGGCACCTTGTCTTTAAAATTTTTTTGTTGAACAGCTTGGCCAACGTTAGCTGGGAGACACTATATAGGGGCCAGGCACTTGTCGTAGGCACCAGCAGCCTTTCAACGAGCAGCGCACTAGTGTCAGAGACACGAAAGCCTGGACGAGAAATTCAGTGTGCAAGTCTCTTCGCTATAGGTTTGAAACTTATGGTTGTCAATTAGGTGTAGCGAAAATTAAACGTTAGCACAACTACTTCCGTTGTTAAGAGGTTTCATTCGAGTCGGTCGACTGTGAGCAAGAGGCGCCTCCTTAGCATCAAGGCTCAGCAAGATGGCGAACTGGCCCCGAGTAGCGCGATGGCGACGGGGCTTCCGAGAGCGCCGGTCTTCTTCCTCAGAATCATTCTGGCCGTTGAAGGGCAGTCATTTATTAGCCATTCTGGCAATCTAGGGCGAGCTTGAGGTCAGCTGATCGTAATGATCCTTGAGCCGGTCGATGGGCGCAGTCTCGCGTCCGCAACGACGCAGATCTGAAGACGGCGTAGCGGGTTCCAACACGTAATTAACTGGGGATGTTTGCACAACCACGAGGTGGTTACCGTGGTACTTTGGAAAGAGCTTCCAGGCACCTACCCACGAGGCACGTGCCCTTCCTCTCGCGGCTGAAATTTTCAAGTTCACAGTGGTTCACAGTGGGCAGGCCTGCCCACGGTGAACCAGTTCACGGCAGTGCATGAGAAGCTCATAAATTGTGCAAGTTGATTTCAGCGATGCAGGCACAACGTGACACTCGAAACGAATGCCGAGGTGGAGACGTAATGCATGCGTTATGTTTTGGGCGACTAACCTGCACCAAGTGCGTAAATTTGATGAACAATTTACTTACGCATCGGAAGCCGATCATGCAGTTATATATGATCGGCTTCTGACACGCAAATACACGCCACGCGTGCGTAGACACAGCAGACGCACGTCAGCGAAGTTGATGGTTTCAGCGGCACTTTCGCCCATATGCTGTGTCGTCTGCTGCGTTGCTGATTCGCACCTGTAGATCTACACTGGTCTGCATCACGTCTGGCACCGACAGTAGAGAAGGTGCAGAAAAGCCGTGAACCAGCCCAGCACCTTTGAAACGCACGGCCTGGTTCAAAAGGCGCCATTGCTGCACCACTGAAACGAATAGTTCAGATAGTTCACGTGGTGAATCGAACAGATCTACACGCTGAAAGCATGTCGCCAATAGTTCTCTTGAACCGTTCTTGTCAAGTAATTCGTCTGAGCATGATAAACGGTAGTGGTACGGAAAATTTTTTGAGATTCGGAGTGGAGCGATTTGACAGCAACATCTGAGAGTAATACGCGATCGCGAAACCTCAACATTTCACCTGACGCACCATATAGAGGAGAATAAGGCTGCGCTGAATAAACAAAGTTGCGTCGCGTGGTGTTGCGGCAGGTAAGGCTGCGGTTTCGGCATACCGTGTCAAATGACCTACGGCGACGACGATCCAATGGTTCCCAACTTCTGTACACCCGGAGGAGGCCCCTATAAATCAATGTCAACACGATCAAATGGCCTGACGGGGCAGGGAAGGGGCTGAAATGGTGAGGCGGGGAGATGAGACACTGATTTGGGATACTGGCAGGCTAAAGGCAGGAGCGCACATATTTGCGGACGAAGTTGTACATCCTACGCCAGTGGTATCGCAAGCGAAGTCGCGTGTAAGACGCTCTGCTGTGGACAAACTGGGGGTCGGAGTGAAAAGTGGAGCAAAAAGCAGCCAGAAGATGGCGTGGTACTACTAAGTGCTCTATGCGGCCGTCGTCGTGGTAGTTGCGGCAGTGCAAAATTCCATTGCGGATGGTGAAATGCAACGCCTGACGGCGTAATGTATGAGATAATGGAGCCATGGAAGAGTGCCAGAAAATCTAGAAGCGTGGTAAGTAGTGTTTTCGTTGTTCTGAAGCCATGTCAAGGCTTTCGAGTGGCATGGCATTATGACTAGGTGTAGAGCTATATAGAGGCACTGTCGTCGTCTGAAGTGAGTGGGAAGCACGAGAGGGCATCAGTGTCAGACTGATTGCTCCCTGAGCGATAGACAACGTGGATGTCATATTAGTGGACGCGGAGGACCCAGCGAACGAGGCGGTCAGACGGATATTTCAGAGAAGACCACTAGCAAAGAGCGGAATGGTCTGTTACCACATCGAAAGATTGGCCATGCTGATACGGGCGGAATTTTCGAAGGGCCCATACGATGGCCAGACACTCTTTTTACAGCAAAGCTATAAAATGAGTGTCTACGCCCCAATGCATTTGTCGCATCCGTGGGCAAAAACTCAACCAAACACAGTGGGAGGCGTTCCTTGCAGCACCACCAGCTGGCGCTCGCCTCCGCGCATCCGCGGTTGCGGCGGTGCCAGCCGTGCGCGGGAAAGCCGCCAGAAAGATCGCCTTCGCACATAGCGTTCGCCGCAAGCGTTTCCCAGTAAAGTTTACGGTTGTATAAGCTGCAGTCGCTGGGAAGCGGCAACTGTAGCATAGGAAGCAGAGAGTGACGTAACTAAACTTTCATTTGGTTTCATCTGTATTCTGATAGCGATATGGAAAGGCCACGCATAGTGAGGTCTCCCGAAGGGCAGCATGAACACGATTAGCAGCGACGGGAACAGCAACGTCAATATGCACAACGGCGTCGTGCTCAGGCTAGGTAGGACGCGGCGGTTCCTGCCCTAAACAAGCCACACACAGTTAGGACGCCGGAAGAGCAGGGCGAATACGATGAGCAACGAAATGAAGAGAAGTGTCAATATGCCAGCGGCGCCGTGGCTAGGCTCGGCATAACCGAGTTCAAGGCTATACACTGCTCTGTCGGATCAGGTGATACCACTGCTTTGCTGGCCAACCACCTTAACAGCATGAATTGAAGCCTATTTTGTTTTGTCAATTTGCCTCGGCTTTTGTAAGGCCAAAGCCAGGTTTACGTTGCGCGAGTACGGCTCCTCGTCCGACACCACTGGCGTCAGCGTGAAGTTCGGTTTGTACGTTCGGGTCAAAGTGCTGTAAAATCGGTGAAGACGTAAGTAGTCGATGGATGGCCATGAAGGCATTATAGCAGGCCTTCGACCAAGTGGAAAGTGCATTGTCAACCTGTAAAAGTTGAGTCAAAGCACCGTAGCAAAATTACGAAAGAAACTTGGAAATAAGAGCATAAACCAATGAAGCTACGCAGTGCCTTCAATACAGTGAGCTGGGAAACTGATACAGCGCCGAGTGTGGCAGGATGAAGAAAAATGCTTTGTTTGCTGACTACGCGGCTTAATATAGTCAGTTCGCGAGCAGCGAACACACACTTTTACCGCGAATCTGTATGTGTCTAGCCGATTCGTCCCTCCGTTCGTCTGTCGCCTGTACGCTGAGAACTCCTCCGGCGCAACCCTACACACATACGTAAAAAAAAAAACAGAGAAAGAGAGGCGCACGAGTGGCTGCGCCAGTAGTGACGTCGTTGCTCTCCGTCGCAGCCGAGCGCATGCGCAACAGTTTCTCTCCGTCTCCGAAATGGGTAGGCCACGCGTCATACGTACTCCTGAGGAGCAGGCAGCTTTCGATCAGCAACGCCGCGGGCAGGACCGGGAACGAGCTCGTCTTGCCGCGTCGATGCTGCAGCCCGGGCACAAGAACGGGATCGTGCAGCGGAACGCAAGCAGCAACTGCGTACCAAGGATCCGGCAGCCTAACAAGCCGACGTTTATTGAATCGTCGGGATTAACCCAGTGATAAACACCGGGGTCGTACATTTCAGCTTCACTATAGTTAACTATCTGTACGGAGTGCTTGGGCGGTGATACTTAAAGCGAAGCTTTCTTCGCTGAGATTGAGGCATACTTTCGTACGTATCTGCCCTCTGATGACGAACGCGTTCAACGAGATGGCAGCGACATTAGAACGGTGCAGCGAAGAAGTATTTTAGCGTTTCAAGCAGAGTTTCATATGATAAAGTTACTATAGTGCTAGTGTCTACGGGAGCTGCAAGCAGGATGATTCAGCGAGCATGGGAATGATGGTTAGTACGCGGAATTGGCCAAACTTCGTCCTTTTGGCTTCAAAACCGTCTTTGTGACTTTGCAGACCCGTCATTTTTAACAAAGTACGGCGTTATAAACAATTAATTAATCATTAATGAATTTGTCGGATGGCAGGATTCAGACGCAGGACCTCTAGCCTACAAGCCTATATTTAAATCCTAACGCCACGGACGCCTTTTTTTCTTTATTCCCGGTTTTTTGAGGACAGCAAACACACAATAAATACGTATACTAAGAATTCATAACATTCATAAGGCTAAAAAGGAACGCCAGCTATTCTTAACTGGCCTGTTGGCGTTAAAAGTGCTTCAAATGCACCAAGTCATCCAGCATATTAATCCATACCGGAGGTTCGTTTTGGTTCGAGTTCATATATACAGGAGAATTTTTTTATGATACACTCTATGGCAGGTGGGCATCAGTACCTGCATTTCAAACAGACATTCCTGTTTTCCAGAGGGTGTGCCTGCAGCACAACATAATTGTGTCATAGGGCAAGCCTCCCGTTTTATCCGTCGGCAGGAAGTGAAGTCCACATGCAGAGACCGGCAATTCTTTTTTAACGTTCGCTTGAGGATGTCCCATAAGAATACCGCATCCCGGCTGTGCAGGAATATGCGGTCGATCGTTTCTGGTATGTTAGAAATTATGCAGTTTGTATTCCAGGGAACAAATATACCCTTTTCCTTGAGCAAAGGCTTGACAGGAAGCGTGCCGCCATGAAGTTGAAAGAATAAAGACTTTGTTGATGCTCTCGCTAGCATCCTCCTTACCCTTTTTAGAACGTCTTATTCGGGCCCGATTGCATACAAGATACGATACAGCGGTTCCGGCAACATAATATCTACTGGGTCCTTACACAATTTCTTGCGCGTAACTCCACTAAAATATTCTAAAGGAAATCGTACACACAAAACGTTGACAGAAGAAACAATTTCATGAAGAAAACCACGCATACTTTGCTGACTCATGGCATTTGCAGAAACGACATAATGCGATAACAAACACATCGCGCAGTAATGTTTGAATGATTGTTCTCAAGAAATCGTTGTCCTGATCTCTAACAAAAACAAATATACTTACAATATGCTTTAGGAATAAGTGACATAGACCTAGTCCATCGCTTTTGACCGGCAAAAGAGATTGGTTCCACTGGTCCGTTCCCAAGTCGAACACTACACATACATTGCAAGAATCATGTGTATCCTTCGCACATTTGCTCGCGACATGCACAGAACTTGCAAAACGTAAAATAGCTTTGCAGCAAGAAAGATATTACATAATGTTGCGAGAGTACAGATGGACAGTCATGTCCTCCCTACTATCGCGTTTGCTCGCGCACGCACTCACTTTATGTTTCCCAGTACCCATGTGTATCTCGGCATTGCGTTAGCGGGACGCCCAAGTATTTTGCGGGCGTAGCCGTCCAAGGAATACTTTAAACGATTTCCGGCAACGTTACCAAGCTTCCATGACAGCAGCCTAAGCATTTGTTCCTGCTTATTGCACTGCCGGTCTGCGTACAAAAAAAGTTTTGTGACTTGAAGTTTTTGGACACTTTCACTGTCAGTGCAGAATGTTGCAACGTCGTCAGCATAAGAAAACAAATCTTTACGTCGCTTGAAAAATATCTATAACAGCGTATATTTTCATTTCTCGAGACGTGAAAACAAAAGCGTTCTAAATACAGCGCGAATAATGAAAAAGAAATCGGACATCCCTGACGCGTAGATGACCTGACTTTGATGCTTTCGTTGAGACGTTCGTTAATAATCATGTTTGCTGAGCATCGGGAATACACTACCTTTACCCCTTAACAAAAAGTGTGTCTACCAAGTGGACACTTCCAAATTCCCTGAATTTTCCAGGTTTTCCCTGAGTGCCTTTGCAAAATGGCCCGAGAGCCAGAAAGCAAGGACTGGCCGCCGTCTGAGGAAGGGGGGGATTGGGGGTTAGTCTCCCGACCCCCGCCACCCCTGAACCCCATCAAGGACATGATAACGTTTTATCTCTCTGAGTGACAGAGAACTTTGTTTTATGTCAAGACGGGCTGACAACATGTCGCTCGGTGGTGTCACTCTCTAGTAAGCATGTTAAAAAAACTTAATCCAGTTTGAATAATAAGGAGTAGTGTTTATTCTATTCAAAAAGAAAACAGAAGGAAGAGGTTAGTAAAATGTACAGCGGAAAAAAATATCTTCAAGATATACTGTAAGACCCATTGTCGAACATTCCCAAATACGAATAAAAAGGGGATGCATACACAAGCAAAGATTTTCGAATATGAGCTATTTCCATCAACTGATAGCAAGATCATTGATGTGAGACTCGAACTTATTGGTCACAAGTGAGATTCTCTCTCAACAGCTGGGAAGTCAACCTCAACTGTCCTGGCACACTCTCAGCCCGCGCACAACACCTCAATGTTGCGCTTCACTGATTTAAAGAGCTTATTTTGGTTTGTATTATTGACAATTGCATCTCGGCGTCAGCCAACAGTTCGTTTTTTGAGCTCAAGCTCCATCAAAGAAGCGGCGGCACGCTTCCTTTCCCGTTCATTTTTCAATGCGTCGGTCCTTTCTGTTCTCGTCCTTGTTCCAGCACGCGTTCGCCTCACGGACTATTCGGAGCATTCTTTTGATCAGTTGTACAGTCGTCACCCAATTTTTTGGACTTCCTAGGTGCCGCGAGAACGTCCGAGAAATCAGGCAGTCGGAAGAAATGAATGCATGTCTTTTACTGCCCTTAAGGGCTCAACTCGCCGCAGGTACATCTGAAAAAGCCCTGAAGACCTGTCAGTACACTTATTAGGCATATTGGTGCTCGTACCGTGACAGGACATGGTGGGTGCACGCGTGCATAATGAATGAATACATACTGTTCACCGTGACAATTGCCTCTTCCCACGTTTGTTATGCTTCACCGCAATATTTTCACGTATGCTTCACCGTGTACCAACACTGCCCTGAGGCAGAGATGACTTTCGGGAACCGGCTTTATGCAACGCGTTGTGCTTTACGAGCTTCGAATTTAAACGCGAGGACCACAAAGGCGGAGTCGGTGCCATTGCTAACAGTGGCGAATTCTATCAATGAAAAGCACCGCACAGAACGGCGACAAGCTTAATAGCGAACGTCGAAGCAGCTAGGCCTAGCGTTGCTGCGGTGGTGGCTACGACTGCCAGCGAATCTGCGTGCGAGATGCCGTTTCGAGGTGGCGATGTAATCAAAATAGCGGCGGCGGTGGCTGTCATTAATGCCATTTCGGAACTGCGGTCACGGCAAAAAGTGCCGAAAATCGGACGGCGAAGGGTTCTTGCTTCTGCAATTTCAGACATTCTTATACATAGGCTCTATGGGGTACGTGGTGGTGCCGCGAAGCCGTCCGAATTATCGGGCGTCCGGAAAGTCGGTCGTTGACTATACACTGGAAACTCCTAAAGCTGACGACACGGCGTCAAAGACAGTTTGTTACGATTCCTCTCTGTTACTTCCCTGTTAATTCCCTGAGGTTTCCCTGAGTATTTCCAGACTATTCAAAATCCCTGAGAATTCCCGGTTTTCCCGGTTGGTAAACGCTCCGAAAACGTCCACAACAGGCGTCGAAAGAGAGAGAGAAAGAGAGAAACGACTTTATTGAAATAAAGACCGAGCTTGGTTACTGCGTGTGGAGCCCCTCTTCCAGAGCCCCACTGGCTATTGCGACTCGCCCAGCAAACCGAGGGGCACGATATTTTTTAATCATATCATAAGAGGCCAACAACTACCAAGGACAACCTATGTGCACTAGCAGCGCACTCCCATGCCTTCATGCGCAATAGTGGAGTGGACACACTTCTATGAGCTAAATGAGGAGCCATTAACAGCTTTGTTTTCTCGATTTGTAAGGTCAACGAACGGTGTTGAGGCGAATTTCATGCGAAATTCTTCCGACTTCGCCTACTTTTCGTCTATGGTCGTAGCCTGCGAGTGTCATTTACGCGATCATGTTTTAATACAGTACACAGTGATGAATAATATCATCAGGACATGGCTGTAGATCTGCCAGTGCATATAGAGTCGGTAACGGAATTACATAGCTCCCGTCGTAGCCTCAAAGTCAGTACCATATTCACATTGCAAAAAGGCAAAAGAAAAAGCATGCTGCTAACAAACCTAAAGAAAAAAGGACTTGCAATCTGAAACGGGCTCCGTCAATAACTGCATGAACGCGACAATCCGAAACATTAACTGACGTTCCTGCCGTTCAAATCGTGCAGCATGATTTCCAGCAAAGTAGGAACCCCTCAATCATATAATGAAATCACTTACCGAACCGAAATAAAGCGGTGTTGTTGTTGAAGTTTTTGCAAACTCGATTCGGAGTCCTCCACTCGAAAACTCATGCCATGTTATGCAAGACAACAGCGCCAGCGAACCACCGCCACCTCCGCCGAAAGTTTCGAAATCGGTAAAACGAAAGCGCGAAGCGCCACCGGTGCATGTTGCGCCACCTCCGCTTCCGGCGCTGTGCTTGCGTAATGATACCTAACCTTTCCTCACGCTTGCATATTTTCACTTTACAACAATTTTAATGCACAGCTACGTTTTTTGAACAGCAGATACTTTATTTTTTATTGCTCTTTATGTACATTTTAAATTGCGCACCCCTTTCCAAGGCTGCAAGCCGCAGTAAGCCATCAATGTGGCGCCAGATTTGAACCGGCGGACGTGCGCACTTCACCACACCCAGAGGCGTCAAGCGACAGCGCTGGTTTTCTTTTCAGTCTCTGCCTTTACAGCCAGCCGCCAGCGACAATGACCGCACATGATGAGGTCACGTTCGGTCGCTGTGACCGCACATGACGTCAGTTGGAGCGTAACATCAGTTGGGGCGTGTCTAACTTGCTCTGCTAACCTGTTAAAACTAACCTGCTAAGGATGACGAGGACATCTTTGACAAAGATAGGTCTTCCTATCAAAACGTTGGCCAGTATTCTGAGGCACCTTATTCTTGTTTATAACCTTGATAGAACGTGCGTAGGAAATCTATGAAGAATCGGTTTCCACGCGCTCCATTTGTGGAGCACAGATAGGTGCTGATTACGCTACAAAGGGTTTGATATGCCCTCTCAAGGCAACTATCCCTTCCCCATTCCGGAAGCTTGCCAGCAACTTCCGCGCCTTTAAAAATTGATTGTGTCGCCCCCTCCTCTCCCCGTTCACTCTATGTTCTGACGAGCCCCCCCCCCCCCACTCCCCCCCCCCCCCCGCCCCGCATTCATATGAGGCCTCCCATTCAGATGATTCAGGGAGGTTTAGGGCATTCAGACGCCCTAAAACCTCCCTGACAATGCTTTTGAAATTTTGAGAAATTTTCCAGTCGTCTTCACAATGGCTAGACGCGTATGGCTCGGAGACAACAAGTGCTAACTATGGCTTCGAAATGGTTTGACATATTTTTTCTAACTAAACGTCTTCACAATTGCTAGTGCGTATGGCTTAGAGACATGAAGTACTAGCCATCTTGAACATGTCGAAACTATACCTTGACACAGTGCTAGCTGTTTCTAGCCTTGTCAGTCTGTATCAAGCTAGCTAGTAGCCAACTTGCACTTCCTAGGTCTGTGCGACATTTTCCGACTAGTCAAACAGTCGGGTTCTTGCCGAGGTTAGGGACGCTGGGGAACAGCTTGCCCTGTAAAGCATCATGTAACCGCGCAAACAACAAAGCACAAAGAAGGAAACACACAGGGCAGGCGCGGACTCCCTCGAAAAGGCATTCTACCAGATTGATGAAGATACTCAGGTCTGAACTATGGAGGCAAGTGCGACATATTCAAGGATGCCTGTGGGTGCTTGCAGCGTCCCAGGTGGAGGGAATCCAGAACTGTGAAGCCTTGTACAGAAGGTACTCTCGCGAATGTAACCATTTTACCGAACTGCTGTGGTCCCTGTGCCTTCCAGCGCTCCTCGATTGGGCAAAGTTTCGGTTACATGATGCATTCCAATATCGACCACCCACTAACCCGCCTATCCCTGTTAAATATGCCCTGTAAACATGGTCGTCAATCGCCGCAATCTCTTCTGTGCCTCGGTGTCCATCCACCATGCTTACGCAACTTGGAAGGCTTTGTTTCGACGAACAAAGACACTGGAATGATCTCGTACGCTATCTTTTCCCCTACGAGAGATACGGAGGAATGAAGGAACTTTGTCATGCAGCACTGTCGTCGGGTCACCGAACGTAAACAGAGTGGACGCGAGCTAAACGCGGCCTCACCGTGTGCGGTACCAGCCTCGATCGTTACGTGGAAATTGTGCCCTTGTTTGGGACCTGTGCATAGGCGCCGACTACGGGGGGGGGGGGGGGGGTCTCCGGGGCCCAAGCCCTCTCCAGAGTTTCCCGTGGGGTGAGGGGGGGGGTCCCTCTACTCCACCACAGGCACACACCTAAAGTGCCATTGCCAGAGCTTTGTCACCCACATCATTTGAGGTTTCTTTTAACTTTCCTCGGCCTTTTCACTTGAAATTTTACTGAGGCTAATAGCTTACTGCATCATTGTTGGAGCGGACGTGCCCGGTTTTTAATTCATACGTTCGCTTTATTTCGAAATAGCTAGTGCCTTATCTGCCACGCTCCGGCCGAAGAAACACGTTGCGTTTGGTGTTAGTTGGAAACAAGCTGTGATAGCTGTTGTCTTAGCGTAGATAAAGTGCGCAGATGTTTTCTTTTCTTGCCGCGAAACTGTCACCACAATAGCGAATTGGTAACGTGAGTGCAAAAATTTAAATGTGCCTTTTGTTTCGTCCCAGTCGCCATGTCTTTCTCTAATGAGCAGAAGGAAAACATGATCCTTGCCTTGGGAGCTGCATGTGACAACAAGAGGAAGGCCGCAAATATATATATATATATATATATATATATATATATATATATATATATATATATATATATATATATATATATATATATATACATCAGCTATGAAAGTGTGGCGCGCATCGACTATCATCAGAAATTATGAGAAACCTGAGATACACCGGCAGCTTCAAGAAACAGAGGTGGAGGACTCCATCTTTGAGTCCTAGCCTCGCACGGATCTTCTAGCACTTATGGCCTCAAACCCTCATGCTAGCGTGCGGAACGTGGCACCAATTTCCAAGTCATCAGTTTGTAGGATTCTAAATGACGGCCTTTCTACTGCTTCTAGTGCTGTTTCTAGCACCACCTTAACCAGCACCAATGCTTGGAGTATAGGGACCTGTAGAATCGTCAGGATTTTTCGAACACGGTCCTCACAAAAGCCGATGAGTCACCGGACTTTTTGAGCAACATTATGCGCCCAGATGAAGCCAATTTTCGCAGAAACGCCTAGGTAAATTTGCATAATCCACACTATCGGAGGGACTCCAATCCACAGTGGGTAAAGCGCAATCGGCACCATGCAGTACCAGTGGTCGCTCAATGTACGGTAGGAATTGTGGTCTCCTCGCTACGCTCACGGCGCGCACGCTCCGATCTCGCGAGCGCCGGACGACCACCGCGGGTTCGAGCACTCCGAGCCGCTATGCATACACGGGGCGCCGCGTCCGCGCCTGCTCCGGCCCGCTCCGTGTGCCGAAGCGACGCTGCACGCGTACGCGCCCCGCCGGCCCCAGCTATATGGGAAAGCGAGACCGCGCGCGGAGCAAGGGAGACCCTAGGCAAAGCTCTCTAGAAGCCACAAAGAACATTTATTAAGCTGGCCGGGGCTCAATACAAACACACGTTTTAGCACCACGTTCGAATCTGAAGCTAATTAAGACACAAAACATGGCCAAATGGTCGCCGGTGGCCGCTAACGGCGCACCGCGACAGAGAGAACAAAGAACAAAGTGTAGTGAAGAGGAATGCCCGGCGCTGCAGCCACATCGCCAGTCGTCCGGAAGGTGCAAGCTCGAGATTGCCTGAGCTGCTTTGTTTGAGACACGCTGCCTGCTGCTCTTTTGTGCCGTATTTATATTAGAAAAGAACCCAGCACTGAGAGGTTGCCTATCCTTCGGTCAGCGCCTGCCATCGCGCTCCCCACAGCAGGGAAAGTTGAAATAGAAAGAAACGACAGACGAACTGACGGGGGCACGATCGGAAGACGCTGCCTCAGGACATCGAGACGACGGAAGAGTGCGCGCGCCCGCCGACGCCGGGACCCCGCCGAGCCGAAGAAACCATCGGCCTGCGGTGGACAAAGGGCGCCGCCGCCGTCAGAGAGGAACACGTACGCATCTTCAGACGTCCCGATGTGGTCTTCCCGGGCCCCGCCTTGCGCGCGCGTACCCGGAGCGCACGCAAGCAGGACCCGAATCCAGCCGAAATGTCGGCCAATGGGGAAAGCCCGTTGACCTCCACGTGGGTGGGATGACAGCAGAGCGACAGTGTTTTATGACCCGCTGCCACGCCATCCAGGCATGGACGAGAGGGACACGGAGCCCGCGGAAACGCAACGCAATGGCTCCACACAAACAGCGCGGGAGCCCGAAATCCCACAGAATTTACGCCGGTGCTATAATCGGTCCCATCTTCGTCGATCACGCACTGATCGGACAGCGTCCCGTGAACAAAATCCTTGAAGGAGTGGTAGATGAGTTTCTCAGCGAAGTGCTGCTGTCAAGTCTTCCACTTCTGTGGTATCAGCAAGATGGGGCACCCGCACATAGCAGCAGCCGAGAACGAAACTAGCTGGATGCGACTTTTCATGGAATAGATTGGAAGGCACCAGCCTGCAAATTGGCCAGCTAGGTCACCTGATATTTCTCCACTCGATTTCTTTCTTTGGGGTTCTGTGAAAGATCGTGCTTACGTGATCGAGACGGATGTCAGATTAGTTTAAGGCAAGGATAACGGATGCTTGCCGTATAATTCTGGCGTCGGTCATCAAGAAAGCCACTGAAGATGTGATAAAATGGACGAGGTACTGCGTAGCTGCAAAAAGAGACCTATTCGAACACGTCCTCTGGGCAGCAGCTGGTGTTTAACGGAGCTAACGAATTCATAGATAATAAGGAAAACTGAAATCTGAATTTTGTTTTTGTGCAGACATCCTGATTGCCAATTCGGCTCGTTTAGAAGTGGTATATTTACTTTCTTGAACGCATCGGATTTGCCTTTTCTCTACATGTTGGTCGCTTCCTACACCTTAGCCACTAAGCAACCACGGTGGGTTCAAGTTAGATAATTACTTGCATTTACCAAAATAAATCTCAGTAACTAAATAATTACTGGCGGCTACTACACTGTACTGGAAACAACATGCACTAGGTTTTCTTCGAGTAACGCAACTGCTATTTTTTTCAAGCCTTGGTGCGTGATAGCTGGGGAACACTGTATAATTCACTTAATAACCGAAATGAGGCCACGCCGCAATCACTCGAAATCAGAATCAACAGCAGTCATGCGCAGCAGCGTTAATACTCGGCCTCAAAGAAAAAAAAGAGAAAGAGAGGCTGCAGTTTCGCCGGAAGGGCGAACCAGTATTAATGATAGCCAAGTATGTGACAATTACACGACGGAAGATTACACCACCGAGAATACTAAGGCTGTGAAATTGAACTGTCTCCTACTATGGAGGTCTTGTATATACTCATATAACGCCATCACTTCAAGTGCAAGAATTATATATATATATATATATATATATATATATATATATATATATATATATATATATATATATATATATATATATATATATATATATATATATATATATATATATATTGTTACACACGAGGTGTTTAACGCAGAACCAGATGAATTTGGTTGATAGGCGCGGTTGTTGAAGAGCGGTCTCGCGGCAGCTTGGCCAACGTCGTTCTCTTCTTTCTTCTCGTTGTCTCCGCGGCAGGCGTGGTTCATGACAGCTTGTGACATTTCCCCGCTGGCAGACGAAGCCCGCCGGGCGAATCAGTCATCTCGTGGGTTGTAACGCCTCAGACGCGCGACGTGCGTCACTTCAGCCTTGGCCGAGCGTCGTCCACTGCTCGTGAGACGCGCAATGCGGTAGTTTACTTCGCTGAGGCGCTCCAGAATAACGTAAGGGCCGATGCAGTGGGCGAGAAACTTCTGGCATAAGCCACGCTTACGCAACGGCGTCCAGAGCCACACAAGGTCCCCAGGATCGAAGGAAACGTGGCGGTGACGCCCGTCATAGCGGATCTTGGAGCGGTCCTGCGATGCTAGGGTGCGTAGCCTAGCGAGGCGTCGCGCTTCTTCTGCTCGACATAGGATCTCATCAATTGATTCGTTGTCATGAGCGAAGTAGGGAAATATGGTGTCGAGGGTGTAGCGCGGCGGACGAGCATACAGAAGGAAAAATGGTGAGTAACCAGTGGTCTCGTGTCTCGCGGTATTGAAGGCATAGGTAATGAAAGGCAAGATACTGTCCCAATTCTTGTGTGCTGAATCGACGTACATGGATAGCATGTTGGCAAGCGTTCTGTTTGTGCGCTCGACCAGACCATTAGTTTGTGGATGGTAGGGCGTAGAATGGCGGAAGCTACATGAACACAGACGAAGGGTTTCTTCAACCACGTCCGCGGTAAACTGTCGCCCACGATCGCTGATTACTATGCGAGGAGGTCCATGTCGGAGTATAACGTTAGCCAGCAAGAAGATAGAAACTTCTGTAGCTGTGGCCGATGGCAATGCGGCGGTCTCACAATAGCGGGTAAGGTGATCTACGCAAACGATAACCCAACGATTACCCTTGGAGGATCGCGGGAAAGGGCCCAGAAGATCTATACCAACTTGCTCAAAGGGGACGCTAGAAGGGAGAACTGGTTGAAGCAGGCCATGTGGCGCTTGTGGCGGACGCTTGTAGCGCTGGCATTGAGACCAGCTGGCGACGTACCGTTCGATATCTTTCCGCATCTTAGGCCAGTAAAAACGTTCTTGAGCCCGGTAGAGTGTACGTGTGGAACCAAGATGACCGGAAGTTGGGTCATCGTGCATGGCGTGTAATACTTGGTGGCGAAGGTTCTTGGGGACAACTAAAAGGTAGCGTGCACCGGTGGTCGAGTAGCTCTTCTGATACAGCGCGCCACCATCACGTAGGCGAAAGCGACGGCCTGCAGGTGACTCCTGTGCTGCCGCGAAGAGCGGTTGTAAGCTCTCGTCCTTGTGCTGCTCGGATATGACGGTACCCATATCCGGAAATTCCGGGGACACAAAAGCGATGTATTCATCAAAATTGTCCGCATCACATTCAGTTGTTTGAAGTGGCATCCGAGAGAGACAATCAGCGTCAGCATGTCGCCGGCCACTTTTGTAGCAAATAACGAAATCGTATTCCTGTAGACGGAGGGCCCAGCGCGCTAGTCGTCCTGAGGGATCCCGCAGATTCACAAGCCAGCATAGCGAATGATGATCTGTTATCACAGTGAAGGGGTGCCCATAGAGATACGAACGAAACCGTTGCACGGCGAAGATGACCGCCAGACACTCTTGTTCGGTGACTGTGTAGTTGCGCTCGGAGCGGCTCAAGGACCGGCTAGCGTAAGAGATCACGTGCTCACTGTCGTCAACACGCTGAACTAGCACAGCACCGATGCCTACGCCGCTGGCATCGGTGTGAATTTCAGTTGGTGATGAAGGATCAAAGTGCCGAAGAATTGGTTGGGATGTCAACAGGAACTTGAGCTGGCGAAACGATGAGTCGCAATCTGCAGTCCACTCAAAGGGAACGCCTTTTTGGAGAAGGCGTGTAAGGGGATGAGCCATGTCAGCAAACCGGGGAATGAATCGGCGAAAATAGGAGCGCAAGCCCAAGAAACTTCTTAACTGCTTGACAGAGTTGGGTACTCTAAATGCTTCTACGGCCGCAGTCTTTTGTGGATCTGGTCGGATGCCTTCTTTAGCGACGAGATGGCCTAGCACAAGAGTTTGTCGTTCCCCAAAACGGCATTTTTTTGAATTGAGCACAAGGCCCGCTTTCTCCAAGCAGTTCAAGACCAAATCCAAACGTTTGTTGTGCTCACTAAACGTTCGCCCGAAGATCACAACGTCGTCTAAGTAGCACATGCAAACTTCCCATTTTAAGCCGCGTAATATCGTGTCCATGAACCTTTCGAACGTTGCAGGTGCGTTACACAACCCGAAAGGCATCACGTTAAACTCGAATAGTCCGTCGGGTGTTACAAATGCTGTCTTTTCTCTGTCGTCCTTGTGTATAGGAATTTGCCAGTAACCTGACCGTAAATCGATTGAGGAAAAGTAAGATGCCGCAAAGAGACAGTCGATGGCGTCGTCAATTCGTGGGAGCGGATATACATCTTTCTTAGTGACGGCGTTTAGGCGACGGTAATCAACACAGAACCGCCACGTACCGTCTTTCTTCTTCACCAATATCACGGGTGCTGCCCAAGGACTAGATGATTCTCGAATGACGCCTTTGCATAGCATTTCTTGGACCTGATCACTGATTATCTTGCGTTCTGACGGAGATACACGATAGGGTTTTTGTCGGATTGGCTGGGCGGCTCCTGTGTTGATGCGGTGACGAGTTCTGGACGCAGGAATTGATGGCGGGCCATCGTGCTGCGCAAAGTCGAATACCGAGGTATGTTTCTTAAGCAGGGCCATCAAAACTCGACGCTCGTGATCGCTGAGTGACTTGTCAATCATGGAAAGTATCTTCGAGCTCCCGGGGCTCGAGACACTGGTTGCTCCTCCATCGGGGAGCTCTGTAAGTACTGCCACCGATACGGGCGAGTCTTCCTGAAACGTGGCAATCTTTAGGCCTTGAGGTAGCACTGCCGCTTCAGTGGAACAGTTTAGCGCCCACAGCCCCGCGCATCCATTGGTCACTGAGACTACGCAGTGCGGAACTACCACGTTTTTCTTGAGGCAGTTCCGATGTACAGGTTCCACTGCAGCGTCGAACGAGATAGGAGCCGGAGATGAACAGGCGACGGCAACACGCATCGCGGATAAGGCGGGCACAACTGTATCCTCAGACACGCACAGCACACTCTCCGGGCAAGCTTCACCTTCAAAGAGCACAGGTGAAACACTGGTGTCGACACTGAGTTCTCCCGTCCGGCAGTCAACATTCGCACCACACAATTGCAAAAAGTCAATCCCCAGAATCACGTCATGCGGGGATCGAGGAAGAACAGTAAACTCTGCATTAAAAACTTTCCTACCCAATGACACATCCACGTTACACACACCAACCGGGTATAATGATTCACCACTGACTCCACGGAAACTTGTGCACTGGTCCCAACGAAACATAACCTTGCGTCCCAGAAGGCCTTTAAACCCCACACTCATGACCGAGACAGTTGCTCCCGTGTCGACTAAAGCCATTGTAGAGACCCCATCAATCAGTACATGAACCTTATTCTTTAGCATGAAAATAGTTGGAGGCAGTTGAGTCGGCAGCACACATTTTCCAGCGACCTCACCTCCATCGGCCGCGCTGGCTAGTTTCCCGGCGGGGGCGACACGAAACGGCGCCGAGGCGATGGTGACGTGAATCGCGGCCGAGAGGATGGTGATCGGGAGGCTCGGAAGGCTGGTGGTGGCGTCAGAGTACGGTCGGAGGCAGGGGAGCGGTAGCGGTTCCGGGTTCTTTCTTCTCCAAGGTAGGTCTCCTGGGCGCTGCATCGGTCCTCTCGAAAGTGGCTTCCTGAAGTGGAGTCTCCTGGCCACTGAGTGCGCAGTGTACGACCGCGAGACCGCATAGTCGGCGCTGACGATCCGTAGTTCGATGCTCGGCGTCGGCTACAGTACCTAGCTATATGGCCAGGCATGCCGCAGCAGTAACACACTGGCGAAGGGCGAACTTCAGAATGCGGGTTGAAGTATTCTGCCGATGACATCGGTTGAGGGTAACGAGGCTCTTCCCCTTGAAAGTCGTAGGTAGCGGCGAGTCTTCGTGGTAGAAAGTTGCGTGGGCGTGGATCAAAACGTTGAGGGGGCGAATCATTGCGTGGTGGTTCGGTCGTAATGTAATGCGGTTCGTCTCTGGAGCCGTTAAGATCCGCGACGTTCACCGAGTGGTTCCAAGTAGCCGAAGGGGGTTCCCAAAGAGTGTCTCGGAAAACGGAGGAGCTGTAACGTGGCGCCGCATAACGTGCCTGTTCGTCATGTCGCTGTAGCTCCTCGCGGACTATCTGGCGGATGGCGGACGATAGGTCTGGGAGCGGAGGACTCGTGTCAACACTTGCTACAGTTGTTACATTGGCCAGCCGTCGAAACTTTGGTGTAATTCGGCGAGTCTTCAGCGCCTCGAACGTACGGCAGTGCCGTATCAGTTCTGATACAGTGTGCAAGTTCTCTTTACCAATGAGGAAGTTGTACACGTCTTCCGCTATTCCTTTTACCACGTGTCCCACTTTATCTTCCTCTGTCATGTGAGGGTTCACGGTTCGGCACAGCTTCAAAATTTCTTCGATATAGGTAGTGCAAGTCTCGCCGGGTACCTGAGCTCTCTGGGCTAATGTGAGTTCCGCACGTTTCCTCTTTGCGTCCGAGTCACCGAAACACTTTTTGATCTCCTCAACGAAGCGTGTCCATGTAGTTAGCATGTCCGCGTGGTTGTCATACCATACCAGCGCCGTGCCGGCCAAGAAGAAAACAACGTTCCTAAGCTGACTGGCAGCATTCCAGTTATTGTATTGGCTTACCCTTTCGTAATGGGTTAGCCACTCATCCACATCTTCCTCTGCCTTCGCCGAGAACATGCGTGGCTCTCGGTAGTGCTGGATAGGGACTGGGCTTGCCGAGGCACTGCTGGTGAGGGTATTTTGCTCTGTAGCCATGATTGAGCGCGACGGCGAAAGTCCGGCGAGGCGACGGCTTCGGCGTAGCTCTAGTGCTGGTGGTTCCGTTGTAAGTCGTGGGAGTTACCCCGCACCTCCACCAAATGTTACACACGAGGTGTTTAACGCAACCAGATGAATCTGGTTGATAGGCGCGGTTGTTGAAGAGCGGTCTCGCGGCAGCTTGGCCAACGTCGTTCTCTTCTTTCTTCTCGTTGTCTCCGCGGCAGGCGTGGTTCATGACAGCTTGTGACAATATTATATATATATATATATATATATATATATATATATATATATTATATGTATTATATTATAATATATTAATTTTATATATATTATATTATATATATAATATATATATAGTATAATATATATATAATATATATATATTATAATAATATATATAATATATATATATATATATATAACTCTGCGCCCATAGACCCATGTGAATACGCATATTGCAACGAATATTGCAACGCATGCTGCCGCACATTGCGATGTGCTGAGCGTTGATACGCTGTTGCTCAGTCTCGGAACCTCGTCTTGCTGAAACTATCACTTTCAGGTAGGCACGGTGCACGTAAGCATACGTTTTCGTGCGTAATATTCGTGTAAAATATGGTCTACGAGAATACACGTAAGTATATCGCACATACTGCTCTAAATAAAAAAAAAAATTCGCCCGAAAGGCAAAGCATCGATTGCGATAGCAAATTATTAGCAAGCTATAAGAAGTAAGGATAGCACTTTTATTGGCCGTATATGAACTTGTAAACATTCCCTTACTAACTGAATGAACAGCATGGTGTCACGCTCGCACAGGCGAACATCAACGCATCTCACTCGATGAGTGCGGACACTCGATGTCAAAGCGATGGAGTGAATAAGAACGGCAGCTGCAGCGAGCGAGTTGGCCTTCGCGCTGCCTCTCTCTTCAACGCGAACTAAACGGCGTAACATAACGCACGCGAAGCTATTCGCCCTTGGCGCACCTACACTTCGTACCCCGTACCCATAGCAGACCACTTTTAAGAGAGGGCCCGCACGGCTGCGCTCAGCCCATACGTATTCCTCATCGATCACTTACGTGCAAAGTTGACCACAGGTCTTTCTTCCGTAATAAAAGCTCGAGGACAGCTTAGTGAGGAAATACTGCGGCTAATATATTTTAGTATTTTTCACTGCTTTAATAGAGAGAGATAGAGAGCAAGGACAGGAAAGGCAGAGAGGTCAACCAGACGGGCACCCGGTTTGCTACCCTACACTGGGGGGAAGGGGAATAGAAGGAGGAAAAAAGGGAGAGAGTAAGCACTGAGTGTGTGTGGGAGGATGTGCACAGCTATATGACCTACTGCATAGAATCGTGGGGTCACACTTACCGTCGCATTACGCAGCTGTGAGAACTCTACAGAAGAGAGCGATAAGAAGAATAGCCTTTTCACCTACAAACGCTCCATCTGCTCCACTCTTTAAAGATTTGAACATTATGCCATTCATTCAGGTTCATAATTTAAAACTGCAGTTCTAATTCACAACATAGCATGCACTGACGTTGCCTTTTCGTCGTCGTACCTATAGTGACGCCATCGTAACGCAAGGCAGTCGAATTGCATGAATTTAAACGTGTTAAAAGTCAATAATGTGTACGGCCGGCGTGGGATGTTCTTTGCTGGCCCCAAATTCTGAAAGGAAATACCACTGTGGATTAAGCATACCCACAATTTTACAGCCGCTTAAAAAAAAGCAGATATTGCCACAAAATTCCTTGTCTTATTAACATTAAACGACAATGCATACAGCATGTAACCTATCCGTTACCTCGTATAAAGATTACATATATTTGGGAATCTCAGTTATATCTTCTGCACACAATATTGATGCACACAATTTTATTAATGAAATATTTTTGTGATGTGGTGTGCCTTTTCGTTCGCCTTTCGCTTTCGTCTGTTTTAGAATTTATGTTTATGATATGGTTCCATTACTAGCCTAATTGGCTAAATATCCAGATGCGTGATCACAATATTGTAGTACCGCTTTGCCAATCAAAGTAATTTCATGCAAAAAAAAAAAAAAAATCCGGATCATCGAAAATTCCGCTGGCCCGGAAGAAGAATAGTGATTCTCAGTCGAGATCTCTGTATGTACATCGTAGTAATAATTGCCTTGATCTTGCATTGCAGGAAACTAGTAAGAGCTGCAATATCAGTGGCGACGTTCTGAGTACCGCAAAATATCTTTCCGACGGGATTCTTCCATCACAAAAGGGCTAAAGTCTTTATTGGTCTATTGGTCTTCTGTCAGCAAACAAACAATCGGATCAACCAGAACCAATGCCAGATGGCCCTCTGCCACTGTACCTCACAACGTGTCAGGCAAGGTTCACCGAGGACTACACCAGGGTCCAAGAAACACTGAGTGAGATCCTGCAAGGAACAAGCTCGATGGCAGACAACAGCAAAGCCGTTTTGAAGGGATAGCGGACACTCCTGAGAAAGTTTGAAACGTTGTTGGGAATAAATATCTCCATAGATCTGTTAGGTCCATGTGAGGAGCTAGCAAGGGTCCTCCAACACTTAACGTTTCGTGCCGCAAAAGTGAAAGACCTGCCTGCGGTCTGAAAACGCGTGTCAGGAGCCGTTGGAACCAACGAGCGCTGTTGGGAATCAGCTCAGGTCTGAAGGAACCTCGCAGTGGAAGGCCTACAAAGTCGCCGAGGAGGCTTGAGATGTCCAGCACGTCTCTGCCGCCGGTTGCGCTCTATCTCAAAGCAGCATTGCGCAAAGAATACTTCGAGGCGATCGACCGTATCATGAGCGAAGTGCGGCGGCGCTTTGATCAGCCTGGCATGGAGCAGCTAGTGAAATTAGAAGGCACGTTGATTGACGCCGCCAGAGGAAGACAATTTTCGGCTGAAGTCCTAAACTCGGCCTTATCCCTGCACCCATCTGATTCCGATCTAAGCCATCACTAGGCGCAGTTCTTACTTTTACCTTCTATTTTCTCCAATGTCGAGTCTTTATCGACTAAAAGCATTTTGAAGACTCTGCAGGCAAAATCTGAACAAGTCCATGAGCTGCTAGACCAAGTCATCAAATATATGTAACTTCTTTCTCTACCCGCATCTGTAGCTCCGGCAGAACGCTCATTCGGCGTAAAGCGCCGAAAGAAAAGTTATTTGCGAAACCGCAAGACGCAGATGAAGCTAACACATATTCTCCTTTTGCACGTCCATAAGAAAAGGAGCATCGCGCTGAAATTCGAAGATGTGATCAAGGAATTTGCCACCAGGACTGCTGAGCGAAGAGGCTCTTTTTTGTCTTCGAGGCGATCAGTACGATGTGCGTGTGTCATCATACCCATGAAACCGGGAGCAGACTGCGAGACTGCGTGCACTAAGTGTGTACAGCTACCCATCTCTCCACTTTCTTCTCCTTCTGCTCGTTACCACTGCCTTGAATTATCGGACGTGAGTCCGTAGGCGGGCCGTTTAGAGCTGTATGATGAAGCAGCACTGCCTTCAAAAAGATTGCGCGCATAACGAATCATTCTGCATCGAGTAAATGCATACCAGGGTGTCCCGCGCACAGCTCTTCCCCGTCCCCCTTCGAGTTCACCGTTTCTCTTCACGCACAGAGCAGATCTGAACGCGGTTTGTAAGCGCGCTCTCAAGCTTAAAATAGTAAGACTTAATAGTAAATAGACATAAATAGTAAGAAATAGAGCTTCGTCTAACGACAAGGAAGACTGATAAGCCAAAGATTTCGCTTGTAAACCGATACACTGCTTCATCATAATTTGTATATATCGCAAATGGTGTAATTACAACTTTGGAGCATTGATCTTCGTACCTCTTGCACTTAAAAAATGTAAAGCTCTTCATATGTATATCTATTGTGCATGTGTGTAGTGTATAATAATAGTATGTATAAACTTTTGTTTCATTCCGTGTACACCGCCCTGATGAAACGGTTAAGTTTTCATGTGATACTGCATTAAAAGCAGACACCAAGAGCGGGGGCATTATGTGTGTATGCATTTCGTGTGCTTATGTTCGTGCGATTCCTGTTAGATTGCTTTCCCTCTTTCTTCTACACTGAATCTGCAGCTGAGGGTAAAACGATGGAAAGGATAAAGACGCTATTGTTTTGTTTGTGTATTATGCTATATCCTAATATATTCTATATTCTAAGTTCTTTTTGCTTACACGCACTTTTATAGAGAACTTGTAGCATGGATATCTTTGTGAATGAAAAATGTGCAAATGTGAAAGTAATAAATGTGGTTGCATGAAAATTCAGCGCTAGGTGTGTTTTTTTTTTTCTTACGTGTACGCAAATTTTCTAAATTTATCAAACGAAGCGCGAAGTAGTGTTTATATAAGATATTATAGAGCAATCAGCTGCAGTAGCCGTGTAGGCTAAATCTATACAGTGAAAGAGATGTGTGGCAACAAATTTTCCATGATTATTGTGCGCGTAATATCTCATGACTTTTTTTTTACAGATAACATATGGAAAGCACAACATGTTTCATTTCAGCATAAAGAAAGAAAAAGAAAAATACAGCACAAGAATGCTGCCCTTTTCTTCCCTGCGCTGTCCGTGTGCACCCATTGTCCCAGTTGACGTCTTCACGAGGGTGTCTCCGCTGGCGGCAGCCCGGGGGTCCTGTCTAGTTCGCGGAAAAGGTGCATACACACAAAGGGGCCTGTGAACACTGCGGGGCGTCCGCCAGACCGGCATCCACTCAAGATAACCATAGCGAATCAGGAATTCATCCTTCGTTTCGATGAGGCATGGTGGTCGAGCATCCCTTTAGCACGGGGTGCTACACGCCAGCCGTAACAATGTATAGATCAGCTCCTTAGGAACGCGGTTGTTCTTATAGTGGCGTGTGACGCCACTATCACCGATGAACCGGATGGCAATGGACCGATGAACCGGATGGCGTGGTGCTGCATCCGTGAGTGAGCGCGTGGTTTTTTTTCCTTTTGATTCACCAGACTTCAAATTTTGCGTGTTTATTTTGATGGTTCTAGGAATTAGAAATTTGTTGCATATTTTGTGTTTGCGCAAATTATTTAAGCAAAATAGTTCTAACCACCAGTCGGGGCAGCTGCCATGGATCTTAGAAGGTTGACAAGGTCAGACTTGTTGTTCTTGTGCGACGAGTTGGGAGTTGAGGCGGACGAAAAGATGAAAAGGCCAGCTATCCGAAAGGCAATTCAAGATAGTGGCAATGATGATGAAAGTATTAAGAATGCTTGGGAGGTGACACAAGAAACACGGTAGCGTGAGCGTCAAGAACGTGAGAGTGAGCGTGAGAGTAAGTGAGGACGGGAAAAGCACGAGAAAGAGATGGCAGAGCTACAGGTTGATCTTCAGAAATCGCGTCCAGCGGCGGGGAGTGAAACGAGCAACCGCAGCAGATCAAGCGAGGTCGAGCCATGTCAGATGGACCACTGGATGAAACCGTACAAGGTTGGAGAGAACATTGCCTTATTCTTGGTTCATTTCGAGAGAACTTGTGAAAGGTGTAATTTCGCTCAGGGCACCTGGTCACAGCGGTTGGTGACTTTGTTGCCTTGTGAGGCAGCGAACGTAGTCGCAAGATTAACGGCGAATAACGCGGAAGACTACAGGATAGTAAATGCAGCTCTGTTGAGGAGGTACCAAATTTCCCCAGAAGCATTTAGGCAGCGATTCAGAGAAGCGAGCAAAAAGAGCGACGAGGGCTACTCAGAGTTTGCGTACGGTTTGAAAACAAACCTTGTTGAGTGGCTTAAGGTTGCCGAAGTCTACGAAAGTAGAGACAAAATTATAGACAGTATTTGTCTTGAACAATTCTACCGCAGCATTCCACAGTCAGTGAGGTTTTGGGTGCAGGATAGAGATGCCGTAAACACGGTAGATAAGGCGGCTCGGCTAGCTGATGAGTACGTGATGCGACGAAAACTCACTACCGACGACGAGCGTTCAAAAGGAAGAGATAATCCGAGAAGGTATATCCACCATAAAAAACAGACACAGCTAAAAGCTACCGATAGGACCGAGTCGATGAAAAGAAAACTGAAGAAAGGAACAACTATAAAGGAACTAGCAGCCCTCCGGAGGAGGGGACAAAGAAGGTTGGTACGCAAGAGTACGAGAAGAGGCGACCGATCCGATGTTATCAGTGCCAGGGCCTAGGTCACTATGACTGGGATTGCAAAAAAGAAAAAAAAAAAAAGAAAAGCCGGTAGGGCTTTCCTACGTAGGCGAAAGAGACGAAAGCTTGGAGCTCCTCCGTCCATACCTCCAGGAGCTACAGATTAGCGGAAAAACCTGTAAGGTATTAAGGGACAGTGGAGCAACCATGGACCTAGTTCACCCTTCTTTTGTAAACGCTGAGGACTATACAGGGAAGGTAACTTGGATCAAGTCACTGCTAGAGGAACACAGCGTGTGTTTGCCAATAGCACGAGTGACAATTTCCGGTCCTTTCGGAGAACTAGAGACAGAGGCAGGCGTTTCGAAGGTGCTACCAATGAACTGCCCGTATCTTTTCAAACCATTCGGAGCGTTTGTTACGGGAGCGTGGTCAAGAGTTCGGAGAAGGAAGGGTGCAGGCATTAACCCGCTCGCGAGCACGCCAAATCGCCGCTCAGCTGACCGAGGACCCCAGCGCAGCGGGGGTGGAACGCGAGGAAGCGCATTCCCTAGTGGAACCTCAGACAACGGAGGAAAAAGAAAACAGTGTGACAGCAGAGTAGCCAATTAAAATGATTCCCGTCGAAAACTCGTGTAGCGAAGAAAGGTCGTCAGTGGAAGTAACAGGAAGGGAGAGCAGCTCTGTACTTTCACCTGCCTCGGCTGGGCTTTGACAGGCTTCTCCGGGTGGACGGGGCATCGCTCAGCTCGGAGCAACAGAGGGACCAGACTCTGACACGTTTACACTACAACGCGAAGGAGGGCAAAGCTAGGCGCAACGTTACCATATACGAAAAGGGAGGACTGCTGTATAGACACTACCGAGATTGTAGAGGCCGTATCCTCGATCAGTTAATCGTTTGGGAGAATCGGGCGGATCTCCTGACTTTGTGTCACGGAAATGGCTGGTCGGGCCATCTAGGAATCAACAGAACAAAGGAGAGGCTCTTGTTAGAATATTACTGGCCAGGATGCTTTAGGGATGTGGAAAACTATGTAAGGTCCTGTGATGGCGTGTCAGCGAGCTGGGAAGCCGGGAGATAAACGCAAGGCACCTTTAAAGTTGGTTCCCTTAATCACGGATCCATTCCGTCGGCTGGTGATTGACACAGTCGGGCCTTTGCCGCCGAGCCGATCAGGGTGCAAGTACCTTTTGACCATGCTTTGTCCCGCGACAAAGTTTTCTGAAGCGATTCCTTCGAAAGAACTGAGCTCCACCGAGATAGTCGACGCTTTGTCCTCCGCGTTTGCGCGAATCGGTTTTCCTGCAGAGATTCAGGCTGACCAGGGGACGGTATTTACAAGTGCTTTAACCACGACGTTCCTAGAAAGGTGTGGTGTGCGGCTGATACACAGCTCCGTGTACCATCCACAATCAAACAGCGTTGAGAAGATGCACTCGGTTAAGAGAGTGTTACGTGCATTGTGCCATGAACACAAAGAAGACTGGGAGGACTGTTTACCTTCAACCCTGTTCGCGTAGAGAACGGTCCCCGTAAGGCAACGGGGTTCACTCCTTCCGAGCTGGTGTACGGTGGGGCGATCCGTTCCCCCCTCAGAACGTTAAGAGAAATGTGGGAAGGAACAAGTTAATGCCGCACGGTGGTGAGTTACGTTTTTAAAATTGCTGGATCGCTTAGGTGTATCGCGAAAACTGGTTGAAAAAAACCTAAAGGAGGCCCAGGAATCTGCGAAGGCGTAATATGACAGAAATGCGTGTAGGCTACAGGGTCATGATCAAGGCCCTCACGAAAAAAAAAAAAAAAAACTTGAGGTAGGGTGGGACGGACCCGTACAGGTTACCCAGAAGATATTGGAGACTAACTATACCATCGAAGTTCCCAGAAAAAGGAATAAAGAAATCACCGGTGGATCGCCTTCTAATCTTTCCCTACATTTCCAAGATTGTAACTGCACGCCAGAGTTAGATGAATGCGTGATATTGTACAGGCATAAGAATGGAGATACGCGTCTTAGGTAGAGGCATGGCATATCTATAATGGTGGAAGTGCGTGCGTGAGTAAGCCTTCGATTACTTTACATAAGGAAGAGATTAAGTGCCTTAACAGTTACCTCTCACGTAGACCGGCACATGTACCCGACTGACACGTGGTGATACCATTCCTGAGCTTGCGCAGATGAGTTTTGTGTCTTCTTTCTTTTTTCGCCTCTTTTTCGCCTCCCTTCAGTTGCTAGTCGGCGTTCGTGTTGTCCACTTCTCTACTCTTGCGTCCTGTCTGCACGCCTCACCTCTTTTTTGCCTACTGAATCTCTCTGTAAACCGAGTGGCTCTCGAGGCCGATCAAGTAAGCGACCTCCGGAAACTCTTTGAGGAATTTCGCCAATGCTTCAGTAGCCGGCCGGGGAGAACGACGCTCATTACTCATGAGATTGAATTTACATCAGACGAGCCCGTCCAATCCAAACCGTACCGGGTCTCACCTCGTCAGCGAGAAATAATGGAATTAGAGATCAAACGAATGCTTGAGTTGGGAATCATTGAGCCAGAAGACAGTGATTACACTTCCCCGATGATTCTCGTAGAGGCGAGCGGGAAAGAGCCGCGACCATGTGTGGACTATAGGAAATTGAGTGCGATTACAGGGGATCAATTTTACCCTATACCTAACATCGAAGAACGAGTTGAACAGGTGGGTGGAGCCCAGTACATTTCAACAATCGACTTAGGCTGTACTAGCAGCTCAAAGCTCAAGTCGCTACGCAGCATTCACTTCCCCGCTTGGCACATTTCGACCACTAATATTAAGTTTCGGGCTTAAGAACGTACCGTTTAGCTTTTGCAAGCTGATGGATATTGTTTTGGAAGACCTACAAGATTACACGATCCCCTACTTAGAATATGTTATAACAGCTGGAACGATCACATGGAGCACTTAAGGAAGGCACTGGCACGTCTAGTTGTTCGCAAGTTATCTACCTAGGGCATGTCGTAGGACAAGGAACGCGGCGGCCCTCCGAACTAAAGATAGGGCCTATCAGTAACTTTCCTGAACAACGAACTAAGACTGATGTCAGAACCTTTCTTGGGCTCATGGGATATTACCAGCGCTACATTCCAAATTGCTCACAGGTAGTAAGCCTCCTGACAGACACCTTCCGAAAGGGAGAGCACGAAAAAGTTCGATGGAATGAGAGCAAAGAAAGCGCATTTCAGCACCTGAACGAGGTTCTGAGCTCAGGACCAGTGCTTCAGACCCCCGATTATTCTAAGGAATTTATCGTGCAGTGCGACGCTATAGTGACAGAGGGTTGGAAGTCGTCCTCAGCCAGCTGGGCGAAGACGCGGAGGAGGAGCATCCGGTACTGTATGCTAGATGAAAATTCACGTGCAGAGAGGAGGCGTACAGCGCTTTCGAAAAAGAATGCGCCTGCTTAATAGCCTGGCGAGTCAGGGCTGAAGAGCCTGCGCTTGCACTCGGTGAAGCGCTATGTTGTTTCGTTTGTTTTACGTACGTTCTCCAGGGCCCGGGATCCAGAAATTCGTCACACGAGGCTCGTCACCAGTACACTACATGTTTCATCAGCGTTCCTCATGGCCAGCGAATTGAGTTCACCGGCCGTTCCGAACTTCCGGGGATAGGAGGAGCTATTGGATACGGACCCTTTTCCTGGCATCGCTCGAGTTCCCCGACCACATCCAATCGCAGTCGCATTCCAATTATGGTGCTCCGGGGCGAATATACCACGTTACCCGACCCATCAGACAGGTTGGCGACCCCACCTCATGCGCCGCACGTCCAGCTATTGTCTCCCTCTGCTTGACTCTTCCCGAAAGTGCAACGGGAGGCTGACACGGTTCCAGGTAGTTGTTCTTGGTCCCGAGCAAAGCTGCTTTGCGGCTCTGGAAGGTAGTTCGAGAACAACCCGTCTCCTCCAGCTGAGCGCTTCCAGGCGAGGAGGCGACGCCGGAGGCAAGTCAAGTCTTGGACAATGGAGCCCTTGGAGCGTCCCCATTGGCCGAATGTGACGGCACGGGCGCCTACCATTGGAGGAAAATGATGGCACCTGAGCTGGCTCGACGAGTGGCCGAAAATAATGTGACCCCGAGAGACCGAAAGGATTAAAAGCGAGAGACAGGGAGAAGGGTTTCTTTTTTCGTTCTTCTTGGCCACAGGTCGCAGCGTCCGATTTGCTGCCGGCCGTCGATGACTTTATGACTGTTCATTACTTTGTGTTATTACTGTAAATAATGTAAATAAATCTTCAGTTCTCCAAATCCTCCTCAACGTCGGCCAACTCCCGCACCCAACGGGACGATCTAATACCGCACATGTCCTCTTTCTCACTGGCGACGCCCAAAACCAAACTGAGGACGCGTGCTAGGCAGTGTACATATAGCGACCAAGGTCCTTTTCTCGCATGAGTGTTTCTACTCCTCGGTGCTTTCCTCCCACGTTTTCTGCACCGTAGTAGCGAACTTTTCGGGTAAATCATAAAAAATAAGAAAAGAAAATAAGAAGAAAGAAACGAGGAAAAAAAAAGGAAACATTATTATAGCGAAGAGGCTCGTCGCAGCGGTGTCCGTCGTGTACAAATTGGAGCTCAACTCGTTTACGATAACTGTACAGGTACATAAATAGCATATTATCTTGACATGCAAATGCACGTATTGTACGCTGAATTGGTGTTTGTTGCTCTACACAGTGTGCCTACGAAATTTCAAGTCTGGCATTATCAGAAAATAATGCAGAAGAAAATTACCATGATTAGCTGCTAATCTTCAATATATGATCCTCCTTATTGTATACATGCAATTGCACGGCTGTATAGTTTCTCGATTCCTTTCTGGGAGTCCTCTTGTTCGACAGTGTTGAGTTCCGTCATCACAGCCCTTTGGATGTCCGAAATTGAGTCAAAATGTTTTTCTTTCAACGTCATTTTGATCTTTGGAAAGAAAAAAATAGTCTGCTGGGGCCAGGTAAGATGAGTAGGGTCGATGATTGAAACATGTTGACTGTTTTTTTGCCAGAAATGTCTGTACTTCAATGGCTGTGTGGCAGGGTGGATTGTCGTACAACAAGAGCCAGTCACTCGAATTAACCATTTCCGGATGGACCCCTTTGCATTCTCTGTAGTAAGCGTGCTAAAATGTGTCTGTACGTCGTAGCATTCACAGTGGGTCCTTCTGGAATGAATTCTTTATGCCCAACACCTTGCCAATCGAAAAACACCACTAGCATTGTCTTCACACGAGACTTCTGGATGCGGAGTCATTTTGGTCGTGGGGAATTCTTCGCCACCCATGCAGCTGATTGTCTCTTTGTGGCAGGATCGTACACCTGGAAGAGTGATTCATCACCAGTTATGATTTTCTTAAACCAGTCTGAGCCATTTGGCCAGTTGGACCCCCTCCTGACGCGAAGACATCGTACCCAGTCTTCTTTTAGCTCTGCTGTCAAACTGTGGGACACAAATCTGGAACAAATCTTCCTCTACTGAAAGTCTTCTTCCACAATCTTCCCAACAGTATCCTTACCAATATTCAAGTCCTCCGCAATCATCCTGAGGGTCTGACAACGATTTTCAGCCAGCTTGTCCCGCACTTTTTTCAAAATTTTGTCAGTTCTGACGGTTACCAGACGGCCAAGTCTAAGGTCATCCTTGACCGCCTCCCGACCCTCATCACAACGACGATGCCATATAAAAAAAGTTTGCTCTAGAAAGATCATCATTGTTGTAAGCTGTTTGAATCATGTTAATGGTTTCTGTGGCTGTTTTGCCAAGTTTTACACAAAACTTGAAGGTTACTACTCTCTACTCCACTTTATTATCCATGACGAACAAGCAAAACACAGTTCACTGAAATCACTGTAACTCACAATATTTGGAACATAAATTCACGATTTCTTCCCACAATGCACAATACACTCGGTACTGAAAGCTACAGAGAATACTCGCGTGGTGGCTCCACCGGTTGTCTTACAGTGTTGTCAGTCTTGAAATTTAGTAGACACATTGTGTATGCACGCTTTACACGCTATGTGCACTTAATGATCGAATTCCCAGTGACAGCAATAACGTCCTGTGGATATCTTGTGGACATTCACTGCCGGGACATGGATATCCTAGAGATGTGTCGAGTACATCCGGCGGCCGTCCCTCACACGATCCTTTGGCGGCACTATCCGTGTGCCGCGGACATACCTTGCATATCGGCGATGGACATTATGGGGACATGATGTGTAAATCTGACGCATATATACCACTGCCTTTTGCACATTGTTTACTGTAATGTATATTTCGGTCGCCGCACACCCTGTGTACAGATGCATTGGGCAGAGCACCCGCGCACCAAAAACAGAAAAATTGCAGGTACACGTTACGCGCACACGCACAGGAGCGAAAGTGCCGTATACTCCTCATTCTTACAAGCACTTCACCCCGCGCACGTGGTTTATTGAACTAACTAAACTTTTCAAAGTAAACTGGGCTAGAAAATTCTCAAAGTGCGCGTACATACGAGCTGCAGACATGATAGCTTCCAAGTGTAATTCAAACAGGCGAGAAAAAATATATCTTTTACAAGGAAACTCAAAGACAAAGCCTCTCGGAGGACAAATATTCACGTGTATGCCGAAAAAGGTGCATGCATGTGCGATATCCTTGGGGCATCCATGGTAGGATATCCGAAACATGTCCGTGCGCGATATCCTTGGTAATTCCGGTGGATGTTCAATTTCTGTGCGATATAGTGCAAGGCCATCGGGACATCCCCATTGAAAAATCCATATGTCCCATGACTGTTATATCCAATAATCCGATATGGAACATATGGGATCTTTTACAAAAACCCGTTTCGCCCATATGTCATATGTTATTGGTTATGAGAGTTATGGGGGATACAGGCTTTTTTCAGTACGATGTTCTACGGACGAAGTGTTTTCACTGGGTTGTTGTTTATGGGTTGTGCACTGGTGGATTGTTCTTCGCCAGCGGTAGAGTCATCCACGGCTTCGGAGCCGTTAGTGATGGCAGCGAGGAGGGGTTGGTGCACGGAGAAGAACGACATATATATGCAAGTGGGTGAAAGGCCCCGACATCTCTGACGCGTAGACGACGCGGCGCATGCAAGCGCCTACAACGGCGCTGTGAATTAGCGTCTAGTGTGCAACGGGTTCAGGTGTTCTAGCAACGGGCCATCTTGTCGCGTAACGAAGTTTATGAACGGTTGTACGCAGGCGGACGTATGCTGACAAAGTTTAATGTGTGTGGGTTAATTGCGTAATTGCAGCTTTTGCAATAAATTACACAGTGAAGCGCTCCGGAACGTGTGTTGTACAAGTGGTGCAAAATTTAATCCACTGCCATTGCGTAACTACAGCCAACAAAGAGATCAAACTTAACGAAAATGCGGAGAACACTATCGCAAATCTGTATGCGAAGTTAGATATGTGTGAATCAAATACAGCCGTTGCAAAAGAATTCTTAAGCAAGCATAAGGAAGTGCCATACGGCCGTTGCCAGATATGCCTTCCAGTGTCCCGAGATAACTCAACGCTACCTCAAGTTTATATTTCGGTGAAATGGGGGTCATGCTAAGTTCAATGTGTGGCGAAACTGTAAGTAACGTTACTCACCTGATTAGAAGTAGTACTGCAAATACTTGCAGAACTTTCATCTTTTCTCTTAGTGTTGTATACGAGGCTCGTAGTAGGTTTTCCCGGCGTCCTGGTGAACAAAGCACGTTGTTTATATTGGAGACAAGGTTTTCTTAGCTAACTTCACACGGGTCGTAATTAAAAGAAATTCATGGCGCAAACTAGACGAGGACAAACACAACGACAGGGCGGGCTTTGTCCCTGTTCTTTGTCCTCGTCTACTTTGCGTCGTGAATGTCTTTTAATTATGAACCACCAACTTCCAAGATCTGGGTATGACCAAGATCTTGGAAGTTGGTGGTTGACCAAGATCTGGGTATCTTGTAACCGCTTTCAAAGAAAACGAAACCACCCTTTCGCGCCTGCCGAGCGTAGTAGCAAGTCGAAAAAAGTATCAAAATGTGGGTCTCAACAAGACAAGCGATAATTAGTCACAGTGCAGGCAAAATTAATGGAACGGGCGTAATTAGCCCCAAAAAAGTACAAAATTACCCACGATTCATTGTACCCCTGTAAAGGGTGCACCGCCGTACATAAAGACATCTTGAGGCAAAGCCGCCTTACGGCATCCTTTTGGGAAATTGAGCTAGTTCACTTGTACTAAGCAGGGCTCGTGCGAGGCAATGGTGTCTGAAAGGTGGCTTCGACGGTTCTCATAAGATGTGTGAATTGGTCGCAGAGGTAGCAAAATTAACGGCACGTGCTTAATCGGCATCAATACAGTAAAAAAAATTCATCGGCAATTATGGTATTTTCTAATACGAAATTTGAGCGCAGCTTTATACGTGTTTTCATTTCGCGATATATTGAGTCATCGCAACTGTCACCGCACTGACTGGCAGAGCCGCGACGCGCGGCGCTATATTGAGCTTTTTCGCGAAGCAGTTTGCTCTAGAGAAACGAGATGGCGCTTTCGGCGGCGCGCCGCACGTTGCCTCAACGAAAGCGCACGAATGCGAAACCATTACCTCGTCTGCCTTGCTTCTGTGCGATCAGCTGTCGGAAATGCAACTGGGTTTTCGCTAACGCACTGGGCTCCACTCATGCTGCAAAATATGGAGCGGTGAAGTGAAGACGGCTGCGAAAATTGTGACTGGCATATTAAGGAATGGAACGAATCTCTGTGCCCAAGTTCGCGCACCGCTGCAGCCTAAGGACTGCATGTGTTACCGGCTCTTGGCGATGCAAAGCTTCCCTCGAGGATTAAAAAGAAAACCGCTCATTCACCAGCGTTGTAGCGCTAACCGACAGGGAAAGGAGTTCGACCTCGGAACGTCTACACGAGTACCGCTCGTTATCCGGTGACATAGGGAGTAGCGCCGCTTCTTGGCATATATTCAGTTTATTGCACGTTATCTACGCACATCCACCCCAACTCCCACGCAAATTTACGCCCCATCTATCGCCAACCTATCAAGTGAACGGCCGCACACTTGAATCAATGCGCCAAAGCATGTGTGATGGATGGCGACTACACCGACAGCACACTAATGTTCGAAGCTGAACGTTTTGTAGCGGTCCACACAGTAAGCAAACGACTATGGCGATAATACGCATTTGGTACAAACTATTACAACAAGCCTTGGGCCCAGCAAGAGCAAATCTATCGCAGCTGAGCATACCCACGAGCTATCAGAAAGAAAATAAATTATCAGATAGGTGACCATCCGGGGAACTTTACTGAGTCATAAACGTGACAAGCCGCTGCTCAAGATTATTTACTAAATAAAGGACGAATAGCTAAACACACTGATAGTGATTCAATTCATAAGCGGAAAGTTAGGATAGCTTGGAATACATATTTAGCCCCGCTTTTGTTACAAGCACCGTATTGCCTTCATTGCCATTCGGACAAAGCGTAACGAGATCCCAAAGCGCTTGCATGTTATTTGACGCTGTAGCCAAAGCTTCGCATGTCGTCCACCCAGTCACCATCTACGATATCCGCTGAAACAGAGGTTCGCAGAGCCGCACCGGCGTCATGCACATCCATTGTAAACACATGTGAAACAAAGGTAGCTGAGGCAAGCAATGGACGCGTCACCAAGTGATTAAACATGGTGGTGCCCACAAGACCACCGTGAAAAGGTTCAATATAGACCGGCCACTCAGTTGCGGCTTCCCGGCAACTGCAGCATATGCAACCGTAATCTCTACGGAAAACGCTTGCGGCGAACGCTATGCGCGAAGGCGACCTTTCTATTTCTTTTTCCCCGCTCAGCCGCCGGTGCCGCGGATGTGCGGACGTGAGCGCCAACTGGTGGTGCTTCAACGTGACTTCCTCTTTCCTTCTCGCGCTTTCTGCGCTATCGCCGGCTTTCCCCCACCGCGCTTCGCGTTCGCTCTTTCATCCTGCGCTGTGCTCGTTCGCTCGGTTACGCCGAGGTAAGGCCGAGGGACACCGACGCTCAACGAAGGAACGGGCGCCTATGAGCTGCGCTCTTATACTATGACGCCAACTCGTAGTCTCGTGCGTACTCTGCCTTCCTCCTCACCCTTTCGCCATACTCTCCGCTTCCGCTTTCACTGTAGCCTCCTCCCCCGCTTTCCACCTCGCGCTTTCTCCGCTATTGCCGCCCTTTATCCCCGCTGCGCTCCGCGTTCGTTGTTTCATCTTTCGCTGTGCTCGTTCGCTCGGTTACGAGGGACGCCGAGGTGCGCCGACGCCCAACGCAGGAACAGGCGCCTAAGTGCTGCGCTCTAAAAATTAACCACATTACCCATACCCTGCAGTTTTTCTGGAGTTGGCCCATTTGACGTTTTGGTCAATAAAAAAAAAGGCCAACAAGTGTCGACGCTAAAGAAGACAAGGTCGACGTAATCGCGCGTGAAATACGATACGAAATGAGCATGAAAAAGACGAAGAGACGGGATAGTTAATTGTAATCAACGTTTAGATAATCATCGAATAATTTGAAGCACCATTATTTCGATTTTGTTTTCTTTAATGTCGACGCTTGGTTTCCGCTTTCTTTTTAGCTTAAAATTAGAAGCAGGTTATGGGTTATGTTAAGCGAAGTTCAAAGTCTGTGGATTAATTACAGCCTTAGGAGTAAACTAAGTGTACAAGCAATCCGGAGTGCTATATTTTTTTTTTTTTTTTTCAAATGCAACATTTAGACCGCTGCTCTGAGAGCAGTGAACGCCACCGAGATCAAATTTAGCGACAATTGTGTGTGTGTGTGGGTTGGGGGGGGGGGGGGGGCATTGTGGCTAATGTTCTCGCCAAGTAAAATGTGCGCAGATGAATTAATGCCTTTGCAAAAAAATTCATTAATAATTGTGCGGATGCGTTGTGTGCAGGGAAGGTTTCAAACGGGCTTGTCATAAGCGGACATTATCGTGTATATGGTTAAATTATTTACAGAACGCTTAATTTCTTAATTCAACTGTTCGAAATTAACAGGTAGATTGAAAATTGCGTCGGGATTCCGCAAAGTCGCACAAGCCCTCTGTTTTTTTTATTACTGTCATTGTAATGGCCCACCAGGTAATTGAAAGTGATTGTGTCTCATTTAAAAGCTCTGCAGTTGATTGCATGTTCATTTGCAAACCGCAATACATGAATGCAAATGTCCTTATGAATGTATTGCATTCCAATATGCCACTAAATGAGCCATGTAAATAATGCCAATAGGCTTCTTTCTTTTTCTACCACAGGTAGTTCCCGTAAACATTCCTGTGTTTTCAAATTTAAAAAAATCACATTCGCAGGTCGTGGTTCTCGAATATTCGTACTTGATTCGATTTGAAAATTTCACTATTCCTCTAGTAAGTAGATTTCCCCTGTGCTTCTTCATTCTGCAACAAATTCAAACAATTTTCACATCCTGGTATTTCACATGTGAGAGTTTGTCATTGCACTGCAGATTATAAAACATGCTTTATTAAATTAACGAAGGGAGCACTAGGAATTACTTCGCAGCTTGTTCCGAAACTCTGGGCTCTTCGGAGCATACACAGCCATGCATTATCACATAAAGTTGATAAAGGTAACCCTGTGGGCCAAATAAACATCTTCGTGTACTTTGGCGGCCAAACCACAGAAATGCCTATCTGCGGCGATGGTGGACTGCAAAAAAAAAAAAGCACTTTTTTCTCTATTTAGAATGGATGTGGCCGATGGTGCCAATAATGTAGCAAGTAGCTTACAATTAAACCCGTATTCAGATGTAATCAGATGAGAGGACACAGCTGCTGCATTTATATACAGTAGCAAACAATATCAACTGTAGATTGTCACGTCTAGAGAAAATGTTATTGCAAATGGTTGTAGTTCTGCCAGAAAAGTCTAGCGATGCAGCGGGCTCTACCACGTGACGTCCACAGTGGACTGACTGACTGAATAAACTTTATTGAAACCAACAAGAGATGGTGGCTGGGCCTAGGCCTCCCACGTGGGGACGTCGAGGTGTTGCCTCTTCGCCGCCTCGCAGGCCTGCTGGGTCGCCCAGAGTTGGTCGTCAAGGTTGGGGCTACGCAGGGCAGAGTGCCATCTCGACGAGAGGGTCGTGGGGTTAGTGTCGGGGTATTGGTGTGTACAGTCCCAAAGCATGTGTGGAAGTGTGGCTGGCTGTGTCTTGCAGATATGGCACGTGGGATTGGGGTAAATGTCTGGGTAGATCTTGTTGTAAAGTTGTAACGAGGGGTAAGTATTGGTTTGTAGCAGGCGGAAAGTTGTAGCCTGCGCTCGGGATAGTTTGTTGTGTGGGCCGGGGAAGGTTCTACGCTCTAAGTAGAAGGACTTCATAAGATCATTGTAGCGTGTCAGGCGATCCCTACCGGTGGGGGCAGCCTCCCCTTCTCCCGCGCGGTTAACTAGGCCTCGCGCTAGGGAGTGGGTAACCTCGTTGAGGTTGGGGAGGTGCGGATGGACGGCGCCTGCATGAGCCGGGAACCAGACGAGTGTAACCTGATGGTCGGTTGAGCGGGGTGCCTGTTGCAAGATGCGCAAGGCTTGGTGTGAAATACGGCCGTTGATATAGTTGATAACGGCGGAGCGGGAGTCAGAGACGATGGTATGGCATGTTAGGTCCAGTGTGGCTAGCGCGATGGCCACTTCTTCAGCTTCCTCAGCGTGTGGGGTTACTAGGCTGATAGCATGGTCGAGAGAGCCTCCACGCGTGGTAACGGCTGCAAAGCGGGTACCGTGGGGATATTCGGCGGCGTCGACGAAACTCACACCGTCGTGGCGAGTAAGGGATTTCGTGAGAACCATGGCACGTGCTGTGCGACGTGCGTGGTTGTATTCGGGGTGCACGTTTCTGGGGATAGGGTCGGCGTGAATCCAAGCTCGTATGGTGGAGGGGATCTGGTGCTTATGGCCGTGTTGATGGAGGTAGGTGATGCCGTGCGAGGTGAGGATATGGCGACCCGTCGCTGTGAGAGTGAGTCTCTCCAGCTGAGAGCGACGTTGGGCCTCGATGAGCTCGTCCAGTGTGTTATGGACGCCTAGTTGAAGGAGGAGGTCAGTGCTGGTGCAACCGGGGAGGCCGAGGGCTTGTTTATAGACACCGCGTAGGAGGATGTTGAGCTTGGTTTGTTCAGCCTTGTACCAGTTTAGATACGCAGCAACGTAGGTGATGTGGCAAATTACGAATGACTGGATTAATCGGAGCAGATTCTCCTCTTTCATACCCCCACGGCGGTTGGAGACCCGCTTCAAAAGTCTCATGGTGTTGGCTGTATTCATCTTGATTTTGGCAAGGGCCATGCCATTCGCTCCGTTCGCCTCTATGAGCAAGCCGAGCACACGGATATTGGTGACGAGGGGTATGGGGCTGCCATCCGTGAGATGAAGCGCAATGTCTTCGTAATGGCGTTTAGCGGTGGAGTATTTTGGACGGCGGCCGCGGAGAGTAGGCCTGTAGAGGAGGAGTTCGGACTTCGCTGGGGAGCAGCGAAGCCCCGTGCCTTGGATATAGGTCTCGACTGTTTCAATGGCGGATTGTAGTGCCGTCTCTATTTCGCCGTCACTGCCTTGGTGGGCCCAGATGGTTATATCGTCAGCGTATATGGTGTGGGTGACACCGTCCACTTGCTGCAACTGCTTGGCAAGACCGATCATGACAAGATTAAAAAGCATTGGGGAGATAACGGAGCCCTGGGGGGTTCCCGCGCTGCCCAAAGTCTGGGCGTCGGAGAGGAGATCCCCCACCGAAAGGAAGGCCGTGCGATTAGAGAGAAAGTTTCTGACGTAATTATAAGGGCGCGCACCGATATTAAGGCGTGAGATGCAGTCAAGAATGGTGGAATGGGCTATGCTGTCAAAGGCTTTTTCGAGGTCGAGGCCGAGTATAGCTTTAGTAGTACGTGTTCTACCTTCTAGTATATGGTGTTTAAGTTGTAGCATGACGTCTTGGGTCGACAGGTGGGCCCGGAAGACAATGATAGAGTGAGGATACGCTGCAGTGTCTTCCAGATGGGTGTTAATTCGCGTGAGGAAGGCATGCTCCATAACCTTTCCCACACATGAGGTAAGTGAGATGGGGCGAAGATGATCGAGGCTAGAAGGTTTGCCAGGTTTGGGAATAAGGATGACCTTTGCTGTTTTCCAGGCCGGCGGAATGGCACCATTACGCCAGCAGTCATTGATATAATCTGTCAGGTGGGTGACGGAGGCATCATCCAGATTACGGAGGGCTTTGTTAGTGATCCCATCGGGGCCAGGGGCAGAGCGGCTGTTTAATTTATGCAGGGCGGCTTGGATCTCCGCGACACTAAAGTCTTCGTCCAGTGGGGGGTTGGGGGCCCCGGTGTAGGAGCCATGAGGTTGCCCTGGGCCCACGGGGAGATACTTGTTGGTGAGGTAGCCTAAGACTTGGGCGCGGCCCTGTATAGAGAAGTTTAGTGAGGCGTTCTTGTTGGGAAGAGCGGGTGGCTTGACTATCGAGGAGGTGTCTGAGAAGCTTCCAAGAAGAGGGACAGTGGATCTGTCCGTCAGCAGTATTGCACAGTTCAGTCCACTGCTGACGGCTCAGAGTGAGGCAATGGGCTTCGATTTCCTTATTGAGGTGAGCTATTTTAGCGCGGAGGCGCCTGTTGAGACGTTGCCCCTTGCAGCGGGATAGGATGGATGTTTTAGCCGCGAGGAGATGGGCCAGTCTACTGTCCATGCGCTCGACGGGGGCATCGGTGGTAACGGTGTGCGTGGCTGCTTTGGTATCGGAGTGGAGATTTCGGGTCCATGCATCAATGTCCTCTATGCGTTCCGCGTGCTGGTCAGCGGATCGATGCTTGCGAAATGCATCCCAGTCAACCCAAGTGAACTCACGGGGTTTGGCGGTAACTGCAGCTATCCGAGGGATAAGTATGGCAATGATGGAATGGTCACTACCGAGATCATGTTGTGTGTTGCTCCATTGGGCGTTGGTGACGTTCTTGGTAAATGTCAGGTCGGGGGTCGTGTCGCGGGAAGTGGAACTACCGAGGCGTGTGGGGAAGGTGGGGTCTGTAATTAAAGTGAGGCCGAGGTCTTGGGAGTCTTTCCAGAGGTTTTGAGCCGCCGTCGTCGAGTAGCCATATCCCCATACCGTGTGGGGGAGATTGAAGTCTCCACCGATAACGAGGGGGTTGGTGCCAGCTACGTTAAGGGCCTTCTTGAAGAGGGTGAGAAAACGGCTTCGAACTTTGGCAGAGGGATGGCTGTACACGTTAAGGAGAAAAATGCTTTCCTTACGTCTCCTGGTGGGGATAAGTTCAACGAGAAGGTGTTCGATGTTTCGGTCGTGGAGATTGTGTTCAATGGCGGTGATTCTCTTGTGGACGAAAATGCAGAGGCGGCGAGAAGCATGTGGCGGGATGAAAGGTTGGTAACCTGGGAGGGTGACCGAATCGATATGGGTTTCCTGAATCATGATGACGTCCGGTTGCCGGGTGAGGGTACGAAGGTGTTGACGGATGACTGGCTGTTTGCGGAGATAGCCTCGGCAGTTCCACTGCCAGGTAAGTGTATCTCTGTTAGTGTGGGTCATGATGAGGATTGGGGGATGCCGTCATGGGCAGTGCCGGGGTTTCGAGGGCAGGGGGAGCGGGCATGGGGAGAGTTTGTAGGTGGGCTTCAATGTTTGTGACGCGCTGTGCCAGGGCGAGAACGGCGTGTTGCATGGATTCGACTGCGTTCTGGAGTGTGTTCATCGTGCTTTGAAGTGAGACTAGCATGTCCTTAACCTCTGAGCGCACTTGGCCCGTGGCTCCCTCTTGGAGGGCCCGCTTTTTGGGGGCTGGTGTCAGTGGAGCGTCGTGGCTAGAGGAGTGGGACGCTTCGGCGGGTGGTGTAGGAGCGGGGGTCTTGGATTGTTTAAGATCGTGAACCTCTTGCGAGAGCTTGTGGATTAGGTCGCGCATAATGGCATTTTCTTTTTTGAGGTGGGCTATTTCTGCGCTATCACTGGTGTTCATGGACTGTGGAGAAGGTGTGGTGCGACCCTCTCGCGAGGCGCCCTTAAGGGCTTCTGCGAAGCTCACCTTGTTAGTAGGAGACTTGGCGGGTGGGGTAGAGGTAGATCTGGATCGGGAACGGCGCTGTCTCGAACGTGAAGGGGTCCGGGAACAATGTTGCCTCGAGCGTGATGGAGACCGGGATCTGGAGCGGGGCTTGGAGATCAAGGGCGGGAAGTCGCTTTCTTGAAGGGTGGCTTGCATTGCAGCTCGGCGTTCCCCAATGCGCTTGCGAATAACGTACGGTGTCTTGTAGCGAGCCGTACACGATTTGTCCGCTGTAAGATGAGCGCCGCCGCACAGTGAGCATTTGAGGTTACACGTGTGATCGGGAGGTGGGTTGCGGACTCCGCAACCTCGGCAGATCTTGTTATTGGGAAAAGGGCAGACATCCATGCGGTGTCCGAGGCGGCCGCATTGGTAGCAAATTTCTATTTGCTTGCGGAATAATGAGCATGGGATTAAGGTAGCTCCGTACCGGACCAGATATGGCACGTCGGGGCCACTGAAAGCGATAACAACGCTGGTTGTCGTTCCAATGCGTTTTGCGGCTAGTGCGAGGGGGTTGCGGGTATTGACGATATTGGCGTTGATTTGCTGTGGGGTGTCAGAAAGGGGGATTCCGCGGATGACTCCCTTCGTGGTGTCTTCGGCGGCCGTCTCATACGCGTTAACATCGTGCGTGACCCCATTGACTTGAATGGATTTTATGCAGACATACCGGTCGGCGTTCTGCAGACTTGGCGTACTGACAACGACAATGTTTTGTTGAGTGTTGGGGCACACGGTGTCTTGTTGAATATCTGCTGGGCTGAGCTGTGCGGCTTGGAGAACGGCTGTAGTCACGGTAGGACCACCAATTTTGGCGATGTTGAGGGCACCCTTGGGACGAATGATAATCTTGATTTGGTTGGAAGGTAGCGGAGGCATGCGTCCAGCCTTGAGAACTTGTGCTTTGACTGGTGGCCTGGTCTTGGAGCGAGAACAAGTGCTTGAGGTTTGGGTGGGGTCAGTTTGGGGTGAAGAGTCGTCCCTCAGCTTCGCCGGTTGGCGAAGGCGAGTTGTTCGCCAGCCCGTCTCGGCGGCCACTTCGAGCTCCATGCTCGTTGCTGGGGCAGAGAAACTTGATCGGCGTTACGGAGCTCGCTCGAGTGCGCGCCACGCATCCGGTGCGCCTGGCGTGCACGCGCGGCGGCGGCGTGGGCGATTCACAAAAATGTTCGCAGCACAGGAAAATGTCCGTAGCACAGGGAAATGGAGTGTCCCACCTGAAAATGAGGCGTCTACGGAGTCCTGGTATCTTCACGGATCGACTGGTGTAAAAATTAGGCCACAATTCGCAAGAAAATGCTGCAGAATCATTTCACGAACACGGAGCCGACGCGAGCACGTCTACACTCCTCGGCGATCGCAGCGCCTCCTCCACAGTGGATGGCGTGAAATTTATCGCATTGTTTCAATGTCGTGTTTTATCGTGCGTAGTCGACGACGTAAAGTATTCGAAAACTGTTCGCATTATTGAATAGTGACTATTCGATTTGGTCCCAATAAACTCGCGAATAACAAACTGAACATATCTTCTCTTATATTTTATATGTAAAAGCAAAGCGGCACAAAAGGAAATATGTAGCCACGAATGAGGCGGAGTAATGAACGTTGTGTAGCTGATGAACTTTTTATATTGCTCAGAATCCGTAGTAGAAGTCTACATATATTGCCCTTATGGAGTTCTTTAACATTCGCAGTGGTGCAACGGTCATATTCTAGTTGAGGACTGAATCGATTCTTTACTTTTAAAGTTTCGAAATCCACACGATGTACGATGCAGATAGCGTACACCGCCCGCGGATGCGCAAAGGCGCGAGCTTGCGCGCACCGGCGAGTGTACATGCTTTTTGGAAACCACGGCATTTTATTGCAGCATCATGCTGTCCAAGGTGGGACGGAGCATGCACGTGGCCTGCGCGCTGGAGGTCACCTGATCTCCTTTCGGTGCCAGGGCGAGCAGAGAAGGCAGAGGCAGCTCGATGCGCGCTTGTCTTTTAGTACGCCCCATATTGGAAGTCAGGTGATCAGCCAAGTTTTATCGCGATGGCAATTATATGAACCCGCCAGACGCATTTCTGCCGTCGGCGTCGCCGTGAGGTTCCGTATAGTCCAAGGGCGATAAAATCGTCGCTGCGTGCCGTATGCTGCATGTGCGAGTGAAAGCGTGCCAGGATGAGCCGGCAAACGCGGCTCATCACCGTGCAAACCAGGAAGGCGGGCCGGAAGCGCGCCCTCTCCTGTCGCGCGCGAGGCACGGGGGTGAGGTGAGGGAGGGGGAGAGGGGCATTCTTCTCAGGCGCTGCTGCTTGGCGCGCGGTCGCCGTATCTTGAAAGCGATCTTCGACGTGGCCAAAGTGCGCGCCCGCGCGGGCCCCTCGTCCTCAAAGCGATCTGCCTTGTTTGCAGAGGGCGCGTAGTGTCGTTAACTTCGTATGCGCAGTGCTTTCAACGTTTCGTTCGCGTTGAAGCGAGAGATGCACGAACAATTAAATGGCTGATGTTGCCGCGATTCCTACCTCCAGCATTTTGAGAGCGAGTTTCCGCGCTCATCGAGCGAGATGTGTTCATGTTTACCTGTGCGCGCGTGACACCGTGCTGGTTAATTTAGTTAGAACACGTTGACGGGCTAGTTGGTTTAAATCCACGACATAATGTGTAATCGCAACTGAACTAGGACGTAGAAAGAAAGACACATTGAGACAGCGCTGTCTCTGTGTGTCTGTTATTTTCTACAACTATGGCTCAATTGAAACCGTGGACCATATCCTGTTCGAGTCTCGACCGTATGCCGACGAGCGTGAGCTCTATAAAGATTGCATGCATTCGCTTACAAAGAGACCTTTGTAATTTGACTGTGTCTTAAGCACTCTAGCCTACCTCACACAACAGAGGCGTAGAATGAAGTTTTTATTCACATACTCGGAAAACATTGGTCAACTCGACAAACTTTAGTTCTACTCTGTCACCCTCATGTACCCTTCACGCAGTGAATTATGTCACCTCATTGTGGGACGGTGGATACAATGAAGGACTCTACCATAGCACGCAGTTGCCCGTGAGTCACAAAACTCAGTGGCCCCCCCTTTTTTTAACTTATTCCTTCTTGCGCCTCTCTTTCTCTCCCCAATTCCCTTCCCCATGCAGAGTAGCATGTCAACGATGTCTGTACGCTGGCCAATATATCTGCCTTTCATTAAAGACCTCCCTCTCTCTCTCTCTCTCTCTCTCTTACTTTCTACTTGGTTAGTCGCGCTTACACATTATATCATTGTTAATTTAGTTAGTAAGCGAGTGTTTACAAGTTTATACGGCCGATAAATTTACCATCCTTATTTCGTACAGCTATCTACTAATTTGCTATCGCAATCGGTGTTTAGCCTCTCGGGCGGAACTGCGATTTTGTTGACAAGCAGAACAGACGAAATCGTGAAGGAAGCGGCAGCACGAAACGTTCGCTTTGGGACAACCACGTGCGCTCTTCGCTGCCAGCGCTTTTTCACACCAGCGTTGTGTCCACGAGGGCTCTGTCATATTAACAGGGATGGAAGCGGCCAAGGAAGTTTTGGAGCAACTCTTGGAGCAGCAAATTTGGCACTTTGGAGCAGGTTTAGAGCATGAATTGTACGTTTTGTAACAGTATGGAGCAGCTTAGCAAATAAAGCCGAAATACAGGCATATGAAGAAAACGTGTTCCTTATTTGACTTTGCAGAGCACTATTAGGTTACGGCAGATTAGTTCTGCGGAAGCCCGCAAGGTGGGCTAAATTTATGACAGCACCAAACTAATGTCATCCATCCGACTGTAGCATGAAGCTACAAAGGAAGCCCACACAGGCTTCTCGGAAACCAACGTTAAATTACACACCGGATGTGTCAACTAAATGTGGCCAAGAAGAAATAACCTACGGATTTCCGTGAAGAGCGCCTGCTCTATGCTGACAGGCTTGTTTGAATGCTAGTCGAGTTTTTCTTTTTTTTCATTGTGAACAAGCAATTAATATTTAGTTATAATGAACTAACATTTATTACCTTACTTATTCCATACGGTGCCAATGCAAAGGTTACGGAATACCCCGAGAAATTACCGATAACGGCGTATATCGTACCTAGGCTTCGTCGGATCCTTTTTTCCGACAAAAAAATTAAATATATAAATGTGCCTGCGACGTGTTCCCGCACCAGTAATGTTAGTAATCTCATATGTAAACGTCGCCATCAATGCACTGTGTATATTACGAACGTGCAAATCTGGGTCACCGTCTTGTAACGGTTCGGAAAGCGAACCGTTACAAGATTTCGCTACTTCACATTCGATAGGGACGCAAGATGCGCGCCAAGAAACTGCTGATGCGGCGAGAAAGAAAGCACGGCCGCTCGTCCCCAGTGCCCCTACTTGATGAGGTTCGCGTAAAGATTGATGTAACCTTCGTTACGCAGAACCGTAGTCACAGCGTGTTTTTTTTAAATTTTATTTCACGGACTTTCTTTCTAGTCAAAAAGTCTTCACGAATCCTAGGTTGTTTTAATGCGATAGCATTAAATGGCCCCTCCCCAGGTCTGGCCATTTTAAGCTGTTGTGTGTGCTTAGTATTACCGCGCTACGCGCCGCGGAAAGAGCTGAAATTTCAAGCCGAACGCTATTTGCCCTTCTCCTCGCGGGCGCCGCGCTACGATGACGTATACGTACTAGTGCGCCTACGTACATGTGTTTGTGCTGTGATGTTACTCATCAGGGTGTCTAACAAGTTGACATTTCCAAATTCCCAGAGTTTTCCAGGTTTTCCCTGAGTGCTTTTGCAAAATGACACAGAACGTTGTTTTATGTCAAGACGGGCTGACACAATGTTGCCCGATGCTGTCACTCTCTAGTAAGCATGATAAAAAAAAAAGAACAGCTTCATCCAGTTTAAATAATAATAAACGATTACCTTAATCAAAAGAAGACAGAAGGGAGGGGTTAGTATAATACACAGTGAATCAAATATATTCAAAAAAAGAATGGTAAAGCCCATTGCAAATCGAGCCGAACATTTTCAAATACGCGTAGAAAGAGATGCATGCAGAGCATACACAAGCCTATGTTTTCGAATATGAGCTGTTTCTATCAACTGATAGCAAGCTCATTTGTACGAGGCCGGAACTTTGTCACAAGTAAGATTCTTTCTTAGCAGCTAGAAAGTCAACCTCAACTGTCCCGACATACTCTCAGCCCGCGCAAGATGCATGTGCTGCGTTTCATTACTTGAAAGAGTTTATATTAGTTTGGATGAGGGACACTTGCATCTCGGCGTCAGCCAACATTGCTTTTTGAGCTCAAGCTCATTCAGTGAAACGGCGGCATACTTCCTTTCCCGTTCATTCCTCAATGCGTCGGCCCTTTCTGTTCTTGTCTTCCTTCCACCGCGCGTTCGCCCCACGGGCAATTTGAAGCATCCCCTTGGTCACTTGTACAGTCAAAGTCCGATTTTTCGGACTCCCTAGGAGTCGTGAAAACGTCTGAAAAATCTGGCAGTTCGAAAAAATGAATGCGTCTTTTACTGCCCTTAAAGGCTCAAATCGGCACAGGCACATACGGAAAAGCTCTGAAGGCCTGCCAGTACACTTAGTAGCCCTTATTAGGCATATCGTGCTCGTGCTGGAACAGGATATTGCGGGTGCACGCGTGTATAATTAAGCAATACACACTGGGTCCCGTGACAATTCCTTCTTCCCACACTTGTTAAGCTTCACCGCAATACTTTGCGCATGCTTCACCGCGTAACGCTACTGTACTGAGACGAAGCTTACCTTCGGAAACCACCATAATTCACCGCGTCGTGCTTTCCAAGCTTCGAAGTCATTGGCGAGGATTGCAAAGGCTGAGTCGGATTCTAACAGCGGCGAATTGCTAACAGTACCGAACGTTGAAGTAGCTAGGCCTAGCGTTGCCGCGGTGGTGGCTACAGCTGCCAGCAGATCTGCGTGGAAGAGCGCCGGTTCGACGCGGCGACATAATCAAGATGGCGCCAGTGCTGGCTTTGATTATTGCCGTTTCGGAACTGCGGTCACGGAAAAAAAGTCGGGAAAATCGAACGGCGAAAGGTTCTTGCGCCACAATTTCATACGTTCTATGCATTGACTCCATGGGGCACGTGGTGGTGCCGCGAAGCCGTCAGAATTATCGGACATGTCCCAAAAATCGGACGTCTGGAAAATCGGTCGTTGGATGTACACTGGAAATTCCTCCAGACGACGACACGGCGTCAAAGACGATCTTTCGTTACGATTCCTCTCTGTTACTCGAGCCAGCACCAGCGCTACTTTCGTTCCCTTTCAATAAAATTACAGCTAATTTTCTCTGGTATAAGCACAAATTCCCCCAGTTTTCCCTGAGTACTTCTCTGAGTATTTCCAGATTATTCAAAATCCCTGAGAATCCCGGTTTTTTCGGTTGGTAGACGCCCTGCTCATAGTGACACGTGACTTCGAGAATTATCCAAGGCAACATTTTGTACAATACGTTGGTTAAAAAAAATGAAATTATTTGGTTTTACGTGCCAAAACCACTTTCTGATTATGAGGCACGCCGTAGTGGGGGACTCCGGAAATTTCGACCACCTGGGGATCTTTAACGTGCACCTAAATCTAAGTACACGGGTGCTTTCGCATTTCGCCCCCATCGAAATGCGGCCGCCGTGGCCGGGATTGATCCCGCGACCTCGTGCTCAGCAGTCCAACACCATAGCCACTGAGCAACCACGGCGGGTACGTTGGTTCAATAGGCGAACTAATGTTTACAGAATGAAACACACAAACTTGAATGTCTGCGTGTTTTCGTTTTACTTCGCACCGCAGCCAGAGATGTACTTCCGTTTCGTCTGCTTGTTCCCACGTCGTGCAGTCGCACGCGCACACACCGAAACTGTCATTTCCTACCGTGTTCCAGCGTGCGATCATGCTCTGTGATACGGTTGTGTCTACCTCAGTATTCGTGCAGCACTGACTTACACCGCTAGTCAGATGTTCTCGTGCACAGCGCGCAAAATCGTGCGCTGCACGAAACGGGACAAACGCTACAGTTCGCGCGCGGCACTGTCAGCGGAAGTGCGCCGAGCAGCAAAAAAGCGAGGAGAAAAAGAAAATGAAGGCGGGGCCCATGACGTATGCGTCACGCGATCCTCAAGCTCCGGTATGGGAAAATGCAGGGAAGGAATTTCGCTTGCGAAGGCTAGACGGGGCAAGTGGAGAGAGTCTCTCTTGGCAATGGCGCTCGCCTCCTGAAATTATGGGTTCGGGGCATTGCAATATTTATATCTCGGCTATTAATGAACGTAATCGAAAAGTTTTTTGCGGCAGAACGCTCCCTAGAGGACACGTAACAACTTCCAGCGTATAACCGAAATTTGCTATGCAGCCTGGTGAGGGGCCCTTTAAAGGGCCCCGTGTCGTAGGATATCCGGCGTCGGCATCCCGCGTCGACCGTCGCTTCGACAAAAATCATTCCGAAACACGCAGGCCTTCAGTGTAGCGCAAGGAAATTGCTGAACTAACTGAATTTCTCAAGGTAAAATACGCCAGAAAAATCGTAAAGTACGACTTACACACAACCTACAGACATAATAGCGTCGGATTGTAATTTGAATATACGAGAAAACATAATTATGTTATGCGGAAACTCACAAACCCCTTTTCCCGTGTTTCTACCATTCACAGACAGGCCACGGCATCCGAGATTTGCACGCGCAAATCTCAGAGGCCGCGGAACGGCGCACTCTGTTCCTTGCGACACCTCCAGATGCAAGATTGTGCTTGTCGAGGGAGGTGCTCGTACCAGCTCCCACACAAGAGGCCGCGTTTCTACCAGAAAGCTCACTTTCGTGCCGTGCATAGCGGTTGCCGCCAGTGTTTCCCTGTAAAGGTTACAGTTACATAAGCTGCAGTTGCCGGGAAGTGTGAGAAGCAGTCAGGGATCTTTGAACGTTATCGCGTTAACTCTTAAAGGCAAAGCTTAAGCATCCTCCAAATTTTCTAAATGCTGTTGACGGTCTTTTGTCAACGTCATCCACGTTTTCACTGATTAGGTAAATTTATAAATTCAGCTAATTAAACGTATTCGTGCACAATGAACGAGAAATAATCACAGTGGCTACCATAAACAGCACCCATCAAGGTACAGTGAATGCTGTTCTTGTAGTGCTCTCACGTAATTCTTAATTCTTGGCGACCTTCAGTCAAGATTGCAGAATACCGCAGAGTAAATGTGAAGTGACGTACTGGTCATTGCACATTTGCAAATATTTCACATCGCTTGCCGAGAAAAAGCTCAAAGGTGTTTTTGAAAACGGTAAAGGAATAAAAATGTTCACTGGCTTTCCAGTCTGTGTCCTCAACCAATATTTTGAATAAGCTCGATTATTCAGGCTTATTCACGGTTCTGCCACAGGCACCATGAAGCCAATGTAAAATGGCCACCAATGCTTTGTGCACCAAACGATGGTTTATAAAAATTTTCGGACTTGATCTGTCCAAGTTACGCCGTGAACATCGTTGCCAGAAACGCAATTTCTGCGGTTTGTGGTTTCGCTGAGCGTTTAATTACTATCATAATTTAGCCACTAAGGTTGACTAAATATCAAACCGCACAACCTTGGCTTGTGTTCTACGGTGGCAAGAGCCCAATTTCGTGTGGTGTGGCCTGGGAGAAAACAGTGTAGCCTGCGTGCAAATTTGAGCGATGATTGCAGTTGCCATTGGATATTTGTGACCAAGAAGTTTCATGAAAGCAAGCAGGTCATTTGGTGGCATGCTGCACCATCATCCCGGTAACCAGACGTGGTGCACGTGCAAAATAGATTCAGAACATCACATGCATGGCGTTTGCCCATTAATCAATGTACCAGTAGGGTGCGAAATCGAATGCTAAAATATTTAAAGAAACTGATGAGCTACACACTGAGCAGAATGTTTAACCTTATTCATTCATTGTGGCTTTCCTTCCCGACTGCCCCACGAAATGAGTGCCAGTTCAAATCATCTTTACCTGGTCCGCATATATGCAAATGCGCAACAGCTTTATAAAACATTCATAACGCACTGTATAGCACCAAACAGTTTTCCTTTTCTTGTGGCCTAGTCGCAATTATGCCAAAAAATATGCCCACTTCGGAGAGGCCAATGCTGAAATGCATGTCTATGGCTGTGTGGCTGCCGTCGAACACGCACATCCTGCTAAATTTGGCAACTTCATTCGAAATTAGTGTTTTGGCACAAGTTGGCACAGCTCGATAGTTTGGTGCAAGATGGCGCAATTGGCCCAGCATTTCCATCCCTGTATTAATGTGTCTATGGGTACGTGACATCACACTTGCTTGGTTAGTAAGTAAATGTTTATTGGAATATTTATTACCGATTAAAATATGAGCCTTCGTGTAATGGTCTGATACTCTACTGTCACAGTCAGTGTTTCGCATTTTAGGCCAAACAGTGATTTCTTTTTCCCCACGTGAGGCATGACATTCGAGCCCATGCCCAAGAAGACTTCAACTTATAACAGCCCTTCACCTTGTAACCTTACTCTCAGCTAGGTTACCGACCATGGAGTGTACACAAACAACTGTATGTAGTAGAACCATTCGGCAACTGGTGCCTGTGATGCAGTTTCCATTTAGTGCCTCAGTCTTCCCTTATGGCAGCGGCAGAATTTTGTTACACTGAAATTGTTGATAAACACACTTTGTTAAATTGAGGCTAAATATACATGGCGTTATATGGACCCCAAGTAATGAAAGGTTAAGGGATTCGTTTTGGTTTTGGTCTGGCTTTGATCTATCACAAGCCCTTTTATTAATGCTTGTAGTAATGACCTGCATTTCTGAAGTGCCTCATATGAGGACATACTTTCCATGCGAAGATAACAGTGTGGATGCGTACAGGCATATGCCGAGCGACGAGATGAGGACTTTCTTGCTTCATAAGACTGTCAGCCACCCAACCTCAAGCAAAATAACATGCACTTGTCCGAATACAAGTAAAAAAAACAAAATCAAGTACACTTTCCTTTTTATTCAACCTTTGAAACACCTACCAAAGTGTTTGTGATTCATTAAACAACATTGCCAATGATATAATTTAGACACATCACATACTCAATATCTACATTCCCTGTGACAATACCAACAAATAAGACATCTGCCAATAACTTCATTTTCGATGAGACAGCACTTTCAGTCATCAAAGACTAAGGTATAATAAACAGCCTAGGTCACTTCAGCATAACAATATCACTGTGACGCTGTTAAAAAGTGTTCACTTCATACAATCTCATTTTCCTCTGACAAGAGCATGATACTTTGGTATTGCAGCAAAGCCAATATTGTATAGACACATCTATAAACTGCGAAACCACTACCATCCTGTATCTTCAAAATGCACAAGCTCTCCCCTAGTAGTACATTCTGCTTTGCACAAGTGACAGCTCTGCCGCGAAAAACATGCAGATCTAAGTGGAATTCAAATGCTTTTGTTTTGCTCACATGCAGATGACATCAGGCCTTGCTTTTCAACTACATCTTAAAAAAAACAAAAAAAAACTGATGAAATGGATGCTGTCTCAGACAGCAGCACACAGAATTTCCATGTTTCCAGGCATAAATCAAAGCAAGAGTCATGACAGACACCAACCTACGTGGTACGATCACCAGTCTGATCTGGAATGCATCAAATTCATTTGCCTACAACACAGGCCTCGCTGCAATGAAGACCAAGTGCAAGAAAAAGAACAAACAATGTGATTGCAGAGCAACACTGTCGTCACTATAACATGATGCCCTATAAAGCACGTTAATAATGGGCCAAGCATCCAAATGCGACACACTTGCCCGGCCTATTGAGGACGAGGGAAAAACAAGAGGAAAGCAGCATCGTGGAAGAACTGCTTACACAATTGTCCCGAGGAAATTAGGCAACAGGCAGTTTGTGTTGAGTTTTCCGACGGGCCTGTTGGCGAGGTAAAATGTCATGCCTCAAACGGCAGGGCTCACACAGTTGATGCCACAACTCCCAAAATCCCTTTGCTCACTTATCACAGAATATTTAAAAGAATGACTTACACATCGTACACACATGTACGCCAGTCTACATGTAGTGTGTATACAACACGCTTACTGCCTTAAAAGCTTGACGTGACCAGCAATCCTACTTTGTCACACAAAGTTCAGGAAGCCGGTGCAGTAACAGCTGCTATGAAGTCACTCGCATGATATGCTTTGGAATGTTTCGTAGTGCGACAGCTCTCAATGTGCTTCATTTAGTAAGACATTATTAGGCCCAAGATCCAAGTTCTCGCGATGAAGCTGGCTTGAATGCACGGGCGGTGGCACGGCAGAGTAAAGATTTTCATGCAGTGAAAATGATGGAAACAAAAATTTGTCAGCTGCACAAAACTGTCTCAGTGTAGCATTTTCACTGCACAAAACAAAATGTGGGGGAAAGCTGAGAGAGAGAGAGAGAATCGGTACTCTTGCTGCTCCTAACCAAAAAGCAAGCAAAATTACTACTGCACACGCAGACCACTCCTGCTCATAAAAGCAGCTGTTAAACTAAAACAAAAACAACAAAATTATTTCGGGTGTGCTAACAACAAACAAATGCTTCTCTCCACGGTGACAATTCGTAAGGCACCAACCAATCTATCTGTTAAATGGTGGGGTGCAGCTGTGCTCAAGGAAGGAAGGGGGCTGCTGCTGTGTCGGCACCGTGCAGAAGGCAGCAGCACGAGCACTGTGCAGTGGTAGCCATTCCAAACAATGTCATGCGAGTTGATTCTGCAGCAGTGCATGCTTCAAAGGACAGACAACACGCAACGGGATGAACAGAGAACAGTCTGAAACGACACAACTATGCACGACTCACTCCCGCAGGGAGTTCAGAAAGAAAGGGCACAGCAGTGCAGAGCTTTTGTCCGACAGGCGATGACGTCTGCTCCTCTCCGGTTTGGGCTAGTCTCGGCATGCGGGCCATTTTTGCTTGGTGTCAAATGCAACGCCGACGGCGCGGCTCAGCGTGACTCAAGGTGGGGATTCTGAGCCGGTGCCCGTCACGAACGTTGCTTCAGCCAGAACTTGAGGCACAAGCGGGCCACGCGGAGGCCGGCCTGGACGCAAGTGCGGCTGGCTGGTCAGCAATGAACAGCGATTCCCTGCGTTTGCTCATTTCCATCTCTCGAGTGCTTCGTTCAGTTGTAGTCGAAACCAGGCCGACAGCTCCTGCCACTGCTTGGCTGCAGAGACGATGGCCAGGATCAGAAGAGCGGTGGTGATAATTCGTAACCTGCATCCAAGAGCAAAAGGATGGAAAGAACATCAAATATGCATCTTAAGAAGATACGGAACAAGCACACACCACACACAACAGAGTGTTGGTAGTTGGAGTACGGTAATGTCATGGGTGCTACGAAAGAGAGCACAAGCGCACACAGCAGATGGCATGGTCTAGAAAGCAAATTAAGTTTTAGGAGAATGGCAAACTTGCAAGCTGTTCCCAGCTACTATTCAACATGGCAAGTAAAAGAAGATAAAAGAAAGGCACAAAGAAAGACACAAGCATGGAAGGTTATACACTAGTGTTGCCTTGTCATAAAACATGTAGTATTAGTCCCATTTTCCAGCGCTTTTTTTTCAGTACGTTTTGTACTTTCATAACTACAAAAAAAAAAACTTTTAGAACATCGAAGCAGTTGATAAGCAAAGCTTATCATCCTGCACTTGCAACTGCAGCTTACACAACACCTTTTAATTACACAATGTGGTGCTCAGGTTAAGAAAAAGATTTGTTTTTATATTGTTTCTATGTACTGGAAACTTCTCCGAGTACCTGTACATTCTGCTACAGGTATATTGGTTGTACAGGGACAACTAGTGGTGCCTTCATATGAAATGTTGTACTTCTTTGGATTACCACTGTGAAACAGGATGCGAAAGAAGGTTTAGTAACAGACTTTTCTATTTGCTGAACAGACCACAGGCTTAAAAAATGGTGGATTGTCATTAATTCACTCAAATCAAGTAGTCAAACGTAATTGTGATTAGCTGCTCCTTCTAGAAGTGACATCCAACTTGCACAATTCAATGCCATTAGCAACATATGTGACGCAAAACTGCCAGGACTATGCAGTTAAAGGCCAACTGCAACAAACTTTCACTGTAGCCAAACTGGTCATAAAGGCATAATGTAGCATATACCATTATGGAAGCAAACTGATAAAGTTGCAGGGCTGGTAGCGGTCAAATCTTGTTTATTAACAGCAGGCAAAGGGGACACTTGATGTTTAGTGGATGTGATGTAGACCTCAGAAGATGGCCTCTGAGATTCTCGGCACGGCACCGGTGCTGCCCAGTCCAGAAGGTTATGCCTAGGCACCACGTTGGTTGACAATTTTCTGAGATTTGAATCATTTCTCGGGAACAGTAATGGTAACAGGGAGTTTCTCTTTTCTTCTTAAAGTGATGTGGGCCCGGCAGCAGCGCACCGAATACCATGCTGAACCCGTCCTGCCTTCTTGCGCAGGTTCTTGCTGTCTGCCTTTCAATGCAAGCTTCATCGCATTCACCTGCACCGGGTGAATGGCATGCCAACTACAACAGTGATCTGATCTGGCATCTATCTCATCCTGGTGACCACTGCCATATCATTGAGACCTTCATATGCTCTCCGACACTCGTGACCTTCCCCGTGGACCATGTGACTGCACGGACGGCTATAAACGGCTGCGCATCATCGACGGTGGCCAGTGGGCCCGGCAGCAGCGCACCGAATACCATGCTGAACCGTCCTGCCTTCTTGCGCAGGTTCTTGCCGTCTGCCTGTCAACGCAAGCTTCATCGCATTCACCTGCACCGGGTGAATGGCATGCCAACTACAACAGTGATCTGATCTGGCCTCTATCTCATCCTGGTGACCACTGCCATATCATTGAGATCTTCATGTGTTCTCCGACACTCGTGACCTTCCCCGTGGACCATGTGACTGCACGGACGGCTATAACGGCTTCGCATCATCGACGGTGGCCAGTGGGCCCGGTAGCAGCGCACCGAATACCATGCTGGACCGTCCTGCCTTCTTGCGCAGGTTCTTGCTGTCTGCCTGTCAACGCAAGCTTCATCGCATTCACCTGCACCGGGTGAATGGCATGCCAACTACAACAGTGATCTGATCTGGCCTCTATCTCATCCTGGTGACCACTGCCATATCATTGAGATCTTCATGTGTTCTCCGACACTCGTGACCTTCCCCGTGGACCATGTGAGTGCACGGACGGCTATAACGGCTTCGCATCATCGACGGTGGCCAGTGGGCCCGGCAGCAGCGCACCGAATACCATGCTGAACCCTTCCTGCCTTCTTGCGCAGGTTAGTTCCTACTTGCCAACTAAATCCTATAGAAGTGACAACCGGTCTCTTTTGCTGCTGTCCTGCCCACTGTCCACCGGAAGGCAGAAACTTGAATTACTGGAGACTTTATCTGAATGCTTTTCTATGTTTTGCTTATTGATATGTGCGGCAGACGTTGAGCTTAATCCTGGTCCAACCACCCGCTCTGAATCGCTTCTCGACATGGAAAGCTTGCCTGATGATCCCAAACAGCAAATGCCAATTATGTTCCAGTTTCTAAAGGAAATTCATGCGCGCTCATTGCAATCAAGTAAAACTCACGCAGAGCTTGCCGCTGATATTAAGGTAATTAATAACGGACAAAAAAGCATTGAAGCCAAACTTGCGGCATTTCATAATCGCTTGGACACTTTGGAACAACAAGCTAAACAGGCTCAAGACCTGTCACAAGAAATGTCTTGCCTTACTGAAGAAGTCCAAGATTTATCCTCGCACAAATACACATTTCAGTCACGATTTGACAAAATGGAAGACCGGTCACGTCGCAACAACCTAATTTTCTATGGCCTTCTCTATTCCAAAGAATCTTGGAATGACACTGAAAAAAGTTAACAGATGCAATTATTTCAGTACTTCCCTAATTTTCTGCCAATTGCATCCAGCGTGCTCAACGGTTAGGTTCAACCACTCCTGCCAAACCGCGTCCCATTATTGCTAAGTTTTCCAACTTTAAAATTAAAGAAAAGGTGTTATCACTGCATGAGCAATTCAAAACAAATAACATATCTATCAGTCAGGACTTTTTACCCGGAACCCGCGTACCTAGAAAGAAACTAAAGGAATTTGCTCGTAGCCAACCACAATCGTCCTTGTCCCAGCTGCGTTACAACAAAATGTTTTTAAACAAAAAATGCTTCATGTATAATCCTGCCTCCGATAAGGTAGAAGAAATCGAGTTACATGGAAGGCCTGCTGTTGCTGCACCTACCTCGGCACTTCAAGCTAGGAAAGCGCGAGGGGTGATGGGCACTCAAGCTGTTCTCGTGTAACTGTCCTTTTTACTAATGCAAGAAGCGTACTAAACAAGTATAACTCCTTATCATCCGCAGTAGACACACTTTCTGCTCATATCATTGCACTGACCGAGACCTGGCTGCATGATAACGTTCAAGATGCGGAAATCTTCCAAGATACATACCGTTTTTGTATTTATCGTTGTAACAGAGATGCGCACCGTGGTGGCGGTGTGCTCGTCGCTGTCTCTAAAGATTTTTGTCATCGCGCATTGACGTCAACACTAACCTAGAAATCATCTGGGTGTCTTTAATAATTGACCATTAAAATATAGTCATTGGCATTTGTTACCGTCCTCCCACATACACTGATTCTTTTGTCCCGGGACTTCATGACAGTATTAATGATATTTTCTCACGTTTTCCTTTATCTCCCACATTTTTATTCGGCGACTTTAACTTTCCTAACATAATGTGGAACACAGAACCAGCTGCTATGTAGCCATTTTCCTCTCAAGCTCACAATTTTTTAGAACTATGCTCTACGTTTTCATTATCGCAGTTAACCACTCAAGCTACTAGAATCACGCCTGTCTCAGCCAACACCCTTGATCTAATCCTTACAACTAGACCTGACCTTGTTTCTAGTATTTCTTATTTACCAGGTATAAGCGACCACTCGTTACTTTCCTTTTCTATTGATGTGCATGTTCCAAAAACCAGCAAAATATGCAACGATCCGTGACTATGCTAGAGCTAATTTTGAGGCAATCAAGAATGAATTAGCGGATTTCACTAACACATTTCTGACTAACTTTGATGAACGTTCTATTCAACATAACTGGGACATGTTTTCAACGAAAGCAAACAAATTAATTGAAGAATACATCCCTGTTCGTATTATCACGTCTAATCCTCGAACACCACGGTATAACTCCCATATCAAATGGCTTTCTAATCGAAAGAAACGTCTGTATCGCTTGGCCAAATTATCATCCTCAAACTCACGCTGGACGGCCTATAAATCTGCATCTGATACTTACATTGCGGCATTAAAGGAAGCTAAAGATAACTTCATGTCGAATACCTTACCCCAACTTCTGAATTCTAATGATCGAAAGTTTTGGCGTATGGTTAACCCCTGTCTTGACAACTCCATTGCCTTGGTAGACACAGCTGGCAACCCCGTCCCACCTAACCAATGTGCTACTATTCTTAATCACATCTCAAGAAATTTCTCCGTAGTTACAAATACTAATCTTCCAGACACTTTTCATTACAGTTACCCATTCATGCCTCCCATTATTGTTGACACGGCTGGAATTACGAAAGTCATCAATAACTTAGAGCACCATTCCTCCCCTGGTTATGATTCTATTGATTGCAAATTTCTCAAAAATACTTGTGTCTACAGCTCAATCATACTAACAAAAATATTTCAGCAATCACTTGACCCATCAACTCTTCCAACCTAATGGAAATTTGGGAAGGTGATTCCAATCTTCAAATCGGGCAATAAAAGTTCACCATGTAATTATCGACCCATTTCCATTACTAGCACATCCTTCAAACTCTTAGAACATATTACATACTCGAACCTTGTTGCCTTTCTTGAATCTAACTTCTTTTTCTCACCAGCTCAACATGGCTTCCGGAAATCATTTTCGTGTGAAACACAGCTCATATCATTTACTCATAAACTGCACCGCATTCTTGATCGTTCTTCGTTAGCCGACTGTATTTACTTAGATTTTTCGAAAGCATTCGACAAGGTCTCCCACATACTTCTTTTTCATAAACTTAGTCAACTTAATATTGATAATAGTCTTTATTTGTGGATAAAGGATTTCCTTTCAAATCGTTCCCAATTTGTTGTAGCCAACTAACTTTCCTCTAACCAATGTCCTGTACAATCAGGAGTCCTACAAGGATCCGTATTAGGCCCCCATTCTTTTTCTCATTTTCATTAACGACCTTCCCTCTTTAGTTTCTTCTAATGTTCATCTTTTCGCTGACGACTGCGTTATTTTCCATGAAATAGTTACTGATAACGATGCTAACATTCTCCAGTCAGATTTAAATTCTACATCTAACTGGTGCAATACTTGGCTAATGGAATTAAATATTAACAAGTGTAAAGTGATACGTATCTCTCGCGCATCCAGTAGTCCTGTTCCATATTACCTAAACAACTCTCCTTTAGCCGCGGTTTCCTCCTATAAGTATTTAGGCGTTCATATCACTTCTAATCTAAGTTGGTCTCTGCATATTGAGAAGATAATTAGCAACGCTAACCACATGTTAGGTTACTTACACCGTAACTTTTCTGCAGCCCCTTCGTCTTTAAAGCTCTTATTATATAAAACACTCATTCGATCTAAATAAGAATACGCCACTCCAGTCTGGGATCCAAGCATTAACAATTTGGTTGCGTCACTAGAAATGGTGCAGAATCGCTCTACTCGCTTCATCTGTTCCTGTTATAACCGCACTGCTAGTATAACTTCTATGAAATCTGATATATCTCTTCCATCCCTAGCATCCCGCCGAAAAAATTTTCGCTTGAACTTTTTCCATCGGCTTTACTATCACCCTACCCTCAGAGACAAATTCATTCTTCAGCCACATCATATATCTAACCGTGTTGACCATCGCTTTAAGGTTGGTATCGAGTGACTGAATACTGACTTTCTCAATATTCCAAGGAATAAGTTTGTAAAGAATGAGAGACAAGGTATGAGCAACTTTGGTGGTAGAGAAGTGGTTGGGCATGCATAGTTCGGAATTTGGCTCGAAATTCTTTTTGCCGAAGTGATGTCCAACGGCGACGCGGGACACTGACGGCGGATTTTATGCGACACGGGCTCCTTAACGCTATCGCATTAAAAACAACTTGCTGCAAGTGGGGAACGATGCCACGTCTAAGGAAGTGGGATCGCTGCAATCACTTAAATATATGTTGATTGTTTCAACAAAGTAAACCTTCATTTGGGCCTAGTTGGTACATAATTCTGAACTTAACGTTACAGCACAAACACCTGAGACGAACCACAAAAGGAAGACACGACACACACTGGCGCTGACTAACTTCGTTATTTCTTCGTCGTCAATGCCTGTATATACCTAGGCCACACAACCGCGCGGGCGCAGAGAATACATTACTGACATCTGCCAACTTATCGCATACGCAAATGTAGGAATTCAAATTCTGATGGATGCAGGGACAAAGATGTGTCACTGATGCAATTATTGCCTTGTCTTTTTATGTGGTAGGCCTCTAAGGCAAGCCACGCATGCTCATTCTTGCTTTTGCCAAGAATCGACGTCCGATCAAGTCGCGCCTCACAATTGTTGCAAGGGTTTATATGCGCAACAAGGTGCGCTCCTCTATCCACATTTTTGTTTACTTTTTGCGCATGTTCCCTGAGTCGCTCATTGACGCAACGCCCTGTCTGGCCAACGTATGTCTTACCACACGAGAGTGGAATGCCATAAACCACGCCGACAGCGCACGACACATGAGGCACCATGCCGAATTTGGCATCCTCCTCTGCTCTCTCCGCAGGTGCGGGAGCATAGCTTTGAAAGCTTGTTTGACACAGAAATTGCCAGATTCCGTGATCTGTGAATCTGTGATTGCGCAGCATGTTTATTTGCCTTGTTTGACGCATTATACAGGGTGTTTCAGCTAACTTTAGCTAGAGTTTAAAAATATGCCAATGCACTCTAAGACCACGCTACCAAATGCATGTTGCTCACTTTTGTATGCAGTGTGTCACGCTATTTTTTTATTTTGTTTAATTAGATAATTAGTCAATATTAATTGATCAACTTCTGAAGCAACATAGCTAGGAAGAAATTCCAATTAGGAAGTTACAGAGCGCTTTGCGAAACATCCGAATAAACAGTTTCTGTCTTTCCATTGGTTAAGTATTAGTGTTTTTCAGCTTACTGCGGGTACCTGTGAAAAAAAAAAGTGATGTGCCTGCTTGCACATCGTGATTGCACTGCTACCAAGCGTTCTGGACACTAGCAGCCATAGGTGCGCTGCCACTCAAAAAGCGACAGGGCATGACGCAAGCGTTGGCTGTTCGATTTAAGCTAGCAACCGTTATCGCGTGCGCTACTCAAAGCGACTGATGGACAGTTCTAGACAGGGATAAACAGACTATACTGCATGGACTGTTAAAACGCGGGCAATTTCATGATGCCTTTTTCCAACGAGGAAAAAGCAGACACGATCCTTGCCCTAGGAGCTGCAGGCGGATAGAGAATGCAGGCTGCAAGAATACTTTGAAGCTGGCACTCAGGTACGTGACCGAGCCCGATGACAATATTCAACACCTACGAGTCGCTGAAACAAACCGACAGCTTCACAAGAAAGAAGCAGAGAGCTTCAGTCATAAATAATGAGGTTCGCTCCAATATTTTGTCTTTCACGGCGGCTAATCTACACACTAGCTTTGCGCAGCGTGAGCACACAGCTCGGTGTGCCTAACTCAACCGTCTGGAGGATTGTGAAAACAGCTGGACTGCACCCCTATCATCTGCAGTTGCATAAATGCCTCGAGTCAAGCTATCTCCAAAAGTTACTCAACATTGCGAATTGGATTTTGAAATTAGGAGGAGCAGGATTCTGACATTCTCACGAAGGGTTTCTGGACTGATGAGGCAAACTTTTCCCGAAATTGCCACGTAAATATTCACAATGCACACTATTGAAGTGAGCAAAATCCCCACTGGCTAGGAAGATCCTGCTACCAACATCAGTGGTCGTGTAATGTTTGGTGGGGAATATATGACAGCACAGTCACTGGCCCAGTGTTTATTAACAACACTCTGACAGGCAAGAGGCATGACAGTTCCTCAAAGGCCCGGTTGAAGACTTCTGCTGCAACATGCTGCTAGCCCATCTTGATGCAATGTCGTATCAGCACGATGGGGCCCCAACCCATAGCTGCAGTCAAGCACGAGCATGGCTTGATGTTACCTTCCCAGGGCAATGGATAGGGAGAAACGGGCCTGTCCTGTGGCCAGCAAAGTCACCCGACCTCTACCCTCTTGATTTTTTCTTGTGGGGCTATATTAAAGATCATGCATACACGACAGAAACGACAATTCCAGAAGCCTTACAAGAGAAGATAACTGAAGTCTGCCACAACATTTCACCGACAGTGCTCAAGGCAGCGACAGCAAGCCTTCTCAGAAGATCCCAGCACTGTATCACTGCAGAAGGTTACCTCTTCGAGCCCTTGCTGTGAAAGCGCATGAAAAATAAATGTAAATTCAGTGAAAGACTGCGTATGGCCATTTAGGATACTCTTTTTCTACCATTTTCAGCCTTCTGAAAACTGAGTTTTTTTATTTAGGGAAGTTCAATTTGCTTACAGCTATCGTGAAATGACAGACCTGTTGCTTCCGGCAACACAAGCGATAACCGCTGTGTCTGCTTATCGCTACAACGAACTTTCGCGAGGGGAGCACATCGCTGGCGTAAATAACACAGCCAACCCCTACATCACTGTCGTCGCCTTTTAAGCGGCAGCGTGCCTATGGCTGTTTGTGCGCAGAACATTTGGGAGCAGTGCAATCATGACGCGCAAGCGGGCATGTCCCCCTGGTGTTTTGTATTTCACAGGCATCATCAGTAAGCTGAAATATAAGAATACTTAAGAGATAAAAAGACAGAAACTGTTTGTTCGGACGTTTTGCAAACCGCTCTGCAACTTTCTAATCGGAATTTTTTTTCTACCTTGGTTACTTCAGAAGTTGATTACTTAATCATGACTAAAAATCTAATCAAGCAAAATAGAAAAAACAGCATGACACACTACATACAAAACTAAGCAACATGCATTCGGTTGCGTCATCTTTGAGTGCATTAGGATATTTTTAACCTCTGGCTAAAGTTAGCTGAAACATCCTGTATACAGTGACTTTTGCTTAAATATGTAGATTTACTGGAGACTTATACATATATTTAAAGATTTTGTTGCGAGGTTTTGTGGATACATGCAGTGAACTTTGTTTCTAGTGACACTCTTTTGCTCTTTATCAAGCTTTATCTTTGCATTTGTGTATTCCATTGTATCTTAGCATTTCTAATGTATATTTTGCAGAGCTCCTGCTTTTGATATGTGATCTCTGTTGAGATTATAATTTTGGTGCCGTTAAAATACACAACCAGTGACAGCTGCTCCTGCGCAATACATTGGAAAGAAAGAAAGCATCATTGAGATTTTTCCCTGGCCGTTGCATGTGTACAAAAATGCAGACAAGGTTCTTGAATGACAAGTTTCACTAAGATATTTGTCCCCAGCTTGTTCATTTCACGGCCTTTACATTTATAACATCGTCGGCATGCACTGCTTTGCTTGTTTTGAACTGATATAGTTCTAAAGTTTGTGTCATATTTTCTTTGCTTATTAAATAGACAGAAACATGGAAGCATTGATATCACTTATTTCTGGCACAACTTTTAGGACATACGAATATATTCTTTTATGAAAAAATACATACTTTACTTATCTTGAGAGTGTGTAGCGTCCAAGAATTCGTTTGCAGCGTTTGACAATGGTGATGCAGTTATCATTAATGTATTTGATTCCTCTACAAATTCTGTAAGGAGGAGGCCGAGCTCCAGTGTCTTGACCAGTCAATAGACCTGGAGCATGAGACAGTTTAGCGAGTTCTTCACAGACTATTGCCTGCACAAATGGTGCTGTAGGCAAGTTGTTCGGCTCACTGGGGCAGGACAAAAAGGCTGCAGGTGCCATGGCTTCAAGTTCTCGCCGCAGTACCCGCGTGGGGTCACATCTGATGACGATGGTCGCTGCACTCCTAGACTGCCATCACAAAAGGATGTCGCAGCTGCATTCGGCAAACATGCGAACGGCACTGCAATGTAGCAGCGCTTGGCCTGCTCAAAGCGCTGTCACTATTTTATGATGTCGTGCACTGTTTCACAACTTTTCCACATGAGCAGGTTGAAAGCCTCGTCAGCGATCCCCTTCAGTAGATGCCAAACTTTGTCCGACTCAGCCATATTGCTCTCTCGGCCTTACGGCACAGCGCCAGCCCTTCCTGGATGCAAGAGACGTATGATTCTGTGGACATCTGGGTGCGGGTCGCTAGTTCTTTCTTAGTGGTGCTCTACTGCCCAGCGGGACAGCCAAACAAGTCCCTCAGGTTCTGTTTGCACGTGTCCCAGTCGTTAAGCTCCTTGTTGTGTTGTCACACCACACCTTTGCCGTGCCTCGCAGGTAGAAGACCAAGTTAGCCAACATAATCGTCAAATCCTATTTGTTGTGGGCACTTACATGCTCACGTTTGGTGATCCAGTATTCCATGTCGAGGTGGTCAGAGCTGCAGAATGTTCCTGGATCCAGTGGCTGAGTTAGCACAACTGTCAGGGTTGTAGGCGTTGATGTTGGCCGCGCCATGTCAGGTCCTGTTTCGTCTGTCGTGTCCAGTCTGAGGTGACAACCACTGTGGAGCTCCATTATTGTTTCTCGTGGGTACCCGCACCTCTCACCAATTTGTTTCATTGCAGAAGTCCCATATAAGGATGTATTTACAATATTTACAAGAAAGACAACAATGTATAAACAAGATGGCTGTCGAGACTGATTCCACCTCTACATGTCAAATCGTCTTCTGACTGGTGCTACCGCTAGTTGCGCCTAACAATATATATATATATATATATATATATATATATATATATATATATATATATATATATATATACATATAAAATAAGGACGGCGCAGCACGTGCCTCAATATCAGATTAAAGGAACATAAACAATCACTTAACCCTAATGCTTCACATCTAGCGTCACATTGTTTTAACTGCGGTTGTAAACTGTTGTTTGAGGACAAAAAATACTTTCAAGACACAAATTCCAAACTACACGTGAAATAATTGAGGCATTTCCCATTAAAAGATTAGGAGAGACTTGTGTTAGCCAGACATCAATATCACTGTTAGAAAGTGAATTTCAATATCTTTTCAGCACGTGCGTCAATCTCAAGTAGTGCCTTTTCTTGTTCGGTTTTTATGGGTTCCCTACCTTCTGATATCCTTATCTGTTACTGATAGTCTTTAAAACATGTCATGTTTGTTTGCTATGGTTTTGCAATCACTTATATATGTGTTGATCGTTACAATAAAGATTTAGCTGAGGGTTAGCGCTTGTCCTGTCTTCTTCTAGTTTTCGTCTGTTTCCCTTGTGCTACAAACCAAGCATATGTTACCGTACCAACTCGCCCAACTGTCCATCCTTCTACAGCACTCTTTATGTTGTGTGCTAGTGGGCCTAACTGAAGCCTGGGACCCATGTAGGAGTTGTCGGCTGGTATGTGAAGGAAGAAGAGATGTGTCAATGCTCGTGTGAGTTTGAGTTTGCCTGTGTGGCGTAGTTTGCCTGCATGGCCATGTAACCTTTATTCTTTGACTAAACCACGCTCTTCTGCTACGACTCGTGCCGGAGTCACCTATGGGAAGACAACATAATTCAGAAGTGGGATTACAGTATTTCAGTCGCCACACAAGACAATGTGAGTTGGGTGCACGAACGCTGCTAACCCTAAATGGAACACTTGGCAGAAAGAGTCAACCAGACTGGCAAAGGAGAACCGAACCCTGGCCACGGTGACGCGATCACAACTCGCGACTTCCTTCAAGCCTTACAAGAAAAGGACAGGATTTTGGCAACACTTCTGGAACGACCGACTCTCGGTGGTGTGGTGCAGCCTCAACCAGCGTAAACATTGCAAGTTATATCAGACCTGAGTAAAAATATCACCGCCTTTGACAGCTCCGAGGATGCTCCTTCGGCACGTGAATGGATCGAGAATATACTGTGAACGTCGACACTTCATGGGCAACCCGTTGCATATATGCTAGAAACCGTAAAATCCCATTTGGTTGGAGCTGCCGAAGACTGGTACCGTTCCAGAAGTTCTCAAACCACATCGTGGGAAGAGTTCGAGGAACATTTTCACCACATGTTCGTGAGTTAGACCTGAGTAGCGGAACGATGGTGGAGGATGCAAAAGTGCGCGCAACAGCGAAATGAAAGCCCGGCCGCTTATTTCTACGCTAAGGTGCCGAAGGTGCAGCAGAAAGTGAACCTTGACTTTCACAATATGCAAGAGCAGGTTCTCACAGGTCTGAGATCTTGCAAGCTCTGAACCATGCTCTTGAGAAGGACACATGATGACGACAAAGATTTGCTCCACGAAATCCTCTAGTTTGAGCGCAACAAACGAGAACAATAAGAGGAAACCATGCCAGCTTGTGACGTAATCGCAGAGTGACAAGCAGTCAAAGGAATCAAAGTGCACTCACGAAGATGACGAAGCAAAAGATACAGTCAACGACCGATTTTTCGGACCCTCTAGGGAACATAAAAACGTCCGAAAATACAGGCAGTCCGAAAAAATGAATGCATGCAAAAAAACGCACCTTTTTTTTTTTTTTCTTGGATCTAGAGGTAAAGGGCAAAGTACCAGGCTTCCGAAACCCTGCCAATGCATCAGTGAAATGGCTATAAAAAGAGGCGTTCGAAAACTGTATGCAGCCGACTGCCTGTTTATTGTGTACAGGTGCATCGTCGGGCAGCCAGTGTTATTGCTGCAGTGGCTTGAAGAACTTGTTGATTGTTGTTTGGACGGCGTTCCGATTGCATGCGATCATATTCGCCTCGAACTGAGCAAGGGTCAAGTCAGCACTGTACACCGTCGTTCGCACTTCGATGCCATCGGCGAGGACGACGAAGACGGAGTGGGGGCCATCGAAGGCAAGCGAAATCCTCAAGTTGCGAACAGTGGAGTTCGCTGATGAGCGTCGAAGCACCTAGGCCTAGTGTCGTAGAGTACACTTGACACAACACCACGCTAGCCAAAACGTAGCCTGCGCAAACAAACGAAATGACGCTGCACGGCGCTCCGGAAACTCCGCCGGAAGCGGAAATGCGGCGATGAACAAAGCCAGCGTGGCCAGACCAAATCGGTGTGTGACGGCTAGATTCGGCTAGCTGTGGTTCAAAGCGGTGATATGCTTCGGCTGCAAGTCGATTTCCTTCGCAAGGGCGCTGCGTGAGGAGCCAAAGGACCTTCCCTCGCGTCAAAAAGTCCGGAAAATTGGACGGCGGGGGGTTCGAGCGTCCGAAACTTCAGATGTCCTTATACATTGATTCTATGGGACTCGTGATGGTGTTGCGAAGACGTCCGAAATATCAGGCATGTCCGAAAATTTGGGCGTCCGAAAATTCAGTCGATGACTGTATGTCCAAAGCTACAGCTTCTCCTGAACTGGGTGTCAGTGAGAAAGAAATGACACAGGCAACCGAGGAAACTTTGTCAAAAGAAAAAGATGCGGACCAGAATGTGCCAAAAGGGGCAGAGAGGGGACCAGATGAACTTCACATTCAACAGGTCCCTTCTCAAGAGCCAGAAAAGACAGGGATAATTAAACCATACGGAGAAACTGTGGCGCCGAAACTTTCAGATGCTGTTGCAGAACCAGAGAACAAAGAAAACGAAAGTCAATATGCAGAAGAGCTGTCGAAGGAGCCACCCGGTGACTCCGAAGTGTCTGGCACTTGAGCACTAGCTACTCAGAAAGGAGGCCCCGCTGCAGCTGAACCACAGGAAAGTGTTCCAGAAGTAACTGAAGACAAAGTGGAAGCATTCGAGGAAGAAATCGTGAAGGCAGACGAAGTCCCCGTTACTACAGCAGTCAAGGAAGAAGTAACCCTGCCAGAGCCTAGAGATAAAGCCACACCAGAAAAGGTAGAAGACGAAGTGCCTGAGCGTGGTGGCAAGGCAAGTGAAAATGCAACGACAAAAGTTGAATCTGCTCAAAAAGAAGCTGAAGAGACTAGCGGTGCCATGCCAGTGGGCATGGATAAGACGACGGAACAGGCATCTAAAGACACAAGCTGGTGAAGAAGCAGCCACTGCCACCGAAGCTCAGCCAGGGGCTGCAGACAGAAGCAAGGAAAACTTCCGAGGCTGCCGAAGAAAGTGAAAGGCCGGCGGCTGAAACAGTGTCCGAGGAAAAGACCGAAGAAGCCACCAACGGGGCAGCTCCTTCCGAACCTGAACCGATGCCGCCTGCGGAAGCAGCGAAAAAGAAAACTGGCTTGCCTATTCGCCGTCCAAGCATGCGACATCAAAAGAATGCCGAAGATGCTTGCAAAAAAAAAAAACAGGCAGTGACACATCTGAAGAGCCTCCAGAGTAAAAAGAAATCTCAGTAACGCAACATACGCAACGTAAAATGCACTTTACAGGCAACACTACGAGACTGTGTGTTATGTTTTCTTTTCTAAATTTTTTCTCTTTGTGTGCAATGAGAATTCCATTGTGCCAAGTTCCTGTGTAGTGTGAAACATTTTTTTCCCTCTTATCGTATTTTGGCTTACCGCAATGTCAAGCCACTCAAGATGGTCGGAACAAATGACTTTTTCAGAGCTGTACATTACGAACTACCGAATTACTGTGTGCTGTGGTGAACTGTAAGCATCTTTTCTTGGACATAGCGATTGCTGATTTCTTTTTCCTTAAGGGGGATGGCTAGGCTGAAGGGTCAACTTTTGAAGCACATAAGCAATTTTTATGAAATTTTCAGGGGTAGTTGATCTTGTTGTCATTAGAATATCTTCCAAATATCAGCACCCTAGTGCTACGAGAAAAAAAGTTATAACTGTGAAATTGAACAATCTTGTGTGTCAACTTAGGAAAACTATCGTTTACAATATAATGAAAATATACAAATTATTTGTGATTAGATCCGTTATAGATGGTTTATAGTGCAGGATAAGGTCAGCTGCACATTTTTTACGTCAACGTGCTTATTGGTCTGGACTCCCATGTTCAAGTTCCAGCTTGTCGAGAACTCTCTTGATGCCACGCGCTCCTTCATTGAATTCTAGCACAGCTAGGGCTGCTGCTGCAGTCTCCAGTGTTCTCAGTGATGCAAATTCTGTCTTTGGGCATCTTTTCCATAGAAGAGCATTCAAGGACTCGTTCGCATTCTGTGTTCGTATCCTTGAACATCGCGCAAGAAGCTCTGGCTTGCTAAGCCTGTTGTAGAGAGGCACCAGCTCTTTGGCAACGTCTCTGCTGAAAGCTGGACGATGGGATCTTGGCACAGATGGCTTGTCCGCTGCAAGCAGGGTTCTGTGCCGATTGTAGTGACACCAAGAGTCCTCACCAACTGGGCAACCGTCATGTCGTGGGACTTCATCTGTTGAGTTGGAGTGAAAAAGTGTCGCAAATACTAGTCGTTGCATTTTTTTTTTTACATCTGTAGCATTGTCTTTCAGGGCAGATGCATAGTAAACAGTGAGTTTTTTTACAACACTTTGTGTCCGCTTCCTCTTGCCTCCTAGACCTTTCGTCGTTTTCTTTAGTTTCTCAATTTCTCCAAAAAGTGTGAAAAAAATTTCCTAACGTGGGCATTCACTTTGCGTTTCGTTTCTTGCCCACTATGCGGCCGCATCTAGAAAAACAGCATTCAGAGTCGCGTTTGAAGGGAAATGCGCGCCACCAACTTGTGAAAAAAATTCTTTTTTTTCCTTTCTACTGCTCAGATAACTACCAAACTTGGTGAGAAGATTCTTTATTAAAGAAGCAATTCAGAACAACTCAGAGTAAAAAACAAAATTTTTTCACCGAAATCGGTATTTTAGCCCCGCATCCCCCCTTAATCTTTCTGCATTAAGCTAGTATTATCATCTTTCTCTCTTCTTATTGTTTGTACTTTAAGCAAATGTAAATTGAAGGATAGCTAAGCATTTGTAAGATAATTCAGAAAACCTTATTTAGGATAGCCTTAATGAGGACGTTAAGGAATTCAGGATGGTCGAATGTTAGCATATCGCTAGCGCCCTCCCTCGGGAGCGTTCTTTATGTAGTGCACTAGTGCGCCTAACTGAAGCCTGGGACCCATGTGAAAGCTGTCCGCAGGTCTGTGAAGGAAGACATGTGTCAATGCTTGTGTGAGTCTGCCTGCGTGGCCATGTAATTTATCATTCTTCGATTAAATCACCCTCTTCTGCTACTACTTGAGCCTGAGTCACCGATGGGAACAAACAAACAAACAAACACACAAACACACACACACACACACACACACACACACACACACACACACACACACACACACACATTTACACAAAAACGGCAGAGCACACCACCGATTCAGTGGCAGTATTGCCCGATTCTGACATGATTCAGAATCAAATGCATGCCCGTTCTATGCGTCCAAGTGGTAAAATAATGTAGAAATGACATTGAAGCTCCTAAACAAAGTAGAAATTTAATGTGCAATTGATTTTTTAGCAAGAAAAATTGTTGCACAAGGGCAGGTATACAGTGCACAGTCAGATTCACTGCGCACTGTATACCTGTCTTATGCGGCAAAGCATGCGAATGTTGCGAAGGCAATTTTTGTTTCGCAACTGATTGTACAACGCAGGCAACTTCTCGACTCAATTTTTTTCTAAACAAATGTTCGTGTTAGAATCGGGTAAATACCTTATTCAAACATTGTGAGCCACAGTTATCACTTGAAAGTCTGCCTTGGCGGGACAAAAGTAGGCGTATTCGACGAGAGCTTTAAGCGCGCTCAACGCATTCATAGTTCTCCAGGCTTCAGCTGAGGCAGACGCTGCCACTAAAGGGGTCACTATCGCGGTCACCATAGGAGTCAGGCGCAAGCGTGCTGTCTAGTTAAGTTCGAATTATAACAGCGAAGGACAATTTTAAGACAAAAATAAAGAAACTTTGGGCCCACAGAAATGCATTGACCAGCCCGGAGCATCGGCAGCCGCAGCCCGGCACGCCCAACTGTAGTGCTTGCAGTCAATTTTTGTAATGGGAAACCTGTTCAATGAAAAATTTTGATTTTTTTTTCGGAGATAGTGCCTATTAGATAGCAATACATATTTTATATCTCAGAATTTTTGTTATGCATTTTTCTTTGCGGAAACAAGGGTATCTTTACAAACTATGTTGAATTTTATCCCTCAATCTTGATTCTGGCAATTTATGCATATTTTATGATATACATCTCGTTACTAAAACTTTTATGGTTGAAAAGGGCATTCATACTGCTTTTTGTTCATGTATTACATAAAATATTGAGTGCAGTGGTTCGTTTAGGAAAAAAAGTCTGGCATAACCTACAAAAAACAAAAACACCTATTTTCCCCACGATAAGGAAAGAGCTAAGGTTAAATAAATGAAATAATTAAATATAAACCCAAGGTTGGTTGTGCCGAGATAACAGTAGACTCCCATTAAGACGAACTCGCTTAAGATGAACCCTCGGTTAAGATGAACAGTGGAAGTCGTTTGTTTGGTTTCCCATAGAGTCAATGCAAAAAAAATCCGTTCAATATGAACACTGCCCGCACGCTAATCAGTTAAGATGAACTTTCACAGCCGGCCGTGCCTTACCCACACATCTTTACTCGACCATCCGAGCACCACTTTAGGGAAAAAAAAAACTAAACAAAAAAACACAAGAATGAAAGCTTTTCTGCGCCGTCGACCATCTGTGTGACGCGGGGAGACGAGGAGACCTAACCATCTTGGTGTTTCTGCGAAGGTTCCGCTGCTCCTCCGCTCCTCCTCTCCCACCCTTCCTCACTCCCTCCTCTGTCTCCTCCCAGCCCGGCTACAAGAATTAGCCGCGCCCTCAAGTTCATTCTCTCCTTTGCCTCCCCATTGCCGGACCCTCTCCCTCTGCCCTGCACGGCACCGATGCAATGAGCCCTTCAGACGAGGCATTTTCAGTGCTGTGCTACTCCCCTTCCCCCCACTGCAGCACCTCCCACAATGATCTCTCCTCTTTGTCGCCGCAGCAGATTTGCGTCGCGCTGGCTTTAGTGCAGTTGTTCGAACAATGCGAAGGCACTGAGGAATATCTTAGAAAATTAAGTCAGATGTCTGCATTTGTAGCAGCCAGGCGATTTCCTTAACAGGCACAAAAAAAAATGAAATAACAGACTAGGTAACAGTCAACAGTGCCTGATGCCTTACTAGGGCAATGTGTAGTATACCACTAGTAGTGCAATAAATGCTTATATCACAGTTACTTTTTCCCTGAAAGGCCATTTCATTCATTTGTTCTCATATACGAGGTATTTGTTCTCATATACGAGGTATTTGAACACACACTGCATGCTCAAACATCATTTTTAGAAGCACTCCTGATTAGACGAACTTCTGATAAGACGAACACTTTTCATGATCCCTTGGAGTTTGTCTTAAACGGAGTCTACTGTACATATATTTTTTTTAAATCTGGAGCTTTAAATTTCTATTTCTGCAAGCTTTTCATGACACATCCACCCTTACTTCAGATGTAAAACTTTTCGTGGAGGCTGCTTTATATGTGCCACGTCTAAAACCAGGCTTTTTTACGCAGTTCCAAAATGTTGCAGTTGGCCTGACCTGATGCACCCATCCCCACACTCACTCACCTGGACTGAAGGAAGGGCATGGCAATGTTGGCTATCGTGGAGACGAGGAGCAGGGCCAGCTGGAGTAGCATGAGCAGGACATTGACCAGCTTGAGGCCCAGGGCACGTGCCTGCGAGTTGTCCAGGGCATCCAGGCTCACCAGCTGCTGTAGTTGCTGGTGCTGCTGGTGCTCCATGCGGCTGATCTGCACGCGTGACCAGAGAACTGCGTTTTCGTCTCATAACGCGCACATCATTGTCAGTGGTGGGCAACCAAAGACATGACAAGCTATAAAACATTGTCCTTAAAAATGAACGAAGCTAAGAGCCATGCAAAGAATAATTGAACAGGAAATGACTAGGTGTAATATTAATAGACCGGAAGATGCCAGTACCACTACGACAAGGACCCCTATGAGCCCTGCTTGCTACCACACTTGCCGAATATGGCTCGTGCAAAAGTTCAAGCTAGACTAGACAATTTAAACATTTCCCCTAAGCCTTCAATTCCAAACCCATGCTCTGTGAACAAAGTACTACGCTCTCTCTCTTTCTCACCCGTGTCTGACAGCTTTCGAGAAGCTCTTGGACGTCTCGCAGGCGCTCCTCGCTTTGGTATTGAACCTTCTCCTCCATGTCTGCCATGCCCTGCTTCAGGTTCTCCATCTCATTCTGGTGCAGCTCGATCAGATCATTCATCTGCTCCTCCAGACGCTGCATCACCAATGGTGAATCAGTTGGATGCCTCCCTTGCAGACATTTCACAAAATAGGGACACGTGAGAAGAGGAGAAAAAAGTGCTGAAGTGGGTGAGGAGGCAGGTGCTCGAACACTGCATCAGTGCTGAAAGCACACTACGTCTGTGCAAAGCTAATGCTGACCTAGCCACGCCAGCCGGGGCCTTCAACCTTTTCCAAGAGTAAGGACAATGGATCGCCTGTAGCAAAAGCGGACATGCCTGTTTACATTACTGCAGTAAATTCAACACAACTTTTAATCCGAACATTTTCAAAAGCACCATGGGGTGCTCATGCATATTAAAGGGACTGACAACCAATTTTCATGCTACCCATTTTTTTAGCACAATGGAAAGCTTATAAGTCAGAGTGTTTAATCATGAAGTGCTAACGCAGAAAGCGTCGCAGAACATTTTTTATCAGAATTTTTCAATCTGCAGTGAAGATGTAGTCGTTCACTGGAAGCATGTTGAAAACGGTGATAGGCGAGTGCGGTAGTCATTATAAGCTGGCATTAGTGGGAGGCAGACAACAAGCGTTGTCGTAGCTGTAACAAAGTATGATCTTGTTTATCAAGCCAATGCTCCTGCGATTCATGTTTTCCAAATTCTAAAATTATTTCTGCGATAATAGCTACATGTTTTCATGGTTTCCTGTCCAATGGCTGTGACATTTACCCAGTCAAAATGAAACCAACTGGATTGAAAACAAAACTACACCTTTACATGTTATATGCAGTTCAACATGTTGCTGTAGCTACGCATGTGTTTTCGATTTTCTGAGCATAGAATAATGCGCGAGTGTCTAATAATATATCCACTGCAATTTTAAGTAATAATTGTGCTGTACTTAATAATAGCTGACTTACGTACGGTAATCTCGTAGAATACATCCAAAGTACCAAGATTTCACTGCCAGTTCTCGCCACTTACTGATTTTTGAGACTTTCTTTGCCGATTTACAATATTAGTTCCTACTTAAGTTGCAAACAAGCGCGCTGGATTCTATCACTATAAATCATGGTCATTTCATTTCCGTCAACGTCTCAACACATTCTGGTCAGTTGTCAGTCCCTTTAAACGCCCACTGCTTTCTTTTACACTGGATAACTTGAATGAAACTTGCATTCACCACTGCGGTCAAATCAATGTGTGATGAAGGATTTCGTAGAGCAGAGGTTGACACACACACAAAAGCAGAATTATTCATGAATAAATAGCAGAACAGCACCTCACTCACAAATTAAATGTTTGCTGTAGACGCAAGCGTCTACCATGAGTAGCGCATAAAAACATAAAAAAGAATTTTCAGGATGACATCAGTTTTGAGATATCAATTTCTGAACTTTGAGGAGAAATGCACTGGTGTTCCAGTTACTTTTGTGCTTCAATGCATAAAACAACATTTTGTTAAGAAAGTAAGCAGAACAACAGTGCATTTCTACCGGAAGTTTGATGGCACATATCTCATAAATGATGTCGTCCAAACAATTCTTTTCAAGTGGATACGATTTGCAGTCGCACTCACTAGAATTTGTAAACTGCAACATAGACCGTAAGGTAATTAGTGAAACTTTGTTAATTAGTTGATTATGCACTTCAATGTATTGTGCAAGTAACATCCCCCTCTTCGAGTGAACCAGCTCATAGACTAGAATTGTGTTTTTTGCCACTGGCAATTTTTAGGAATTTTTGAAAGTGTTCACTGAAACACCATGTAGTTTGCTCCCTATGGCTTCTTGTGGTATACAGCACACAAGCAAGATGTTTGCTATTTCTATACATACAATCGTAGCTATGACAGCTTGTGCAGAAACCATCGAAAACGAATATCAAAAGTAAAAGAAGCTCGCAAATGTACTCAAAATTGCTGTGCGATTGGCCGCTCAAGGCACTGTGTGTGTATTTGCGGGCTTCTTTCACGCTAGGAAAAGCACTTATGTAACACACATTGAGCAACAGAAAGCAGTAGCGGGAGTTTTTCATGTTGCTCTACAATTTTCTGAGTGACACTTTTAATCTAAATATAATATTTGAGAAGTCGATTAATTAATTAAGAATTATTATCTAATTTGGCAGAATGAAAAAAATAATTTTAGTGTGTCCAAGTAATAAACAACATTACCTTGGTTATGCCCAGCTATGTGGCATTTGCATATCTTTAAACTCTGGCTAAAGTTACCTGAGACACCCTGTATATCGCCTGTAAATATTCTTCCCCGTAATACAGTGAAACCTCGTTAAACCGTACCCGCTTAACCCTTTACTGCACAATTTTTTGCTTCCTCAAAATATTATTCATGGAGTTGTAGGGAAGCATAACAGTACCTGTACTCCCATGGAAACTTACTTTAGCAAATGTCTGTGGTTTCAATTTGCAGAAAAAGGGTATGTTGCATATTTGCAACAATGTGCAAATAAAGAAGAAGTTGAAAGTAAAAGATAGATTTAGTGCGATTCATACTCAGATGCTTATTTGCACAAGACAATCATTGGTGCACCTATGATTTAGTGTGGAACAAAGAAAAGCACTTGTACATGCTTGTGCAGCACAGATGGTTCCCACACTTCATGCAGCACGTCATGCAGATTCCCGTGCAGCCAGGAAACAATGCAATGTTTTCAGGTTATTGTAAAAATGTAGAACATCGAAGCACAGACGTAAAGCTGTGCCCGTGACGACGTGACACGGCAACGTGCGGAGGCACAGCTGTACTTTTGAAAAGAAAAAAGGAAATTCGGCCAGAGAACATCTTGTCCACATATTGAATCGAAACGGACTTACACTCGTGGCTGTCGTGACTAATTGAATAGTCACTGCCTTCACTATCAGGAGGAATTGCTGGGCCATACCAGCGTTTCGGAGCCATTTCACTTTTCCGAAGAAAATAAACCATGTACACGTTGTTGCATTTGCGCAACATGGCAACGTTCTGTCGCCAGGAACAAACTATTCCGAAATGACAATGTTTTTTTGAACCTACAGAGTAGGAAAGATGTGGAGCATAGCGTAAGAATTTTTTTTCGCTTCGTTTTATCGAGAAATAATTTATGATTTGTAAAACTTACCTATATCACTGCTCGCGGGCGCGCGCAGCCTCCGCCACGTTTGTTTTGGTAGAAGATGCGAAGAATTAGCACAGATTGCAGCACAAGGTGGCGCGTTTTACAGACCAATGTTGCGGATATGCAACAATGTGTACAGGCAGCTCCAAACTGACTTAGCTTCGGTATTTAACGCCGTTCATCAGAATGTTGCGCAAATGCAACAAGGTGCAGTAAAGGGTTAAACAGTATTTTCGTCTTAAAAGTAGTAAAGTCAAATCCCTGATTCAGCGGCCATTGAACATGTGTTTTGTATCCACATAAACCGTACCAGCTTATTGCGTACGTATCGGTTAACACGTAGTGTTTCCCCTTTTCGTCGGGCAAACACGGCCGTGCATCGTCTCCATCGGGCGGCCCGGTAGAACAATAAGTCTCAGAGATCGGTACAACGGCCTCCAAGCGCCCTGTGCGCTTGCGCGTGAAGCCACATCAACATCATTTCGGCGCTGTGCCAGAGAGTGTTGTGGCATCATGCAAGCGGGAGCTCGCGTCATGCGGAAACTCGGATAAAAAAGGCACTGGGTGCTTGGCATAGAAGAAAAATTAGACATCGTTCGTGCTATCGAACGTGACGCAAAAAGTCAGCACTGGCACGGGACATGGGTCTACTGTTAACTACAGTGTCTGGCATTTGAAATGCAAAGAAGTTGCTCGGCAGCACTGCTGCGACCGCGAAGATATGTCGGCTACGAGGTTCGACTTTTCGCCATCGTTGCCTGTGTTGTTGCCGAAATGTCGCCTAGAGACTGTGATAAGGACGACATGGAAAGCGACAGCACGGGCGATTCAGGCCCGGCAGTGGAAGAAGCTGAGCGTTACGTTAGCCTCATGAATGCAATCGTTGCTACGAGAACAGCACCCCACAATGAAAAGGTGCCCCGTGACTTCTGCAATGCTACCGCACCTGTGCACGGAGGTTATGCAATGCCAACGAGGAATCTGCCATGCGAGTGTTTGCCGAGAAGAGGGCGCTGGCTCAAAAGCTGGCTCAGAGCTTCAACAAGTTTGAGGCCGCTGTCATCACTGCTAGGCCACCGTGGCATCAAATGAAAATAACATGCGTGTCGCATGAAGTAAATAAATACTGCACCTTTTTCCACTTTCATCGCACTCTCTCCGTGTTCCGTTTTTGACAGGCAAGCGGGCGATCTCACGCTATTTCGGTTAAGCAGTACTACCGTTTAGTACGTACTTTTTCCGAGCTCCGGCCAACTACGGTTTAACAAGGTTTCACTGTAGTATGAAAATTAAAGAAAATTAAATTATGAGATTTTACGTGCCAAAACCACAACCTGATCATGAGGCACGCTGTAGTGGGGAACTCAGGGAATCTGGACCACCTGGGGTTTTTTAACGTGCACCTAATTTAAGTACGCAGGTGTTTTAGCATTTCACCCCTATCGAAATGCGGCCACTGTGGCCGGGATTTGATCCCGCGACCTCGTGCTTAGCAGCCCAACACTACAGCCACTAAGTAACCACTGAAGGTGTAACAGTATGCAGCTAACAGACAATAACACCAAGGAAAGCATAGGGCAAATTACATGCCTTAATTGAAATGTAGAAATGATGAATAAAGAAAAATGAAAGTGGGCGAAAAAATAACTGGCCATAAGTGGGATACGAACTTAAGTCTTCACATTATAAGTGCGATGCTCTTACCAATTGAGCTACCGTAGAACCATTTTACCAGCCACTTTCTTGAGCTATGTTTGTGCAAGATTTAGGCCTGGGAGTACTAGCCCGTGACACAACTCATGACCATAACAGCACATGTGGAACATCTTCTGTGCCACAGATGTTGTTTGGTATGCGAATGTGCTGCTGTGGTAACTCAATTCGTAAAGAGCATCGCACGTCTCATGCGAAGACGCAAGTTCATATCCCACCTGCAGCCAGTTGCACTTTCATCGACTGTTATTTATCATTTCTACATTTAAAACAAATGCCTCTATTTGAGTGTGTGTATCAGCCACTTCATTCCAAAATCCTTCGCGATTAATATCAGCCAGCTAGCTCAACTTGCCATGCTGCTGTAATGAAAGTTGGCAGTATTTGCAGTGGATGCATTACACCCTTGCTAAAAGCCCTCGGGGCGCAATGCAGCAGATAGCAGGCAAAGCGGAAGCCCACCTCTGTGGCATCGTGCCTGCAAGTTGCTTGATCTGCTTGCCAGCACGAAGCTGGAACCAGGGGCATCTGGCAGCATGACAACAGAGAGCACAACGGAAGGATTGGCACAAGCTTTCAACCAACTTTGAATTATCGTTATTAAAGGGGGCCCTGCAATGCCCTTTTAAGAAATATGTGTCTAGTGTTAAAGGAACAAATCTGTTCCAACAAAAACACTTGATATTTGAGTACGCCTCATATGAGTGTATTAGTTACTGGCAATCTAAAGCTGCTTATGCCACATATTTGCAGCTTTCCCCTGCTTTCCACTATTTTTACAGCACTTAAAGCTGCGCTGATGTGCAGCAATGCTCATACCATCCTATTCACACTTGCCGCGGCGCTTTGGTATCACCGTCCGAGACAGGCTCACCGGCATTTCTGACCTCGGAGTCATAATCTTTGCACACTGGTATGGCTCTCCAACTACAAGGTGGCTCAGCCATTTTATCCATCGCGATTCTATTATTTATTTTTCTGTGGGACCTACTGGAAGCACTATTTAGTTGTGATACAGGAGAATGAATATCTGTGCTTTTGGTGCATCACGACAAGTGGTCGGGATTTCAAGATGCTAGAGGAATGGGCAGGCAGTTTTTTGAAAAAAATATTGAGCAACTCCAACTCGTACATCAAAGACAGCGAAACTGTGTAAAGGAGTTCTCACAGATTTCAGAAGTCCAGGGAGGCCTGCTTTGCTACTGCTTGAAATCTACCCAAGACTTCCCAAGCACTTCACCATATACCTGAGCCTTTTCACATGCTTCATTATATCTAGGCTTCATACTGAGACCCGAGTCTCTTCCTTTAAAATATATATTTTTTTAAAGCAGTGCGGCCTGAATGCACTCCCTAAGCACAGAAAATAAGATCAATCTTAGCCAAGAGGCCCAGGCGCAATACCCCCGAAAAGTTTGTTGATCTGGGCTCCTCTAAGCTGACCTCCAAAGTGCAGCCAGTAAAATGCGACATGAGAAACAAAAACTACAAGTTGAGGGCATGACACAAAGAAGTCCCAAGTCTATTTGAGTGAGGCATATGTAAGACCAGAGTCCTTTAATACTTTTTCTACTGGTCACAAAACTTCAGGCCGAGTTTGCTATAGGGACAGCAGCAGCTGCAGCTACGGGCGCCACTACTGGTGAGGAGGCTACGATTGCTGGCTTGCTTTGGAGATTTACAATAGCCTAAATGGGTTTCGGCTCCATCACAGAGGGCTGACACGACGTAGATTTCGGTCTGCCGACTTCCCGCAACAGCTGTGTTGTGCCAACGGCTCTGTCAGCAGGAGCGCAGTCATTGGCTGACAAGTCAGACGATTTTGTGGCCACACTGCAATGACACAACGGTGCCCCGCACCGACGTGGCGGTCATGGAATTTTCGCCGCTAATTTCTACACGTGCTGCTCGCTTTTTTTTTTTTTTCACTCATCCTCAACAAGACATTCAGCATTTTCGCGGCAAGAAGCAGTTAGACAGCATGCTACTTTCCGTATCTGAATACTGGTTTATCAGAGCGGTGCATTTGTTCCCACCAGCACGTATGGCCACAGTTGGTTCTTCACTCCAAGCAATGTGTAAACTATGCAGTGCTCACACGAAATAATAATAGTAATAATTTAAAAAACACAAATTATTGCAAGACATGCTGATTTGTGAATATGAACACTGTTGCGTCACACTAGATGAGACAAGCTGCACATGAACAACCGACTGCTTTAGGGGCCCCTTGGAACACAGCGACTGGGGTCGTGGGGCTGTTACTGATGGCTAGTTTTTGCTTTTTGCTTTTAAAATTTAGAACTCTTCATAATACAAGCAGTGTGCTCAATGCAGTATAGTTAAAGCAAACACCGTGCATATAGGTGTTGAGTTAGAGTGCGTAGGTTTCTTTGAAAATGTCAATGCTTATTATGTGCTCACATGGCTCAGTGAAGTGCACTGTGAGGGCTGTCACTTGTTGTCCATTTGGTATAAGAGGCAAACAAATGTGTCAGCGCATGAATATCATGACCTCCTCTATAGGTTGTGAACAATACATACAGAGATACCACTATATGCAGTCGCATTATGTTGCATGGAAGCACTGGCGAGTGCCAATGGCAGCCTCTGATGGACAACGATGATATACCGATGTTGGCTCTTTGCCATGTCACCACTTCCCGTAACTTGCGTGCGCACCACATGACACTTCAAATCGCTATGGCCAGAAGTGAACTACAAAAAAGCAGTTTCCTTCATCCTAATTGCTTATCGTTTAGTTCGGGTCCATCAATAGTGGGTGCCAAACTCGTCTGCTGAGCTAGGCTTAACATTCGCTGAAGGAGAGCGACACAGCCTCAAACTCGACTTGAGCGGCCGGCAAGGGCTGACAATCGTGCATTTCAACTTTGGAAACACGTGTTTCAACTTAATGTAGGCGCAAATAAATATAGTGTGTCCCAGGTAGTATTCGCCAAGCTGTAAAGAAAAAAAAAGTAATAATTAAAAAAGGAAACGGTGTGATGACTGAACACTGTAGGTCTCATAATTGTATCTTGTGCCGTGTTTTCCTTCTTAAACAGTGTGGCTTACATTAGCTGGGTCACTCTGTATATATATACAAGGACAGGTGCTGTAGCAATCCCATTGTCTGTGCGACGTTTTCTCTCAGCGGTTGACTTCACGAAGGTCGGCAGCTCTTTTTGACTGTCCCTCTGTAGTCAGACCGACATTGTTGGTCACAACATGTCTTTGGCATTGTTCTTCAAATTTCCGAGGACCCTTCGAGCTTCTCTGCAGAAGCCAAAAAGTAGAAACAGCGCGTAACACCGCTACAAAAATCACGCCAACACACTGGCCAGGTGCTATGCCGCGCATCGAGTGCCCCCTCAAACGTGCCCCCTCTGGACCGGGAGTGCCGCTGCTCAGTCACTGTTGGCATCATATGAAACTCTCCCAAGTTTCGGGACCAGTAAAAAATAATCAAAGGACTCTGGTGAGACTTTTATTTAGAAACCATTCATAATTACATTTCAAAGCAAAATCAGGGATCTGACACAGGCTGTACTGCCAGCTGTTCTTTGATAGACATTTGATAAATGACCGTGCCACCGCACACCAGCCTTCACCAATGTCGGCTTTCGCCATCACTGCATGAAATGCAACGCGGAGCTCCCCTTCACAGCTTCGCCATAAAAAGTTGGAGTGCTATGCGCCGCATGGCAAAGAATAATGCTTATTTACTATGCTCAAAAAAGTGTTGCAGGACCCCCTTAAGAAATGTGCGAAATATGCATGCTGTTAAAGAGGACAACCTCGCAAACTTTTTCCAACAAAAAGATTTTGAGTGTGCCTTCTGTAATAGCATTCAAATGTATTCCCACTTTCACAGGACTTACCTCCCTTCTGTCATTTGTTTTATTCAAGGAAATAGCCATGCAATTTTGTTCAGTATTGTTCAATTTTGTTCAATGAAACAGCGAGTGCTTAGTGTACACTTCCATTTTGGGCAATGTTAGCTAGCCAAACTGATGTAATCAAGTTGAGCCAAGCCAAAAGAAGTGAGCAGCTCTTGTAGCACCTACAGTTAAATACAGTTTGCATGTAATTTATGATCGCCTTGTCTCATGTCATTGAGAGTGCAAGAGATAGAAAGTGGCTTTCTTTCAACACATTTTTCAAGCAACACACGCTTAAATGAGCATAAAATTCGTAAAATGCGGTGTAGGGAGTCTGGATTCGCTTTTTTGTAAGCAGATAAACAAAGTATGAAATTATCTTCAGTGTTGCTTCAACCCTGAAGCTAAATTGGCAGACTACAATTCTGGAAAAGTGAACTGGCCATTGTTACCATCACCAGATGCCGAGTAAGCAGTCGACTAAGAACTCCAGCCCAGTAAGAAGTCCTGTATGTTGTGTTAAGAAAAAGAACCTGACACCTGACAGAAAAAAAAAAAAAAAAAGCAGGTGGCGATAACACCCAAAGGCCATACCAGTAGGCCCATGATACCCGATTTAGCTTGGTGCTATGTACTAATTGTGTATCACTAATAAATGATTATATTATATTTTAAGGTAAGTTAAGGTCTGACACAGCGAGTTTTGTACACCTCTTATACAGTAGGCCTCAGATGTACACAAGGCATGTAGCAAAATCCATGATGTAAGAGAAAAATTATACGGGACATTAAAAAGGCATAAGATTCAATATTTTTTTAAAGTATAGCATTACTGTCCTTGTTATTAATTTATGTCTTTGAAAGAACGCTCGACAAGGATAAAATAACTGCCTGTTTCTCTTCAGTGCCCGCACACAAGCATTACAGGAATGGAGGAAACTTATGATAAGAAGAGCAATCTGCATCAACTAAAATGTCCACAGAACCCAAAAACAGTGAGTGTGAAAATGATGCCTTGGAACCCCTGCTCTGATCACAAGCATGCCAATGCAGCTAATAACTGCTGCCAGTCTGGCACTTCTTGAGGGCCAGAAGACACCAGAAGGAAGTGTGACAAAAGTAAAGCAAAGGGAGCTCACCTCATACCTGTACCGCTCCTCTTGCAAGGCTTGGCTGAAGTAGGAACATTCGTGGTGCAGCTGATTCTGCGACGGGATGGTGAAAAAGCACTGTCAGGATTACAGGCATAGCATTGCGGGAACCAGGCACACCAACTACTTGTACCGAACTGATAGTCCCCACCACAAGGGCAAACTAAAAGGAAAAATTAAGTTGATCTAAGCCCCCCATATCAGTGTTACAAAAGAAGGAAAGTGTCAATCAACGTTGACGCTAAAGAAGACAAGGTCGACGTACATGGTTGTTCAAATGATTCAATGATTGAATGTCGATTATATGCCTCTATTCTGTCTCATTTTCATGTCAGTACAGTGCGTTGAATGTGGCCCACAGCAGCGTGGTGCCCAGCTGTTGCCACAGCGCATGCGCACAAGAGCGTGGCGAGCGAGTGCCTCCCCCACCACCAAATAGGTTTTTTGCAATAACTTCCATTTATCGCATGTTGCTATGACTTGTAGCTATGATTACCTCACTGCTTTTGTAACCTATGCGTAACTCAAAGCCAGGCAGGCAAGAAACTACCGCTGTTACTGGTGATGTGGCGCTCTTGCTTTTATGGCCCTTTATAGTACTTTATATAGTACAGCTAGTCAATATAACAAAAACGTTGATGATGATAAACATCATGAAGCAGTGGGCCTCTTCAATTATGCAGTCCCGGACTGTCCGCAAAACGTCCGTGGCTTCCAGTCCGACTAGCTCACAGACGTGGGACCCAGCTGCCTGGGACTGTCCGAGGTGATCCGAGGTTTCACACAAAAGCACCATGAACGGAAGTCAATCTCCTGGCTGCCATGGCCAGCTTGTACCCGGCTCACCACTCAGGGAATTCATTAGCGTGGCTTCCAAGATACGACAATCTTGAAGGCCACGTTGTCAATGCAACCACAAAGCTTGCATAGTAGAATCTTGCGGCCTAAGCGCACGGTACATGTTCGCAAAAGCAGTTTTAGCACAGTTTATGTTGCGGTCTTTCTTTCTTTTTGTGCCACTTATTACTGTAAGCTAGCTCATCGCGTGGGAAATTGAAGTGAAATTTCTACCCGAATGCAAAGAAAATCACAATCATAATGTGTCACCGTTCACGCAAAAAGTGGACACGAATATCATACCCATATGTTGCAAAGCAACTCATTAAGCTGAGAAAGCACAATTACGTTGTGCTTGGTCCTCAAAGCTTGTGAGATCCGTCTGCAAAAGGGCCAATCGCGCCACTACATGCGACGCGTGTCTCGGGCAGAGCGCGTGCGTTTTATCGCAAAATATCACCCTCTACTAATCGTGCCTGTCAAAAAGCAAGTGCGCGAACTTGACAACAGATGTGATCAACACGTGAATAAAAATTGGTGAAGGTCCGACTGTATGGCGACAAACAACCACACTTTAATCAGCTTTACTCACCTGAAAAGTGAAATCCACCAGCTTGCTACACACAGCAGTAAGCATGACAGATTTCGCAAAACGCACCAAGAAAAAAAGCAAGCCTGTGCACCTGATTGCTGTGCATCTCTCTTTTAAAGAATGTGAAGAGTGAAAGCGGCAGCAATTACACAGCTCACGAAAAGCTTGCATGATGGCACAGAAAGCCCATCTAACAGATGCGCTAGCCGAGTGCAAAATATTTGGTGCCTGGAACACGTAAAGTACGCAAAAGCAGACGGCACCTTTCCCAGCATGGCAGCAGACGCAGCGTGCATCTTTTTCAGACAGCCGTCATCTGCTAGCTGACTGCACTGGTTTGCGATTTGCCAATAGCTCCGAGAGTCTGCGGATAGTCCATGACTTCCAGTTCATGAAAACCAAACACGATTGTGGCTGCTCTCGGAATAATGGGCGGAGCTTCTGAAGCTGTCCGAGAAAATTGAATGCGACACAGCAGTCCCAAGCAGTCCGGGACTGTCGGGGACTTATAATCGAAGAGGCGCAGTGCCTGCTCATGTGGAGAAACAATGTGCTGGGAACAAAGTATATTGCTGTCTCCTGTACCGAACGCACAATAAATATTTTCCTCTTCGGTGTTGTCACTGCTCCAAATATTTTCTCATTTCAGTTCCAACTTAAAGTGCACATAGTGAAGAGCCATGACAGATGAGACGCAAACCCTGTGCAAACTTCTGTCTAGCTTAGACAAGAAAGTGAGCTCTCATGTTCCACACCAAATTATTGGTCCACTTTTTGTGCACAACAAGAACATGCCTCAACCATGCTTTCTATAAGCTGCATGCTGTGTTTTTGCACCCTCCTTAACGAGTCAATTTTAACAGAGTATTTAAACTTCAAAAATGAACATTCAGTGCATGGTTTAAAAAACCATTTCAGGTTGAAAAAGAAGGACAGAAAGCAAGGCATCAGAAACTTAGAAAGTTAGTGCACAAGAAGAAGTGCTTTACTTAGTGTGCAGAAACAAAAAGACAACCACAACACGGAGAAAACAAAGTGAGAGAAACTAGCATGGACAGATACCGCAGTCTCCAGTTTGCAGGCAGAGCCGAAAATGAACACCTGCAGGGCAGAGAGCAAAGGGGAAGAAGTGAGGGAGAGAAGGGATCATGAGTGGGAGGAGGAAAGAGAAAAGCACACTTAGGCAGAGACGGCAATTGGAAAGCAAGTTTGCGCAAATTTGCGCAGGCACAAACAGAAAGCTGCAACCAATTATTTGAAAACAGCAGATACGTTGCAACCTGGCAGCCATAGAAATCTGCAACATTTACCATACTTAACCAACTCTAACGCACACTTTTCTTTTTAAAAATATTGGTTCGAAAACTGCCTCCACATTACTATTGGATACGAAATCAGAGTGGCATTCAGGAGGGTGACAACTGTCCACTTTCAGAGCCTGCACCATCGTAATCATAAGTTGGCCACAGACCAAGTTCTCGTGTATATGATGATGCGCCGCTTTCATTATTATATTCAAAACAAACTATTTCACGTGTTAAGCTAGTGGTAACAGAGTTGTGTCCCATGTTTTCAGTGTTCTGCCGCTTGCACGTGTTGCAGGACGTACTGGTGAAGTGTTTAGTTGAGGCGTGGGCCACCGTCCTGCCCGAGATTGTTGCGGAGTCGTTCCGAGAAATACATATTATCAAACCAGGACATCAAACAAAATAGACTGCATGTAGGGCAATGCACTGTGGTCTACAGACAGCAATAGAGAGCTGTCTGACAGTGATTAAATTTACATTCAATGAAGGTGAATTCTGCAGCTTTGATCTTTTCCTGTTAGTGAGAAGTGAGTGAAATTTAGTGAAATTTTTTCTGCTTGTAGGATGCATGAATTCATCGCCTTGGGAAAAACTGCGCCAGTGTGGCTTCACTGGGACTATCACAAAAAGAACTTGGTTATCTTAACAGGGCTGGATTTTGTGAAAGCGGAGCGATATATGTGTAGGCCATCGACATGTCTGCCTTGGGTATCACCAGTATTATTTAGAATTTATTTCGCTATTGCCGATGCACATGTGCAAGTCTGTCTTGTTGAGTACACATGCATATTTTATTATGTATTGTATGTTACGTCACATTCATGTATATAACCTACTTAACTTTCTACCATTAAGACCAGTTGAAAGTTTGTGCTTGTGTCTGTTGTTCCCAGGTCCTCGTTCCAGTGGTGCACAAATAACATTGATCATAAATAAGGTACTTTTGTTGGACGGTGTTTATGGTGGATAGATTGGCAGTAGTTGTTCGTTTTAATTTTAATGGCACAGAGGCATCTCTGGCTATGATGCACTTGATTGACAGTGGTTGAACAAGAGAAGCCTCAGCTGAGAGCCAGTGTTTCGACAAGGAAAATTGTTCTTGTCTTGATGAGTAGTACAAATTAATTCTGGCACTGGCTTCAGGCGGCAGCTTCCCTTGACTACCCTTGTTTATCAATGCCACTAACCACCTTCTACTCATCTTTTCATGTTGTTGAGAACGGCTTTCTCATGAAATAGTTATGTGAAATCTAGAGGCAGTATAAATGTGGTACTTAAGAATATGGAAATGAATACTCCTGCTGTAGATATACACGTCTGCATTTGACAATTTGATATTCGATTCCATATTTGATACTTACTATTTGCATTTGATTAAATATTCAATGCTTATTATTTGCATTTGATTCAATATTTGATATTTACTATTTGTAACTGATTCGTATTCCAAAAAGTTGATATTCACCCATCTCTAGTAATAATTCAGTGCGAGCTACAGTTATCACTTGAAAATCTTTCTAGGGCAGGCTGAAAAACAGGCATTTTTGACAGATAATGTGTGCTCAACGCACTCACTGTCCCCTGAGCACCACCAAACAGATGCTGCTGTTATCAGGGTCACGAGTGTCACAGCCTATTGATTAAAATGCACAAGGAGCGGCACAAGGAACACACACGGGCAAGAGCATCCCAAAACGTTAGATGATTTTTCTCCACTTCTCAGTGTATGGCACGTGCATGCATCTAAAATTAAGATACGCTTACTAGGCCCCGCCAACAGCCTGAAATCGAGGGCTCAAATCGCCACAGCAACATCAGAAACAGCTCTGAATGGCTGCCAGTATGCTTATTAGGAGTCTATGTGCCGGTACTGTGATCGGAGACGGCACATGCGCACCTTTATAATTAAGAAACGTGTACTACATCCCATGAAAGTGGCCTCTTCATTTCTGCTTTGCTTCACAGCAATAAATTGCCTATGCTTCACCGCATAACACAGTAGCATTGAGGCAAAGCTAACCAGTCAAGTTCGAATTATTTGACGAAGGCCAATATTGAGATTTAAATAATGGAAGTTTGGGTCCATAGAAATTTATGAGCGCTGGCCGGGACCTTTGGTCAGGATTGAAGTAATTGGAAAAATGAATTAACGGTCATCTACTATAATGCGATCTCTTCTGACTCCTGTTTGTCTTCCCACAGAACTCAATGTACTATATGCATACCACTTACAGTGCATTCGCGCAAGACAAAATACCGATTATAATGCAGTTGCCGGAAAAGCCTGGAGACAAGTGAGGCAGCGAGAGCACATCTCAATGAGGTGTGGCGGCTGAGGGGAGAGCGATGAGGGTAAGGCAGAGGAGGAGATGCAAAGCAAGCCAGTCAAGCGTGCTTACTCAGCGGGTGCAAGGGGGTTGCCTAGGCAACAGAGAAGCCTTTTGCTCCAAGCGCTTGTCAGCATTGTGCGGTCCACACCAAACATGCACATCTGTAAGTGCATTTGTTTGTGTGTGCACTCTCAGTTTGTGTGCAGAAAGTAAATCAGTCGCCGGCAAATTTTTTCGTACACAGACGGGGTCGCGAAAATGTCTGAATTATTGGGCTGACTGGGAAAACTAATTTCAATGGTAAAATCAATTTGTTCTTTTTCACAACTCCAGCACTGCCGGTAATGATACTAGCCCACGCCATTTCAGAGCAGTAAAATAGAATTTCGAAGCAGATTTATAAAGGCAATTGCAAACTCTCCATATTATAAAGTCCTCAAAAGTTAAAGTACCACTAATCTTGATAAAACTAATGCCAGCAACACAAATAGCTGCTTGCATAGGCCATTTATATGCTTTGGCAGACACAGCTTTTACGAACAAGTACTGCTGGCAAACAAAAATGATCCTACTCATTTGACGATTTAGGGTATATATGTTTATATTAAAAACTGCAGTGATCAATTTCAAGACAACTTCGTTTTGTTTGATTCTTCAAGACCGCTTACATTCCAAAATATTCATCATCAAATTTGACACTCGGAAAGATCATTTCGCATTCGTAGGTGGGAGTCTATGCACAGGCGCCCTACCCCAAGTTTACATAGCTTACTGCCTGGGAATATCACCCAGAGAGGGCAGTAGCACAGCTGTTACAAACTCCGTCAGGCTTCTAGGCTAGCATGCTACATGATCACCAGCGGCACATGATGGCTTTGTCTTCGTGTCCAGACTTTCACCTCTGAATTTGAAATTAGCATACCGAGTGTCCAACTTGACAGGAAAAACAGTGACCAACTGATTTTTAAAATTTTTCGTAAACAACGTCCGAATAATCGGGCAGTCCAAAAACATGAACTTCCATAGTAAAATAATTTTGTTGCTTTCTCTAATGCCAACGGTATTAAAAATATACTTTTCCCTAGTAGTGTGCTTCACTGATGTACCACCTACTTAAAATACCGCGATGGTCAAGCACGTGGAGCCATTTCACTTTCGCTTGGCGTGCTGCTGCTCCATGTGCGTTGCGTGCCATCACAAAGTGCAGATATGCACGCGCAACTTTTGACTGTGCAATGCTGTCAGATTAGGCTCTGATGCACAGATTCAGTTTGGAGCTTTCTGCCTACACACGAGATTTCGCCGATCTGTCTATTAAGCACGAAAAACCAACAAAAAAAGTTCATGGTAGTTGCCAGCATATTCCCTGTGGACCCAATCTCAGCCTCCAGCTAGCCACCAGTCCAGCCCATGATCTGATGCCCAATTGCCAAGGTGGTTTACGTGCTTGAACATATTGATGGCCAACTTGCTGCGACAACCTTTGATGGCAACAAACCAGTGCCACTTTGTCAGCATCCAGCGGTAAAAGCTTCTATTTGGTACCGAGTCGACCAAAGGCATAATGGCGTTATGGCCGTGAAATCACGTTGCTAACAAAAGTGGGGGAGAGGCAACAAAGTGAATGGCGGCAACTTCGTTCACAGCCATGGCTGCGACACCGTGCATGACATGTTACAAAAATTGCACGAAATACTGTCTGAGGCGTCCGAAACTTCATTCACCAATTCACATTGGTCCTACAGAAAGAAGTGCAGGGTCTGGCTTGGCACCATCGCAATAGCTTGCAGTCGCCTCAAAAGCGATGCTGTACTGCTGCCAACCCTCATGCGGAGGGAGGTATTGAAAATAGACAACCGCGGAAGAAACCGTGGTAAGATCCAGGCTTAATTGGAGAGGCTTGACTCAGTCCCCCTACGAGTTAACACAGCTGCTGGTCTATGCCATGCCGCTTTTGATGCTGTGGAGGAACGGCTCTTGAGGACTTAGTTCAGCTTTTGAAAGCCTGAGCAACACCTTAGATGCAGGGTGGGTGCAGTTTTCTCATATTTTGCTGAAATGTAGCAGGATGTAGCAGGGTTTGCCTCTGGGCGCAGTTCAGTGCAATTGGCGCAGCAGCAGCATCACTGCATCGCAGAATAAACTGGTTGAGGTCGAGTGGATTTTGCAGCGACTCTGCGACGCTGTCAGTTTCAATTGTGTTCCGCAATTTCATCAGTTTGAAATGTCCACATGTGAGCTTTCACCATATCTACCAGTATGTGCACCTACAAACTTTTCTTATACGTGTTCATGGTAGTTGCCCGCTGATCGCCCATGAACCCCACTTCACAGGCACTGATGTCAGTTCAAACAGTGTGCACGATCTTGCGGCAGATCTATTTGTCTACGGGTACGAACATATATTAAGGATGAGCTTCCCGTGATGGCATGCTGCCCGACAACCCCAGTGGCTAGGCCCAACCAGCGTCCTCTCGTCGGGAGTGAGCAACCAAAGTTGCAGCTTGGTGCAGGGTCAAGGACATGCTTTGCTGTGGTTGTACAGCACTTGCAAAGCACAGAAACCACCTCGCCAACAAAAGTGAGGGCATATCCCGCTTGTCCACTGCAGTTCCCGGACGAAGTGGCTGCTTGGTCTACATGTTTTGCACATGCACAGCCATTGGAAAAAATTTTTTCTGGTTATACAGTTAAACCTCGATATAACGAATTTCAATATAACGAAATTATCTGTATAACGAAGTATTTAACTCTTCATAACCTCTTGTCCATAGAATACCATGTACTGTTACGTTTCGCCTACGACGCGCGGTATAGCCGGCGCGGATGCAACGGACGCCGGGGCTTCGTTCAAAGCGGCGGACATTTTGGCCTGTTCAGCGCTGCCGCAACGCCTCCCCGCCAAGCGCGTCCAGGCATGTTTCAATGCCACGTGTCTTCGTGTGTGCGTGTGTGTGTGTGTGCATGTTGGTGCCCACGCTTGTCAAAGCGCAGCAGCCGGGGAGAGGAGCTCCCCAACTGTGAAGCGAGGAGGTCTGACCGGCGCCGGCCCGGCGGATGCGTCACCTTCTAGTCTCAACTTGCCCGAGTGGCGCCGTCACGTGCGCCCCATCTAGAGCTGTTCCTTCTTGCCCTCAACTCCGAGAGTATAAAAGCAGCTGCCCCCGGACGCCAAGAGAGAGGCTCCGATTTCTTCCGTTGAGTAACGTGCTCTCCCGTCTCTCCACCTCGGTCGATCTGACCGGCCGCTCTTTTGCGATGCTAGAATAAACAAGTTGTTCTGTTAGCAGTCTACTCATCCTTTGCCAGCACCTTTGGATGCTTCCAGTTGTGCCCCAGGCCGCCAGGCCAACGCTACCTTTGGGGCTTGCGACCCATATGCAACAGTACTTAAAACCTCAATGTAACGAAGTGTGTTTGTATGCAATTTCAATATAAAGAAATTTTGCTGCCACTGCAACGAAATGTAGAGACAATAAATGGAAGCTTCTGTGGATGCAGATGGTCAAATGATTCAATTACAAGTGGCTGCTTGCAAATGCACCTCTCAAATCGCGCGCCGCACGACCAGAGTGATCGCCGAAGATGTTCCGTATAAAGTACAAGTGCGATAAGATCCTATTGCGTCCCCATGCACTGTGTGCTTTAGGTGCGAGTGAGTGTGTGCGAGGGTGAGACAAGAAAGATGATGGCTTCACAAGTGCCGCATTCACGTGTGAGCAAACGGAAAGAAGGAGAGGGGAGCGAGCTTGCGGTAACGCGATCAAGCACACAAGAGGGGGCGGATTGGGAGGGTAAGTTGGCGTGCATGGCGATTTCTGGCATGCGTCTCGGCCGTGGCTGCACGTGGGTATAAGCGCGGCTGAGCGCATACGCAGCCGTGTGCCCTGCTTAAGAGGTAATCTGCCGCGTGTGCAAAGAGTGGGCATTCCGAGACTGCGTGGCATCATGTAAGTTGTCTTCCTGTGCGTTTAGTATTGAAGGTTGCGTAACCTCGAGTTTCAGTGACCTACTGAAGTGAAAGGCGGAAGAAGCATTCGCTCCTCAAAGCCGGCACTTTTCCTGATAGCGTCATCCTAGTGTGGGTGACGTTATCAGCCGCAGGGGCACAGTGCATGCAAAAGTGTGGCTGGCTTCCCTTAATCCGCACCGCCGAAAAGATATTGTCAACGTACGTGGCATGAAACAGTATCATTCGTCGCCAACTCCCAAATTTATCAAAATCTATTGTTTTCTCATTCATATTTGCTTTCCTCAATTGCCTGATAATTCAGAAAATTCTGCGGCCCCCTTCCAGGTAAAAAAAATCGATCGGCATTTGTACATACTTGCATAAAATGCTGAATTTCAACACAGCAAAGTTTCCATATAATGAAGAAAATTGCCAATTTTATCAACCTCATTATATCAAGGTTTAACTGTAGTACGGTAACGCTCAGAGTGTAGAAATTTGCGACTCCGGCGACTTACCTTATATAGTTCAATCTTATTAATTCAAACATGCTTAATTCGAACTTTTGGTTTATTCGACCTGACGCCGTGGTCCTGTTCAAGTTACGTGTATTCCAACGGGCGAAAACGCCTGGTAATTCAAACGCACAAGCATTTGCGACGGTTGATGCGAACATACTGCGCTCCGACAATGCTCTCAGCAGCACGCCAAAATAATGCGGCAACGCCCCCAACCAGCATTCCTCTAAGCCCGCCATAGAGAAAAAGCTTAGGAGAGTCGCCTCAACGTTGTGCGCAGACAAAAGAAAAACAAGGTGGCAGAAATTTGTGCGCAGGCGTGTGCAGACGCACATCACTGACTACTTCTGTTAGTAACGGGTGCCCTGTACAGTCAATGACTGATTTTCCGGACATCCTCGATAATTCAGACGCCTTCGTGGAACCGCCATGTACAGCATAGAGTCAATGCACAAGAAAGTCTGAAATTTCAGACGCAAAAACCTTTCGCCGTCAGATTTTTCGGACTTCCTGCCATAAATGCAGGTCCGAAACGGCATTAATCGAAGCCACCACAGCCGCCATTTTGATTATCTCACCGCCTCAAGCCCCCGGTCTCGCATGCAGATCCACTGGCGGCCCACCACCGTGGCAACGCTAGGCCTAGCTACTTCCACATTCGCTACCAAGTTCCTTGCTGTTTGGTGCCATGTTTTTAATTTAAACAATTTGCCGATGTTAGCAATGGCGCCGACTCCACCTTTGTAATCCTTGCCAATGGCTTTGGAGCGCGGAAAGCATGGCGCATTGCATAATGCCTGTTCCCGAAAGTCAGTTTCGCCTCAATGTTTTAGTGTTAAACGGAGAAGCATACCAAAAGTTGTAAGGGGCAAATGTCACGGATCATGGCCATATTTCCTTTAATTACATACACGTGCACCCGCCGTCTCCTATCACAGTACGAGGACCTACACACCTATTAAGTGCATTGGCAGGCCTTTAGAGCTATTTCAGACGTGCCTGTGGCGAGTTGAGCCCTTGGGGGCGGTAAAAGGCATGCATTCATTTTTTCGGACTGCCCGATCTTTCAGACATTTTTTGCGGCCCCCAGGGAGTACAAGAAATCAAACGACTGTAATTTGTACACACATGTGAATAAATCCTGTGGAACTTCTCACTTGTGTTAGCTCAGCGCACGTGCGCCACTGCAGATAAGTCCTCCATTCAATTAACTTTTAATTCAAACCTTTAATTTTAACAAATTTTCGGGCCCCTTCGAGTTCAAATTATAAAGATTTGACTGCAAGTGGTCATTGCTGTATAAAACATATCATCAACAATTACCCACCAACCATAATATATATTACTAACTGCATTAAAGCCGGCAATCGTCTCTAAAGAATGAATGTGTCGCTGTTTTCTTTTTTTGCTTGTTGAGCCAGAAGCAAGCATATTACCCCAGTAATAGTGCAAGCGCTTGTAGTAGAAAGGGCGGTGTTTTGCCTATAAATTGTATCATTTATCCAGAACCAACCCCAATTCACCAGCAAGCATTCCCTCCATTGTAGGATTATAGCCTGTCCGGAAGCTGCGTAGACTATATGCGGACATTAATTAATAAGGGCAGTTGATTTTTTATTAATTCATTTGTGCTTTTTTTATTAAACACACAGCTCTTGGCAATGCACCCTTTCCTTCCTCGCATTCATTTGTACAGATGCCGATTGGCGCGCTCTCTCCGATGATGCATCCTAACTAGCCCAGTTGTCCAGCGTGCCCTAAGGGAAATACGCAAGAAAAACATATATACAAGCTTCTTAGATTACAAATACAGTAAAACCTCAATATAACGAACCTCGATTTAACTAAATTTGCAATGTAGGGAGCTGTTTACATTTCCCGATCTTGGTTGCACTGAAAACCGTGTATATTTTAAAGTAATTTCGTGACACGGTTTCGATTTAACAAAGTTTTCAGCCATTTCAAGCCTGTATGGCTAGTAAATCTAGCAAAAGATCAATAAAAATGTTGGCCGAGGCAAAAGTTATTTTAAGTGTCCTCTTGCATGAAATGTTAGTGGCAAAACCGCCACCGAAGTGCGTGTTCCAGGACACAATAGGCAGGAAACAACGCTGCGCCATTTTTCATGTTGGTAAACAAATCGCAGAATCCGTAAGACGCATGGCAACTCATAGCACTAGGAGAAACGTGAGCGCTGACAATTCCTCGTGTGCAAGAGGAATGGGGAGGAAGTGAAAACACAGTAACATCATTAAGCACCCATAGGGGGTGGGGGGAAGGAGGGCATGCCTGCCCTCCTCCTAGCATGTGCCTCTGTGCGCGGACCACACAGCGTATCCTGGATGGTAACCTCTCCATGGAAAATGCAAAGGGAGAGACAAAATGGTTGATGCCATCATGCACAATATTGGTGTTCCTGCGTGTCTAGCATTGACGGTTGCATAGTTTCAAGTTTCCAAGACACGGTGTAAAGCACTCGTTCATATTGTGACTGCAAGTTTGTGGTCATCGAGTCAGATCTGTTAATGTTTGCTCGAGCGCGCGTGACACCGATAAAGCTACGAACTTCATGCAGTTGCCTCTTTGCTATCGCCATCAATGCTGCGCCTTCCTGGCAAAATTGGCTTTTCATTTTCTGTTGCTCAGGACTTTCTTCCTTTTTTAATTTGTGGGTGCCGGCTGCAGGCACTAAGTGCAGTCAGCTTTGGCATCAAGATTTAGGGCGTCGCGGGACCCAACACGTGCAAATCTTGGACTCTGTGAGCCATGTCGCTGCACTGGTGCTGATAACCACGCTATTATGGCCCAACCTTCTTGTCATATGTTTATAAGTGCTCACTCACAAGATACTATCCAGCAGGAGTCCTCTCGAAATTTATGGATTTGTTTTTATTGCTGAAACATTAAAGCCTCAAATTAATGAAATTCACGGAGTTCTTTCGCTGCAAGTACAACTTCGTTGTATCGAGGTTCAACTGCATATATTGAAATATATCGAAATTAAATGGAAATCACTTTCTTTCCAGCACACGAAAGCACTACATCTTGGCCACCAAATTTTAATGCGAGAGCAATGAGAAAGCATCCTCATAAACTGTGAAATCTCCTTATATGATTCTACCAGAGGGCTTCCATGCAATTTTAACAGGAATATTAGGCTCACCTGTTATAAGCCTACAGACGAGGCAAGGTGTTATTATTAATCATTTCTACACGAAAGCCTAGAAGCTGGTGCAAACAGTAAGTGTCTGTGGCTACTAAATCAAAATTTGAGATTACAAGAATGGCTGTGATTAGGAAGTACAAATCCAGTTCGAGCGCGCCTCTATGCACCGTCGGCTTACTGAACTCATATTTTCTCCATGCACATTATATGCTGGCAAAACATCTCTCATACCGCAGTACGTAGTGCTGCCGTGGCAGTGCCTGAACTAGGCCCCTCTCGCCGATCCCGGCACGTGCAACAGGCTGCACCTTGCGTGTTTTGATCGAGTGGCTCTGCCACTGTGCGTGCATGCTGAGCAGTCAGGTTTGGATTATCCGGCAAAGAGGAATTGCAGGATCGAAAAAAGCAGATGTTTGGGCCTAGGCATAGTTGCCAGCTAAGACCTTCGGTTGGGATCGATTTATTTGAAAAATTGAATTAACTCTAGTCAAACTAACAGAAGGCTACTGTAACTTCCCTCTGAATGTGAATAAAACAGTTGTTAGCTGGAGCATCATCCTCTGTGTAGGATCTTGTTTGTGCATTGTCAGAGCTGTGTGGCACAACTTCACATTTATGGTCCAGAACCAACTATCCTACACGCAACCTTTCGCTGAACACACTAGCACGGCGAACGTACCTTAAGCGCCTCAATCTCCTTTGCCAGGCGTTGGCATTCTTTCCGCTGCTCAGCAAGCTAGGCAAGAACCAACTACCCTACACGCAACCTTTCGCTGAACACACTAGCACGGTGAACGTACCTTAAGTGCCTCAATCTCCTCTGCCAGGTGTTGGCATTCTTCCCACTGCTCAGCAAGCTAGGCAAGAACCAACTACCCTACACGCAACCTTTCGCTGAACACACTAGCACGGCGAACGTATCTTAAGCGCCTCAATCTCCTCTGCCAGGTGTTGGCATTCTTCCCGCTGCTCAGCAAGCTAGGCAAGAACCAACTACCCTACACGCAACCTTTCGCTGAACACACTAGCACGGTGAACGTACCTTAAGCGCCTCAATCTCCTCTGCCAGGCGTTGGCATTCTTCTCGCCGCTCAGCAAGCTCGGCAAGCAAGGGCTCAAGCTCTGCTTCAGGAACCAAGCTCTGACCAAGCGTGGAAGAAAGAGGGGGTGGGGCAACGGACGGGCTAGCCACGCCGAGCAGCGGAGGCTGGTCCTGGGGAGGAGCCAGTGGCGGATGCCGAGGGCTGGCTGTGGCTGCTCCTGATCCCATCCCACCACCGACGGCACCCGAGTGGTGCGACACAGATGCCATCTGGCTCGACTCGGATGTCAGGCTCGAGCTGTCCTCGTCTGATGCATACTTGTTGCTGCAGCCAGTGAGCAGGAACCACCGCAAAACGTTAACCATTAAAGTGAGTTACATTCAACATTAATATCGTAGGAGTATGAGTAGTGCTTTGTTCCTGTGCATTAATTTTCTTATCCCCAGCAACTCAGTGACATTAAAAGGGGAAGAAGAAAACTCACAAGAGAGCAACCATTAGCATACTGCTCAGTATAGGCAAGAAACAACAGCACACAATACAAGTAACTGTCAGCTTGAGTGATAAAGAACTTCCAAGAGGCCCTTGTTAGAATTATTCAACAAACAAATGATTGATCAAGTTTAACATCTCCAAGCAACACTGGGGCTATGAGAGACGTAGTGGGAGACTTTCGATTAATTTTAAGAATACTTAGCACACAACATTTTTGCATTAAACCCCCATCGAAATGTGGCCACTACGCACTGGAATAGAACCTGGAAGCCAACCAATACAAACAAATCAACAAGATGAAAAATTGGTGCCTAGTTGAAAAAGGCAGGTAGGTGCCAACAACTCATGCATCTCAGTGCTGCTTCATTTAGGTGAACATTTCACTAAAGAACTAATAAAATGAGCGACAAAGCTGAGACGCCAGGCCTTACTCGGTTGATGAGTGCGCCACGGACGCCAGGCCAGACAGCCCACCCTTGATGTTGCCAACTACTCCACTAGCAAGCCATGCGAGAAAGAAAGAGAGAGAAAGAGAAAAAGAAAATCAGTATGTCATGCATTAAGGCACATGACAAGCTAAGATCCCACAGGTCACGACACCGTAAATTGTTGCAAGGTGAAACAAAAAAAATGCCGTACTAGATACAACAGCAGTCACACAAGAAAACTTAGCGTTGCCAAGAGAAGGTACTACAGTCGAACCCACTTATAACTATATCCAAGTGCCATGAAAATTCCATTGTTATAGCCGATAACTGTTATAACAGGGCTGCATGAAAAAAAGCAACACAGGGGGATGGCAGAGCTGTTGTGAGAAAACTATAACGGGGGGAGGCCCAATGCCCCTCTCCACCACCTTCCTCCATCTGGCTGCTAACTTTGTTGACTCATTTAACTCTTTAAGCCTGCTTCCTGCGCACTTCGATCGCGTGTAACAAGCCGCGGCTGTCTGTTTTCAAGAATGGAACTGCTATAACAACTACAAAGAGGGTTCCGGACGGCATGTGACATGCGAGCTTCCACGTAGTGCAGTGGAAGGCCCCTCGCAATAACGAAGCCCCGGAGGGACTGAATCATCTGCAGGGCCTCCTGTGAGGACAACACTGACGCAGCCTGCCCTACCATGTCGTCGCTGCCATCGTCGCCATCAATGTCATCGCGGCTATCCGATGCAAGCACATTCTCGACGATCCCCTCATCGGTTAGAGGTGCTGATGTTTCTAATGCATCGTTCACATGTAAAAAGTCTTTCGAGTTCTGAAGCATCCTGAAAGCATGGAGTGGTGGGCACTACAATTATCTAGGATGAATGCCACCTTCTTCTTGGATCGCTCAATATGTTGATTGAACTCCAAAAACCACTCAAGAAAAAGTTGTCGCATCATCCATACCTTGCGGCTGTGATGGTAGCGTACCGTATCCTCGAAGCACCGTGGAAGCAGCGGGGATTTTTTCATTTCCCAACGACAAATGTGGGGCATTTGTCACTTCCATCCATGTTGGCACACAAAAACACAGTGAGGCACAGCTTGCTGTTTTTGCCGCTCTTACATGTCTCTCCTTTGAATGCATGCGTCTGGGACAAAAACATCTGGAAGAACAGTCCTGTTTCATCGCCATTATATACGTTGGTATCAACGTAGTTGTTGAGGATGCGGGGCAGCGTTTCCTCCACCCATTTGTGCTTCGGCTCAACATCAAGCGAAGCTCCCTTGCCAGTGACAGCTTTGTAAACAATGCCATGCCTCTCTTTGAAGTGCTGTACCGAGCCGTCACCTGGCTAGACGTCCACATTATAGATGAGTAGGGCCAACCGTTTTACCTTTGAGGACAGAATTGGCCTGGTGATGGGCAAGTTCATGGCACAGGTGCCGAGAACCCACTCGTAGAGGGCCTCTTCCACCTCGTTATAGGCACATTGTTCAATGTGTTTGCGCCCATTGTATACCGAGCAGTTTTCTTTGTTGAACTTCTCTGCTGAGCAGATGATTGTCGACACTGTCGGTTGCGATAGTACGTACTTTTTCACACACTTTTTTACCATCCTTGTATTCCTTCACAATACTGCTATTGTTTTCAAATATATAGCAGTGCGCTTTCTCTTCACCGGCAACATCGTCCATTGCCGATTAACAGAACGCGGATCAGCCACCTTCCGTTTCGGCGGCAAAACCACGTGGCCAGGAATAACTGATGCAACCAACAAAGACGAGCACGAGCTCAACCGACCTACCTTATTTACTCGCATCTAACACGCACTTTTTTCCGATAAAATGGGGCCAAAAATTGTGTGCGCGTTAGAATAGAGTACGACCCTAAATCTGCGTTGCCATATCGCCATCGGCATTTCAATATTGCCACCTTGCACGCGCTTAGAGCCTAGCTGCCGTAACTTTCTCCATGTGCTGCAGTATGTGTGCTTAGGCAATGCTTTCTTTTGCTTAGGTTAGTGCACCATCCGTCTTCCCGTTTTCTGTGTTTGCTCTATCAGCATGTAAGTGCCAACTGCAAAGACATACTGAGTTCATCACAATGCCGCAATTAAAATGGAAGCGATCACAGGTGCGGAGACGGACGGAAATCGGGCCGCAGTGCAGGCGTTCAGAGTTCCCGAAACTTGTGTGCGGCACTGGCGCAAACAGAAGAGGTGTTCTACACCAGTGGCTGCTACGCATGGTGTGACGGCGCAGCCCCCATCATGAAAGCAATTTGCAGTGGAGACAAGAGTCTACGCATCTAGGCACACTGTGCTGTGTTCACATTGCTTAGTTTGTGTCGAAGCGAGAGGCCGCACAAAGGTTAATTCCCTCGCTCCTGCTACCGCACTTCCTCAGTCCAGCGTTCAAAGAGTTTCCGTGGTCATTGAGTGAGACTTGTCCATGCTTGTGTGCGCATCACACCATGTTTGTTAATTTAGTAAGTAAGCGAATGTTTGGAAGTTTATACGGCTGATAAAACTACCATCCTTACTTTTCGTATGGCTGTCTACTAATTTGCTATAGTAATCGATGCTTCACCTATCGCGTAAAACTGCGACTTCTTTTATTTATTGCAACTTTAGTGCATTGGGAGTAAATCTGTTTTTTCCAAATGAGAGAAAGTTGTATTTCTGTGTCAAAACATGAGGTGTGCGGTACTGTAAATGACTTTTCTTTCTTTAAGTCATGGCAAACGGGTGCGTGCTACAATCGAGGATGCTTTTTTTTCCTTTCCTTTTTTTTGCAACGAAAAATGGGTGCGCGTTACAATCGAGGGTGCATTAGAATCCGTTGGTAAAACTGCGAAGAAGGAGGGGCCAACGAGCAATCTGGGAGCACTGCTGTCAGTACGGTTGGCGTGGTTCATTCGTGCTTTGGAGAATGAAGTGGTATAGAGCTATGGGTGCAGCCCATTCGTGCTCTGAGGAGTGGAAGGGCGACGAGAGAGAGGCGCACGAGGCTGGTGATGCGGAGAAGGATGGAAAACATGTTCTATTGTACAAGCGCCCGGCGGCCACTAGGGTGGCAGGGAGGGTGCAGTAGCTTGAATTTCTCAGTCTTCTTCTTTTCAAGGATTTCGCATTCCATTACCTTTCGGCACGGACACCCAGCAGCCAGACTTCATCGTCCTAACCGATAATGCAGCATGGGGGCATTGTAGTAAGTGGGTTATTTCAGCAGAGAAAACATACAAAAGTTGACACTGCAGCAGCTTCTCATTGTTATAAGCGATATACACTCGAGCCTTGTTATAACGAAGTTGAAGGGGGAGCCAAAATTACTTCATTATATTCGTTACATCCATTATTACCGTTTACTGCAATATGTGCGTAATTGTAAACATGGAAATAAGAAGACGGCTTTGCGGCTCGTGGAACTGCTATGCAGCCACGCATGCATTGAAATTTGAATAAAATAAAAGAATCTTCAGCATGTGCAACATGCGACTTAGCACCTGACACGACAGCCTTTAGATAGCTGCCTTCTGTTCCATTGTGATGGTCTTTCGCGTTCACTTTCCACTTGGCTCGTGGCAGTCGAGCAGCACGCGGCACAGCACTGCACTGTGTGATCGAGGAGGCAAGTGAACTTTGCCACAATGGCTTGGCTCGGCTGGCTCGTGGCCTACGAGACCGCACCGATGCCAATGTGATCTCGGGGGCCACGCCCAGCTGCCAGCCTGTGTGGCGTGCCGCAGAGAGAGGGAGAAGTGAATGCACGGCCTGGGTGTGACCCCCGAGATTGCATCGGGGAAGTCTCCGAGGCCAGGCGCTGCTGAGGCTGCCTGTACGGCATGCCGCATAGAACTGAATCCGCTAATATTTTGCACTGCCACGCGTTGCGCAGCTCGCGTAGCCAGGCACACGCAAGAGAGGGAGAGGTCAGTGGAGAAGTGGAATAGTGAGCTGCTGCATGTGTGCAGGTTCTCAGCTATGGGTGGCAGTGAAAAAAAACCAGTGTTGCTCGACGCCATATCGATGCGGGAGTTTTGAACTGCTGTGGTGAACGAGTGCCGAACTCAGCAGAAAGTGGTGTACTCAGTGTGCAATGGTCAGATATTTTTTTGGTTTCGGAGATGAATATAGTTCGTTATTTTCATTGGCAGGACAATTTCACTTCGTTAAAATGAGGTATTAAACACATGGATCTCTACGGAGATTTAAAAGCGAATAACATTTACTTAGTTACATCCAGTTTAATTATAAAGAGGCTCGAGTGTATTGTTAAATCCAGTATCGTTGTAAGTGGGTTCTATTGTACACTACACCGCAACTACACCGCACTACACACTACACACTACACCGCAAAGCTTCACAGCAACACCCCTAGTCCCATAAACGTAACGTATAGCACAACCGAAAAGTCAGACTACTTCATCATTCGATGAATCGGACTCGGCCTACGTGACACACACTATCTGGCCAGTGAGATGATAAAAAGGAGCGATGCTTTTGTTTTGATACGTCGCCAGCTCGTCGTTGAAGCCAAAAATAGCGAAGCCTGGTTGATGCAGTAGCCAGCGATGGCACTGATACTACGGGACAAACCAAGTCAAGCAAGCTGCTAAGTTCTCAGGGCTGCATTTGGGAGTTTGTAGCATATGTCCCACTATCGCATGTCGAGCATTTGTTCCTTTGCATGCTAAATAGCAACACTGTCATGAACAACTTTGCTGTCGACTGTTAGGTATTTTAATGCGATTAGAATTCTTTGCCTACTTCAGGTGCATTGAAACCATATATTTATCCTATCTATCTAGCTTCTAAAGCCGACCCTCAGGCCCAAGTTGTCTACCATCTTGGGCGACTAAGTATGTGCTCATGGTCTTGATGCCTTCATGGTCATTCCGCTGGTGTCATTTCAGCTTTGCAATTTCACTCCTGTCATGCTGTCATCACGTCTTCGACGCTGGCTCAGTGGGTCAAGTTGTCTAACAGCTTGGGCCACTAGGTATGTGCGATGTATGGTGGTACGGTGCTCTGCTAGGTATGGTAGTGATGCTGTCGTGGTAGTTACAACATCATCCTTCCAGCTTTGTCAATCACCTCTCATCATGCCATCGTCATAAGACCATCGTCGTCATACACTCGTCTTTACTTGATTGTCCTCATATATGTATTGTCATGCCATCATCACCATTGTGTCATTGTCATGCGTTCGTTGTCATACCATGGTCGTAATGCCGTCGTAGTCATTCAGCTGTCGTTATTCTACCTGCATCATCTAAGTGTCGTCACGCCGTCGTCGTCACAGCAATTGTCACATCATTGTTGTGCTGCTGTCGTCGACACACTATCATTTCACCACTGTCATCACTTCAGTAACGTCATCCCATTGCCATCCAGCTGTCGTCATACTGCCTTCGTCGTTTCATCGACGTCAACCCTTCTTTGTCATTCTATCGTAATTGTGCTGTCGTCATTCAATCGTGATTATGCTGTCGTCATTCAATCGTGATTATGCTGCTGTTGTCCTGCCATCGATGTCAGACAGTCACTATCATGCATTCGTTGTTATATCATCATCACCATGCCGTCCTCGTCGTGCCATCGTCCTCATTCCAGCTTCATCATCCAGTTGTCGTCATACCACCATCGCTGTCATCCCATTGCCCTCATGACAACAGCGTCACACTGTCATAGTTATACCAACATCATCATTTAAGAATGGTCATCTCACTGTCATCATGCTGTTGTCATCATTCCTTCTTTGTCATTTCATAGTGGTTGGTGAATCAACTTCATACAGTTGTCGTCATGCTGCCATGCTCAAGCGTTACTATGGCAAGCGAGTGTCATAGAAACATGGGAGAATATTGGATTATGCTACATATAACAAAGCAACGAAATTCTTTGAATGACAACTACAGACGTTTAAAAATCTTGACTTCAGAAATACAGTGTGTAGTTACATTGCTGGTATGCTAATGGCATTACCATCAACAGTCATTGGAGATGAGTTCTGTCATAATATTTTTATCTCTCAAAGTCGTGAAGTGGTTTCAAATTGCACCAATTCCACCCTCGATGTCGGCACTGATGAGGGCGGCGATAAAGCGAGGGAAGTGCCAAACATAGACTGCTGCAAAGGAACCTGAGATCATTTGGTTGTCGAAGCATGGTCGACCACTATTTGAGTTGCCAGGGAATGAAGAATTGTTCCAATCGTTGCATTCACCTTGCTTTCGTCTACTGTAGCAGCAGTATGATGATAGTCACAGTACAGACTGTCTAGGTCCTATGCCAAGTGTGTAGCAATGCGTTGACAAGCTTTTCCAGCCACTTGTGGAATAAAGGCACTTGTTTTCTCGAGAATCTATTACTTTAGACTCCTGATTTTTTGGTATTTAAGAAAGTACTTGCCAATTCTAAATTATCGATCACTGACTATCAGTTTAGTAGCACAGTTCAACATAGCATCTAGAAGTGCCATTGCGAATTGATAAAAATGGCAATTGGTAAGGCAATAAGTAATTAGAATGTTTACTGGTATCAGTGATATGTTACTAAATGACTCAAACACAATAACATGCACTAACATACATCATGCAAGAATGAATAAGCAATGACAATCTTCTAATGGACTCATGCTTGACTAATGACTGGCCTAGATTTTGCACACCTAAATGGCTTTGGTAACCAAAGGGTCCTTTGCACACCCAAAGTGCAATGTTATGCTTGTATTCTTTTGTACCCCTTTCACATTCTTTTGTAAACCGAGCGGTTTGCATCCCCAAACTTTCGGTATGCAGAATCTAAAACTCGCTATTGTGTGCAACTTCTTGTGCCAGAGTTCTGACGCCACTGTGATTCCTTAAGCAGCCTAGGTACACGTAGGTCATTAGTAGCAAAATGTGGAAGAAGCTGATGCTGTTCCTGTGATTGCATAAAATGCAGCAGTCAAATACTAAACAGCACACTCAGTGCTTTGTACTCATTATTATGACAGTCAGTGCCGTGTTAGCTGAAAGCCTACTGTGAATATGTAACATAGGCATAAGATGGAGTCCACAGGGCCAACACAGTGGGAGGACTTCATCCTGCAGTGAACACAAATTACGCTGATGATGATGATGGCTATATCATAGTAGTTCTACTGCATCTTGATCTTTGCAGCTAAGTAGAAGTGCTGATCCGAGAACGTCATAAAATAGAACTACTAGCACAACAGCTAACAAAGCCCCACGGCAGCTATGGTTTGACCTCTCTCACCTGATGCCTTGCCCTACATTCTGCAGGACGTCTCGCGGCTGCCAGGAGGAAGACGTGGTGGCTCCATGGGTCTCCAGTTCGCGTTTGCGCCGAATGTACCCCTCCAGCTTCCGCTGCAGTTGGGCGATGGATTGGGCACACTTCTGGTTCTTCTTCTCAAAGACGCTCTTGATGCGCTGCATCTGCTGACGGTCCGCATTTGCCGCCAGCTTCAGGTACTCGTTCACATTGTCTGTGTGAGCAAGCAACTAACTTCAGGCTGCAGCTGAATGATCAATCTACTGATCAATTAACTGATTATTGTGTCGCAAAGCGACACATCTACCCTGCAGGATATCATAACAGAGAGCTTCAGGTTAGTACTGACCACCTGGTTTCCTCTAATGTCTACCAATATTTCAGCACACAGACTTTTCTGCATTTCATCCTCATTGGAATGTCGTTTTTGGTAATGAAACTTCCCATGTTGTGCTCAGAAGCTGGATGCCGCAGTTGATGAACCACCACAACAAGCCTGGTTAGGGTTTAGGTCCATCACACTACAGACACTAATTGAGGACACTCCTACAATGTGGCTGAAGCCCATCATGCTGCATCGATAAGGCTTGCAAGAAATGGTGAAGGTTCATACAGTCAAAGCTTTCCAAAGGGCCTCTGCAACCCAGCGAATAAACTAGCACAACCAGAGTATGTGTGAAGGAGTGAAGGTCGTGGGCACCACAGCCAATATGCAAAGAAAACAATCAAAGTGCTTTGGAAAGAAAAGGGGCCAAAATGTCAGTGAGGAGGCAAGCAAGACAGAAATTGGGGATGACTATACAAGACATGATGCAATGCAGAGCTCTGCTGTGGCATTATAAAGTAGGATCTGTTTTACTATTTCAAGCAAGCCATAGCACAATGCAGAGTCATTCTTACATTTACTCTTCCACTTTTTTTTTTTGGTGCTGCATCCTTTTATTTTCCTTTACACTGAGGCAGTTGGGAGAGGTAACCCCTCACACTACCCATAAAGTTTTTCATGTAATTCACAGGACTGCTAACACTCAATGTTTTAGGAACTTGACACTACTATTTCTGTAAGCCTATCAAATACCATTTGAATGCAGTATGTGGTGTAAATAATTTGTTTACGGCACTGCTGCGTGAGTGAGATGACACTCACTCAGAGGTGACACAGATGTCACAATGCAAGAACGTAAATTCAACCAGGAAGCTATATTTCCTTAATACAAACCCGTGCATATACTACATAAAACTAGCAACTTCTGACAGCGCTGAGAAGTGTCACACCTCACATCATCATCATAACTTGCACCGGCCTCCATCTGCCAATACTTGTGATTTTCACAACCTCACCCTTCCGCACACTTCTGCTTCCCCCACAAACACACTTTCCTTCCCTCTGCTGCTCTAAAATAACAGTTGTTGTCTACTCAACCAAATTTACATTCTAAGACTAATTGGTTTTTTGCAAAGATGTTATCAACCTGCACTGATACATGCAATTATGTTGCACTTAAAGGACAAGCAAAACACATAATCCTACATGCAGCGCTAAGCCACTGCATTCAGCAACAAGTCATGTGCAAATCCAAACCATCCAAACCAATATGAAACCTCACCATCGCGAGTCGTCTGCTCAGCCTTGATGAGCTCCCTAGTCCGAGCGATCTTGTGGCTGACGTGTTCCAGGGCTGCCCTGGTTCGGTGCAGGTCAGGTGTGTGAGCCAGTAGCGTGTCTGTTTCGTCTGCGCCAGGTGCAGCCGCACCACCTCCAGCTTCTGCCGCTGCTGCACCCCCATTGGCCAGCAGCGAAGAGCTGGCCACTAGTGCAGGCCCCAGACCCTCCTGATGGGAGAACAGAATAACAGTAGAATGTATGCTTGAGCCAACATCAATCAGAACTACCAAGGAAGGAAGGAAGGAAAAAGTGGAGAAGGAAGGCAGGGAGGTTAACCAGTTTTGCCTAACCGGTTTGCTACCCTACACATGGGAGCGGGATGGGGGGGATGAAAGATGGGGAGAAGAGATAGAGGGCACATAACACGGCACACACATCGTTGGTTACAGTCTGTCACTCTTGTGCGGTACGTGACATCACTGTCACAGCCGCTTGTCCAAGCCCGTATCCTTCATAAACCGAAGTAGTCCCTTCGTCGCCTTCAGCTGCGATGTCTTCAGTAGGCGATATGTGAAAATGGTTGCAACTGACAATGGTCTATTGCCAAGGTGCGCTAGAACAGATGCCAGGGACTGTTGCTGAACATTATATTCAGGACAGTCGCACAGAATGTGTTCCAGCGTCTCCTCGCAAAGACAGGCATTGCAGAGAGCGTTGTTGGCCATTCCAATGCGAAACGAGTAAGATTTCGTGAAGGCCACCCCTAGCCATAAGCGATAAAGCAGGGTGGCCTCACTTCGGCGGAGTCCGGTTGGCATACAGAGATGCATCAAGGAGGGCAGGTCGTGTTGATTGCTGCGGTTGGTCTGGCTGCTTGGTGTGCACCAGAGAGCGAGCGTGATCTCCCGTGCAAGCACTTGTAGTCTGCTGGCTGCGTCGGACCGTGAAAGTGGTATGGCCTCTTCCTGTGTGTCTTCAAGAGCTGTCCGAGCGGCTTTATCGGCGTCTTCATTTCCGATGACGCCACAGTGACTTGGCAGCCACTGAAACGTCACGTGATGTCCTTTCTCATGTGCTGTATGGAGTAGGCATCTAATATCGAATACGAGCTGTTCGAATGGCCCGCGACGCAGAGCTGATAGTACAGATTGTAGGGCTGCCTTTGAGTCGCTGAAAATTGACCATTGTCGAGGTGGTTCCCGATTGACAAAACAAAGTGCAGCTCGAAGAGCAGCTAGTTCTGCAGATGTAGATGGCGTTGGGTGGTCAGTCCTAAAGCTGATGGTAATACCTCTTTCTGGGACGACTACAGCACCGGACGAACACTGGATGTTTGTGGAACCGTCAGTATAAATATGTGCACTGTCTGCGTACCTCTCGTGCAGAAGAAGCAGAGACAGTTGTTTCAGCACAGGCGACGACAGCTCAGACTTTTTCCCGATTCCTGGCACGTTGAGATGGACTGTGGGGCTGACAAGGCACCAAGGGGGCATCGATGGTTTAGATGCAGTGGTGAAGCCCGAGGGAAGTTTGTCGTTGTACTTGACAATAGTTTTTGAGAATGATGCTTGGTGCCTGTCTGAAGGTAGTGTTGCAAGGTGGTGATAGGGGGCCCATGCCAAATGTCTGATATGCGTTCTCAGGGTTTCCACCGTGATGTGAGTCTGCATTGGATGGTCCCGAGCAATCGCAATAGTTGCCTCAGTTGGCGTGCATCTCGGCAAACCAAGACAAACTCTGAGTGCTTGAGCTTGCGCTGCTTGCAGAACACGAATATTTGTCTTGCAGGTGTTGTTCAGTACAGGTAGACTGTATCGTAAAAAACCGAGAAAGAGAGCTCTGTAGAGTCTCAGCATTGCGTCTACTGACATCCCCCACGTCTTTCCTGTCAGGTATTTAAACAACTGGGAGGTTGCTGTTAGGCGTCGTTTCATGTAATCAGAACTACCAGAAATGTTTTATACATGGTATGAAAAGGTAGGCAAACAAAACACGAACACAAAAGGAACAAAAAGAACACAAATCCTGACCATTCACTTTCACTTTTGCTTCTCCTTATTATTTCTGTATTTCAATGTACGCTTCCCTGGCTTCATTGTCTGTTTGGCTTCATGCGGATTTAACAAACAAGAAATCGAGCCACTCCGTTCCTTTTACCCTTCCCATTCATTGCACAGCGAGGCCCTCAACTTTGACAGCCTTGATGCCAGGAGGTAATGCGAAGGTTTATTGGCCAGTGGCTGGCTCCGAAGTCCACATTCTATGTGACGCCCACAGTTGAAAGGATGTTCCGCGTGTGCCACCACAGCCGTGAGAGGCACTAGCTAACTCTCCCATATCACTCCAGTAACCTTCCCATTACATGGTGTCATGTAATCTCCCCGATTGGGACCTTTGAGATATAAAAAAACAGAGAATCTAATCTTACACACATACAAAAATAGGCAAGAAAGTTGACGGGAGGATGGCTTCCACAGTAGCTTAGGGGTAGAGAACTGCACGTGTAATGCACAAGATGTGTGTGCGTAGATTTGGCCTCCATATGTGGCAACTACCTGCAGATGCTCTTTTCTTTTTTTCATTACCGTGCATCCACTCAATTGATAGTCCCTGTTTGTGTTGTCCTTTTCGTTTCCCTTGCGTCTGGCATCTTGTACGCCTACTTTTCCATACCATTATTTCCTACCTCCTTGCACAGTCACAGTCTTTCTAAGTTTCCCTTTCATACACTCACAGAACAAACTTTAGATTGTCGCTTTGCACAGCGATTCAGAATTTTCTGGCAGTAAGCATGTGAGTACATACACTGTGGATTAAGGACACACTCTGGTGCCTGCAGAAGCCACTGGAATATGTGTGTTTATGAGGAACATTTTCACTGAGTTTAGGTGGTAGGAAGTAGCCAACGATGTACTATATAGAAATGGAAATCTGCAGATACCGCTCAATGAAATTGCTTGATTGGTTGATTAGATTTGATGTACGTTCAAGACACTTTGGGACACCAAATCTAAACACGTACTGGCACTAGCCCGTGTCTCTACCCTTTCGCCCTTGCATGTTTAGTACAGTATCCCTTCGCTAGCATTATTAACCAACTAGCCACACAACAAGTTTTACTGTGCTACCAACATGCAGTTAATCATAGCTCCATGATAGTGCGACAGAGGGTATTTGCATACATGTGTATAAAGGAGCACATGACAAAGCAGCTTAGTGCCTCTAGCCCATAGGATATCCTTTAGATTGAGTGTCTATGAACAATGTCAGCTTTTTCACTCCTGTGAATCAAAACACCACCAACAGTTGGCTGATTTTAGCACATCGTTTGGCATCATGATTTGGCCCATTAGACATCTGCTACCACAGTGGTCTAATGTTTGAGCATTACTCAGACAGCAGAGTTTCACATTAAACCTGTTAAAGGAAAAACTGGGGCAAAACTTGTTCATCAACTATAGACTTTGATAGGTTTAACAATATTCATGTAAGCCTATGAAATACTATTTCAATTTGGTGGGTGGTTGATTTTTCAACTATTTGGCATGGATTTATTAAAAAGCCCCCACTGGCTCCTCGTATCAACTTCCGTGGTCCAATCCTATTTACTGCTAGCGTCGAAACAAGTTGGGATTCATCAAAGTCAACTTGCTCTGTGGATAGTTCTGGTTCCTATCCAAAGAGTCCACTTACATGTGTAAAGGACCTGTTGTTATTTTTGTTTACAGCACCGTTTTATAACTGACAGCTGTTCAAAACCAATAAACCAATCTAGACGAGGCTTAATGGTTTTAGTCAAAGCACAGCCCACAGAAGAGAGAGAAAAAAAGAAGCTGGCTTGACATGGCCACTCATACATGTCAGCCTTGATGGACGTGATGGGCCTGTAAGCAAAATGTTGGCCTGAATGCAGGACAGGTTTATTAAGGATACTAAAGCTATCTGTAGCATGAGGCACATTCTAAGGTGTGGCCCAAAAAACAACACATTTTTGCGTGATTGGGAGTATAACAATATGGTAAAAGTTAAATACACTCCCACATGCACAAGGGAGTTTAACCAGGATAACTATGATGCCCACCTGCTGCTCGAAATGGTTCAAGCCTGTAATGGAACGCTAAGCAGATACATTAAACCAATTGAGACTTGCTGAGGAGATATGGGTGGGCTAATTGGTTGGTCATTGTTCTAAAGGCACTACACCTCTGCACACCTGCCTGACCACTAAGTGCTCATGTTAATCTATATCAGTGTTCATCCATGAGTCTGTAAGTGCAATGTGTTTTTTACAACAACTGAGATGGCTGAAGAACACATTCGCAATTTCTTTGGCAGAAAAAGGTGGACAAATAATTTTTCTTTTTTTGCATCGCATCCGTGATGTCAGGGTGACAGCATAAATGTCAAGCTATTTCTTTTATTTGGGCCGATTTTTATCTATGGAAATTTCTCAATAGATGCCAGGCTAAGTGGTAGCTTACTTATGAAAATCAACGTAGTCCTCCTCAACAGGTAAACAATGAACTGGCCCCCAAATTATGCAACGTGTTGGGGAGGTGGTGCTGGAACTTCACTGTGGCGCTCTGACCCAGGCCCATTCTGGTTTACCAAGTGCCCAATGCCTGACAGACTTACCGATTTGATTTTTTCATAAATGCATTCTATCAATCCAGCTTAACGCGCTCACTGCAGCAGCAATTTTCTCACATCCCGATTTTATGTGTCATGACCCATGGGTAGGTCACAGGTCTCAGGTGCACTGTGACCTTTTCATTTGTACTGTTCACTTTTCGTAAAGACATTGCTTCCGCATTTGAGAAGACACTTCATTTTCATTCTCAGACCTGCGCATGGGGAATAACCGTCATGAATCCCCAGTGGACAATACTGCAGTGAATGCATTAACCCTTTGATCTAGCGTCTACTGAATACCCATGCTGTACAGGCAAAGTTAATGCAAGAACGTGTTGCCGGGCCAGTTCGTGCATGATGGTAAATTAGTAGATTTTGACACTAAACAGATGATTAAAAACGTAAAAGTCCCGTTTATATGTCTTTAAGCTTTGTGGTAGCCTGTCTGGTGCTGAAATCTATTACTATATTAATTTATTTACCATATTAATACATGATTTCTAATGGCACGCCATTTGCAACAAAGGAGGAGGAGGGCAACAAAATAGTCGCTGAGCCTGTCTGATCTAATCAAGTTTTACTACATCTGCTACCGTCTAGCATTCTGCCTATCACATCAAAGAAAACCACTGCATTGGCCATTCCTGGTGTGTGAATAGGCAATCCTTTAAAAAGGAAGTCAATAATGCAGACCAATATTTTTTGTTGTGCGTTTCTCCGGGATCCATATGATTTGAAAGTTACAAAGCATACTGAAGGGCTAAAACAAGTTTTCAGGGCTCAGTAAACTGCCAAAAGCATCAAAGGGATGCTTAACAAACAGCTGCCTTTGGCAGAATGTGATCAATCACTCCTCCAGAATGATGATGGTTGAAGTTTATTGGCGCAAGGGTGTCTAAGGCCAAAGAGCGCCAGGACATGTGGTTTGGTTTAGTACAATTGTGGGTTTGGTGCTATGACTAAAATAGAGGCTGTATAGTGGCCTACACGTAAGACAAATCTATATGTGCTGGTGGATGAATTCTAAAATAATTATGAAAATAAATATAAAGCCTTAAATATATTGTTTATAGGCACACATGATAAGTTATTGCGGATTGCCCGAGTCCCTTGCCGTACAATTCTTGCTTACGCAAGAAGTGCAAGAGAGCTCAGACATACTTTTGTGCATCAGATTGTGCCTCACCTGTGAGGCACAATCTGATGGTTATGATGATATGAGATGATGTCTAGAAAGTTGACTTCTGCAAGATAATTAAGCACTCTTTTAAAGTTAAAAAATGCATCCTCTGATAAAAACATTGAGGGATGGGGGGGTATATGATTTGAGAAAAGTTCCCTAAAATGAGCCACTCGCTCTTGGTGAAGTTGAGGACATTGAATGAGGACATGTAGGACGGTTAAGTTATCACCGCAGCGTGTGCACGTCGGTGGGTCAGATGCAGTCAAGAGGTATTTGTGTGTGCCGTAAGTGTGTGCTATTCTGAGTCGTGCCAGTGTGACTTCGGTGTGTCTATCAAGCTTCAGTGGGAAAGATTTGGTTAACTGCGGTTTAAGCAGGTGGAGCTTATTTTCAATTTCCTTGTCCCATTCAGCTTGCCAACGATTATGGAGCGCCTTTCGTACCACAGGTTTCATGTCTAGACCAGGTATCCAGCTTACATCAACGGTATTCCGATGAGCCACTTGTCCAGCATTTTTGTCCACCATTTCATTGCCTGCGATCCCAGAGTGGCCTGGCACCCAGCATACAACAAGAGCTAGGTTTTGTTTATACGCTATGTGAATGTTTTTAAGGAGCATGTTTAATACAGGATTTCAGCTTGCTTAAGCGTTGTCACAGGGCTGTGACAACGCTTAAAGATTCCTCCAGAATAATAAGCAAACAGTTCTCACTCAGGTCTGAGACAGAATAAAATATGTAAAAGAATTCATGTCAGCAAATTCGATGATGGCAACATTACTGTCAAATTTCCTCCCCTCTCCTCCGCCGAAACACACAGGTACCCTAATGCAACCGAATTACGCAAACAATCTGACCTACTGATGCTGAACAAATGGAAGTCAAAGGTTACTGAAGCTTCCACACTTCTAACAGTGAAAGTATGCTACATGTTGAAGACAACAAGTTCCAGTTTACAAACTGTACGTAGGTCAGACATTTTCCCAACATTTTCAACTGCACCTTGTAGCATGCAAATACACTGCTTCCAACACTGTTTTTCATTTGGCCAACTACTCTTCTTCATAGTGCAGGCAAAGCCAAGGATGGATGCAGCGTATCTAAGTGTAGAAAAATATGAAATAGATTGATTGATTGATTGATTGATTGATTGATTGATTGATTGATTGATTGATTGATTGATTGATTGATAAGTGTGATACCGATAGCGCAAAAATGATGGCTTAAATGCACGTGCCGAGCAATGGATCCTCAAAGTGAGTCTTCAATCATGCATCTATACCTAGTGCAGCACATCTATTATTCAAAAATAAAGTTGCCTGTAGTGCCAACTTGCTTACATTTACTTATTCGTAAAGTGGCGGTAATTCATAAAATGTTATGGCAACCACAGCTGAAGGCCAATAGTTTTGATAGCCACTTTGATTAGCTATGAGAAAGATGACTGGATAACTAAGAAAAAACCACATGCTAATCTTTTTTAAACTACTTGCTCATTATTATTGCTTTTTTTTTTTTTTTCAGAACACGAGAACAGAGCACAATTAGTGGAGATAGATAAAATACTTGGGTGGAAACAGGGCTGCACCCAAAAAGTTTCAACCCTAACCTTCTCTCTGCCTCGAGGTTGCCTGCTGCCTCAAAGCAAATTTTAAAATATTACTCAAGCTTACCAAATAAGTTTGCCGCGAAGCCAGAGTGCTGGTAAGAGCAACGAGGGAATGCAAGCCAACACACTCCTCGCAGCCACTAACGCTAGAAAAAGCTTCACATTCTTGTTGCTCATTTTAGCAGCAGCCAGCTACGAGGTATTCCCAGCTGTTCCGTCAATCATTCCACGAATGCCTGGCTACATGAGAACCTAGCGACCTTGATGTCTTTTTGCAAGCTTGTCATATCAGAACAATTTTGAAAGCAAGCTCAAAACATCTAGATAGCTTATGGTTTACCAAGCAGTCCTCTACGAGCAGCACGCATCAGTGATGCAAAAACCTTCAGCCTAACATTTTCATTAAAGGAATCCTGAACCACCCCTTGGGCTTGGTGAAAAAGACACAGTCCACAGATGGCATATGCTGCTGTCAACACCTCAACCAAATTTTGCTGTCAGATCCTGCAGCGTGGAGTTTGCAAGTGGAGTGGGAAATGAGCATATTCTCTAATGCTCTCTTTTCAACAGTAGCCTGCACCTCACTTTTTTTCTGGACACCTTATTTCGTAATATAGCAGATCAGCATATTCGGCTGCTTTTGGCCAACGGCTGACATCAATCAAGAAGGGCGTTTGGATCAGTGCACTCCTTCCTACCGTTACTGTGTATATCTATCTATTAATGCAGTTTAATAAACAGGCTGAAGTAAGCGAAAGTCTGCTTCTTCAAATTTCAATAGTAATTATGTACTTCCCGAAGAAGCTGACTATCGTCTGCACACGCTTGACCGCAGCCACCCGCACGGGAATGGAGCTTTGGCCACCCTGCTTATCAATGTCGTAGCCATCGGTCTCTCTAATTTTGACTAGTTTTGAACACTCAACTAGCCTAGAACCGTGCAAAACTTAAGGTCAGACCACAAGCCCGCGTGCCAGCGTGCGCTCACTCCCGGCAGTTTCCGGTTAGATGCCTTGGCAGACTTTGCTTCGTACTGAGCTATTCACAGTGCTTCAAAATGTGCAAGTTGGATGTGGCTACTACCCGTTGGTCAAGCTGGCGCAGAACAGAGCCAGTCCACACCACGTAGCACAGCCAGACTGGAGCACATGAGCGCAAGAGGGCACTCAAGCTCTGTCGTGCACAAAGCAAGCGCTGCATATATGTTGCATCTAGCTGCGACCTGCTATGTAGCATAGACACCGTGGCCGCCGAGGGATGCCGCAATCAGTCCGCTGGCTGAGTGCACTGCAGCTTGCGAAGGACAGGCGTGTTTCGCACGTCGTAGGCGCCAAAATTGGAAGTAGTGATGTCTACGTGAACATCCAAAATCAGCATTGAACTGCGGGGGATGTGGAGTGTTGTGGGCGCGCCCCCCTCTGCCATAACCCTCGCAGCGCAAGCCATTGAAGAAGAAGCAGAAGCACGGCGAACGAAATGTTTGATTTCCCATAACTCCACTTCTGCTAAACGCATTGAAGCACTTTGTGCGGCAAGGTATTTCTGAAATAATAATTTAACCTAAAATGCATTTCTTGACTTTGATAGAAAGTGGTTCAGGGACCCTTTTAAAGCACATTTATGTTGCAATTGATGCACATTTATTGTAATATTCTTGCAGATACAATTCATCGCTGCTTTTCTATCTGTGCCAACTAATTACTGTAGTAGTCTTCAAGGAGGCCACACATAACAGATGGACATTCACTGCAGCTAACTTCAAAGAAAGTGCTAATATATGTCAGTAGTAATAGCTCCAAAGTGTCAATACTAATATGCACCACAGAATACGTCACACTGATCAATATGTGAACATTTACATATCCATGGATTTTCCATAAAAGATACTAAATTAGCTGCTTTCAGTGATGGAAGTTCATTTCAATAAATCTTTATAAATCTACACTAGTATATATAGCTCGCTGCTAATACTCTGCCAAGCAACCTACACGAATGCAAGAGCAATGAGTGAGCATTATCATGTTCTAGTCACGCAAACCATTCTTAAACACCTACATGCATGACCGTAGGCTTTAGTTAACATAATTTGTTCAAGATACACAAAGAATTCTTTTTTAGAAATTTATATGTTCTGTTCAAATCAAGAGGCCAGGTGCCTAATAAACAAAAGTCAAATGTCTCATGAACAAGTTAAATGTAAATGTTAAACTAAAAAAATGGAAAAGAAGCAAAATATTTCACTAGATAAAAGTACAACAGCAGTGCTATTGCTTTTCACTTACGAAAATAACCATGCATTGCAAATTGAGTTCAAGCTAGCTGCACAACTGTTTCACGTATCTCAACCACAGTCTTCCAACTCTTCTGTTTGGATTACATTTGTCGCATCCACATTACATTTACCCCATCCATACTACATTTACCCCATTTACATTTCATTTGTCTGCAACGGTAGATTAACAAGTATGTTTTGTAAATGGACATGGCCGCAGCGCACGCAACCTACAGAGAGCTGCAGTGCGCTGCCAAGCTCTCGTTGATCTTTGACGCAATGTGCTCCCAAGATCTTTGTGCAGAGAGAGAGAGAGAGAGAGAGAGAGAGCTAAATAAGGTGGGAAAGGCAGGGAGGTTAGCCTGACAAGATTCTGGTTTGCTACCTTGCACTGGGGGAATGGCAAGGGGAAATGAAGGACGGAAAGAATAGCGGAGAGAATAAGCAAAGGGGCGAGAAAAAAAAAAATAAAGGAGGTTGGGAATGTCCGTGAGAACTAGTTTCTCTAATAGGCAACTTGAACACAAAGATTTGTGCAGAGCAACATCAAACTAGCTAGCCACAAAACTAAGCTGCTCGTCACAGCTACAGCACTCTCTGAACTGCCCTACAGCCTATAAATTTTGACCCTCTGACTGCCACTCCCTAGGTAAATCGGGCAGCCCCACTCTCACACAGCCTCTGCCACTCCAGAGTATACTGGTTTTGTGGTTTCGGCACATTCCCTGCCTCTCCAGAAGCAACTTGTGCAAAAAAAATAACATTGTGTAGTTGTTGTGGTATCTATGGAGAGGACATCTAACACACAAATACAGTAGAACCTCGTTCATATGTTTTGCAAAAAAAAAAAATAATGCAAGAAAAACGTACTAACCAGGAAAACATACGATGGAAAGTAACTAAACTTTTTCAGAGACTCAACTATTCTAGACACCGACGCACGTCGAGCTGGTGGGGCCCGGCGGCCCAAGACATGTTTTGTTGTTTTCCTATTGCGTGGTGTTTTAAAAGGGCGACAGGAAACGGGAACCAAATCGAGCTGGTGGGCAACGCCGGATGCCACTGAAGCAAAACGTGATGCCCCCATCGTGCTGTCTGCAGCAGGGAACGCAAGCACATTTGGATTATCGCAGACTAAAAGCATGCAGTATGCTACCAATGGCACCACGCACCATGCGCTGTAAAACAGACAGGTCAGCGTGCTTATCACAAATAAGTGTGGCGGCAACAGCTGTGAATGCGGCGTGTGACGACCCGGGCGTAGATTTGCTGGTACCGGAATAAGAAACTGCGCGCTGACGTTTTCACGTGAGGCAGGCGGGTGAGTATTGCAGTGAAGCTGCCGCAAAGGGTAGCTATATACTGTTTTCAATCACGCGTGCCTTGCGCCTTTGCTTGTCTTTACATGGGATCTAGCAGCCGGAAACCGTATCATACTGTTACGAGGAGAAAATATATGTGTTTACAATATATACAGTTACAAGGCTGTAACTCAGTAGTCAGGGTACACCATCTACCGATCGTCGAGGCACTCCAACCTTCTCTCTCCCAACGTCCTTTTTTTTTTCCAAATACTGTTCAAATACTGTTCAAATACAAACTCGTACGTGACATTAACCCCCGGCGGCAGAAGCATCATCTCAATGCTTCCTAGGGTGTCCAATCAGTGTGCAAACCATAGGGTTTTAGTCGCGAAACATGTACGATATCAGTCCTTGGTGGGGTAGAAGACGAAGTCACAGGTGATATCTCATATGTGAGGCTGGTGACTTGGCGAAGAATTCGGTATGACCCGACATATCGCGGCAGCAGTTTTTCGCAAAGGCCGATGCGACGGGAGGACAAGTGACCCAGGGCTGAAATTAACGTCCCGACGACGACTGTCGTAACAATGCTTTTGGATAGTCTGAGACGTCAGAAGATGGTCATGGGCAATGCGAAGTGCTGTGGCCGCAATGGAGTCGTAAGCATAGAATGTGGCAGTCGTGGCATCGGAAGGGAGCAGTGAGGCAAGGTGCAGGAGTGGGTCACAGCCATACAGTAGATAAAACGGAGAATAACCAGTAATATCATGACACAACGAATTGTATGCAAACGTCGCAAAGGGTAAGGTGCAGTCCCAATCCTGGTGATCATGGGACACGTTCATGGAGACCATGTCCGCGAGTGTATGGTTGAGATGCTTGGTAAGTCCATTTGTCTGTGGGTGGTACGCCGTGGTGAACTTGTGGGACGTTGAGCAAGAGTGAAGAAGATCGTCAACAACCTTAGAAAAAAAACAGCGGCCTCTATCAGTGAGTAGCTGACGTGGGCCACCATGAAGTACGATCACTTCATGGAGGAGAAAATCAGCCACGTCCGTTGCACAGCTCGTAGGGAGGGCCCGCGTTACGACACAATGCGTGGTATAGTTCGCTGCAACAGCCACCCTCTTGTTGCCCGAGGATGAAGTTGGAAAAGGGCCAAGAAGGTCCAGGCCGACACGGTAAAATGGCTCACTGGGGATATCCATTGGCTGAAGGTGCCCAACGGGAGACAACGAAGGCTTCTTGCGGCGTTGGCAAAGTTCGCAGGCAGCGACATAACTTCGAACAAATCTATATAGCCCAGGCCAGAAAAATCGCCTGCACACACAGTCGTACGTACGGGAGACACTCAAATGACCAGCGGTGGGCACATCGTGTAACTGCGAGAGAATTGTCGAGCGCAGATGCTGGGGAACGACGAGAAGGAGTTCAGCACAATGTGGATTCATATTGCGTCAGTATAAGGTCCCGTCACGGAGAACAAACATAAGGAGGGAAACGTACTGTTGCTCCGAGGTAAGGTGTTCGATGATGGATCGCGAATATGGGTCACGACGTTGCTCGTTGGCGATGCGTGAGAAGTCGCAGATCGACAAAACGCAGGTATCTGTATCAGTTTCGGTGCCATCGGGAGGGTCGACAGGATAGCGGGAGAGGCAGTCGGTGTCCTTATGTAGCCACCAAGATTTGTAGGACAAAGAAAAGGTGTACTCTTGCAGGCGTAAAGCCAAGCGGCCAAGACGACCTGTTGGGTCTCTGAGTGAGGATAGCCAACATAAGGCACGATGATCTGTCACGACAGTGAAATGCTGACGGAACAGGTAAGGGCGGAACTTAGCAATGGACCAAACAAGGGCCAAGCATTCACGTTCTGTTATGTAGTAGTTGCGCTCTGGTGCTGAAAGAAGACGGCTAGCATGCGCGATCATGCGACTGGTGTCCCACTGTCATTGGGACAAGATTGCGCCAATGCCATGGCCGCTGGCATCAGTGCGAATTTCTGTGTATGCTGATCAAAATGACCCAACACGGGTGGATTGATAAGGCGACTGATAAGCGTTGAAAATGCTGCAGCCTGGTTGGGTCCTCAACGAAAAGTGGTATCCTTTTTGAGGAGGTCTGTGAGAGGACGAGTGATTTTGGCAAAGTTCTGGATAAATCGCCGAAAATAAGAACACTGCCCTAGGAAACTTCGGACTTCGGTAGAAGAATGCAGAAGTGGAAACTCATCAACGGCACAAACTTTATCAGGATTAGGCTGGACGCCAGCAGCGTCAACCAAGTGACCGAGTACTCGTATTTGGCGGTGGCCAAAATGGCATATTGCAGAATTGAGTTTAGGCCTACTCATCGAAAAACAGCAAGGATAGCTGAGAGTCGGTGGAGGTGGCTCTCAAACGTCGGTGACAAAACAATGACGTCAAGATAGCAGAGGCATGTGGTCTATTTGAATCCACGCAGAAGAGAGCAAATCATGTGCTCGAAGGTAGCAGGGGCATTGCACAGTCCGAAAGGCATCACTTTAAATTGGTAGAGACCATCTGGGGTGACGAAGGTGGTCTTTTCGTGATCTCGTTCATCCACTGTGATTTGCCAGTAGCCAGAACGCAAGTTAACCGACGAAAAATAACTGACACCGTGTAAGCAGTCCAGCGCGTCATCAATACGTGGAAGTGGATACATGTCCTTTTTGGTAATCTTATTGAGGTGACGGTAATCGATACAAAATCTTCAGGTATTGTCCTCCTTTTTAACCAAAATGACAGGTGACACCTACGGACTGCAGGAAGGCTCGATAATATCTTTGGAGAAGATTTTGTCCACCTCTGTTTGGATCACCTGACGTTCAGCCGCAGGCATATGGTAGGGCCGCCGGTGTATAGGAGGAGCGTCACCAGTGTGGATTGGATGGGTGACGACATGGGTTCGACCTAGCGGGCGATTGCCAAAATCAAAGATGTCTTCATAGGACATCAGAACGCGGCAAAGGGCGTCTGCATAAGCAGGCCACCAATCAGTATCTATCATTGGTGTAAACTTGTCTTTGCGTGAAGTAGGAAGGGCAGAAGCTGCAGCAGTGTCGAATCGTGGTTCGGGCGTAAGAGCAGCTACTCCACAGTCTTCCAAAGGGGACAGCACAGCGAGAGATACACCCTCAGGAAGTACTTGCAGACACGAACCAAAGTTGAGAAGAGGAAGCCACGCTTGATTGTTGACAAGAGTTGTAACTGAGCTTGGTAGTGCTATTTCACGGGCCAGGAGGACGTCGCAAAGTGGGGACACCATGTAAGGACCATCTCGAAGTGGTGGAGAAGGCGACATGAGGACGTAAATTGCAGCATCAGGTTGTAGTCGAACAAATTTAGTAGAACGAAGTCGAGACTTGTTGTCGTCGGTTGGGTCGGCAAAGTAATGGGGCAGTTCAAGGCAAAGGGTGCCAATTGCACAGTCAATAAGTGCTGAATGGGCAGTCAGAAAGTCGGTTCCAAGAATTACTTGGTGGGGACACTCGGCCAGTACAGTGAACAGGATTAACACTGGACAGCCGGCAATGGTAACACGGGCATGTTCCCATCACGACTGTTGTACTGCCATTAGCTAATCGGATGGCAGGCGACTCGGCAGCTGTCAGGACTTTACAAAGACGACTATGAATATCTGATCACATAATCGACACCTGAGCGCCAGTATCGATGAGGGCCTGAACGGGTACATCATCAACAAAAACTTCAACAAGGTTCGGTCGAGCAGCAGGGGTCAGCACAGGTTTTGCAGTCTGAGTCGTCAATGCAGCCTCACCTCCGGGGGCTGCATTGCTTAGTTTCCTGAGAAGCGACCCGCGTAGGCCGGGAAAGAGGGACATCGAGGTGTAGGAGAACAGGACTGATGGCGTTGTGGCAAGGGCGAGCAGCTAGTGGTGTTTTCCCGAGAGGGAAAGCCAGCATGGTATGGTTCAGAAAGAGGTGACAGAGCCCGAGGGTCTCGGTTGAAGCGGCGATCAGCATATGGTCGAGGTGTACCGGCGTCTACTAGGGCAGTGGCGGAAGATGTGACCGATCTGGGAGCAAACAAAGCAAATTGGCTTGTCATCCGGTGTTCGCCACTCAGACGGGCTCCGATATTGATTCGGGAACGATTGTCGAGCTGCAGCAGAGGCAATGACAGGAGCGGTAGGGGTGGGACGTGGGAGGACGGCTGATTGGATGTCAACGTTTGCAATTTCTTGGTGGACAACAGCTTGAATGAGCGAGATGGTCATATTGTCATGCGTATGGGGGCAGTGAGAACTTGGAGCCATAGCCTCAAGTTCGCGACGGATGACCTGTGTCAAGCCTGGCGTTGTAGGTGGATGTGAGGCCGGAGGGCTGTTATGTGACGTCGGAGGATCATTGCAGAAGGAAGTGGCAGCCGTATTCGGAAGTCGGTGGAAGCGTTGTACGATGCGTTTGCTCTTCGCTTGCTCAAAATTCCGGCATTGCTTAATGATGGACTCAACCATTGAGCAGTTCCTGCAAAGCAGGAGGTTGAATGCATCGTCCGCAATGCTCTTCAAGATGTGTCCAACCTTATCGGCCTCCAGCATGTCCGCGTCTGCTTTAAAGCAGAGAGCCACGCGACTATATATTGAATATACGCGACATACGATTCGGTTGATGTCTGGGCATGAGATGCTAGCTCTTGCTTGGCCTCCATTTGACGTCCCAAAGGTCTTCCAAAAAGATCGCATGGTTTTTCCTTGCAGGAGTCCCAGCTTCTAATGTCAGCTTCATGGGACTCGAGCCATACCTTCGCAGTTCCTCCCAAGTAAAAGATCCCGTTGTCCAACAAAAGTGTGGCATCTACTCATTCTGCTTACCGACGCGTTCATACGACGTCAGCCAGTCTTCGATGCCGGCCTTGCCAGTGCCGATGAAGATTCCCGGGTGACGTAGCTGGGTTAGCACTACTTCCGCTGGTGTCTGAGCGGTGGAGGCAGCATCGGTAGCCATAACAGTGGAATTGATGTGATGCCCGATGCGAAGATCCAGGGCCTACTTGTGGTGAGAGTACCCCGCACGTCCCCCAATATGTTACGAGGAGAAAATATATCTGTTTACAATACATAAAGTTACAAGGTTGTAGCTCAGTAGTCAGGGTTAACGCTATCTACCGATCAGCGAGACACTTCCACCTTCTCTTCACCTCCCAATGTCCTTTTTATCCACAGCTGCACAAACTTGTATGTGACAATATGATCGCTGTTCGGTGGCGTACTGAACGTTGTTGCCAAAAGAATAGCGTTTTCTGGGAACTTATTAACCGGTAAAACTGAGCATAGCTCTATTGGGTCATTTTTTGTGTTCTCGATTGCGAACGTTGGCGCCGGGAAAAGTACATAATGGGAACTTATCAACGAGGTTCTACTGTACCTTGCAAGTTAAATTACTGACTCCAGGTGCAGCAAATTTCTCAGTGCTCTGTCGCTCTTTCACGGCAGCACAGCCATGACGAACTAATGTGGCAGGTCTGTCTACACTTTGACAAGCAAAGATATTTATGAATACTTGATGCATTATGAATTGAAAGAAACCAACGAGAGAGAACCAGTTTGCGTGTTCATTGGTAATAGGTTCAGATCTGAATGCCTTCCATGTAATAAATATTCATATTTTGCGACATAAAAGTACGAAAGAGTGAGATATAAAAGTATTTGATATTACTGCTCTGCCTACACTACAACAAGAGTTGTGAGATTTTCAAGTTAAAACTTGAGAGAGTGTTGTTTTTGTGTAATTAATGGAATGTTGAAAATTTGCCGGAAATTGCATCAATATGAGCATTGGTGCGTTGGTGCGATCGAGATAAGCTTCTTACTGTTCCTGACATGATTTTGTTTAGAATTTGCAGCTTCTGCTACGACAATAAAAGTACACACCATAGCTGTATTGACACAAAAGAATGAAACCTGGTTCATATAGCCTGTATTTAACAAATAAATTCAGAAATACAATTGGCTATGTGCTTAGACTGCTACATGACTGCTATGTGTTCACTGAATCATACAGTTTTACAAACACTACTGCTGCTTCTTATCTACAATGTGGGGATTGAGACGCACCCTATCACCTTTGTACAGGCATTTGCCTATTCTGCTGTCCTTACACCTCTCCCTTTTTGCCTGCAAGTGTTTCCAGGGGTGGGTTTTCCCATGGACCGGTTCTCAGTGGTGGCATTTCACACTGTTGGCCGCATTGGTGCAACCGGTGGGGCCGGGAGCGCGAGTGCAGGAGATGCCTCTTCAGGATAGCACAGGCTATGTACACATTTTTCCACTTGTCCACCGACCCCTCTGCTTGGGCATCACTCAGACTTGAGCTTGTCTACGATGCCTTGCACCAATGGCAATCATGTACCTTGTGTTGATCCTTTCCGAACGCTAAGCCCAAGAGTGGTGCCTAGTTCCCGTGCATGGTTGTACTATGCCAAGTTGCACTCATTGAATGCTCAAGCTGACGGATATTGTCCCAGCTCTCGCAAGAGCTGGGACAATTTTCATTGGTCATTTCCATTGTACACAACATAGCTGTGGGGACACTTTTCCCTTAGTGGCATGTCGTGGGGAGCCATCCTCCCATGGCAATGTGTTAGTGGTGCCCTTTTTGCATTTTCATCCTTGGCCTGTTTGCTTCCCATGCCACACTGGAAGTGGGCGCTTGTGAAGTAAAACACAGAAGCCATCATACAGCAAGCAGTCTGTTTCCACTTGAAGCATTGCAATTGTATTGGTGCATCCGCCACAAACATATCTGATGCTGTGTTGCTTTAAAGAGACCCTGCAACAATATTTTTTAGACATCGTAAGCTTGCACAGTAACCAGGCAATGGTGCCATGAACGTCTGAGCCAACAATTATTCCTGTTCGTTCAACTCAGAGACCACAATTTCACTCAAGAGGTTGTCTGCTTTTTTCCTCATCTTTTCAGAACCTCAGCAATATATATATATATTTTTCTTACTCTTCTGCCAGAACAAACATGGTGGCTACAGCACAGATGTCTTACATGTCACAATTAAAGGAAAACTGCAAAGTAATTTCTCCTTGGCTAAATCGGTAATAAATTAATATTATATACCACTGAAGCAATCTTGGCAAAGCTGCAGGGCTGGTAAACGTCTAACTTTCTTATAAGCAGCCTTTAAATAGTACCAAACTAGAATCGTACCCTTGATGGATAGCAGATATGACAAGTCCCAGCAGTCGCCTCCGAGATATTTCTCTGCACTACGGGCAGCTGAGGGCAGCCCAATCTTGGAGGTCATGCTGAGAAGCTGCTCATCCTCAGTTCGTCACTTCTGGTGAGCAATAGCGACAACATTATTAATTTTTTTAAGTTGAGTATCAAAAGAGCCTACCTTTACAAGCCTTTCACCACTCTCACTTGTATTTCAAACAAAACATTCAGCACAGAGGCTGCTCTATATCTTCAACATCTGAAACTAGACTTTTTTACACAGCAAAATTTCATCGAAGTTGGCCTGTAAGCAGTGCCTCCAGTAAAAGCTGAGAAATCTCATCACAGCCAAGGTGGTGGAATCATCTGGTGGCAGGGAACAGCGTCTATATTATGGCCTATATTGTGGCCTATATTACGACAGTGACACAAGAGATGAGCGCAATGATGGCCGGGGCACTGCGGGCATTGTTCCGTGTGAGCACAGCGTGCAGCTTTGGGTGCAGTAAGAATTACAAACAAGAAACAAAGGAAGAAATGAAGGGAAGACTGAATGCATGGCAGGGACAGCCTTTCATGGCTGGTAACTCCATCAATATGAGGTGTGCAAATGATTAACGAGAAGATTACCTTTCAACTAGATGCATGCTGCACGTTTCATCAGCAGCGTTGCAAGGTATCTTTAATGGGCCCAAATCTTAATGGGCCCTTTTAAGTTTTTCTTGAAGCACAAAAAATACGAGGTCACAGGAGAGAAAAAACAGACACACAGCGTCCTTGTGTTATTTTCTTGCGCTACAAGAAAAACTTCAAAATGTTACACCAACAAGCCCAAATATCTACATTGATGAATTAATGGGCCCATCTAGCTGGGCCTAGAGTAGGGCTTATTGCCTTTCAGTGAGTCTGGCGGTGGCTGCAGGGCTATTATAACATGCAAGCCTGCCATAACAGTACAGGTTGCTCCCCCCCTTTTCAACATGAGAAAAAAAAAAGCACTACACCTCTGGTAGCATGGTACGAAAAGTTGTAGGTTGTGGTCTTCCTAGCAACCTACAACCTTAACCTATCCATGAGAGCCCCTATGAATTCATATTTAGAAAGTCTGTTTAGTTTAAGAAACCTGCTCATTCAGATTGCAGAAAAACACGTCAAAACTGAGCAAGGTCACTGCAAATCACACTGCACAAATTCTGATGAATCGGACAGCACTGTTTTGTCTTTATTTAGTTATTTATTTATTTATTTATTCATTCATTATTTTCCAGGCTAGGCACTAGTTGTTAGAGGAAAGGGGGCAGGGGTGACAGCTGTTTCGTTACATTTAAATTGAAAGTTTACAAAACTTGCCACAGCATTTCTCAGCCTGGTTTGGGTGGTCATAACACCAGGTGAAATGTTCTAAATCGGCACCGAGTTTTTAAAGGGACACTAAAAAGAAACACCAAGTCCCTTCTTTACACTGGCAAAGTGTTCTTTCCCAGATTTCCTTTTTTCCACTTGTTTAATGCAAAATGCCCATTACTAGGGAAAAAAATGCACAAAAAGTCAACCTTAGCTTTTTTGAATTTCTCGCTCAAATTGCAACGCCCATAAATTTGTGTGACATCATGAACTTTGAAGTGTTTTCTCGTATTAGGCCTTTTTAGTTCACAAGAGGTTCTCCAAACTATCCTGGCTGCATTGCTTGGTTTCATGTTTACATTGCAATTCCATGTATCCTTCCTTTTCAATTATTTATTGAAACTTTATTAACTAATTAGGAGCAGATTACTGTCAAAATTCACATCACGACGAGCTGGTGTAGGAACTTCCGGGTGCCATAGCTGCCAAGTCTTTTGTTTTTGCATGTTTTATGGCTTACCAAGCCTGCTCCTCAAAGTAACCGTGGCCACCTTGATATTGGTAAAGCGCAATTTACCGATCTGGCTTAACTTTATTAATTATTCATTTTTTTCAAAGGCCCCTCGCCCCGACTGGGCACTGCAAGCAGACTTGTGAAGTGCGCAGATCGCGCAGTGGCAATCGTGTCTGCAAGGTATCAAACGGGTGCACCACTGCACGGCACGAAACAAGTTGAAATTTGAAATACAAGCCCATGTGCCCTTCCTCTCAAGGAAACCCTGCTCCCAGCCAGAAAGTCATGGTCACACTCACAAATGTTTCCACTTAAGACACACTATCAACACACTATGCCACATCATCGATTGTGGTACATGACCTCGGTAAACCATCCAACACACAATGTGCAATACCTGCCACTGAGAGCACGCCGTGCAGCAGGAAGAGCAAAAAAAAAAAAAAAAGAAGGAAGTGGAGTTTGTGACATAAATATGATGTGGCCTTTCAGCTATGGTAAGGGAGATGCCAGGGGAAAACAGGCGCTTGTGGACGCCGGTCGAGGAAGAGGGGGAGAGCGTCTAAACTGGCAGTGAAGCTCACCTACTGGCAGCATGGCAACGTGACATTTCGATTTCTCCCATTTCCTCTAATACTGGACATATTTGAAAAAATTACTGCAGTAAGACACTCATAGATGGTGCTTTACAACTTCCTGCGTATAACCAAAATTCGCGATTGTGCCTGGTGAGGGGCCGTTTACCTGCGGCCTACTACCGTAGGGCCCACAACATATTTAGCATTTCACACAGAAAGGTTTAAAGGTTCTTAAACGTAAAAACAAGTTACACATTTAACAAGGCACAGACATTAGCCTGCATAAAGAAGTCTGCAGGAACAATCTAATGCTATAACAGTTGGCCGAGATGGCTTCGACAGCTACGAAACTATGCTGAATACAGAGCGCTATTCTCAACACTCCTTGTTTTGCTTTTTCTCCCCATCTTACACTAAAGTTAAAGAAGTAAAAGTTAACCACAAGTCAAGAAAATAAAACAAATGCACTAAGCTCAAGACGGGCATTCCTATAAAGCCACAATATTGGAAACACCCTCTTTCATGCACTAATTGTGTTTGTACCGCAGCTGTGCAGAGAAAATGCGCGAAACGAAAGCTATAAACGGACAGAAATCGTGTGCTCACTCTAGAAGCAAATAAAGAAAGGCCAAACAAAAGAAAGTGGCATGCTTCGAGTGCCTGCTGCTGCTGCGTGTTCACAAGTACTGAAAGAAAAAAAGAAAAGAAACATTGCTCACTACCCATTCACACGCACAGCCTACCATCTGTCCAATGCCAAGAACGACTCGGCCGGCTTCAGCTTGCCCTCAAAGCTCTCGACGGAGGTGGCGAGAGCAGCCCACTCGCTAGAAGAGAGACAAGGTGCGCCAGATAACAGTTTGCGGTGACGTATGCCGGCACCAAAAGTGAAAGCGTTGGACGTTACCACCTTCTTGAGACACGGGCGGAATGAAATAACGAAACAACCCGAGTGCTTACCTAACAACAAGACTTGGCTGTGTGACAACATGGCGCCAAGCCCATGCTTCTTTAATTCATTTAACGTTTGCACTTATTGTGCTAAACCAAGCTGATCTAAAACATGCACATTACAGAACTGAAGTTGATTAATCTAGAACTTGCGCTTATCATGCTAAATTAGATTAATCAAAATGTTGCCCTTATTGTGGTATACTAAAATAACCTAAACTTCCCCTAAATGCATCAAACTGAATCCTGCACTTATTTATTGTAGGACGAAATGAACTCACCAATCTGTTAGTTAAGCACTTGCACTGTCTCACTCTCTCACTCTGTCCTTGTCTTTGTCTGCGCTGCTCCCCCACTTCTGCAACAGCCCTACATGACGGCTGGTCGAACGTTACACCCTATGGCAGCCCTTCTACAAGACGCCTAGACATTGTGCTTGACAGGTGACTGCAGTAACATTGACAATTAAAAGGCTACTAATATTTATTCTGCATTGACACATTATAAGAATCCTGCAAAGAGCATGTTTTAGCCTGCCAAGCATGTATAAAAACAACAAAAAGAAACATGAAAAAGCTTTAAAGTCCTAACAGTCAATAAGTTATGACACTGGGAAGATCTGAAGCATTATTAATGAGTATCGACATTACATTTCCTGCTCTTTATCCTTTTTCTTTAAATGAAAGTCCTCGACATCGAACCGTATAAAAAATGCAGTCAAGCCTCAGAGTTCCTTAAATAACTAAATGTAATAGCTTTGCTACAACCAGCTGTAGTTTTGTTTCCCAGGAGGTGCATGTGTTGTGACGTCACGACACAAGTGATGGCCTTGCGTGAGCCGAACGTCAGGACGTTTTTGGCACTCGTTTCCGCTCGCTCATTCATCTGGTATGCAGCAACATCAGCAAGTGCAACGAGTACCAGAATACCAGTATACCAGACAACCTAGTGAGCACCAAAATGTCACACTATCCTGCTCTCATATAACCCCGTATTGTGTCATGACGTCACGACACATATGCAGACCTGCCAATCTTAGAATTAGAGAAACACAACAGTGGAAACCAAAAAAAATACAGAAAATTATTTGATTATTAATTATGTTTACTGTTTATTACACATTCGTAGACTTTGTTTTGTAGCAATGCTTTGAACAGGCACGGTGCTCTACATAGTCTCAGCAATAATGATCTGCAACAATTACCTTTGTCACAGACAAGCAGAAAGGTATGGTACTAAGTTTATCACTGCAATATTCACATAATTGCTGTCGAACATTTGGTTGCTGTTATACATTGGTTTTATCAGTTGACGTCGCTGCTGCATTGGTTAGCGTGTATAATCATGCGATTGGATGATAAAAAATTACTCAGCGACTGTATTTGTCATCATTCTGAAGTTTTGCCCCAAATTATATGTAAATAAAAAATCATAACTAAAGTGTCGATATGACAATCATAAATCAGTTTTAATAACTGGGCATCTTACGATAAAATTGTAAAAGTAGGCAGTTATGCATACACTTACCAAGAAGCTAAACTGAAACTGCTTGAAGTAAAAAAATCATAGTAAATTATTTAGGGTGCTCCCAGGCTTGCCAATATTTTTTCTAGAGCTTTGAGATGGAGGACTTTCATTTAAAACACCCACACACAAAAAAGTTGAAGATGTCATGTCAGTACTACCTTAACACTGCACAAGCATTTTGCAGGGACCGTGTTTTGCGCTAAAACATTTGCCATAAAAGGCGTTCATGTCAAGAATCTCTAGAGAATGAGAATAGTTGATAAGTGTTGCAATAACGGTGATATGGTGGACTTTGATACAACTGAAGAGCTCACACTATCCTTTATTCATGTACCACAGACTCCTTGGACTAAAGGTTAAACCCAGCCATTTACATCAACATCAACTTCTGTGCACTGCTTAGATAATAAATGAAGTTCTTAGGCAAAACATGTTGCATGAGAGAAACTATTTCCTCTAATTTTCTTTTTATTAGCTAGCAAATTTCTAGATCTTTCTTTATTTTTAAAAATTTTTTTCATCATAGTTTTTACTTGTCGCTGCAGAAGCCACTTCTTACTCTACGGTCAGCTCATTACTCTCTATATTTACCACTAAGAACATGAAAAGAGGCACACCGGAGTGGTAGCTAGCAGCACCCATGACTTGCGCCTTCTTTATGATACAGCCAGTTTCCATAGTTATATTGCCACCACTATAAGTAGCTTTTACCAGCAGCAAATAGAACTATTTCAATGCTGACCTGGTGCCTGCTTCTTGGTATTTCTCACTAAAGCTTTCATAAGGCTCAACAAACAGCATTTTGTTATGAAAGTCAATGGCTTCCTCCGCAGCACACTCCTTTCATTTATGCTCTATGTCATACATAAATCAACATGTGAAGTACTTCTCTGCCTAGGACTGAATAAGTAATTTCTTCTTTCAAGCGTAATAAAGCACCACTCATGCGAAGTAAATGAAAGAAACTGAGGATTCACCACGTTTGTTAAAGGGGCTCTGAACCACTTTTTTATCGAAGTCGAGAAATGCATTTGAAGTTAAATTAGACTATTCCAGAAATCATCATCATCATCAGCCTGGTTATGCCCACTGCAGGGCAAAGGCCTCTCCCATACTTCTCCAACTATCCCAGTCATGTACTAATTGTGGCCATGTTCCCTGCAATCTTCTTAATCTCATCCACCCACCTAACTTTCTGCTGCCCCCTACCACGCTTCCCTTCCCTTGGAATCCAGTTCGTAACCCTTAATGACCATTGGTTATCTTCCCTCCTCATTACATGTCCTGCCCATGCCCATTTCTTTTTCTTGATTTCAACTAAGATGTCATTACCACGCGTTTTTTCCCTCGCCCAATCTGCTCTTTTCCTATCCCTTAACATTACACCTGTCATTCTTCTTTCCATAGCTAGTTGCGTTGTCCTCAATTTAAGTAGAACTCTTTTCGTAAGCCTCCAGAAATACTTCGCAGTAAAATTTCTTCAATGCATTCAGCAGAAGCGGAGTTATTGGCAATGAAACATCCCTACGCGGTTGCTACCCATCCTCCTTCTTCAATGACTAGCACTGCGAAGGCTACGGCGGAGTGGAACATGCCCACAATGCTCCTCCGGCGTGCAATTCAAATTTGATTTTGTATGTTCCTGTAGATGCCACTACTTCCGATTTTGGCACCTCAGGGTGTCTACCAAGTTGACATTTCCAAATTCCCTGAGTTTTCCAGGTTTTCCCTGAGTGCCATTGCAAATTTCCCTGAGTGATGCAGAACTATGTTTTATGTCAAGACGGACTGAAACCATACCGCCTGATGCTGTTACTCTCTAGTAAGCACATGAAAAAAATTAAAAAGCGACTTAATCCAATTTGAATACTAAGGAGCAGTGTTTATGTTATTCAAAAACAGAATAGAAGGCAGGGGTTAGTAAAATGCACAGCAAATAAAGTGTCTTCGAAAAAAACTGCAAATGGGGTCGGACATTATCAAATATGAATAAAAAGGAGATGCATATAGAAGCAAATATATTCTAATATGAGCTATTTCTATCAACTGATAGCAACCTCAGTGGGATGAGGCCTGAACTCTGTCACAATTGAGATTCTCTCTCAACAGCTCGTAAGTCAACCTCAACAGTCCTAACATACTCTCAGCCCGCGCACGACGCCCGAGTGTTGTGTTTCACTGCTTTAAAGAGCTTATTTTGGTTTGGATGAGGGACACCTGCATCTCGGCATAAGCCAAAACTTTATGTTTTGAGCTCAAGCTCCTTCAAAACGGCGGCAGCAAGCTTCTTTTCTCGTTTATTCCTCAATGCGTAGGTCACTTCTGTTCTTGTCCGCCTTCCGCCACTCGTTCGCCCCAAGGACCATTTGAAGCATCTTGATCAATTGCACAGCCCACGACCGATTTTTCGAACTCCCTAGGGGCCGTGAAAACGTCCGAAAAATCGGTCAGTTGGAAAAAAATAAATGCGTGTCATTTACTGCCCTTAGGGGCTCAAACCGCCACAGGCACGTTCGAAAACGCTCTGAAGGCCTGCCGGTACACATATTAGGCATACCAGTGCTCGTACTCTGACAGGAAATACCGGGTGCCCGGGTGTCTAATTAAGGAATACATACTGTGTTCCGTGGCAATAGCCCCTTCCCACGCTTGTTATGCTTCACTGCAATACTTTTCCGTAAGCTTTACCAAGTAACATTTCTGTACAGAGGCGAAGCTGACTTTCAGGAACCGGCATTATGCAGCGCACCGTGTTTTCTAAGTTTCTAAGCCAATCGCGAGGGCCACTAAGGTGGAGTCCGTGCCATTGCTGACAGCAGCTAATTCTTTCAATAAAAAAACTCGGCACCCAACGGCAAGAAGCTTCATAGCGAACGTCGAAGCAGCTAGGCCTAGCGTTGCCACAGTGGTGGCAACGGGTGCCAGCGGATCTGCGTGCGAGAGAGCCGGTTCGAGGTGGCGAAGTAATCAAAACGGCAGCGGTGGTGCCTTTGATTATTGCCGTTTCGGACCTGCGGTCACGGCAAAACGTCCGGAAAATCGGACGGCAAAGAGTTCTTGCGTCGGAAATTTCACACGTTCTGATACGTTGACTCTATGGGGTACGTGGCGGTGCCGCGAAGCCGTCCAAATTATCGGGAATCCGGAAAGTCGCTCGTTGACTGTACACTGGCAACTCCTCCTGCCGACGACAGGGCGTCAAAGACGATTCATTATGATTCCTGTCTGCTACTCGAGCCAGCATTACCGCGACTTCCGACCCTCTCAATAATATTGCCGCTAATTTTCCCTTATAGAGGCCCAAATTCCCTGAGTATTCCCTGACTTTTTCCAGACTACTCAAAATCCCTGAGAATTCCCGGTTTTCCCGGTTGGTAGACACCCTGCACCTACAATGCGGTGGTTCAGGACCCCTCTAAACGAGAGAATGGACCGTTGGCAGCAGAACTTTACAGCAAGCATATAAAGAGGCTCGGACAAGTGCATCAACACCAATGTAAGTTTTGCTGGTTTGAGACTAACAAGCAAAAGTCCAAGCACACAAACAAGCACAATTTATAGTGTGGTTCTTTTGCTGGCATTGTTGCCGAGAAAAATCTTGCCACACATGCATGTATTTGACTTGTCCAAGTCGTGAGCATAAATCTGTATGCAAAGGATAGCTGGGTTACATTCCAAATAAACTACTGGACGATGAGAGGTGCTTTAGTGGAAGGCCTTGGATTAAATTCTGTCAACTCTTTTGATACACACTGAGATTGAGAAGTGAATGCACAGGCGTTTTGTGTATTTTGCTCCCATTAGAATGCAGATGCTGCAGCCCGAATTTGAAACTGCAAACATTGTGCTCAGTTGCACAGGACTGCAGCCACTCAGCTGCTTCAGTGGGTCCCTGCCCAAGAGTATGAGCATCAGAAAACAAGCAAATAAACATTTTTCATCATTGTAAACCTAACTTTCCTGGGAGGCAGTTAGTCCAACTAAAGGCAGTGGCATTACTTTTGCAAACAGCATGTACAAGCCCCATTTGCTTGTATTATGAAAGGGAAAATGTAGACATGGCTCTCATGATGAAAGCATGCACAAAAGACAAGCCCCACCATGTGCAGCTAGTTCTTCATATTCACTTGAATTATGACCAATGCCGCCATTATTTGGGCAAACAAGCAGTGCAGAAAAGTGCATGTGCGAATCGCGAAATATTATACTGGGCACAGGCCCACTACGCACCAGTGTTGTGTTGTCGGCCACCATGTCGTCGTCAAGGGAGCCCGCAGAGGAGCCCCGTGCACGCATCGGTGGCGGGCCGTGCTGCAGGGGCGACAAGGGCCCGGGGCTGTCAGCAGGTGGCACCAGCACCCGGTGGCCCGGCTGCGGGCTCTTCTTGCGTTTCATGCCGGGTGCCTCAGGGGCCTGTAAAAAGAAGTTTAAGGGGGGGGGGGCACAATATAAAATGTCAATCCCGCGACCCTTCGCAGCGTCTCAAGAGGCTCATTCTAGCTTTATTTCAAGCAGATTGGATCACTGTACGCGATCAAATTAGGGGCAATTGGAAATCGCTAGGAGACTTTTGTCCTGCAGTAGACTTAAAATAGGATGATTATGATGAAACAAAGGCCACTCCACAGCAAAGGATTTTCCCGGCACTTTCATCAGGCTCTGTTTTGTGCCAACTTCACCCACTCCCTCCAACATACCAGTATGAACAAGCTGGTGCTCTGCAATTTGTGACGCATAATAACACATAATCAACTGCATGCCAAGTGCAAACTTTTCAAGTAATACTTCTATTACGTGGAAGGAGTGCTAATAGGCCCCACATATTCTAAAAGCAGCCACGATCGTTTTCCCTGCAGAGGGTGGTGGTGCTATGGGCCCAGCAACCTTGGTTTTATGGTGCTTAAATCTCCTGCAATGTTGTTGGCCACCCCCATCTTTGGTGGGCTACATTTCCTCTTTCCAGTTGGGCCAATCATGAATGCTTCTCTCTTTCATTCGTTCGTTCATTCATTCATTCATTCATTCATTCATTACTTGTATAGCTTTCGCCTGTTCTCACTCTCTCATTCCATGCCCAACCATATCAGTCTTCCCAAATACAATATCTATACACTTGTCCTGACTGCAACGCAGCAGCCACACTTTACCATGCCACAGGGGCATGCCTACAAACAAACTCAACACCGCGCAAGCCACACCCCTATGCACAACCATGGGAAGCTTTTCCATCCTGTGTTGGCTCCCAGGGCCAGAACAATCTGGTCAAGCGAGCATGCCAGGCAGCTACGACTTATGAGGTCCTGGAATGATGACTACACTGAGTGAGGCATCCCAGCGGGGAGTGCCCTGGTGCTATTTCATACATTATTGGAGTCTCTCTCCCATCTAGAGCCTATGCTTAAATGCCTTTGGCTACGCCTTGGATGCAGTCATTTCCTCTGTTATTCACTGACACTTCCCATGTTCAATTTGGCACGCTTACTTCAGCCACTTGAGTCGTTTGGATGTCAGACTTCATCAAAAGCCATGTGCTTAATAATAATACTGCTCTGGCTAACACAAATCACAAACTTGTTCCTTCACTACACTGGCATTATCTTGCAACACAGAACAAAATCTTCAAACCAATCAGATGACCAACAATATTATGCAAGTGATCAGCCCAATTTTTACCAAAAAAGGCCACCCAGGCTTGGCCAGGTTTATTTATTTATTATTTACGCAATAATGCATAACCTTGACAAATGACCAAGCAGGAGGGGGCATAAGCACAAGACACAAAATCGAGACTGATATCTTTTGCAGAAAAAAAAAAAAAAAAAATATATATATATATATATATCTTTGAGAACAAGAAAAAGAGCAAGGTGATATCAGTAAATGCTAACGTGTTTTCAATGTCAAGGGAGAGAAGAAAAAGAGTTCTGAGGGAATTCACTGCACTTGACGTTACCAGGAAAGAATGTTTGTGGTCAACGAGCGTTACAGTTCGTCGAAATAAAGGTGTGGAGTGCGGTCAGTTTAGAATGAAAACACTCTCACAATTTCATCCAGTCACTCTAGGGCTACTTCCTGAAAGAATATGAGCGTATTAACTAGATTTACTGTGGTTGAATTTGTTGCAGTATTCAAATGTTCAATTCAATTCAAATGAATGGTGATGTTTATGTTTTCACGATGACTTGCACTATCATTGCGAGTGCCAATGCTTACCCAATGTTCTCCAGCAAACCTGAAACTAGCACTTGGCTGAGTCCAAACACCTCTGTGCAAACTTTCTAATTATATTACCTGAAGTAAATTTGAAACTAAAGACAGGAGTGCTTGCACAAGTTTTTACAGGTGCAACCAGGTGTGATAATGTTACAGGTCTGTTTGCGATGGGATGTCCTTGCAGTGTTTCTGACAATGTGGTAGTCACCTCAAAATCCCAGCTTTGAAAATAAATGGAATGAGAGAATAGGTGTTGTATCGCTGAGCATAAAAAAGGACAAGAAGAAACGAAGTGGATAGAACCGATGCTCAACATACAGCATGCTGCACCAACTTACCCAACAGTGAACAATTACGGAAGAATTAACTTTGCGGTCTTGCTATTCCTTCTGTCTCTTAAGGATTCAAACACCGCCATTTCCAATACATGACCAACAATGGGCCATGTTAATTAATATCAGTAATGCATGAATCTAGTAGTCAAATATATTTTCTCCATTCACTGTTCTCCGACACACCGTGAAAAGAATGCCCAAGACGGGATGACAAAAATAACTGAAAAGAGGCATATAACACCGAGATAAAGCGTGTGTTCCCCGTTTCTTGTCTATTTCTCTGTTGCTTTTACCATTTAATGTCATCAGTCTATCCAACAGTTAATTTTATAATAGGTTCACTGACCTTGAACAATGCTTTCCGGGGTGAAATGAAAACACTGCCACCTGTGTGCACGTGAGAGGCAGCATCATAAGAGGTGATGATAATACTTTAGGGGGGTGCGAACCTGCTCTTTTACTCTGACAAGAGAAGCGTGTCCCGTCAATCTAATCAGTGCTTGCGCCAACGTGTCATTCACACATTGCTCACTGAGGTAAACAAACAAACAAACAAAAAAGAGTTGCGCTCAAGTGCTTGAATGACGTTAGTGGACTGTACGAGCTATATTATCAGTTCAGTGCATGCGTACCTCCGCACAGTAGCTGCTGTTGATAGAAAAAAGCTTGCCAACCAAACAGCATTCGTGAGAGGTTACAAAGGCAACAAAGAAACATGACTTTAACTCTTTACATAACGTTTGCCAGTTGTCCAATCATACTCATATAATTCATTGGCTATCACTTAAATATTTTCCCCACATTTGCCCCTACTACTCCAGCCCAGAAGACATGAATGAATAACAGAATACTGGGGTTGAATGGCTAAAAAAGTATATGTGCATCGTAAAAATGTGACTGACCTTAGATTTGGATTTCTCACGGTTCCAAAGAAAGATATACAAGCTATGTTTTTTCTATAATACGACTAATCTAGACTCAGGTATTTCGCAGTTCTGAAAATAATGTAACCCAAACCGCTTCTAAGAGCACAAGAAAGCTGTAGACCAACACACATTCAAAAGAGCTACAGCAGGTATGATAGTTATTATGACATATAATAATGTGTATACTCATAAAAACAGGTGCATCACTTTTCTAAGAAAACCATCTCTGCTTGGCACACAAATAGTAAAACCAAGGTGAAACAGCAGACAGAGCTAGTCTGAAATTGCTTCGTCAAAGCCTAAAGTATGGAGCACAATGTCAATGAAAACTAATTCTTTATTAAACTAAATATGGCCAAACATTGGTGAAACATTGGCTGCAACAAAGAAAAAAGTTCTACAAAACAAACTAATATTTAAACACTCCTTAAAAAAAGAATAAAAGAAAGAGACACTCAATCATTCATTTGGACTTGAATGTGTTTGCAGCATGTTTAATGTTCAATCTACAGCAAATACTAAGTGTCCATCTGTTTCACAGTTAGTCTAATGCAAACCTCATTAAAATGATGCATTTCCTTTTTTTCTGCATGGGCTCACAGCTGCTACTGCAGCTACTTGATGAAATAAAAGGCACTTCAGAGAACTGCTGTGCATTATATTGCTATGTAATACGCCTACTGTGCAACAATAGGTTTGGTTGTAGACTGATTTACAATATGTTGGTATACCGAAAAAATGAACTGTGCATTCCGTGGTAAACCTTCCTCTTGCTACTGTTACAGGCATTCCAAAATTTAAGAATAAGAACACCACCTCAGGCTCATCAATGCCATAACTATGGCTGGAGAGGGAATGCAATAACACTAAGTGCATATATAAAGGAATAAGTTGACAAGTAGATAGATATAGCAGAACCTTGTTACACTGAACACACTGGCTATAGCGATGTGTAGCACCAGCCTTAATTAAACTCCTACAGATACATTTGCATTTTTCTCCTATATAGTGAACACAGTGCTTCACAATCAGTGTGTTTTGGCAAGTAAAACCTCATAAATTAATTAAATGAATTATTTTGATGAATTTGATATGCTAAAAAATATATTTATATGCATATTCATAACAATGTGAATGGTTTCGGCTAGCAAAACATGAAAACAAACAAAAAGAAACAGAGGGCACTAAAATATGGTGCGATAATTAAAGAGGGGAAAAAATATCTGCAGGCAATATAGTTTCAGTTTAACATTTCAGTATTTATGCAACCAATCATGCATTAAATGCATGGTGGACTAGGGAGGATCACTATAAAGTGTTTGCACAGTTTGAGACGTTTCTGACGAGGACCCAAAGGAAATATTAGACGCATATTACTTCAGACCTGCGGAGCCAATAATGTCTGATTACAAGCTTGAACAAGGAGCAAATCTGTGGTCTTTTTGATTAGAACCGATCAAATATATTAATACAAATTTATTGAATTTAGAAAGGCGCAGAATACCGAACTACAGTTATAGTGAAAATAGTAACACAGTGAAGCTATTTTCCAGTCCAGAAAACTTCCCTCTAATTAGGTTCTACAGTATATCACACAGCAGCAGCATCAACAGCAGTCTGAAACTGCCCACAGCTTTGTTTGGAGGCGCACACATTTTTGAAGTTGTACAGGCTCTATCAAACGTTTATCATATGTGAAAAGAATGCACTTAGCAAACCTGAAGGTTGCAAAACACCTGCAAGATATATTAATTTGATATTAAAGTTGGTCTCAAAAGGCTGTACATAGCATTATCGAGGTCAAAACACAGAACAAGATTTGCTGTTGTCATGCAGCAATAAGGTTAGGTTGATTACGCCACACATAAAACAAAAATAAGCAAGAGTGCTTCATGCGCTTCTGGCTGTACTCATGCATGGCCGTAGCAGTAATCATAAGAACAGAGCATGCAAATATATTGTGATGTCATGGCACACCTACCGACTGGATACAAAAACTGGCATTTGAAAACAAATGTTACAGTAAATTGTTTAGGATGCTCTGACACCTGTGTTTATTTTAATTTTTTTTCATGTCTACAGGGATTGAACATTCATTTAGCACACAAAACAAACAAGAAAGTGGAATATGTCATGTCTTTCTCGATCTAAATCAATACTGTGCTCTAACCCCTACAATAGCTCAGAGGTTACGGTATTTTTCTTCTGACTGCGTGATCGTAAGTTTGATTCAAGTGACGGTTGCCGTAAAATAAATATTGCGGGCCTTAGCCATTTCTAATTTCAAAGCAGTGCAATAGAATAGAAAGGTCAGCTACAAAAGAAAGCACACACACAAGTGCCAAGTGTTTGGAACAGTACAACAAGCATATGAACAGAAACAATGCTCGTGATTGTTTCTTTTTGTCAATCATTCTTTCATTGCAACGTTTCCAAATCGCGAATGTCAACCAGCTCACTTAAACTAACTACTTCAATATTTGTTTCATTTCAAGAGCAAAAAATGCAGGCCTTAGCTAATACATTGTACACAGCACACAAGACAACTCAAAAAAGAAATGGACAGGTTAGAGTACCATAACGCATTAGCTAAGGCAACCCACCGAACAGTCCAACTTTCTTACTTAAAAATGCACTTTCTACGATATTGGTGCCTTTCTTCTTGTCTAGCCCTCCGCCCCTGTCTACTTCTGTCTCTTGCGGTTTTTCTTTTTTTCTTTCTTTTGGCTGGGTAGAATGTATCAGCTGAAAAAAGCACTGAAACCTGCCTTTCTTCCTTAGAAATCCATGCAAGAGTAAATGCAATCTGCGATAACAATGGGGTACTCACACACATAAGTGCTAGCCTAGCCATTAGACTGTATCTCAGTACATCCATGGAGAAAGCGGCTGCTCCCGGCGTCACGGACATGAGAACAGAAAGTCAAGCCCGGCAGCCCTTCAGTCTGGCATTGTCGAGATAAAGCTACTTTTGCATCGGTGATAAGGGCAGCGGCGTTCGGGTTGCTTGCTGGTGTTATAAAACACCCGTCAATTACTCATCGGCATGCATCTCTTCTATTTTCTTCTTTTTATCTCTTTGTTTCCGTGTGTATCAGATGGCCTTGGCAATGGCTCCTTCCTGCTACGCCCCACAGTCTGTCCGGCTGGGCTTCAAACTCTCAGGGTGACGTGTTTCTATGCACAAGTCCTGCATGAGCTCAGCTACGGCGCTTTCATATTTGGCACGGTGTCAGCGCAAGAAATAGAGGGAAGCCGCAGTTTCTGCCGAGCTTCAAAAATATTTTCAGCAAGCACGTCAGGCCAACAGACAATGAAACCAGGGAAACCACGTGGGGAAAGTAACTGTTGTTTTAATTGAACTATGCAGCAGAATTAAGCAAAAGAGAAATGAAGGTGGATGAAAAGGCAACTTGCCCTACAGTGGGTGTCCAATCCACATCTTCTGCACTATGCATGCAATGACAATTTGGCTACAACAATGGCCGTCTCTCCATCCACTTTCTTTTGCATTTGCATAAGTGCATTAGATGTAGCTCTGGCAGTGTTAGCGGGTGCCACTCGCAGCGAAGGCAGCGAATGTGAAGCATTTTAGAACATGAAATTTAGCCGCAGGCCACTGGCCAATCAACCCTCATATGCTACCTCATGGCATCGAGGATGCCGAGTCAAGACTCTTGTTATTCTTATCACAAAAAAAAAAGATTTTCCAAGACACACATGACTGTCAAGATATTTTTCGCGACAGTAGAATCACTAAGGCTTTAAAGTTCTCATAACAAGATACTATATACCTTGCTTTCTTTTTTAGCTGCCCTTGAGTAACGAAAAAAAATTTCTTTTTTGTGGCCTATCAAGAGGCAATGTGAAGGTTTTACAGGAATTATAACATGTTAATTCAGGAATTAGAGGTATTTCACATAATGCTACGACATACATATGGGATCAATATGAGCAGTCACCATCAGCACTGTGACTACCATATGTGTATCTTGCCCCTTAGTAGCAAGCTTTTAGCCCATCTTTCACCCAAAGTTATCTCAAACAAATACATGCACTCGCAAGTCAACAGCAACATTAGCTTGAATGCAGTTTAGTTCATTTCAAAATAGAAGGTTCTAATGACAGAGCAGCAGGTATTTTCTTTGGGCCAGCAAATCTTTCAAAAAATGTTAACAAAAATTTGAAAAAAAAAATAAGCAAAGGTATCAAGTTTTAAGCCACGAAAGCAGACATCATAATATTAAATTTCTGTAAACTGCACATGGTGATGCATTTAAAGCATATATAATTCAGTTTTGCCAATATATATAGTTTCTGTGAAATTGTGATTTCAGTTGCTGTGGCTTTGTAAATGTCCTGGGCACAAAACAGCAGCATAGTCTTCCATCATTTTATAGTATGCACCAGTTTTACCCACTCAAGACACTTTAGCTGATACAGCTTGCTAAAACACTTTAGCTGATGCAGCTTGCTGAACTGTGATAGTTACTTTAGTTGCCAAGTGAGTGCTGTAAATGCAAAGTGGCAACGTTATGAACATCTTCGATTTACATCAATATTTGTCCGAAAGTTGAAGGCCTAAAAAAAAGAAATCAACTACACAATCCTAACAGAAATCACAGCTTTTTATTTTAAGTGCAACTATTACATTCAAATCAAATTTGTCCATTCAATGTGTCTTACTTGTACCCGAACATGGAAGGCCTAAGCTAAACCTTCTCATACTCTGTGATAACTTAAAGCAGCACTGAAACACTTTTCTTAGAACCTGAGACACACACTTGAATGAATGTGATGGCATTCAATAAACATGTTTACAAAGAACGTTTTGAAAAGGATCTAACAGGAATGGCAAAATAATAAGCCCAATTTTTACCTTCCCCATTCCATCTCAATTGATCGGTTCTTCTAAGCAGGGACAGTGCTATAGCAGTGTGCTGCCTACCACTTGTTTCTTTCTTTTCATAGTGCACCTATGGTAGCCTTTTGAGGTTGGCATCTTGGCAAATGTGCCAGAGAGACATTGATAGTCAAAGTTGTTTACCCACACTGTAATGTCATGAAAATGAGTAAACGTGATTGACCAGTGTACTTATACAAATTTTTTTCAATTTGGAAAGTGGTGTATCTTTCAATGTATTTTTATGTCGTCACCAACTCAGTGGTTGTCCCTCCAGTTTAAGATATGAAGCAATTTTCGGAGCAGAAGAAATGTTGTTCTGGAGCAGTTTAGGAGCAGCCACGTCAGCATTTTGGAGCCGTTTCGGAGCCGTTTCGGAGCAGAAAATTGGTCTTCTTGGAACCCTTGGAGTGGTAAGCAGTAATATGTAGCCATTTGGTGAAGCTTGTTATTACTACGCAATCAGCAAGTGCTGCTCAAGATTTAAACAAGACACAAAGCCAACAGAGACCGATTAAGCTTGCTTTCCCACGGACAGTATACCAAGCACGGTATGTTGCTAACATTTTGTTTTGGCAGGCAAGGAACTTAATTTTGTAAACAATTAAACAAATTTTTTAGGCTAACGAGAACAAAGATGTGCACTTGGGCAGAAGACATACATAAAAGTACAAACGAGCTAGAACAATTTGCGTCATCAGGCAGAAGACAAAAATTGATGGCAAATGTCTTATGTGCATTCCAAATAACAGATGTGCTTTGATATGCTTTACCGCAATAGACAAAATGTATATCACGCCCAATAACCATGCTAGAAGCTCGACAAGCAACTATGTGTCTATGAACAGCGGCAAGAGGAGATGCCTCTGTACAGTGTGTCGTAAAGATGGTGATAGAGGTGGAGAACAACGTTCGTACTATCCCGTGCACTCATTTTCATTGTGAGGCGGTTTGTCGGCTTCTCACGTGTCGTGTGGCCTCCGCGAATTGATACGAGTCAATTCAGTGTAAAACTAACTTTTGTCGCCAATACCTAACTGACCTTTTGAAGCACTACCAATTAGGCCTAATGGCCAAGGCAGTTGCCATGGCGAAAATTGGCAGTTGGCCGTTGTGACCAGCAAGCTTTCCACAAGCCATCGCAGAAAGCTTACCACTAATATGTTTGTATGAGTGGCTCCCTGGGGATCAGTTCTGAGATCATGCATACATGTTTTTGACAACCGTCGTAGCTGGCAACTGCTGCAATCCCACACAGAAATTCACAAACTGACAGAAAGTTCCGAACTGCATGTGCAAGCATATGAATCTGCGTGCATGGAGACGCCCATGCTATACGACCTGCATGCCTTCCAGTGGCTAATTGGTCCTATATCTTTGCACATAGCTGCTGCTTTCATAGTTGTTCCCTTTGTCGGCACCGGGTATAGCAATTGTTTCAATTGGAGTTGACTCAGACGATGCTTGTACCCAGACAAGCATGCCTCATAATCAGATTGTGGTTTTGCCATGTAAAAACTCCAGAATTAAATTTTCTTTTGTCCAGAAACCATCTGAGCACTGTGGTAAGGCTACATGCAATGCGTTGACCTCAGCAAGGTATTTTACCAAATATATGAAAAATATAGTAGTACATAACCGAGTGGCGAGCTGAATTATTTGTATGTTCACAAATCGATTCTATAGTTGAGTACAGTCAACGTCCTCGACTCCGTCCGAAAATTCAGGCAGTCATGAAAAAAAAAAGAAAGGATGCAAGCCTTTTACTGCCCCCAATGGCTCAAACGTCCGAAATAGCTCTGGAGGCCTGCCAGTACACTTATTAGGCGTATTGGTGCTCGTACGGCGACAGTAGACGGCGGGTGCACGCGTGTGTAATTAAGGAATAGATACTGTGTCCCGTGACACTTGCCTCTTCCCACTCTTGGTATGCTTCACCGCACTACTTCACGCACGCTTCACCGCGTAACAACGATATATTGAGGCGAAGCTGACTTTCGGGAACCGGCATTATGCAACCTGTCATGCTTTCCGAGCTTCGAAGCCACTGGCGAGGATTACAAAGCCGGACTCGATGCCGTTGCTAACAGCGGCGAATTGTTTTAATGAAAAACACGGCACCGAACAGCAAGAAACTTGGTGTCGAATGTCGGAGTAGCTAGGCCTAGCGCTGCCGCGGTGGTGGCCACGGCTGCCAGTGAATCTACGTGTGAGAACACCTTTAAGAGGCGGCAAAATAATCAAAATGGCGGGGGTGGTGGCTTCGTTCAATGCCATTTCGGACCTGCGGTCATGGCAAGAAGTGCGGAAAATCGGACGGCGAAGGGTTTCTTGCGATTTCAGACGTTTTTACAATACATTATTGACTCTATGGGGTACCGTGGCGGTGCCACGAAGGCGTCCGAATTATCGGGTATGGCCGAAAAATCGGGCGTCCGGAAAATCGGTCCTTGACTGTAGTTGCATAACCCTACTGAAAACGTTGCACTGCCGTGAAAACGTGAAAATACCGCACTTTTGCGCAGTTAACGCAAATGGCACTGCGCAAGTGGGCGCAGCCAGGAGCAGGCAAGTCTAACTGTAGCAAAATGGCGCAAATGGCGCAGTTGGACCACCACTGCCAACTATAGAACTGCCATTGTGGGCCTATGTAGCAGATTTGGAAGTAGCATTGCAGCTACAGGTTCATCTGAAGTTTCTAATATCTCTGAGATTGGTCATGGGTTCCCCCCCCCCCCTCTTCTCTAATTCAAACGTTTCCTTGCCCTGCAGCATAAAACGTGTGAAGCACACATGCTATAAACACACGTATACTTCGTTGCGACTGATGAAATTCAACTGGAATCTATGCTCTTCAATGGCAAGAATTCTGCAATACCCAGAGCCGGCAGGTGAAAGGAAGCTTTAGCTTGGGGCCAGCTCCGATTTCCATATTCAGATACACATGAAATGCGGAAATGCTCCCATGAGACTCCCATTGGACTGATTTGAGTTTGTTGCAATTGAGAGAGAAAGTGACATTCTAGCAACTGTAGGCAGCAGAATTTTAATTTCAGGCCTCATACTCGTTAAAAAAATTGTCGAATATTGATAGAGAGAAAAAAACGTTTGCAAATGTGTAACTGTACACCAAGCACAGATATAGCAGTACCGTAAACTGCAACTGTTAGAGCATCTCAAGTGGACAAATATGATGTACGCTTACATATAATTGCTACAGTGTTTATGAGGATTTTACAGTGAAGCTGTCGAGGGTTAGTTCCCCCAGGATCGTGTCCGTGTGTGGACACAAAACTCGAGCCTTCTCCTCCGGCGTCAGACGGCACCTGCGTTCGTGCCGTCGAGTACGCGCCGTGATTGACGCGGCCCTGCTAGAATAAAACGTCAACTACGTGGGCCGATCCCGAAGATAGTGTAATGCCAGGCCGACCCGCGGCGGAAGCGAGGCAGGCGTTAAGCACTCCCCACACGTGGGCCGATACCGAAGATAGTGCAATAACGGGCCGACCTGCGGCGGAGGTGCAGTTCGCCATTAAGGGGCCCACATACACATCTTCACTGATCATCCTTCTTCACAGAGTGGAAGGGCATTCAGTTATTTTTTTTTTTTGCAATGGTTCTACTCACAAACCATCAACACACTTCAGAGTGGCATATAACACATCAATTTTGTACACGTTAGATGTATTATCAAGTGAAGTTTACAGAACTGTGATGATCCTTTTTATTGCGGAGTTCGAGTTGTAAACTTGTACTTAAGCTCTTTGAAATTTCGCATCTTTCAAGAATTTTTCTTCAAGAATTGATAGCATAAATTAAAAAAAAGCCACTTCCTACAGTTACTAGAGTTTACCTTCCTCTTTTAAATGCACCCAACCTCATCAAAACCCTTGCAGTGGTTGCCGAGCGAAATTATTTCTATTCCCAAGTATTTAGGAGCTCCTGAGATAAAGCTTTCTCTTAAGGGTCTAACATGTGCTTTAGAAACCAGCTTAATTATCAGTAAACCTTGAGGTCTCTCGGAGATGTTGCTTTTCCCATAAATTACAGATATTACAGAAAAAGATAAAATTACACCCAAGGCAAAATAAACAGTATGGATGAAAATCTTTTTTTTTTTTTTGTAATACTGCGATTTTCAGTGACCAAAAAGACCATGCGCAAGGTGTGATAACGAGCTTGATCTTTTCTGTTACACTAATGATGTTAATGAAGGTAATGTATATTAGACACACTTTTCTAGCTCTCTCACTATTTGTAATGGTGGCTAGTGCCCAAGTGTGAAAAGTGTACATGCTCTGGAGCATAAAACATGTGAATGACGTTCGATGATCAGTGGCACAGCCAGAATTTTTTGGGTGGGTCACCCACTTGGCCAGGGATGGGGAGGAAGGGGAGCTGGGTAGGCCACGTACTGACAACTTTTGTTTTATTTTGAGGAAGGGGGGAGGGGTAGCTCCTGCCACTCCCTGGCTTATGCCCCTGGAGAGTACCCCATCACAAGTAAACTTTCAGCTTTTCAAGCCACAATGGCTAAAAAATTTCATTTTTCACTGTCTTCCAATTCACATATTGTTCAATTCTACATATATTCAAGTATAAAAAATAAAATCATGAGTCTTTCTCTTTTTAATGTGCATTTTTCATTTCATAAGCTTGCTTGACATGAGCCAATGTCATCACAATAAAATGAAAGAACCCACTTTCCTGATAATTCTACCACCAGTAATAAGATGGACGTCTGTCTAGCAGCCTTCTTTTTTTCTGAAACAGCTGTTATGTATTGACCAATGTTGAGGCACAAATCACGCCAGGAGTGCCTTAAGATGTATTTGACATGTCTTAAGGCTGATTATTTTCATTAGCACTAGTCGTCATTCTTTTTTATTTCATTGTACAGTATTGCACACTCAGTGTCTAAAGAGATATGAAAGGCATGGCATGCAGTTGATGATTACCCACTTGTTCAATGCTGAATAAAAAGAAAATGCATTCACGTTTTGAAACTTAATTCTGATGAACATTGCGAAAGAAATGGTACAGATCATTTTTCACTATAGGTCACTAGTGCTGCCAATTGCAGTTTTAAATTATGCATTGCTTGCCATCATCGACTATGCACAGATAAGTTGCACTGATTGGCAAGCATTTAGTGGCCACTTCGCCTACATATCCATGAAGCACAGTTGCAATGTGACTAGCGGAGATGAGGCTCGAACTATGATATGAACTAGAGAAGATTTCAAAACTTCAGCTGAGGTTACCTTTCATTTGCTTCTTAGAAGAGAAGTGTCTGCCATGAACAGTTCTGATTTGTGTTCAGCAACCACTAATCTTTTTTTCGCATTCATTTCCTTGGAAACATATTTAGAGCAACATTTGGAGTGCTAATATTTACTGTATAGACCCTTCAAGGTACACTGGTAATAAATGGCATTATCAGTTAAAAAGGTAAACGACTGCACAAAATTAATCGCCTTTTTTTTTAATCATACCTACAAGTTATGAAAGTACTTTGGCAGCACTTGTCTTGTATAAAGCACTGTGAAAAGAATTCAGGACATTCAACAAGAAACATAATACACATCTGGCAGGAACATGAGTGGCAAGGCAGTTAAACAATGCTGAAGGATTGGCACAGATTTGAAAGCACAGATTCACAGGTTGAATAGCAAGCATTACATCCTGTGAGAAGCAACCGCAGTTCGTACACAATTCCTGCATGAAAGTGTGTTTTCAAGGCACTGGTATGATTTTCACTAAATAGAAGTAAACATACAATCACAAGCATTTCAGTGACAGTGCGCTTTGGGTCACTGCAAAGTAAGGCTAGAGCTTGTGACTCAACTGTGTACACACCACTGTATGATCGTATAGTTGTGTACTTATGCACCCTCTATGACTTCAGCCAAAGCAGTAGCTGTTTTGTGTCATTTCTAAGGCCCTGAACACAGATATGCTATTACACTATAAAGGCATACTTTTTATGCAGCCTGTTATTTTATAGATCAACTGACTCACACAAGACATCCAGAATCCTTTCTTATTTGTCATGAGCCTACAAACCATTTGGGGTACGCGTTCTCAATATTTCAAAGCATTTTACCGCCGCTTCTTGGCAAGCATTGCAGATCGAATATTCAATAGTATTCTGCTGGAGAGCTGTCAGTTGATGGGCCAGAAAAGAAAGAACTATTACCACTCTTGCCATTTTGGTGGCTCTATGATTGAGCTTTTACATTACCGAAGCCATATTTTGGTGACAAACAACGACAGGTGCGTGCGGATCGTTTCCGCAAGGTTGCCGTCGATACGGCCGTTCCTGAAAGCAGCCAATTAAGAAACATTTACAGCCTTCGTGAGCGTCGCACAACACAAGAGGTGTGGTGCTTTTTCAATAGAGCTCGGAACGACGCCAAGCCGTGGTTAGCCCGCGAGGTTCCTAAACAACGAAACTTCCTGCGCTCCATTCGGTCACAGCAGCGACGACAGTGAAAAACGAAAACAGACGAACCGTTTTCCCGACTTGACGAGCAGCCCACAAGTTCTCCAGTATCGGCTGTGACTCAATGACTCACGCGAGCGCGTCGCTATAAACAAACAAAAATAAGATGGCCCAAGCGAGGGAGAGAGAGAGACACACACACACACTTGAGGAACTGCGCCAAAACGTCGCGCGCAGGACCCTTCAGATCGACACGCCTCGGAAAAAGCTTTGGAGGACGCGCTCGCGACACACACGGGCGATGCCTGTGCAAAGGGCGTTGCAGTGAATGCGTGAGTAGGGGTGGACGGATGAAAATCAGACACACTGCGGCCCCGAAGACGCGTCCACTCCTTCTTTTCGTATTTTTCTTTGCTCTCAAAAACAGGGGGCTAGCTCACTCCGCAGGCCATCCGAAAAGGAGTTGCGCGCGGTACGGCTGAATGAAAAGGTCAGTGCCGGAGCGCCGAGCTTTGCTTCTGCGCCCAGAAAAAAAAACAGGGCGCCAGGTTCACACAAATAAAAACCGCAAAGAGGACGATATGCCTGATTTACAGACTTTCATTCTGTTTGTTCAATTTTTTTTTAAATAAAGAGACGCCTAGAACATTCGCGATACATATGAAAGAGACGGACTGCCGCAGTCAGACCGACCACCCTCCCGGCAACGTACTCTCATCGGCGGATGCGTCCATAGAAACTGAAAGCTACGAACGGTGAAAGCGCAGCGGTGTCTATGGAACTCGGTAGCTTACCTCGTAAAGAAAAGCGACAAAACATCGGTAGTCTAGATGGGAGTACACCTAGCACAATGGTTTTTGTTGACACACTCACAAGGCAGCAACGTTACTCGGCCATCATAATGCGACCGTTGTATCACCTAGCGGTCATCACGGGAGACACATATTAGGAATAATCAATCCACTTCGTTGCGCCGCAAGGAGCGCAACTTCACGCTTTTAGGCTTTCAGTTAACGAACTCTACAAATACAAACCTTTGCGTGCCTCCACGCTCACAGCCTCATATACACTACAACGGTTGTTTCATCGCACGCTACCTTGCAAAGCTTGCACTATGCGCATTTACGTTTCACGGAGAACCAGATATTTCCCCATTTTTTTTGCAGAAGGTGCGTGCGTAGCGTTGCGCGAGCCGCACACGTTGCAAAAGTAATTCATTGGTACAAACACCAACGCCAGTTAAAAAGAAGACATGCAACACGAACATAAGGACGCGTTGTTTGCTCGTACACGTCTTAAGCTCTTCTCCGTCACCTACTTTCTTGCATATGCTTGGTGTGCAGTTGTTTTGATCGCGGTTAGTAGCAAATGAACGTATTTATACGTTACGTATAAAGTATCGTGGCGCGAGTTCCAAAACAAATGCTAGGTTAAATATTGCTGACAATAAACGTGTCGCTCAAATATCAAGTTGCTCGTAAAGGTACGTACTACAGGCATGTGTTCATAACAGCAAAGTCCCTTGAATACGGTATAAAAATACTGACAGGATTTCTAAGTGATGCATGTGTTATTTTCTTACAAGCGACAACCACCCATCCTGCTGTTTACGCGGCTTGGTGGTCACTTTAACCCTTTAAGTGAAGACATGAAACAAAAAGAACCGGCATACTTGGCATCGACGTAACCATCAACAGAACCGCGCGCTTTTTGAAATTAGATAATGCACGCTGTGAGCTATTCTTTACACACAGAGTGAGACAGGTTATTGAAAATCAAGAGCAGAAAAGCTGACCTGATATGCGACCCCTCAGCCAGTCGATGAGGGATGCCGGTTTTTATGTCCTTGCACAGAACTTCTTTTAAAGAGTGTTGCTAAGTGAAGACATTCAGACGCTAACTTTATTAAATTGTACAGCAAAGCTTTTAAGAGATGATACCACTCTTCAAACTCGAACTATCTCTAAAAATTGTATTTTTTATAACATCATGCCACTTTTGCGACGTAATAGTGGCATTGGGCTGCTAGTAACACCGCTCTGTCAATCACAAAAAGAATTACGTTTCTGCCTTGTGCCATTAAAAAGTTACAGGGTAATTTGTAACCTTCGCCATTCTGTATCAAACCGATAGTTGGAGGTCTCGGTTTCTCGTTTTAATGAATTTGATTGTTTCACAGTAGTGAAATCTCAGTTTGCTATTATGTTTTTGCTTACGTACATCAATAATATCTTTTCAAAAACAAATTATTCTTGTATAAGTTAGCTCTAAATTATCACTACGGGCAGTGCAACAACCCCTTGCGTCTGTTAACACATATTGCACCTAGTACCTACACTAGTTTAGCAATGCCTTGCTTTTTCGGTATATATTGTGCATTAGCTTCGCAACTAAAATCACTTTTGTCACTAGCAGCCCAATGGCACAGGTACGTTGCAAAAGTGGCTGAAGCAATGATTTACAAACCACGGATGCAAGACAAATGATGACAGAAGTATATATGTGGACGCAGAGGTATCAGCTAGTGTCTCAATGCCTGCAAATATATGTAAGTACCAAAATACAAGGAAATTTAATAGCTCAAAGAAGGCCCCTCCTTCAAGTCTACATCATTCAATCCGCCAAAAATTTTGTTTTCTTGCATCTTAATTCACATTTCTCTCAATATGCAAATTGGTAATTCATTTCGCTGTTATGCTAACATTAAAAATGCTCCACACATGCAAGATTTACTCCTGAGACTTTCCAGGCTGATTTCTTACCTTTTAAGACGCGCTATGAACTAGAATTATTCGGATCCCCTGATAGATCCTTATGAGAGATCGGCGGATCCCACTCATATGGGTGAATCGGTGATAAGCTATAGGCTTCCTTTAATGTTTGCTAAAATGAATTCTCGTCTAGGTAGAGGCCCTATTTTGTTCACTTCTTTCTTTACACTCCTCTACCTCTGTTGCCGGTTCCATTTCTGGCCTCCTGTTCAGCTTGTTTGTCTAGTGGCACATCCCCATATTGGAGGGTTGACCAAGAAAGCTCACATACCCAGTGACACATGCCCAGTTGTACATACCCAGAGTCCCAAGTTGTTTATTCGGGCAGTGGAACAAGTTGTTGCCTGTTCGGGTATGCAGGGTGTTTCAGCGAACTCTTTCACATAAAAAAAAATTGCCAGTGGTAGATAGCACAATTCTAGTCCATGAGCTGGTCTGCTCGAAGAGGCGGACGTCACTAGCCCAAAAAATAAATGTATAATCTACTAATTACCAAAACAACCAATTAGGTATTTAACTAATTGTATATATATATATATATATATATATATATATAATTATTATTATTATTATTATTATTATTATTATTATTATTATTATTATTATTATTATTATTAATACTCTGCGACAAGCACCTCCTGCAACGACCGACGGTCGAGCACGGCCGGTAAACTGGCAGTCCTAGTCCCAAGTTAGATGAAGACTGTAGTGAGGCGGAAATCAGAGCGGCACTCCAAGGACTCAACGGCAAGTCAGCCCCAGGACCGGACAGGGTTAACAACAAAACGCTCAAAAACCTGGACGACAAATCTGTCACCAAACTCACGGGCTATATGAACAAGTTCCGGAGAGAAGGCCGCATCCCGGAGCAGTGGAAAAGGTCCAAGGCTATCCTCAAACCCAAGCCCGGAAAGCCGTTGTGTTTGGAGAACCTACGCCCAATCTCTCTCACGTCGTGCGTGGGTAAGGTCTTGGAACACGCCTTCCTGAACCGTATCAACAGCCATCTAGAAGAGACGGAAGCCTACTCCCACACCATGATAAGCTTCCGATCCCGCCTGTCAACGCAGGACGTCATGTTGTAAGTGAAGAACCAAATCCTTGACGACAAGACAAGACACACCAGAGCCATCCTAGGACTAGAGCTGGAGAAAGCATTCGACAACATCGCTCACGAGTCGATCCTGAAACAAGTGTCTAATCTGAACCTGGGGGAAAGGGCCTGCAACTACGTGAGGGACTTTCTGAACGATCGCAAAGCCACCCTGACGGTTGGAGACCTCGAGTCCGAAGAACGAACTCAGGGAAGCGCAGGTACCCCCCATGGCTCAGTTATATCTCCGCTCCTTTTCAACTTAGTCATGCTGGGTCTCCTCAGCAAACTACGGGAAATCGAAGGAATACACCACGCTATATACGCAGACGATATAACGATTTGGGCGGACCGCGGCAGTGACGGCCAAATTGAGAACGCACTACAAACGGCCATTCACAAAGTCGAAGAGTACCTCCAAGGAACGGGCCTAAATGCTCCCCGAGTAAGTCCGAACTACTCCTTTACCGGCCCACGCGCAGAGGCATGTCACCAAAGAGCTACACGGGACCCCGGGAGTACGAGGAAATCGGCCTGTACACCCAAGACGGAAACGCAATCCCCAAAGTAGACAAGATCAAAATTCTCAGAATGATCATTGAGGCCAACGGAGCTAACGGCGAAACCGTGAGGAAGATCGAAGGCAAAGCCACCAGCGCCACGAGACTCATAAAGAGAATAACCAATAGACACGCGGGCATGAAGGATGAAAACGTCATTCGACTGATCCACTCCTTCGTTGTGAGCCACATCGCCTACGTAGCCGCCTACCACAACTGGTACGTCGCGGAAAAGAACAAGATCAACACGCTCATAAGGAAAACGTACAAGATAGCCATGGGCCTCCCGGAATCGACGAGCACCGAGCTCCTGGCTCAGCTGGGGATATACAACACCCTGGAAGAAATAGCCGAAGCACAAACGCCTGTCGACCAACCACCACGACGGGAAGGTACATTATGAACACGCTCGGCATAACGTACCACAACCAGCACGGCCAGAAAATGCAAATCCCCAACAAAATCAGAGACACCTTTACGGTGGTAAACATCCCAAGAAACGTGCATCCCGATTACAACCGAGGTAAAAGAAAGGCAAGAGCCGAGGCTCTGCTCCGTTCATTCGGCAGAGAGAGAAACGCGCGCTTTGTCGACGCAGCCGAATATCCGAACGGTCAAAAATACACCAAACACTCGGAAATAGCGGAGGAAGTAGCGATCGCGCTGGCCCTCACAGAACAGGAAATGCGAAGCAGGAATTTTAAGACTGCACTACATTCAGGATCGGCCCACAGTTTTAGACTGCTATTCAAGCCCACGGGAACGGTCCCATTGTACAGCGCAGCTTTTAGGCGCCCGTTCCTGGGTTGAGCGTCGGTGACGGTGTTTTTAGACTGAACATACCCACGGGATCTTAACGGTATCGGCGTACACTTTATTGCGATAGCAATTATATGGACACGCCAGAAGAATTTTCGTCGTTGGAATGGCCGTGACGTTGCGTATAAAGTCCAAATGCAACAACATGGTGGTCGCGCGCCGTGTGTCGTAGGGGGCGAGCGAAAGCTTGCGAGGGTGAGCCGAGGATGCTAGTTTGATAGGATAGGATATATAAACTTTATTAAAATAATCATCAGAATAATCGCTAATGGTCAGTGCCCCTAGTCTCGGGCTCCACTTGTTGCTCTTGCCCTCTTCTCGGCTTTCTGGATGAGCTTGAGCTGGTCGTCGAGGGCCAACCTGGACAGCAGTGCCTCCCATTGCTCTCTCGTAGTGTTCGTGTCTGGGTGTTCTATGTTGTGTAGTGTGCACTCCCACGTAATGTGGTATAGGGTTGGTGTGGTCCCGCACCACGGGCATTCGTCCCTGTAAGCTGTGGGGTGTATGATATGTAATACGTATAGGTTCGTGTAAGTGCCTCTCTGGAGCATACGCCAGGCAGCGGTAACCTCTGCCTTTAGATTTCGATGGGGTGGTGGATATCACAAGCGACTCCCTCTGTGGTAGTTCACGATGATTGTATACTCGAGGTCAACAGGGTCCGGGTCTCCTGCAGCCGGCGTGATGAGTGCTCGGTTATGCACGAATCCTCGAGCTGCTCTGTCGGCCTCCAGGTTACCCGTGATGCCAGAGTGGCCCGCTATCTAGATGATGGTTTGGGTGGTGATGTCCTCAGTGTCCTCCTTGAGTATTTGGGCTAGGACTTGTGCAGCAGGTCTTCCGATTCTTCCCTGTAGGAAGTTGCGGCAGGCCTTCTGGGAATCCGTTAGCATCGTCAGTGGTTTGTTTGCGTGTTTGGAAGAGCGCTTCAAATTATGTCCTTCTCTGGTTATACGAAAAACACACAACCGCTATTTAAAAAAAAGCTAACAATTTGCCATTCCTCATTGTTAGGGACTTCAAAACAGACTTCTCAGTTCATGCCATACTTTCGGACGATAACCTTCTTCCAAGTACCATTTTCATCACACCACACAGACACACGAGGACACAATTGAACAGGAATTTCAACGTACCACCTGTTAGCAACTTGTACGGTAGGCGAAGATTAGCCTACATTGGAACAAAATATGGAATAATCTTCTGAATAGGATAAAAGAGAGTCCAAGATTTTCGCATGTTCTTAAGCAATTTATAATTCATAATGAATATGTTTCTATAGTGTAATAGTAACGGATGTTGCTATTGTTGGTTTTTCTCTTCTGCTATAGCAAATTTATAAATATCATGTTAGCAAGAATGTTAGCGGAATCTGTACTTGCAAATCACATCAACTGCTAACGTGAGTTGCAATGGTGTTTTGTATTCATTTGCATGGGCCCAGAACTAGCAGTATTGCTAAGGGCCCAGGTGATCTTAAGGAACGTTTGTAATCAGAAACACCAATAAACCGAAACTGAAAAAAAAAGATCCTCCCTGACATGACGCGGCTGTTGCGTGCGGCGTTTAGTCTGACAACGGGTCGGAGGCACAGACAAATATTATAACTGTTCCCCTTCCCTTCTCGGCTGGCGAAATCAAGATATAACAGCGCGGTGCGCCGTGCAGTTGTTGCTCTTGATTTCAATAAAACTTACAGTACTTGGAAATCAGCAGTCACTTCATTAGCATAGCCCAGGCAAGACCATGCCCTCTCGTCCAGTCACCATTACGCAGGCGCACTGCTCTCCGGCTTCTCCGCTCGCGCCATTATCTCGACATGGCAGCTACCGCTGTCGTTACAGGCTGCGCGGTCGCGTGTTACGACAGTGGTTCCGGGTTCTCTGATATTTTATTTCGCCAGCCGAGAGGAGAAGGGGGACAGTTATTATCTTTGCCAATGCCTCCGCCTCGTTGTCAGACTAAACGCCGCACGCAACTAGCCGCGTCCTATCAAGGGGGAACTTTGCGCCAAACCAAACTCCCTTGCATGCGTAATCATGCGAACGACAATTAGAATTTGGAGTCGGACATCTCGCAGCACAGACACACTAGAAGAATTCTTCCAATTGATACTCTGTAGAAACGCGACTGCCTCTAATTTTTCAACACAGGCATACCCACTCACTGCAGTCATAAAAAGTTAATCATTCAATTTTAGTGAATTGGGCTGCTGACAGCGATAATTATCATCTTACTTTGTGTCCCCCTGGCCACGCAACTTATTTGCAGAGGAGGCCTTCGCGTGCCTCCCAGTGCGTAATATTAAGAAAAACCATATTAATTTTGAACACCCTGTATATTCAGACATGCGCCACGCGAGGCCTGCGAGGCGGCGGCGCTAGGTGACGCAACCTGTCCAGAGGGAAGTGCGAGAGAGGAGACCCGCTGCATACACGCCTCGTGCATGCATACGTGTCTCGGATGTGTACCAATGGGCACCCTGCAATGAAGTTTGCCTGTACATGTCACGCCACCTAGCAGCGGCGGTGAGCGCCCGTAGGTAGGCCCTCGCCGTCATTTCGCCATTGTCCGTGGTGGCTCAGACCCGCCTGAAAGCCTGCTTTTCCAATTTTCCAATGGATTCATCGCGGCCTCTCGGCAGCTCCTCCGTGAGAAGTGTGAACAAAAAGAACAAGCGCAGATACTGCTGCGTTAAGGATTGTCACAACCGCGAAGGGGATGCCAGCATCAAATTGCACCGCTTCCCTTCGAAACCGGGGGAAGCAACCCGGCGGCTGAAGGGGAACGTCGCGGTTCGTGTCGGTCTTGCGAACTTCTGTTAGACGAACTAAGACGTAAATGCAAAAACAAGGAGAAAAAAAGAACCAGCGGCGGTATCCGTAAGAACACACAATAAAGCGTCAACTGCATTAAAATGCGTGAACTGATTCCCGCTGTTGTAAACCAGTTTATATAGTTGATTAGCTCGTCTTGCTCCAAAACAAATGCGCAGTGGTTGTTACGTGTCAAATCTAGCTTCGTAAGCGCTCCATGCTGGAGCTTTGTACGCACTGTGCTTCTTCCTGTGCCAAGATCAAGACGCGAATGCTGGAACCGAGCTCACTCGTGCCGATGTTTTCAAGTGATTAAAACAACAGAACTAATGTTGGAGTGCACTGCAGCACACGTCGAGTATTCGAAAATTAGCATTTCTCTCGCGCACGCTAGCACATATTTGTTCAGTGTTCACGTTGTTTAGTCTCAGCTGATTGCCCTCTCACATTCGAGCCCGAACGACAATACCAGAATATGCTCGAGGCACTTTGTCAACGGAGAAAAAAGCATTTACCTGCCAATTCGCCAAAACCTCTACAATTGTGAGGTGCAAGGCACGCTCCAAGTAATGAAGCGACAATTGACAGTTGAAAGATGTCCACGGCCGTATTTGCTCACTTAAGTGGCATAAAATAAGGATTTGGTAACTCACTTTGAGTTCGACGTCGTAAGCATGCTTGCTTTGTTGTGACAAATACTTCGCGACCTGCTGTGGTTTCTTAGTGGCTATGGTGTTGGGCTGCTAAGCACGAGGTCGCGTGATCAAATCCCGGCCACGGCGGCCGAATTTCGATGTGGTCGAAACACCAAAACACCCGTGTAATTAGATTTAGGTCCACGTTAAAGAACGCCAGGTGGTCCAAATTATTCCGGAGTCCCCCACCACGGAATGCCTCCTATGAGATCGTGGTTTTGGCACCTGAAACACGATAATTTAATTTAAACACTTCGCTGTGATGTCCGTGCTGTTTACTTCTTTGACACGCTATACACGGTTGTAGTCGTAAATTTGACGTCCTTTCTCAAGCGTTGGTGGTCCAAAATGGGCCTCGATGTTTTCGATTGCCTTAAAACCGTAATTTAGAACGACCGATAGGTTTCAAATGAGCGCCGCAAAAGCATGCCTCCGTATAGCAGTGGCCGCATCGGTGTTTCACTCAACTGACAAGGTGGCGCTGACGGCTGAGCCGATCGCTGCGCCGCCTGACCATTGATGGGAGCCCATACAGTGTGTCGCTATACGTTGCTTCATTGCTAAACGAACTAATATTGACATTCATCGTGAGATGGGTTCCACCATAACTTTTTGAAAATTTTAAATGGAGGAAAATGGGAAGGTATGCCTCGATATAGCCGGCTATCTCAACATACCAAATATGTTACTCAGGCAAAGATAAATAAGGAAAAATAAAGCGAGGTGAAAAAAAATATAGAAAACGAAAACGCCAACAATTTAAGCACTACACATACGACGCAAGTCGCATGTACAAGAATATTGTCACTGCGGGCACGATCATTGGACCAATACATGGGGACAGTAAGCTATGACACATAATTACAATTATCACAGAATTAAACAACTAGAGAATAAAGCGCAACATTATTGCCCCCCCCCCCCCCACCCGTGTTTTCTTTTTCACTTTCTTCAATTTTGTGAACTATTCTTTTTTTTTTTTTGCGTTCGCGGTTTTGTTATGCTGCACTGTTATTTCTCTCTCCTTTCTTTTGGGCGTTGCCCTTTTAGAATTAAGCAGTAAATTTCTCCTTGCCCCCTTGACAGATACCTCGTTTTCAGTGCACCAGCGAATTATATTGTCAGGGTACAACGCGGACAGAAGACAGGGAGACGTTCTTCAAGAACAACAGGACAACCTGTTCAAAAATGAACGGAACAGAGGCCCGTCTTCTTCGTCCTCACCCAATCTCAGCCACCCACTAGACGAAGTCCCTTAATGCCCCAATCGTCGTTGTCTTCTGCGTAGAATACACGCGTCAATATATTCTCCTATATTCTCCTCTCTTCTCCATATATTCTATATGGGGGGAGGGGGGGAGAGGGACGAAGTGCTAGAGCCGTTCTCAAATATTGGGCTGTCAGATGTTAATTTACGGTGTGAAGAAATATTTAATTTCGAACCTCGCTCACAATCTGCTCAGTCTTGTCGCATCCCTCTCTCTCGCTCTCGGTGTTTGTCATAATTACCAGGGCAATATTTATTTCAATTTTTCTTCTGCTCATATGCCACTCCGACTGTACTGAATGCCACGTTCTTCTTTTTTTATGTTTTGTTACTTATTTTACATGCTGTTACGGGGGAGGTTATATTTATGAGCGAAGACTGGCAATATGGTACAGCCCTGCAGCCATGGCCAAGGTTAGCACGAGCACAGAGCGAGCCAAAACCGTCGTCGTCGTCTTTGTTAACGCGCAAGGAACCCGTCACGATACAGACCCCGCAAATTTTCTTTCGTGCACGCTACCTGATTCTTGGACGAACCCACTGTGGGTATTCGCCACAGTTATTTATGCCGTCATCATTATCCTCCCCACAATCATCTTCCCCAATCATTGCACGAAAGGTAAGCATAGGATGACGTAGGTGCGATCTTTCAGAACTCAGCATGATTGTGAATGAACCAGCGAGAATGCCAGCAGTATAGTATCGCGACAGAATAACCGCGTGTCCCATTTGTCGCCACCACGGTCGCCACGGCTACGTGGTGAGTGGGGAGACGACTGATGGGACATGTGATTTAGCTGTCGAACCTGCGAGCAGGTAATCTAAATGCACAATCTTTAGAAAGGCAATATTAAGCCGGGGTCCCTTTTAAATTTAGCAGTTTCACCCGAAGGCGAAGAAGCGACAGCATAGTTTTGCGCTGCGATTGAGCTCCTCGCACGTGGTGTTGTAACCAAGGACGCGATAGAACGCTATCACTATCTCCGCGTTCGCTTTCTTCAGCCGCAACAGACGCGGATGCGCTTAAAACCGACCCCGCGTAGAAACTTCCCGTTCGCCGCCGCACGACAATGAACTATACAGCATTACAAAGAATGTTCTTGAAACATTCACTGACGATACATAGTCACAAAAGAAAAGAGCTACCAGACTCAGATAAGGGATGTAAGAGGGCTCTGAAGTTTTTTAAACAGGTTCTCGCAAAACTCACAAGAACTTGCTGCAGCTGACTTGCTGACGGCTGTATGCATAGGTTGACATACCCGAGAACCTCAGTGAATCGTATACTGAATGGTTACATTGCAGCAGTATACTAGATGTCCAGAACAAAATGCTGCCTGTCATTTGGTCTGCCTATAAGGTTTGCGGCCCGGAGAGAGAGAGAGAGGGGGGGGGGACTCACACCCCCGTGGTCAAATTTGAGGGGACGGGGGGACGGGGACACGAGAGCAACCACCCTGCCTCCCCGCTGTAATTACTTGTTTGTGACAATACTTTTTTTGTGCACTAAATGACGTGACATTCCGCGGACTGGATCGGCGGCTTGATCTGTTGTTCGTGCACATTGTCGTCTCTCTTTTTCTGCTCGCCAGGTTTCCTGCTGTGGCTGGAAGTCAATCAAAACTGTCCTAGTTCGATCATGGGATCCGGAGATGTTGTGCCTGGAGGCCCCGCCGCGGACGACACATTCGACGACGAGGAACTCCGTACCGGTGCGTTATCCCGCTTTTCTCCAGTTATAACGCCGTCACAACAAAAATAACTGAGGGTAAAACGACACAGTATCCTGTTAGAACACAAAATAGAGTAATTAATAAACGCACTTTCTAAGCTTAGATGTTTCTAAGTTATAGTGGACGCCAGTGCACATAGCCAAAAGGCTTCATTGGCTGTCACAAGTACTTGTTCTCCAAAACTTTTAATCAAGTTGCCATCCCTTTTGCCAATAAATTTGCTTCCGAACACCGCATATGTTTCACGGAGGCCCACATTCGTAATTCCGCGGATGTATGCGAAATCATTACATGCCCAAAAATAATGATTGGGTTGAGTTTTTCATGATGTTCACGTTTCTTTATATTTAGGACAAAGTTGAAAGGATACTAAAAAAACTTGAAGGGCCCTTAAGCTTCGCCTTTAAGAGCGGAATGCGATATCATTCAAACATGCCTGACAGCTTCTCATGCTTCCCGGCAACTGCAGCTTATGTAACCGTAATGTTTTCCTGGAAACGCTTGCGGCTAACGCTATGCTCGAAGGCGAGCTTTCTGGTGCTTTTTTTCTGGTGCTTTCTGGAGCGGCGCACCCCGCCGAGCGGGGTGCGCCGCTCCTACTAATGGCGTTTTTCACTGGTCGATCTGGAGCGGCCGCCGAAATCCTCGAGCGAGCGCTCGGGTTTCACAAATCGCCGTCCCCCGTGTGTAATTTGACCGTGGCAGTCGCATAGTCCGTCATTTCCATGTATGCGCCCGCAAGGATTGTGCATGGACAACGTGCATAGAAGGCTTCGTACAGCACCTGCGTCACTTCGTAATCGCTGTCGTCCGAGTTCTCACCGCTAAACGCGAGCGCTGCAGCAGCCGCACGCAGCCATTTTGCGAAGAAACACAACGTTGTGCGTACCAACCGGATACCGATTTCGCTTGAAGACGGAAGTGACGCGAGCTATTTCCCCCCGAATCCGCGCCTCGGCGGCGGAACAAGTGAGAGCGGTCCGGCGCGGAGCAAGTTGATCCGAAACGACCAGTGGAACGCGCGAACCCGCTCCAGATCGACCAGTGAAATTCGGATTCGTTGCCGCGCAGCAAGAAATCCTGCTCCGAATCGACCAGTGAAAAACGCCATAAGACAGACTTCAAACGGCAGGTGGAAAAGGGGCTTGTGCTTGGATTTCTACGTAACAGAATTATGTTTTCTCGCGTATTCAAATATCAATCCGGTGCTATCGTGTCTGCAGGTTGTGTACGTGTAAGCCGTACTTCAGGAATTTTTATGACGCATCTTGCTTTTAGAAATTGCATTAGTTCAGAAAGGCACATGCGCCACGCGGAGATCCTGCGTGTTTCGGGATGATTTTCTCTACCGGATAACGCCGCCGACACCGACACCGGATTTTCTGCGACACGGGGCGCTTAACAATATCGCGTTAAAAAAACACTACATCAGTTCACACTGATAAAGCATTCTTTCAAAATTCTATTTCCATTAATTTCCTGGTAAGACGTTGATTATTGGAACAGAAAATGAAGGTCAAGGTTCCATTTCTTTCAATTTCGCGCCGAAACCTAACAGCTGGCACGTTATATAGTGTGGCGTCATGAATTTCAAAGCACATTCTCGCATTTGGCTGTTGTGACTCGGTAAAAGTTAATGGAACTTCTACATTTGGTTCTAGAATACAATGTAGTCCCGGTTTACCGATATACATTTAACTGGGCTTGAGCAGGCGGCCTCAAAATCTATGACGTCACGGCGTGTTGGCGCGGGAAAGTCAAGGCAACTTCATCACCCGTCTTTCCTTCTTGAGCATCTCCTGGCTTACTAAGGCGCTGTAGGAGGTAATTTTTTAATGGCAAATTCGACAAATCAAGCCGGTGCACTCTGATGCGCCGTTCCCTCCAATCATCGTCGGCCCAGAGCACCTCGGTGCGTTTAGCAGAATTTGTCATAATACAGCTCTAAATAATTTTTCGCTTTAGTGACCCGTTAGGATTCGTCAGTATTTTCAAGAAATAATGTTTCAGAATGTCGGCCGATTTTTAACACCTTTCGGTTAGCACCATCTAGAGAGTAGTCCCTTGGATAGCACACGCATTTACGGCACTGCGTAACTTCCCTGTTGCGTAATTGCGGTTACTTGGTATCGACGAAGACGCCGCTGTTTTTTTTTTTTAATCCAGTCGCGGTGGTCGTGAACAAAGTTGTATTTTTCTTCGTTCAATGGCAGTGGTGAAACCAGAGAAGACGAGGTGGCCTGACGGCGACAAGATAACGTCGATGATGACACGGTCGTCGTCAGCGTAACGGAATGGACGCAGGGTCGGACCGACAAGGAAACTTACTTTCAAGCGTTTAACTGCTGTGACAGCAAAAGAAACTGCTCGTGCCAGTATAAACGATACTAGTCTACAAATAACTACAATCGCTCCTAAAATTGTGCTTTGATTACGCTTAGGCGTAACATCACAATGGGAAATGTTTAAATGGGAAATGCTCCCTTGTAATGGCCGTCTTGATAGGTGTGCAGCTGAAGTGGGATTTGGTTCCGTCTTTCCAGCGTTCATCGTTAAAGTGTATGGGATCCTGCTCGTACAACTCTTCGTCACAGCTGTAGTCGTCGCTGTCGTCAAGTGAGTATACCTACACGGACTGTGCTTATAGGGTGCGCCTATTATGTTTTACGCACACCAAGAACGGTACTATAACATGTACCATTCATTATGAAAACTGGAGTTGCCTAATGTATACACGGTCATCAAGTTTAAGTGGAAACGTCCGATTAGAATTAAATTCGGTATTAGCCCTGCTGATAAAATATGATTGTTCAAGCAGTAGCACGAGCGCTTGGACATTATAGTAGAGTGCGGGCATGTTGGCAAACGTATTCAAGGAGAGAGAGAGAGAGAGAGAGAGACATTTTTTATGAGTGCAGGAAATATTTGCTTTGCCATACGTCTGCCACATGCAACTCCAGATGGATGAGATTGGTGCCGCCATGAAATGACACACCCGTACAACTACAGACATACAAACACGACATGCGCAAGTAAAAGCACAAGCATACGTAGTGACAGTCATCTAGAGCGTCTGGTTCCAGCCAGCGTTATAATGACTGCAAGTTGGACAAGTTGGGACGAATAGATTATAACTGATGCGCAAAAGGTACGAGAACACAAGCAAAGAAAGCGACGCGGACGCAATGCCGGTCGTTCATGTGTACTGTGAAGTGTGAAAAAAAAGACAAGCATTCTGTTTAGGAATAGTGATCAAGTGACTCGAGAAATCATGGAAGCCTTCCACAATCACCATTCAGGTGACGAATGTGTGAGCCAGCCATCAACTGCGCTGACAGAAAATGAAATTTCCCTTTAATGTCGTTCATAAATGCAAGGGTAATCAGTTGTTTCTGTATCGCCAATGCGTTGTGTTGATGACAATACGTGATGTCTACCCGAGGCGGTATATTTTGTTTCGCAGTTTTTTTTCTTCTTATGCGATTACGATTTTCAATATGAACGCTGGCGCCTGCGCCGAAATGAATTTCTTTACTCGTGACAACTCTGCGTCCTTGTCGTTTTTCTTGCTGGTGTCCTCGTTCCTTTTGCGCATAAGTTATAGATAAAGCCAGACTAAAAGCGCATTCTTTGCACGCAGGGCTGTATCAACGCAGCTTCAAGGTCAAAGATTATGGTGCACTTCCTAATAAAGCTGCCGCGTAAAATTAAATGACATTTTGGGACCGCTCTTGTGGCCGCAACGCGCGTGCAGACCATGACGATGGCAGCGAGGCGCAAGCCACGACTATGACACCGAGCACTGCATGCGAGGGACCAATACGGAAATGCATTGATACTGAGTTCGATCGCCCCGAACTGTTCATTCAGATGTCAAGCTTTCTTTCTGAGAATCCTGTATGGGTTTACTTTGTAGCTTTCTGCTACACTCTGGTGGATGACAAGTTTTCCCTTTTCTCGAACATTCCTCCACCTTGCGGGATTCCGTGAAACTTACTTTCCAGAGACACATGATGCATGCAATTTTCCTTGATGACGTATTAGTCGCAATGTACATTTCACGGTCTTCTGATATTTTGTAAGGACATATATGTACGTTTGGGCATGTTGGTATTTCATTTTAGCTTTTAGCGCACGATAGACACAGGGACAGTTTAGAAACACGTAGATGAAGTGCTCACTTCCAACTACCGTTAACTTGGCGATACCCCGTTTTACCAGCTTAGAGTGATCCGAAGAGAACGGCAGTAATTGCTAATTGGATCGGCTGTAAAGCGCACCGATCTGTTCAGAGAATGGTGAATTATATTTCACACATTTTTTTTTATTTGGTTTACTTTCTTGGATTTAGCCATTCTGCATGTGCTGCTGCGGATGAACCCGTTCTCGATCCATCCTCTAGAATGGCTATGTCCCACAGTGACACAAGAGGTTCAGAACGCCCAAATGCTCCTCGACACGTGTCCTACTTTCCTGAGCATACACCTGCCGTCAGCATTCTTTCCTCAAACAAGCATCATACATCGCCTTCGTCCTTGTGGTATCGCTGCTTATACGTCTCGCACTGTGAATCCACTGATTTGCAGTTTGCATTTCGGGATAGCTTGTGAACGATGCAGTACATAACCATAAAAATTGCCCGATAATAAAGTTTCGACCTCTGTGGTCGATAAGCGTACGCACACACGTTGTACGCCTTGTGGGCGTTGCCGTTGTAGTTGCACTAAAACTTCGCTTCGCATAGATCCCCAACATGTGCGTTAGATCGGCATACTTTTTCACGCTCACATTTCGCAACAAGATGGCGTTTCTAATTGTCAACAAGGCGCTCGGACTCGTTGTTTGCTTGTTTTGTGCGGAACTTTCGCTTCCGACATGCAGCAAAGTTTGGCCACGAATCTGTAGCTGCAGGATTCTACGAAGGTGATAACTTGGCCATACGATGGTGGTTGTTACTTTTCTCCGAAAGAGGCACGCAAACAAGGATAACAAATGTTTTAGTGAACAATGCGGATCAAAAGAACGCGATTTCGTTGTGGAATCTAAGCTAAACCTAGGACTCTTGCAAGAACATATACTGTGCGCGAAGCATGATGCAAATAAAAATGATAGAAGTAATTTTAAGAGGTCCAACAAGGCAAGTGATGCTATAGTCGAGATGAAGAAGCGGAATCGCAAAGGTCACGTAGTGCTCATTACAGGTAATGAACAGTCAACTAGAGGGAAAAAAATGGCATATAAAGGAATGAAAAAGGCCTTTGAACTCGGCAGATGAATAAATATCGCAGCCATATTAGCAGATATGCAGCCATAAGGTGTGAGTATCTTTTGGAAGGGCTATTGCCCTACAGTGGGACTTATAAAATCACTTGTATATAGGTAATCATCACGATGATGAATATGTAATGAGGCTCACAACGTCACTCGCTCGTTTTGCAGGATGTACTATTCCTCATCGGCGTATCGACGACTTGGGCCAAAGTAAGTAGAGCTCATTAATATCACTCCCTTCACAGTAAAAAATTTTGCACCTTTAAGGGTACTGCTTTGTCCCGTGGGTTTGTCCTTTACCCTTGAGGGTCTAAAAAAAAGAAGATTTATTGCGCTCGACAGCGAGCTCAAACTGCATCTGCGATGAGAAGCTCCGTAGTTGAATATTGCGTACTAATTCGGACCACCCGATGCGCACGAAAATTTATGACATGAGAGTCACAGAGTGGCTCTCATGTCATAAATTGCAAGTTTGCAAGTTTGCATGCAAGTTTGTTTTGTGCTGTTTTTGTGTCGTCTATTTTCAGGTCGTCATGTTTATTTGCCACAAAATGTCGCCAAGAAAGAAAGCTTCACTTGTCGCCATCAAAGATTCTAACCTACCCATTGAGGGTGAGGATGTTACCCGTTGGACAAACCCCTAAAGTTGCAGGAAGTTTTACTGTATAATCACCGGCTGCAAGACAATTTGACTTACGTGTGTAACTGATGTGTTGATGGTTCTCGTTCAGGAAGGCAACATACTATCTTTCAAGAAAGTGGATACACCGTCCTTTGTTTTGCTGTTTATGGCCCCACAAACAAAAATAACATTTGCGTTAACCCCTCGCCGGAGCGCCCGTTACCCAGAGCTCGCTCACTAACCCTTTCGAGTCGCCCTGTCGTTCTTTGCAATCGCGTTCCCCACTTCCCCCGGCACACCAGGCAAACTCAGCCCATGGCGTAAATTTCAGAAGTGTCCCGGGGTACCAAAAAACTGTCACCTGAGAGAAACTCATTCCTTCTTTTCACAGCGTGTTTGGCGTCTAACTAAAGATACAAACAAAGGAGTGCGTGTGTACACATAAATTATCTGTATTACTCTGGTTTCAGATTTTAATGCCACTGCATTAAATGTGTACAGATACAATCTCGTTTTCAGGAACTTTTTTCTTTGCCCTATCGGCGTGATAGATCATGGTTCAAAAATAAACTCAGAAGCTTTTTCTTTATTTTCTTTTTTTATATAGCCAGCGAGTAACAACATACTTGGGAGCTTCATAAATAGCAGACCTACGGCTCAACGACGACCATCAGCACTTCATACAAAATAACACAGGCTGAATCCAGGTCCTGCGTACGGTCACCTCCCCCGCGTACACTGATTACAATAAGAGTTAACTGGCGAAGGACTCATGAAAAACAATATACGAAATTAGACAATGCAACTTTCTGAGAGCCTTCCTTGCGGAGGGTGTAAGCTATTTTCAGTGAGGCCTTGGTGAGCCACTACCGGATCCAGAAAGTGGGGTTGCAGGGGGCTGGACCCTTTAGAGACCGAAATTTGCCGGCCCTTCGGCACTGGTAAAATCAAATCCTCGAAAGAATTCTACTCGAAGAAATTTAGTTTGTTCTATAACTTCATCGCAACCGACTGTTTCTTAAAGAACGAGCAGCGTTCTTCTTCTCCAACAGCGCCGCAACGTTCTGTTTTCTTTGCTGGTAGACTTGTGCTTTGACAGCCGGAACACAAGACACCAACAAGCAGGGTTTTCAACTCAGGTCCACCTGAAATATCTTTCGTTGATGTCTTCTTCAACACACTTCATCTAAAATTTCACGCGATTAGTTAGAGGAAGGTTATACTTCAAGCGAGGAAGGCGTAAATGTAGGTATACGCTCTATCAGTATATTTAACTTCACACACAGCCGCAACCATCGGCCTGCCTTCGGTGTAACTTCACGCTTCGGCCCTCACCCAGCTCCCTTCGCAGATCTACCACACCTCTTGCGGAGTTGTCCCGCAATGCGCTCATTAACTGGGCTGTGCCACTATACTTAGCTACAGTGGCACTACACCCAAGCGGCCCGCCTGAACATCGGTTATCTATGGTCCTGACCATAAATTGTGACTCCATGGACTTAACTGAGTATAATTTGAACAAAGCCTGATTGTACGGCCTAAACTAACAAATGGGTACTTGAAGAGTTCTGGAGTTCTGCTGTGTTTGTATTTATTGCAGATCTTATAGGTGTGTAAAAGCACCACCTTTTAGCTTCTGTTTTTTATTATCAGTCTTTCTACTTCTTATGTTGTTGTTACAATACTTGGTGTTTTTGTATTGACACATCTGTATTATATGTATACTTGAATTAGCTGAATGTACGAGTACATCGACTCCTGTTAGGGCCTCCTGATGGCCTGCAGTATTCTCTGAATGAAATAAATAAAAAAATAACTGTTCATATTAATACAACATGCTCCACGGGTATTATGCAGCCATCTAAACTTTCCAATTAAAGAAAATCCCTCGTCCCTGCTTGTTCTTTGTTGGTGTTGATAAGCCCACCTCTCCTTATGCTACTCTGTATCCGACCCTACAGTAGACCCGTTTACGTTTCCACTTGATTTAATTTATGCAAATTACTCAATGCCCGCTCTTCCAGGGCTCTCTCCACCCGTTACAACGAAAGAAATAAACAGAAGGAAAACGTAATCCTCGCAGTTTATTGCAACACGGTGGCCAGCAATCGCGGTCATGCAACGCACGAGTTGCCGCTGTCAGTAATTGTCCTCGCCTCGTAGACGTCTTTCTAGAACTATGTAAACAGAATGCCTATTAGACAATGCATAGGCATTCTCCCCATATTAAAGCAACTGCCTGGTGAATGCAGCGGTCCACGAGGATTCACTCCATTCCACGAAGGTCCACTCGCCGGCTCGGTAATATAAACTCGCTCGGAGATTTCGCGCGCTCTCGCACATACATGACTTCAGACACAAAGGTCACAGGTGTAGTCTGGCTCAACAGCAGGTCAAGTGACATCTACTCCACCCCAAGGGTCACCAGCGAAGGGTACGACTTACTGCCCATTTCATCGCGCGAAATCGCGTGACGTAATCCAGGAGTATCAGTCTTAACTGTTCACCCGGCCTAATTGCTTGCAGGTCGACCTCGCCACCTCCCGAGGCGTCGTCCTTGGCTCCAGCGTCGTGCTGATTGGATCGTCGAGCCGCCACAGCTCAGTTCATATATAAGAAGGGGCTTATACGTTGCCACGTCGTAGCCTGTGTGTGCACACGCTTCTTCAACGCCAGGTCGGCCCCGCTCAGTAGTTGCAACTGTTCTCCGGCGGAAGGGAGCCGTTGCCGAACAGGAGATGCGGCGAAGGGCATCGCGCAAGGATCTGCTTGCCGTAATAAATTTATTGATGGTGTATTGTTAATTAATGTGGACATAAAGAAATACTTTATAATATCACATTCAGACGTATACGCGTATCACTGGCCTACCAACTATTCTTCAAGGAAGGCAATATATATATATATATATATATATATATATATATATATATATATATATATATATATATATATATATATATATATATACGGTTTGTGTTTCTCTGTCTCCGTCCCATTCGCGCAGCGCCTTTTGACTATACAACCAGTCTTGACGACTCAGTACTGTGAAGGTGAGCCTTCTGTGCGGACACTCTCCTCCGTTCTAGAGCGGTACAATGAACTTTTAGCTGGCATTACTGCTGCATGTCCCGGAACTCGCTTACTTCTCCATTACATTCCCACGGACCGTCACCCACCATGCAGTATGCGTACCGTTAAGGTGCTACGCTGAACGAGAGTGAACAGCTATGGGCGAACAAGCGTGTGAAATGCTGGTAGCGGGCATTATCAGGATATCTCGTAGCCCTTGAGCCGCACCTGTTGCACTCTTTCGGAAAAAGAATGGTACTCTCCGCTTTTGTGTCTGCTATTGAGAGCTGAACGAGCATGTGATACCCGACTCTTACACAGTGCTATGCTGCGCATCGATGATGCAATCAAAACAGTACGAAAGTCGAGGTATTTTTCGTCTGCCGATCTGCTGCCGAATATTGGCAGATAAATCTCGCAGAAGAGGACAAGTTCAAAACAGCCTTCCGTACTCCTTCGGGGCTGTACGAATATAATCGTATGCCTTTCGGGTTGCACACGGCTCCAAACACTTTTCAACACGCAATGAACAGCGGGTTAGGTCCGCTGAAAAACCAAGCCTGCACCATATACCTAGACCATATTCGAGCCATGGACACAACAAACGAAGAACATCTACGGAACCTCGACGCTGTTCTACAAAGGCTGTATGATTCTGGCTTCAGACTAAATTGCGAGAAATGTCAATTTGGATTGACTTCTATTTGTTACTTGATTTACAACATTTCCGAGCATGGCGTCCAACCGCTCTCCGAGAGAGTATAAGCCTCAGCGAACTATATTCGACACCGACATGCGTGAAACGACTCCGGTCGTTCCTTGGGAACGCCTCTTACGAAAGCTTGTTTAAATTTCGCATCAACGGCCGTTCCCCTAATCGACCTGCTTAAGAAAGGAGCACCTTCTGAATGGAGCCAGCGCCAGGAAAACATATTTCAGGCCTTCAAGCTCCAGCTGACTCATTGCCCGGTGTTGAGTGTCTTCAATGAACAATGGACAATAGAGGTCCCTGCCGACGCCAGTCAGGTTGGTCTTGGGACCGTGCTCGTGCAGCGTGACTCGCATGGAACGGAACACATCGTCGCTCACGCCAGCCGAAAGCTATCAGACGCTGAGCGTCATTACGCCTCTAACGAGCTAGAGCGTCTAGCGATGGCATGTAATATCGACGACAAGCTTAGGTATTGTCTGTTCGGGCGCAAGTTCACAATTGCGACAGATTGTTCAGCGACTGCCTGTATGTTTTCGAAGGAGCGCCCAAAGCACAAATTCGCACGGTGTATCGTTCGCCTTGAAGAGTACACCTACGACGCGCGACAACGAGCTTGCGCTCTGAACCATGTCGCTGACGTCCTTTCCCAACGCCCGGGCGTCGATGGCTTGCACAGAAAGGAAGATGACTGAATATTATTTTCCCAGCAAGGTATCTTCAAGGCACAGCGCAAAGACCCCCAAAACAGCTTTCTGTTGCTCGATACGGGCTACATAAAAGTATTTTGCCGAGCGTGAAAGCAGCCCGTGAATACACTCAAAATTGACGCATGACTGGGCGCTCGAGGCATTTCGCGTGTATTCGCGGCCTTCTTTCACGCCTGGAAAAACACTTTTGCGTAGCACGTATTGAGCAACACAAAACTCTATCGGGATTTTTTCATGTTGCTGTACAATTTTCTCATTGACACTTTTAATCTCAGTGTAATAATTGAGAAGCTGATTAATTATTTAAGACTGATTATGCAATTAGGCGGAATGCAAGAATAATCTGAGTATCTCCAAGCGACGGCAAACAACATTAACTTGGTTCTGTCCACCTATGTGGCATTTGCATATCTTTAGGTCTTGGTGCATAATATTTGGGACATCCTGTAACTTATAAAAAATTAGGTTATGGGGTTTTACGTGCCAAAACCACTTTCTGATTATGAGGCACGCAGTAGTGGGGGACTCCGGAAATTTCGACCACCTGGGGTTCTTTAACGTGCACCCAAATCTAAGTACACGGGTGTTTTCGCATTTCGCCCCCATCGAAATGTGGCCGCCGTGGACGGGACTTGATCCCGCGACCTCGTGCTCAACAGCCCAACACCATAGCCACTAACAAACACGGCGGGTGTCCTGTAAGATATCTTTGTCATTTACAGACCTGATTATGCATCACAGATAATTAACCAATAAATTTTTTTGAAGCGTGTAGCTGAAGTCGCTACAAAAGTCGCTAATATTTCCATTAAGACTGCCAAGTGGATTTTAAATAATGCAGGTGTTTTGGAACACAATAATGTAAGCTAACGAGAAGTAAGCCATTTTACCTAGACGTTCCGTGTTTTAGAGCGCAGCTCTTTGGCGTCCGTTCCTGGGTTTCGCGTCGTCGTCGGCGTTGTCGTCGGCCTCGTAACCAGCTCCGCCCCCCTTTCATCCCCCCAGCGCTAGCAGCGACCGACTGATACCGCTGGATGCCGCTGACGCCGCTAGAGAGTCAAGATAACGTGACTGCATAGAACACCGTCGCCGCCATGCAGAAAGAGAAGGAAAGGGTCCCCCCCCCCCCTTGTTCTTGTGTGGCGGATAGGGTGCTCTTCAGTTGCCGACGCGCCGGTTATTTCACGTAGGCCCCGGCACGTCGACGAATACGTGACCACCTTCCCACGGCTAGACCTGGTTCTTAGCGCTGCGGAAGCGAGGGTATCATATTGTTTGTGTCGGCATCGGCGGCGTTGTCCCTGAAACCAACTCCGCAGCTGGGGTTGACTCACTATCGGCGTCAGCGGCATCAGTCAGTCGCTGCTATCTCTTCCCTCCTCCCTTTATCGTGTTGTCCGCTTGCTGCGCGCGCTTCTGCCCCCATCGTTTGCCGCTGGGTGTACACGCCGCCCCCCTCCCCCCTCTTCCTGCGAGTCTCCGGTTGTCAAAGCGCCGGCTCGAACTTAATTCCTTTCTTCGCTCCTCCTCCAATGCAACCCCTGTGCGGTGGCAATCAGAGAGCCAGATCGGTGGCGGCGGATCTGTATATGTGCACCGCCCGAGCCGAAATTGCCGCTGCCGTTCGCCCTGTGCGGTGGCAATCAGAGAGCCAGATCGGTGGCGGCGGATCTGTATATGTGCACCGCCCGAGCCGAAATTGCCGCTGCCGTTCGCCACTGCGAAATTATCTTGCTGGTAGTAGCTGCCTACTTCGCCCCTACCGCACTCACGAAAGACGTCGTGCACTTCCTGCAACTCGCATTAACCGTCCATCGATCCACACCGATGTTAGTAGTGGGGGACTTTAATGTTGACATAAAGACAAACAGCAATTTCCTAACACTTATGCGGGAGAACATCCCGTTCCTCTCGCTCGTAACGCGTCCCACGGCTGTGACAACCTCGCGAGGCACTTGTATAGATCTCGTCTTTGAGAATCAAGCATTGGTGTACCAAGTCGAACATATATCAGTCTATTTCTCCGACCACAAAGCTTCCTTCATGACTGTCAAGAACTGTTAGTGGAGTCTTTGTTAAAGGAATACGTGTGAAAAAAAAAAATTCTGTGATAGCGCATACATGTGTTGCTCGATTTCTTTGCCTCAATCTATCGAAAAGGTGAAACAGCTTATTTGCTGCGCTCAAATTTCGCATTAGGAAGTAACGTAATCGTCGGTAATTTTTTTCTATTGTCCATGTAGGGGCGGATAAATGGTGAATTTACCACCAGGGTGTAGAGGGCTTTTATTTATGTATTAATTTATTTATTTATTTATTTATTTATTTATATTGTGATACTACAATACCCACTGGGGATATTGGAAGGATTGGTTATAAAACAAAATTAACTTCCTCATTAGTTAGACTGTTCAACTCGTTAAATATTTTAGAAAAAGATGAGTGCTTGACTCAATTAACGCATGTCCGAAATGTAGTTACTGCTAAATTATGCCTTTGGTTAGTGGCATATCCGCATGACAAAGAGATTACTTTTAATGTATCAGTGTTGTAGTTCCTATTAGGTAGCAGGTCAAAATGAAGACGAACGGTGATTTCTCTGGAACATGGTACGGTAATAACCACTGGCCAAAAGAACTGTTATTGAAGAGCATTCAATACTGTTATATTGATATGTGCTGTTCGAAGGGGATGATGGGAACACTTGGATTTAGTGGGGCGTATCCACAAGCGGCCCCTGGCTGATCTGAGGACGACGTGCCTGGCTTGATGTTGGCTGGCTTCTATGTTATTCCATCCATCCATGTTGGCCAGTGCTTGCTACCCCTTGTATATACACCGCGTAAACAGTTAACCTACTGTGCTGTGCTCCCTACTGTGCTTCCCCATCTGCGGACAGTTTTTTTCATCCACATTCATTTCCATTAATTTATCATTTCTTTAATTCAATTATCCCCTATGTTGTCCTTGGTGTCATTGTTTGTTGGATTCTTAAGATGGTAATAAGAATCGGGCTCCTCGGTTAACCCCCTTTGTTCTCGTTTATTACATAACGAGGCTCTAGAATCCGGCAACATGGATGCCTTCAGGCAACATATGTGGGTTTATTGATCAGTTTTTCAGCCAAAAAGATCACGGACTCGTGACGCCTGCGGCAGATAGAATGTTCCACACCCGCCGCCAAGGTTTGTGAGTGGTGGCGCTGGCTAACACTCCCAGGGTTAGTTCTAGTAGTGCAAAATAAATACTCAAGAAAGTAGATGGGAAAACGACGACGCCGTAGCTCCATTGGTAGAGCATCGCACGCGTAATGCGAAGGTGTGGGATCGTTTCCCACCTACGGTAAGTTGCTTTTTCATCCACTTTCATTTCAATTAATTTATAATTCCTTTAATTCAATTAGAAAGTACAAGCAATTTTCCATATGTTGTCCTTGGTGTCATTGTTTGCTAGCCACATAATGTGCTGACGGACGCCTGCTGGGACTGGAGTACTTAGACCTCCCTCTCGCCCCCCTCCCGCCCCTCCCCTTCTTAAAAGGGAAATAAAGTTCATTCATTCATTCATTCATTCATTCATTCATTCATTCATTCATTCATTGTTGGCTTCTACGAAAGATGACTTTACTAACATTTCGGCAGGTGGCCCTGCTTCCGTCAGAGTAATCACTCTGGCGAAGGCAGGACCAGCATATTGTTACGTTTCGCCTACGACGCGCGGTATAGCCGGCGCGGATGCAACGGACGCCGGGGCTTCCTTCAAATCGGCGGACATTTTGGCCCGTTCAGCGCTGCCGTAACGCCTCCTGCCATGCGCGTCCAGGCATGTTTCAATGCCACGTGTCTTCGTGTGTGCGTGTGTGTGTGTGCATGTTGGTGCCCACGCTTGTCAAAGCGCGGCAGCCGGGGAGAGGAGCTCCCCCAACTGTGAAGCGAGGAGGTCTGACCGGCGCCGGCCCGGCGGATGCGTCACCTACTCGTCTCAACGTGTCTCTCAGCGTGTCCGTGCCCCGCATCACGTGCGCCTCTGACGAGGCGTTCCTTCTTGCCCTCGACTCCGAGAGTATAAAAGCAGCTGCCCCCGGACGCCGAGAGATCCTCGGATTTCTTCTGTTGAGTAGCGTGCTCTCCCGTGTCTCCACTTCGGTCGACCTGACCGGCCGCTCTTTTGCGATGCTAGAATAAACAAGTTGTTCTGTTAGCAGTCGACTCATGCTTTGCCAGGACCTTCGGATGCTTCCAGTTGTGCCCCAGGCCGCCAGGCCAACGCTACCCTTGGGGCTTGCGACCCATTTGCAACAACTGGTTGCTAGCGGTGAGATCGCGACAACGGAGGCCAGCAGCGAAGATATGCGGTTGACTGTATGCTGAGCAGCACAACGACCATCCGGGAGCAGTGCAACGAGCCCTGTGTGATGACTGGTTGCCTGCAGCGGAACGACTGCGCTGAATTCTTGGCTGCGAGGTTTGGTGAGTGCGGGACTTTCTTCTTCTGAGTTTTGCCAGGCTTTTGTTAGTGTCAGAAACAGAGCTGGTAATTGTGGTTGTCGTTGCTGCCGGGTTAGTTTGCGGCAAGACAATAGTAGGCAGTAGAAAAAGCAGCATTCAGAGCAGCCATGGATTTGAAGGCGTTGCGCAAACCGAAATTGCTGGAGCTCGCAAGAGAGTTGGGTCTGGATGTCTCAGACAAACTCAGAAAACCAGAACTGCTAAGGGCTATTCTTGAGTTAGAAGCTGAGGATGACGAGCTGTCGGAGTGCCTTGAGACCATTCAGGAGAGTGTTACGTTTCGCCTACGACGCGCGGTATAGCCGGCGCGGATGCAACGGACGCCGGGGCTTCGTTCAAAGCGGCGGACATTTTGGCCCGTTCGGAGCTCCCGCAAAGCCTCCCCGCCAAGCGCGTCCAGGCGTGTTTCAGTGCCACGTGTCTTCGTGTGTGCGTGTGTGTGTGTGTGTGCCCACGCTTGTCAAAGCGCTGCAGCCGGGGAGAGGAGCTCCCCAAGTGTGAAGCGAGGAGGTCTGACAGGGCCGGCTTGGCGGATGCGTCACTACACTCGTCTCAACGTGTCTCTCAGCCTGTCCGTGCCCGCCGTCACGTGGTCTCGTCACGAGGCCTTCCTCTTGCCCTCAACTCCGAGAGTATAAGAGCAGCTGCCCCCGGACGCCAAGAGAGAGGCTCCGATTTCTTCTGTTGAGTTACGTGCTCTCCCGTCTCTCCACTTCGGTCGACCTGACCGCCCGCTCTTTTGCGATGCTAGAATAAACAAGTTGTTCTGTTACCAGTCGACTCATGCTTTGCCGGGACCTTCGGATGCTTCCAGTTGTACCCCAGGCCGCCAGGCCAACGCTACCCTTGGGGCTTGCGACCCATTTGCAACAACGGGTGTCAGCGCTGAGGTTCCAACAGCTGGTGCCAGCGGTGCGGTTCCCAACAACTGGCTGGTAGCGGTGAGATCGCGACAACGGAGGCCAGCAGCGAAGATATGCGGTTGACTGTATGCTGAGCAGCACAACGACCATCCGGGAGCAGTGCAACGAGCCCTGTGTGATGACTGGTTGCCTGCAGCGGAACGACTGCGCTGAATCCTTGGCTGCGAGGTTTGGTGAGTGCGGGACTTTCTTCTTCTGAGTTTTGCCAGGCTTTTGTTAGTGTCAGAAACAGAGCTGGTAATTGTGGTTGTCGTTGCTGCCGGGTTAGTTTGCGGCAAGACAATAGTAGGCAGTAGAGAAAGCAGCATTCAGAGCAGCCATGGATTTGAAGTCGTTGCGCAAACCGAAATTGCTGGAGCTCGCAAGAGAGTTGGGTCTGGATGTCTCAGACAAACTCAGAAAACCAGAACTGCTAAGGGCTATTCTTGAGTTAGAAGCTGAGGATGACGAGCTGTCGGAATGCCTTGAGACCATTGAGGAGAGGGAGACGGTAAAAAGACAGGAGCGCGAACTTAAAGAGCAAAAAGAGAAACAGGAGCGCGAACTTAAAGAGCAAAAAGAGAGACAGGAGCGCGAACGAAAAGAGCAGAAATAAAAAGAAGAGCGCGACCACGCTTTGGAAATGAAGCGTCTCGAGATAGAGATGGAACGCGCTCGTAATGGAAGTCAGGCACACGGTGCAGGAGAACGAGTATCGTTCAAAATGACTGACCTGATGCGGCCGTTTAAGCTTGGAGAGGACATTGGTTTGTTCCTGGTTAACTTTGAGCGAACGTGCGAGAAGCAGGGGTTCTCTCGGGAAACGTGGCCACAGCGCTTGCTCACTTTGTTACCCGGCGAGGCGGCCGACGTAGTCGCTCGCTTGAAGAGAGAGGAGGCAGAGGATTTCGACCAAGTGAAATCGAGTCTACTAAAAAAGTACAGGCTGTCCGCGGAGGCGTTCCGTCGGAAGTTTCGGGAAAATGAGAAAGGCAGAAGTGAGTCATATACAGAGTTTGCCTACAGGCTTATGTCAAACATGCAGGAGTGGCTCAAAGAAGAGAAAGCGTTTGGTGACCACGAGAAAGTTCTGCAGTGTTTCGGGCTAGAACAGTTTTATAGTCGGTTACCTGAGAACGTGCGGTACTGGGTCTTGGATAGGCCAGACGTTAGTACGGTGGCTCGAGCCGCTGAGCTAGCCGAGGAGTTTGTGACGCGTCGGGCTCGCGGAGCTAAGGACGGTCAAAAGGGTGAATTTGGCTCCAAGTTTGAGAGGCCGAAGTTCACGCCCATGAGAAAGCGGTTCGAGACGAGGCAAGCGCGCGTGTGTTATACGTGCCAGAAGCCGGGTCACTTTTCGGCGCAGTGTCCGACCGAACGTAAGGAGACGGCGGCAACCGAAGCCGAACGCAGAAAGCGGTTCGAGACGAGGCAAGCGCGCGTTTGTTATACGTGCCAGAAGCCGGGTCATTTTTCGGCGCAGTGTCCTGAAACAAAAACAAAAGTCGTGTTTTTGTCATTATGCAGCACTGACGAGAACATGAAGCTTCTCGAGCCTTACATGCGAGACCTCCTCGTGAACGGGAAAGAGTGCCGAGTGCTTCGCGATTCCGCAGCTACGATGGATGTAGTTCACCCCTCTTACGTAGAATCCGATATGTACACGGGCGAGTGTGCATGGATCAAGCAAGCCGTGGAAGCTCATAGCGTGTGTCTGCCCGTAGCAAAAGTGCTTATTGAAGGACCTTTCGGAGCGCTTGAGACGGAGGCCGCAGTGTCATCTATGCTGCCCCCCCAGTACCCGTACCTATTCTCGAACAGGTCCGATCACCTCCTGCGCGAGAAGGGGCTTTTGTTTGGTGAGGCTAGCGTTCAGGCCTTAACCAGATCGAAGGTTCGGGAGCTCGCTGCAAAGGCGGTAGTTGCGGGGCCGACGTTGTCGAACAATGAGAAAGGGTCAGAGGCGCAGCAAGCTGATATTCAGAGCACGCCCGAACTGAATAAAATTGAGCCTGTAGCGTTAAAGGCACCAGATACTGGAGAGGAAATTCCCGATGCGGGAAAGTTAGAAGAGCTATCTGCAGATTTGCTCATCGCGCCTACGTCAGACGGACTTAATAGGTTGCTAAAAGTCAGCCGGTCGGCTTTGATAGCCGAGCAAAAGAAGGATGGCAGCCTAGAAAACATACGCTGCATTGTCAAGGAAGGTATCGCCAAGAAAAATGCTCGCTTTGTGGAAAGAGGTGGGGTCCTGTACCGGAAGTATCTAGACCGCAGGGGAGTGGAGTTCGATCAGCTGATCGTGCCTCAGTGCTACCGTCAGGATTTGTTGCGCTTGTCGCACGGGGGTTCGTGGTCCGGACACCTAGGAGTTAAGAAAACTAAGGACCGTCTCTTGCAAGAGTACTATTGGCCAGGGTGTTTTCGGGACGCAGACCACTTTGTGAGGACATGTGACACCTGTCAGCGGGTGGGCAAACCAGGGGACAAATCGAGGGCGCCGTTGAAGTTGGTACCTATCATTACGGAGCCTTTTAGACGGCTCGTTATTGATACAGTGGGACCTCTGCCGGTAACAGCCACGGGGTACAGACACATTTTGACTGTGATCTGCCCAGCGACAAAGTTCCCTGAAGCAGTGCCGCTTAAAGAACTCAGCTCAGTTGAGATAGTCAATGCACTACTGTCCATACTTGCGCGAGTTGGTTTTCCTGCGGAAATCCAATCAGATCAGGGCACAGTGTTTACTAGCGCTTTGACGACAGCCTTTCTCGAAAGGTGCGGGGTAAAGCTGTTACACAGCTCAGTGTACCACCCACAGTCGAATTCCGTTGAGAAGCTCCACTCCGTCATGAAGCGCGTGTTGAGAGCGTTGTGTTTTGAACAACAAACTGACTGGGAGCTGTGCCTACCTGGGGTGAAGTTTGCATTAAGGACCGCGCCGCATGCGGCTACGGGATTTTCGCCAGCTGAGCTAGTGTACGGTCGCTCGCTGCGATCTCCACTTCGCATGCTTCGAGACGGATCACTGGCCTCTCCAATGGCTGCAGACCATCTCTTCCACAAATGGCCGCCTCCTGCGCTGGAGCCTCGTTTTGCAACAACATTCTTTTGAGGTGCGTTACAAAAAGGGGAGTCTCAACGGTAACGCCGATGGCTTAAGTCGAAGCCCCTAACGTGGGAATCAGCCTCAAAATTGTTTGTTACTGATGTTTTTCTTCCTGAGGCAGGATTTTTAACATATTGCTTTTGTGTAGTGTTTCAAAGTGATGACGTGCTTTCTAGTGCAATTTTCCAATTTGTGGACGCGTTCTGAGTGCTGCTAGACTACTGTAAGGAACTAGGCAGTAGTATAAAAGGGGAAAGAGCCTGGCAGGACTTAGTGAGGGTTGTTTCGTGCTTGCTGACTGAGCGGTTGAGTTTCGGCGTAGTTCTAACGCTTGCCGGGAACGAGAACAAAAATGTCAACTCTCCCGAAGTCACTTTGCAGTGTCCTGTGTGAACCTGAACGAGAGAACGAGGCCTTCTCTGTGCGCTGCGCTCAAGAAACGCCGAAGGACGACCGACTTCGGTTATGAGCATCATCAAGCGACATCCCTCCGGACAGCGGATGCAGTCCCCTGACCATTGGGATCTCCTTCCCCCGGCGGGGCGGTGTGTTACGTTTCGCCTACGACGCGCGGTATAGCCGGCGCGGATGCAACGGACGCCGGGGCTTCGTTCAAAGCGGCGGACGTTTTGGCCCCTTCGGAGCTCCCGCAAAGCCTCCCCGCCAAGCGCGTCCAGGCGTGTTTCAGTGCCACGTGTCTTCGTGTGTGCGTGTGTGTGTGTGTGCCCACGCTTGTCAAAGCGCGGCAGCCGGGGAGAGGAGCTCCCCAAGTGGGAAGCGAGGAGGTCTGACAGGCGCCGGCTTGGCGGATGCGTCACTACACTCGTCTCAACGTGTCTCTCAGCCTGTCCGTGCCCGCCGTCACGTGGTCTCGTCACGAGGCCTTCCTCTTGCCCTCAACTCCGAGAGTATAAGAGCAGCTGCCCCCGGACGCCAAGAGAGAGGCTCCGATTTCTTCTGTTGAGTTACGTGCTCTCCCATCTCTCCACTTCGCTCGACCTGACCGCCCGCTCTTTTGCGATGCTAGAATAAACAAGTTGTTCTGTTACCAGTCGACTCATGCTTTGCCGGGACCTTCGGATGCTTCCAGTTGTGCCCCAGGCCGCCAGGCCAACGCTACCCTTGGGGCTTGCGACCCATTTGCAACAACGGGTGTCAGCGCTGAGGTTCCAACAGCTGGTGCCAGCGGTGCGATTCCAACAAGAGGGAGACGGCAAAAAGACAGGAGCGCGAACGAAAAAGAGCCAAAAGAGAAACAGGAGCGCGAACTTAAAGAACAGAAAGAGAAAGATGAGCGCGAACGAAAAGAACAAAAAGAAAAAGAAGAGCGCGACCGTCAACACGCTTTGGAAATGAAGCGTCTCGAGGTAGAGATGGAACGCGCTCGTAATGGAAGTGAGGCACACGGTGCAGGAGAACGAGTATCGTTCAAAATGACTGACCTGATGCGGCCGTTTAAGCTTGGAGAGGACATTGGTTTGTTCCTGGTTAACTTTGAGCGAACGTGCGAGAAGCAGGGGTTCTCTCGGGAAACGTGGCCACAGCGCTTGCTCACTTTGTTACCCGGCGAGGCGGCCGACGTAGTCGCTCGCTTGAAGAAAGAGGAGGCAGAGGATTTCGACAAAGTGAAATCGAGTCTGCTAAAAAATGTGCAGGCTGTCAGCGGAGGCGTTCCGTCGGAAGTTTCGGGAAAATGAGAGAGGCAGAAGTGAGTCATATACAGAGTTTGCCTACAGGCTAATGTCAAACATGCAGGAGTGGCTCAAAGAAGAGAAAGCGTTTGGTGACCACGAGAGAGTTCTGCAGTGTTTCGGGCTGGAACAGTTTTATAGTCGGTTACCTGAGAACGTGCGGTACTGGGTCTTGGATAGGCCAGACGTTAGTACGGTGGCTAAAGCCGCTGAGCTAGCCGAGGAGTTTGTGACGGGTCGGGCTCGCGGAGCTAAGGACGGTCAAAAGGGTGAATTTGGCTCCAAGTTTGAGAGGCCGAAGTTCACACCCATGAGAGCAAAGGGGAACACACGTAGTGCGGATGCGAGTGAAAGCAGTCCGACTGAACCTAAGGAGACGGCGGCAGCCGAAGCCGAACGCAGAAAGCGGTTCGAGACGAGGCAAGCGCGCGTGTGTTATACGTGCCAGAAGCCGGGTCACTTTTCGGCGCAGTGTCCGGAAACAAAAACAAAAGTCGTGTTTTTGTCATTATGCAGCACTGACGAGAACATGAAGCTTCTCGAGCCTTACATGCGAGTCCTCCTCGTGAACGGGAAAGAGTGCCGAGTGCTTCGTGATTCCGCAGCTACAATTTTCGTACCTATTTTCGAACAGGTCCGATCACCTCCTGCGCGAAAAGGGGCTTTTGTTTGGTGAGGCTAGCGTTCAGGCCTTAACCAGATCGAAGGTTCGGGAGCTCGCTGCAAAGGCGGTAGTTGCGGGGCCGACGTTGTCGAACAATGAGAAAGGGTCAGAGGCGCAGCAAGCTGATATTCTGAGCACGTCCGAACTGAATACAATTGAGCCTATAGCGTTGAAGGCACCAGATACTGGAGAGGAAATGCCCGACACGGGAAAGTTAGAAGAGCTATCTGCAGATTTGCTCATCGCGCCTACGTCAGACGGACTTAATAGGTTGCTAAAAGTCAGCCGGTCGGCTTTGATAGCCGAGCAAAAAAAGGATGGCAGCCTAGAAAACATACGCTGCAATGTCAAGGAAGGTATCGCCAAGAAAAATGCTCGTTTTGTGGAAAGAGGTGGGGTCCTGTACCGGAAGTATCTAGACCGCAGGGGAGTGGAGTTCGATCAGCTGATCGTGCCTCAGTGCTACCGTCAGGATCTGTTGCGCTTGTCGCACGGGGGTTCGTGATCCGGACACCTAGGAGTTAAGAAAACTAAGGACCGTCTCTTGCAAGAGTACTATTGGCCAGGGTGTTTTCGGGACGCAGACCACTTTGTGAAGACATGTTACACCTGTCAGCGGGTGGGCAAACCAGGGGACAAATCGAGGGCGCCGTTGAAGTTGGTACCTATCATTACGGAGCCTTTTAGACGGCTCGTTATTGATACAGAGGGACCTCTGCCGGTAACAGCCACGGGGTACAGACACATTTTGACTGTGATCTGCCCAGCGACAAAGTTCCCTGAAGCAGTGCCGCTTAAAGAACTCAGCTCAGTTGAGATAGTCAATGCACTACTGTCCATATTTGCGCGAGTTGGTTTTCCTGCGGAAATCCAATCAGATCAGGGCACAGTGTTTACTAGCGCTTTGACAACAACTTTTCTCGAAAGGTGTGGGGTAAAGCTGTTACACAGCTCAGTGTACCACCCACAGTCGAATTCCGTTGAGAAGCTCCACTCCGTCATGAAGCGCGTGTTGAGAGCATTGCGTTTTGAACAACAAACTGACTGGGAGCTGTGTCTGCCTGGGGTAATGTTTGCATTAAGGACCGCGCCGCATGCGGCTACGGGGTTTTCGCCAGCTGAGCTGGTGTACGGTCGCTCGCTGCGGTCTCAGCTTCGCATGCTTCGAGAATCGTGGGAAGGCAGGGGCGACGACCCAGTCGTGGTGGAGTACGTGCTTAGGCTCCTCGAACGCTTAAGAAGGGCACAGAAGTTGTCAGGTGAAGCAATGGCAAAGGCCCAGCAGAGGGCCAAGGTTTATTATGATCGGACAGCCAGGGCCCGTCGTTTTGAGGTGGGCGATGAGGTCATGATATTGCGCACATCGCTAAAAAACAAACTCGACGTGCATTGGGAGGGCCCAGCACGGATTATTCAAAAACTGTCGGACGTTAACTACGTGGTGAGTCTGCCAGGAAAACGGAAAGCACAGCAAGTTTACCACTGTAATCTGCTCAAACCCTATAGACAACGGGAAGCAGTGGTGTGTATGATGGTAAACGTTCCCGAAGAGCTTCCGGTCGAGCTTCCGGGACTAGGCTCAGTGACGAACAGGGAAGACACCGATCAAGTCATTAGTGACTTAATCAGTAAAGCACCGCTGTCGCCTGAGCAGAAAACCGAACTACACCAGCTCTTACAAGAGTTTCAAGGTCAGTTCTCTGAGAGGCCTGGTAGGACTTCTGTCCTTACTCATGATATAGAACTTACCTCCCCAGAGCCAGTACGATCCAAGGCGTACCGGGTGTCACCCCGCCAGAACGATATGCTACAGAAAAGCTACAGCTCGGTGTTATTGAGGCGCGTGAGAGTGATTATACCTCCCCTTTGATTTTAGTTGAGGTACCGGGCAAGGAACCTCGTCCTTGCGTCGACTACCGCAGGCTTAATTCCATCACTAAGGATCAAATTTATCCGATCCCTAACATCGAGGAGCGCCTTGAGAAAGTTAGTAGCGCTCAGTTTATTTCCACCCTAGATCTTGTCAGGGGTTATTGGCTGGTTCCACTTACAGAAGAGGCTAGTAGGTATGCGGCGTTCATTTCACCAATGGGAACATTCCGTCCTAAAGTGTTGAGTTTTGGTTTGAAAAACGCGCTATACTGTTTTTCAAGCCTCATGGATAAAGTGTTGCGGGGACAGCAAGAATTCGCTTTACCGTATTTAGACGACGTAGCGATATTCTCCGCATCCTGGTCTGAGCATATGGCACACTTGCGGGCATTGCTAACCCGCCTGCGCGAAGCGGGCTTGACAGTCAAGGCTCCCAAGTGCCAGTTAGCACAGTCCGAGGTTGTCTACCTCGGTCACGTGATTGGTCGGGGTCGTCGCCGCCCCTCTGAAATAAAGGTGGCCGCTGTGCGAGACTTCCCGCAACCGCGCACGAAGACCGATATTTGGTCGTTCTTAGGTGTCGCCGGCTACTATCAGAGGTACATCCCCAGGTACTCTGATATCGCGGCTCCCCTGACGGATGCTCTAAGAAAAACAGAGCCCCAAACAGTCGTCTGGGACGAGACAAGGGAAAGAGCTTTTAGCGCCCTAAAGAGCGCCCTAACAAGCCGGCCTGTGCTACGATCGCCAGACTACACAAAAGGGTTCGTTGTTCAGTGCGATGCTAGTGAGCGAGGCATGGGCGTTGTACTGTGCCAACGGGAAAATGGAGAAGTGGAGCACCCCGTCCTGTATGCTAGTCGTAAGCTGACCAGTCGTGAGCAGGCGTACAGCGCCACCGAGAAAGAGTGTGCGTGTCTCGTGTGGGCCGTTCAGAAATTGTCATGCTACCTAGCCGGCTCGAGGTTTATCATTGAGACGGATCACTGCCCTCTCCAATGGCTGCAGACCATCTCTCCCAAAAATGGCCGCCTCCTGCGCTGGAGCCTCGCTTTGCAACAATATTCCTTTGAGGTGCGTTACAAAAAGGGGAGTCTCAACGTTAACGCCGATGGCTTAAGTCGAAGCCCCTAACGTAGGAATCAGCCTCAGAGTTGTTTGTTACTGATGTTTTTCTTCCTGAGGCAGGATTTTTAACATATTGCTTTTGTTTAGTGTTTCAAAGTGATGACGTGCTTTCTAGTGCAATTTTCCAATTTGTGGACGTGTTCTGGGTGCTGCTAGACTACTGTAAGGAACTAGGCAGTAGTATAAAAGGGGAAAGAGCCTGGCATGGCTTAGTGAGGGTTGTGTCGTGCTTGCTGACTGAGCGGTTGAGTTTCGGCGTAGTTCTAACGCTTGCCGGGAACGAGAACAAAAATGTCAACTCTCCCGAAGTCACTTTGCAGTGTCCTGTGTGAACCTGAACGAGAGAACGAGGCCTTCTCTGTGCGCTGCGCTCAAGAAACGCCGAAGGACGACCGACTTCGGTTATGAGCATCATCAAGCGACATCCCTCCGGACAGCGGATGCAGTCCCCTGACCATTGGGATCTCCTTCTCCCGGCGGGGCGGTCTGTTACGCTTCGCCTACGACGCGCGGTATAGCCGGCGCGGATGCAACCGACGCCGGGGCTTCGTTCAAATCGGCGGACATTTTGGCCCGTTCAGCGCTGCCGTAACGCCTCCTGCCATGCGCGTCCAGGTATGTTTCAATGCCACGTGTCTTCGTGTGTGCGTGTGTGTGTGTGTGTGCATGTTGGTGCCCACGCTTGTCAAAGCGCGGCAGCCGGGGAGAGGAGCTCCCCCAACTCGTCTCAACCTACTCGTCTCAACGTGTCTCTCAGCGTGTCCGTGCCCCGCATCACGTGCGCCTCTGACGAGGCGTTCCTTCTTGCCCTCGACTCCGAGAGAGGCTCCGATTTCTTCCGTTGAGTAGCGTGCTCGCCCGTCTCTCCACTTCGGTCGACCTGACCGGCCGCTCTTTTGCGATGCTAGAATAAACAAGTTGTTCTGTTAGCAGTCGACTCATGCTTTGCCAGAACCTTCGGATGCTTCCAGTTGTGCCCCAGGCCGCCAGGCCAACGCTACCCTTGGGGCTTGCGACCCATTTGCAACAACATATAGGTCGAAGAGTAGGAGCACGTTGGAAGAATACCAGGATGTTACAGACGTTTTGGCCGGGGACCGGCCTCCGTCAGAGTGAAGGCTGGGGCCCGGCCGAAGCGTCAGTAAAATCCTGGTGTTTTTCCTACGTGGTTCTATTTGCCCCGTTTTGCACTGCAGGATCCTGTACGTGAGTCAACGCTTCCCTGATACATTACATGCATGCACGTGTGTGAGTGTGCGCGCGCTATACTGGTCACCACCCTATGAGCGCCCCCCCCCCCTCCCCGGAATCCACTGAAGCGAGACACGTGGGTTGGATGGCCCACTTACATGTAGTTGTCACCGGGAAAACTACAATGCAAGTGACAAGCTGGGCTGGCCAGTTGTGGTTGCGCCTTCACTGGTCTGGGTCTTTCCCTCCACTAGTACAAAGTTGTGACTGCCTCAATGTAATGTAGTCGGACCACTGAACAACCCACTGAACGCCCGGGCCGGTAGAAAAGGTAGTTAGGGTAAAGGCCTACAGATGTCGCGCTGCCCCGGAATGTTTCCAGTTTCATGCGCGAAGATCACGGTAATCGCCGTTAAATTAGTGTTTCTCAATGCGTCAACTTGTACCGACTATTTGGATACCGTCCGCCGGCTGTTGCTCACCTGTCGTTTACTACAACTTTGTCGCACGAACGAGGCAATCGTTGAAAATGTGCTGCACACACGCGAGGCGTGGTAGGGCGCGGAGGAGATGGATGAAAATCTAGCGCAGCCATGTGACACGTCTGCCAGGTCCGATAGCTCGAACATGACAGGACAGGTTTCCCCGGCGGCTGCTGCTTCCCCGACGGCGCGGCCTTGCGGGCGCCGTATCTTGAAGCGATCTGCGGCGTGGCCCAAGTGCCTACCCGCGAGGGCATCTTCAAAGCGATCTGCAATATTTGCAGAGTGCGCGTAGTGCAGGTAGCTTCGTATGCGCTGCGCTTTCGACGTTTCGTTCGCTTTGAAGCGAGAGTTGCACGAAGGCCAATTCGATCGCTGCTGCTGCCGCGATTCCTCACTCCTGCATTCTGACAGCGAGTTTCCGCGCTCATGTTTACCTGTGCGCACGTGACACCATGCTTGTTAATTTAGTTAAAACAAGTTGGCGGGCTGGTTCATTAGAATCCATGATAGAATGTGTAAGCGAGACTGGACGAGAACGAAGAAAGAAGCAGGCACACAGACACAGCGCTGACTCGTTCAGTCGCGCTTACACACCATATCATTGTTAATTTAGTTAGTACGCGAATGTTTAGAAGTGTATACGGCCGATAAAACTAATATTCTTACTTCGTATAGCTATCTGCTAATTTGCTATCGCAATCGGCGCTTCGCGTTTCCAGCGAAACTGCGACTTTTAAGTATTTATGTTGAAAATCTAAAAATGTATACATATTTTTAAAATTTTTGAATCTTCCCATGTTGGTTTTTTTACGCTGCAACCTGTCCTTCAGCAGCTTTTTTTTCATTTCGTTTTCGATAACTTCTGATCTTTCCTGCAGTCGTATAGCTATGTCTTGAAAAGGTGGTTTGCTAACACGCTCTGAAGATGTCGAGAGGCTATTTGCGAGGCTTTAAACGTCTTTTTTTTTTCATTAGTTAGAACAAGCGTGGTACCCTATTGTACCGAACTAAATATTCATACTGCAAGTATGTGCTCCTGCGTCCGACTATTCGATATTCTACTTCCTATTCGTATTAGGTTCGTATTCCAAGAAGCTTACATTCACCTACTCTAATTTAGTACGAAAAGGCGCTACGAACTAGGGCCGGATTAAGAAAAATGGGGGCCCTGGGCTAATGCGCATGCAGGCCCCCTTTCCCTACACCGACCCCCCCCCCTCCCCCGTCGCCTGCTATGCTACTGGAAATATGCCATGTTTCATTTTAATTTAACCACATTAAATAGAAAGAAGTGCGATCAACGGGATTATTATTATTATTATTATTATTATTATTATTATTATTATTATTATTATTATTATTATTATTATTATTATTATAAGGAAAACAAGAACAAGAGAAACCCTTATGTGAGAAATGTGGAGATGAACTCACTGTAAATTACATTTTATTCTCGTGCACACAACTCGAACGGCTAAGGAAAACATATTTTACTGTATTTTACAATGAGCGCATGCGCTTCCATCCCAGTCTACTTTTAGGAGATAACCCACTTGTAGGAACTTCATCTCTTTTTAGTTTTTTGAAAGACGCAGCGATCCTAAACGAAATATAATATATCACAGAACTACTAATTCTAAAAATTATTACCCAGTTTTTTCACGCATCTTATGATGCACCTCACCCATTTTCTCAGTCCTGAGAAGAAGGCTGAGGTCTTCATTTGGTCTGTTGGGCTCCTCAGAGTCCTTGTCCGGACAAGGACTTTCGCTGAGGATACCCAATTTTTGAAATAAATTATAACATGTGTTTGGCGCATGATAGCCTCAGTTGCTTATGCGCCATAAAACCCAATACAATACAATACAACAAAGCTTGCTTGAAACGCGTGCTGTTGTAAACACCAACACATACGTTCACTTTGTGATTAATCTGCATTCTGTTTTCAGCAAAAGCTAGGCTTTAAGAGGAAGCTTTAGCTCGGGTGCTCCTATCTAAATACATGTAAAAGGAGAATTCGTTTTTCTCGACAAGCACTGCACCAAATTTGACGGGGTTTGTTGCAAGTAAAAGAGAAACTTACTCTAGTGACTGTTGGTTTCGAATTGTCGATTTAGGCCCTCAATGTTTTATTAAAAATTGGCGAAAATCGCAAATTTTCTCAAAAGCAAACTATCAAGTTTACAACTCCGTAACTCAGCAAGAAAAAATGATATCGCAATTCTGTGAATTGTATCTGATAGCACATCTAAAGCGGATAAATTTGACATCTTACACATGAATCTCCAAAAATTTATTAATATGCAATTACAACTTTTGCAGAACCCTCGTAAACGACGTAACAAATTCACATAACATGTAAAATGACATATCAAATTTGTTCGCTTTGAATGATCCAATGGATGCCGTTTACAGAACCGCGATATCTGTTGTTGATGCATAGCTATTAGTTTGTAAACTTCGTGCTTCTATATTTTCATACTTCTGAATTTCTGAAAATCTTTTTAACAATATTCAAGGCCCAAATAAACATTCCGCTTCCAACAGTCATTAGATTTTAACTTTCTCTCTCAAATGCAATAAATTTCATTAAAATCGGTCCAGGGGCTATCTCAGAAAAACATTTTTGCGTTTTTACATGTAGTTGAATAGGCCGCGTCGGAGTTGGGCCCGAACTAAAGCTTCCTCTTAAGGAAAGGTTTAGTGCACTCAAGACGAACAAGAACGTAGAAAAGACAACACAGCTCAGATTTCGATCCTTCTGAAGCTAGGCTTTGCTTGCATCACTAAGTTTAATCCCGTGAGGCGACGCATAGTTGTATCCAAAACATTCTTTATTAAAATTCAAGCATCAGACTGCAGTAATCGTTATACACGTTACTCTATAAATATGCAATTGTCAAGGGGCGTTATAGTTCGATTGCTAAAGCGCTCAGATAGCAGAGCACCGCAGCGAGACAACACAGAGCTTCGGCAACACAGGCACAAGGCTTCCAACCACACGTTGTCGTCGTCTTTCTCTAAGCAGTGCCTACTGCTCGTTCTTCTTCAGTACAATTGCGTCCCCGGGGAAGAGGACCTACGGGCAAGATAGCACAGGTGGGTCAAAGTGCGGCTTGAGCCGGTGAACGTGCACGATTTCGCACTCTCGGCGGCGCTTATCGGAAGGCGGCTCAAGTGGTTCGACCAAATAGTTCACAGGAGACGTTTGACTGACGACATGGTAGGGACCCTGGTACTTGGACACAGGCTTGGGTGAAAGTCCAGGGCTGGTAGCGGGAACCCAAAGCCAGACTAGTGCGTCAGGGGCATAGGGTGCCGGAGAAGAGGGAATATCGCGAAGGTGCTTCTGTCGCTGCTGATCCGAAGTAAATGTGCGGGTGAGCTTCCGGCACTCTTCCGCGTGTGCAGCAGCCTCGGACAGGGTACTAGCCTCCGTTGTGTCAGGGCGATACGGAAGGATGGTGTCTATTGTGCAGGAAGGCTCGCGTCCGTAAAGAAGAAAGAACGGGGAAAATCCTGTAGGGGTCTGTGTGGCGGTATTATAAGCGTACGTCACGAAGGGTAGAATTCGATCCCAATTGGTTTGGTCAGATGCGACGTACATGGCTAACATATCGCCAAGAGTGCGGTTAAAGCGCTCAGTCATGCCATTGGTTTGCGGGTGGTATGCAGTAGAGGTACGGTGAATTACGTTGAATTCCTTGAGCAGGGCTTCTATAACATCAGACAGAAAGACGCGGCCTCTGTCGCTCAGCAACTCTCTGGGGGCTCCGTGGTGAAGTATGATATTACGCAGAAGGAGCCAGGCAACATCCCGCGCAGATGCGTTGCGCAGAGGCGAAGTTTCGGCGTAGCGTGTCAGATGGTCAATCGCCACTATCACCCAGCGGTTGCCATCTGAAGTACATGGAAGGGGCCCATAGAGATCAACTCCGACCCTGTCAAAGGCCCGTCCTGGAAAAGGCAATGGTTGCAGTGGAGCAGCTAAGGCATCAGGGGTATTCTTGCTGCGTTGGCAAGCGAGGCAGGAATGAACATATTGGCGGACGAATCGGTACATCCCGCGCCAGTAATAACGAATTCGCAGGCGCGCGTATGTTTTGAGTACTCCTGCATGTGCGCATTGCGGGTCATCGTGAAACGCTGCACATATATCCGAACGTAGGTGCCGAGGAACCACGAGTAACCATTTGCGCCCATCCGAGAGGTAGTTACGGCGGTATAGGAGCCCGTCACGAACAGCGAAGTGGTTTGCTTGGCGACGTAATGCACGGCCAGTAGGAGGCCCTGATGGTTCTGACAGAAAACCCAGCATAGCAAAAATCCATGGATCCTTCTGCTCCTCCGAAAGCATATCCGTGGCATTGAGGGAGGACTCGCATATTTGTACTTTCTGATAATTGGGCTGGCCTGACACTGGGGAGCAAGAAAAGGCATCCGCGTCCGAATGTTTACGGCCAGAGCGGTACAGCACTCGAATATCATACTCTTGGAGGCGAAGCGCCCATCGAGCGAGGCGGCCTGAGGGATCTTTGAAGGACGACAGCCAGCAGAGTGCATGGTGGTCCGTGATGACGTCGAACGGGCGGCCGTAGAGGTAAGGACGAAACTTAGTTATGGCCCAAATGATAGCCAGGCATTCCTTTTCTGTAACGGAAGAGTTTTCTTCCGCTTTCGTGGGTGCGCGGCTAGCGAAGGCAACAACGTATTCATCGAAGTCAGTCTTTCGTTGTGCAAGAACAGCGCCAATGCCGACGCCACTGGCATCCGTGTGTATTTCTGTCGGTGCGCTTGGGTCAAAATGCCGGAGTATGGGGGGTGAGGTTAGAAGACGACGCAGCGTCGTGAATGCGGTATCGCAAACTTGCGGCCAGGTCAAGAGGTCATGGTTACCCGCAAGAAGCTGCGTCAAAGGCGCTATTATGGTGGCGAAGTTGCGGATGAAACGACGAAAATAGGAGCATAATCCGATGAAGCTGCGGAGTTCTTTTGTGGTCTTTGCTCGGGGCAATACGGCAGCGGCTTGGAGTTTGGTTGGATCTGGGAGCACACCATCTTTCGAAACAACGTGGCCAAGGATGACTAGCTGCCAGGCGGCGAAGCGACACTTCTTTGAGTTGAGCTGGAGTCCAGCATCGGCAATGCAAGTGAGCACGCGTTTGAGTCGGAACAGGTGAGAAGAAAAGTCCGGGGAAAAGAAGACAATGTCATCGAGATAACAAAGGCATCTCTGCCATTTGAGGCCCCGGAGGATGTTATCCATCATTCTTTCAAATGTTGCAGGCGCATTACAGAGGCCAAAGGGCGTCACGGTAAGTTCATATAAGCCATCAGGCGTAACAAATGCTGTTTTCGGGCGGTCTGAGTCAGCCACGGGGACCTGCCAATAACCGGATCGTAAGTCTAAGGACGAAAAGAATTCAGCGCCTTGGAAGCAGTCAAGTGCGTCGTCGATACGGGGAAGAGGATAGACATCTTTCCGGGTAATCTTATTTATACGTCGATAGTCCACACAAGAACGAATAGTCCCATCTTTCTTTTTGACCAGCACCACCGGAGGAGCCCAGGGACTGTGTGATGGCTGTATCACGCCGCGTCGAAGCATGTGTCCTACGTGCTCATCGATGACACGGCGCTCCGTCGCGGACACACGGTATGGACGTTGGCGTAGAGGCGCGTGGCTGCCGGTGTCGATGTGATAAACGACTGTGGAGGTACGTCCTAAACATTGTTTTTGGAGGTCGAACGAAGTTCGAAATTGGTTAAGGAAGTCGACGATCTGCGTTCGCTGACTCGGAGTGAGGTTAGGATCAATAAATGGAGCAAACGTTCGGTCACATGCAGGCGCAGGCGCAGAGACAGGGAGAGCCATGGCGTCAACGTGCAGAGCAGTCGAGCCATCAGCCACATCGTACACAGAGCTCGTGTCGAATTCATCAGCAAAACCGAGGCGTTCGCCACGATGTAAGCTTGATGGACACGAAAACGGATTCGAAACGTAAAGTGCGCTGGAGCCCTGGCGAAAGGGAAGGAGGGCAAAGGGAAGCAAGAAGGGGTCACGGCGTGCAGCAAGTTGAGATGGCGTAAAAAGAACTGTGGAATCGCAGAAAGCAGCACAGGAAACAGGTACAAGGGCGGAAGAGAAAGGAGGGATATCAGCGTCGGTGGCGACGAACACCCGAGCAGAAGGTGGAGGCAAATCTTCAGAAGGACTGCCACAAAATGGAGTCAGCGCAAGTTCTGCACGGACACAATCAATAACAGCGTGATGAGATGAGAGGAAGTCCTGTTTTAGAATGAGGGCATGAGAGCAGCGGGGAAGAACAACAAACTCAATGTGGTGTAAACTGTCTTGTATGGCGACACGTACGGTACATGTTCCTAAGGGCTCAATTGGCTCAGCGCTGGCTGTACGTAGCGAAATGACAGAAAACGGCGTCGCGACTTCTCGGAGCATACGGCGAAGCTGGTCGGCAATCACGGACACTGCGGCACCCGTGTCGACAAGCGCGTGAACGGCGACACCTTCGGCAAAAACTTCAATGACGTTCGTAGGGAATAAATGAGGGCTTGAGCAGTTCGAAGAGATCGCAGTTCTTGCCTCCGGAACTGCGCCTTTTAGTTTTCCTCCACAGCTGGAGGGCGGCGGACCATGGGGGAGAGGGAACGTCGACGGGGAGATGGAGACCGACGAGTGTTGAAGCTTCGGGGAACACGAGATGAAGGAGCGAAGTGCGGAACTGGTGGCGAATAGCGGGACTGGGAGTCAGGAGCATTTCCTTGACATCTCGCAGTATCGGGAGGATACCAACCCCGCCGGCGGCAGAACCGTGCCACGTGGCAAGCAAAGCCACACGCGAAGCAGATCGGCCGGTTGTCTTGGGTACGCCAGGGATTATCAACAGGGGGCCTAGGTAGCGGTGCACTGTCTTGAGCTAGGCGTAGGGGCTGCGGAGGCGCGCAGAAGCCGCTTCTGGGCAAGTAGTTCGCAGCTGGAGAAGGCGAGGCGTAGAAGCCGCTTGGGGGGGTGTAGTGCGCCACTTCAGGCGGTGGCCTTGGCCTGGCGATGACGGCAGCGTACGTGGGCGGAACCGGCGCTGAGGGTGGTTGATTAGCGAGAGGTAGTGCGTCGCTGACTTGTTCGTGTATGACGCGTCGGAGTTCCGGGGACAAAGAGGACTCAGACGACTTGGTAGCAGGCAGCAGTGACAGTTGGCGCGCCACTTCTTCGCGAACGAATTGTTTGACTTGGTCGAGGAATGGAGAGTGGGCGGGAGCAGCACTGAAGTGTCAGTTAAAGCCGAAATCGTGTTGTCGGGCGTGGCAGCTAGGCGCGTAGTAAGGCGTTGTTTGCGGAGCTCATCGTAGCTCTGGCACAGTGTAATGACCACGTCAATCGTTTGAGGATTCTTCGCCAAGAGCATTTGGATGGCGTCATTCTCTATGCCCTTCACGACATTCTTGATCTGTTCAGAGTCGGGCATGGCGGGATTAATGCCCCGGCAAAGGTCAACTACGTCCTCAATGTAGCTGGTGAAGTTTTCACCCTTTTGCTGAGCGCGACTACGCAAGCGTTGTTCTGCGCGAAGCTTGAGCACAGCTGGGCACACCGAAGACTTCTTTGAAACAATGGGTAAATGCTGTCCAGGTGGAAAGGTTGGATTCGTGATTCCGGAACCAGAGATTAGTGACTCCAGAAAGATAGAAGATGACGTTAGTCAGTTTAGCTTTGTCATCCCATTTGTTATGCGCACTCACGCGATCGTATGACGAGAGCCAATCCTCCACGTCATGGTCGTCGTTGCCGCAAAAGACCGGAGGATCTCGTTGGCGTAGAGCATCGGAGCAGACGACAGGCGATGCCAGGGGAGGATCAGGCTGCGCGGCGTCCTGAGGCATGGCAGAAACGGTAGGGAGCGTCCGGCTGCGGAGTTCCAGGTTTGGGAAGGGCCCAGCACGTCCACCAAATGTCAAGAGGCGTTATAGTTCGATTGCTAAAGTGCTCAGATAGCAGAGCACCGCAGCGAGAAAACACAGAGCTTCGGCAACACAGGCACAAGGCTGCCAACCACACGTTGTCGTCGTCTTTCTCTAAGCAGTGCCTACTGCTCGTTCTTCTTCAGTACAAATAGATACATACAATGCTTAAGGCAATACAAACACCATCAAGATGCACTAGAATACAGATGAAAATTACAAACTGTAATTACAAAACATTATTTGAAAATATTTTCGTTAGAGGTAAGACAAGCAAGGACGACACCAAATAAACGTGGCACTATCAAAAACAACAAAAATATAGTTCTTTATAAACACGCTAAATAGCACAAGATGCACAAACAAAAGACGAACAACGAAGATTTGCATATCTTGAATTACACTGCTCAGCATTTCATTGGCAACGTGGAGGCTGGGAGGCGACAAAAAGAATTTATTGGAGCTATTCATGTGTAGCGTAAACAGTCCTCTTTTAAAATGACATCTTTCACGCCTTCGCTTTGGCGAAATCAGATATAGTCTGTTCGAAGGACAGATCGAGGAGGAGGTCACTTTCAATGGACATGATAGCAAGCGAGTTCACCTTTTCGTCAAGGAGGCTCGAACGAAGGCGATATTTTATCAGCGACAACTTGGAAAACGATCGTTCGGTCTCACAGTTTGCCACGGGTATGCTTAAGTAGATTCGCAAAGCAATAGAAAGGTTCGGAAACACATCAATAAGCTTTCTTTCGTGCAGCAACTTCATTATTCCCAGAGGACTCGTGTCCTGGCACACAGAGTTGTGCAGAAAGTTCGCAAACTAAACGATTTCAGCGGCAAATGCTGGCTCCAAATCATCTTTGTAGTTCCAAAAGAACTTCTTCTTGGGCAAGTTGGCTCTCAGATTTCCTAGGTATACATTGTGGCGCAAATTTTGTGGGTTTTCACCAACTTCTCAGCCTGCTGTGCCAGAGAGGCCTCGTTCCGAACTTCTGTAAGCAATTTTAAGAATCTGAACCTTTCGCAGAGTTCAGTGTAGGCAGCCTTTCGCAAAGCAGAGCCTAGACTGTCAAGTACAACGTTGTAAGTCTCTACGATAAACTTTTTTCTACCTTGTAGCGCATTATCGCTTTTTCCGTCCGGTTGCTTACCCAAAAGATGCGTTTGCCCTCATCCTGACAACATTGATTGGTACTTAGCGTGCGTGCTCTCTCTTCGAAGGTATCAAAGAGAGGTCGCAAAGAATTAGCAAAGCCTTCTAGAGAGCTCAACAGGTCTACAGCAGTTGAAATGTCTATACCTGGTTTCTGAAGTGCTACGCTCGTTTTGTCAAAGCGCTCCAAGATCGCAATCCAGAAAATCGCCATGAATGCAGTCTCTAGTTTTGTCATTTGCTTAAAGAGAGAGTGCGCTTCGCTCCTAGTGTCACCGATTTCTTCCTCGTTCTTTGATATAGCTTCAAGGCAACACAGGACTGCATTGAAATTTTTCAGAATGGTCCTACATGATTCAGCGTGTCTTGACCCCCTGGTCTCAGAGAGACTTTTTATAACAAGCTGCGGGCCAGTTCTGCCCATGCTGTCCATAAGATACCTCCATCGCTTAGGTAAGACAGCAAAGAACACATACAGTCTCTGAATTGCAGTGAAAAATTTAACTGCCTCAAGGCGACTGTTAACGCTACACGCGCCAACTAAGTTCAGTGAATGACCAGTATAGGGGACGTAGACTGCCAATTCGTTCAGGTGTTTGATTTGAGCTTGCAGTCCTTTGTATTTTCCGGACATATTACTCGCGTTTTCATAAGCTTGGCCTCTACAATCATCAATTGAGATATCATTGGTCGTCAAGAGGGACATCACGGTATCGAAAAGATACAAGCCGGTATGCGATTCAATTGGAACAAATCCAAGAAAGCATTCGTACACTTTCCCATTTAAATAGTATGGTAAAACAACTGACAGCTGATCAACGTGAATAAGTTCTGGAGTCGAATCAACAATTAAAGAGAAGTATTTTGCGTGTTTCACTTCGTCAATGAGACGCTCCTTGACAGCCTTTGCCATATGCTCGATAAATTCATCACAAATGGTTTTTGACAGATATGATGGGTGACCTTTTCCTTTGTTCCCGTATCGTTTGATGTGCTCCTCTAGAAAGGGATCAAACTTGGCAATGGCCTCAAGCACTCCCATATAATTGCCATTTCTCGGTGAACCAAAAATCTCCTCACTGCCCCTTAACGCTTGGTTGCGTTCAGCTAGAAGCTTAACTACAACGACTACGCGCTTCAACACCTCTGCCCAGTAAGCGGTCTCAGTGACAAGATGGTTAACCAGCTCCTTGTCAATTGTGCTGCTCAAGTTAGAGCGGGCGAGCCATGCTGCCACGTAGTTCCGGTGCTCGACGCTATTTTAATGTGCACAAACCTTTTCTTCCGCTCTTTTCTAATCAGAAAAGCCGTGCGTGGTGAAAGCACTGGGGTTGCTTGAAATCGAAAATAGTTTGCACATGAAACAGTAAACGGAACCTTTGGACTCCGAGTACATTAACCAATGTCGCTCGTACGCCTCCCCATTTACAGCCTGTCGCACTAAAAGATGAGGTGACATATAGCGTTTCTGAGTCTTATATTGCCTTTCGGAAGACGGAAAATTTTCTGCCCGATATTGAAAATACAATGGCCCTTTGTCAAGGCCTACACTCTGAAAGCTGCCAGTAATAACGCCCGGCCACTTAGTAGGGTCACTTCGGAGAATCTCGCAACCTACCTCTTGCTGCGGGGGTGTTTGTACTTCTCTGTTGCTGTAACGAGAAGCAGTCTCGTTCGCCCTCTTGAGGCACACTTTGTGGGTGGGAAAATGATCATTTGAAGCCATACTAACAGGAAACAAGTGAGTCAGTTCTTGGAGTGTTGTTCCCTGGCGCTCGTCAGTAGAAGGAGGCTCATGGGGGAGAATTGGCACCTGTTGATCAGCAGTAGCAGAAATCGGGCGTGGCTGACCGGACACCTGGAGCTCAGTGGCAGGGGCCTGGCGGAGTAGCATAGACGTAGCTGACTCAGGAACAGGTCAGGGCTCGGTTAGCGTCGGTTTCTCAGAAATGTGGACGACCGAGGTTGGCACCATTTTCACAGGATCCAGACAACCAAGATTAGTCAAACCTTGCTTCTTGCCAGGACACCGTGGTGATGGAGTTTGCATGTCCTCCACAGAAACACCGTCGGTACTATTGGGAGTTCGACACGAACTCTGGGTAGAGCGGCCATACTGCTCCGCGGAAGCTTCATTTAGTAGGTACTTCGTCATCTTTGATAGACTCTTTTTTTCACGCACTTCTCTTTCTAACTTCGCCTTTCGTTTAGATGCACCACTTTGATGCTTTCGACCAAGCATTTTCGCATGAATGGATGCTAATTGTTCACCGGGCACTTCATCAGTCCGACGCGACCGCAGGTGTCCAACGGTGGCCGTCGCGATGACTGGCGCACGCTGCCTGGATGGTCCGTGGCTGGCCGAGAGTGGTGCGTCTCCCCGGGAGCTCATCAGCAGGCGGGCTTATGCAAGCTTAAAATCACTTCTTGTTGGGCTAGTTGGTAGCTGTTCATTATAAAATATGAAGACGCCAAATAAACCGACACACACAAGAGAAGAGAACGGGACAGGGCGCCAGGGTTCTCTTCTCTTGTGTGTGTCCGTTTATTTGGCGTCTTCATATTTTATTGTGCAAGCTTAACCGGTGGCTCTGGGCTGAATCGCAGCCCGCGATCAGCTTCCTTTTATAGACGCTGTTAGGATCGGCCTGCAGGGGTACTGCGCTGCAAAGCTATTTCAGCCCGCTGCACCTGCTTCGATCGACCCACTGTGGTGGCGTACTTCAGAGAACTGCGGACTACGGCAGCGTCAATCTACCAGGCACCTCGTTCGGAGAATCGGTGACGGCAGCAGGGTGGGCCACGTTTGGCGCCCAACGTATTGTTGGTTGATTTGCCGGGTCTTCATGGTCTCTCTCGGCAGCAAGAAGAGCTTCCCCCCAAAAGGGTGCTTTGCGGTGCGTGGGCCCCAGGATTCGCCACAGTCTGCTGACACTAGTGGCGACTACAGGAGAAAGGCAGCTCTGCAATTTAGAGACGCCGGCTGGGGTCAGTCGTGACCATCTGGCTACAGGGAGGCGCTCAACTCGGTTTCTAGGAATCCAAAGTGTTAGAGCCCTCCTCCTCCAAGCGTGTGAGCCCTCCTACTCCAAGTCGGGTCGACTACGCCCCACGACTATGGACAGTCCAGTTGGACAGCCGTTTCCCTCACCTAGGGATCTTGGGAGCACGGAGTGTTATAGGCGGCTGATTGTCGGCTGCTAAGGTGCTCGTCGTCGTGCTCGTGAGCTGCGTGTTCGTCAGTGTGTTTGGAGCTTCGTGCTCGTATGCTGTATGCTTCGTTTTGCGGGCTCCATTTGGGAGTCACGCTAGACTGTGTAATGTCTCACTTGTTTAAAATGTAAATACTGTTAAAAAACTCTGTTCACCTAGTTCCTCCCAAGTTCCTCTCTACGACCTTCAACCCTTACAAATGGTGGCAGCGGCGAGATCGTCCGACAACTCCTACAACTGTATGTCAGCGGTGGGATCGTCCGACAAATCTTACAACGCCCGCCGCGTCTGTCTGTTACTAGCGCCAAAGCAGGCGTTCACATACGCATAGAGTTCCTTGTATAAATTCCCTCCTTCTCCGTATAAACTCACTCCTTCTCTCGTTGCCTCTCTTCCTATAGGCTCGATTTTTCGTTCGCCCCGTCGACGCCGAGCGAGGAAACGTATGCGCGTGCAGAGGAGGTCTCGCTGCCCGGCTACATCGGATACAGCAGCCCCACAGAGTGCCGACGCGACGACTGCGATGCTGCGCCCTGCACCGACGCGGCGCACCCGCCTGGCTCCCCTCGCGCAGCGGTGTATGTGCGTGCCTCTCTCCCGCACGCCCTCATCGCCACGGAACATCTGTGCTGTGCAGTGGTCGAGTGCGTGGCCGTTACCGTCCGTGTGCGCGGCACCGATACGTCGGTCGCGAGTGTGTACGTGCGACCCGCTCTGCAGTGCGACATGACATTCCTGTCGCGCCTCGCCGCTTCGCTCGCGCGTGACTGTGTGGTGTGCGGCGATTTCAACGCGCATCATGGGTGCTGGGGCTCTGCGAAGACCACCATCCGGGGGAAGAACTTGATGGGCGCGGCCGGTGCGGCGGGCCTTGCCGTCATCAACAGCGGCCAGCCCACCTTCGCCCGTCGCAGCGGGACCGCCACGGTGATCGATCTCGCGCTTGTTTCGGAGCGCTGCTCATACGAGTGGCAGCGTGCCCCGGACACCGCGGGATCCGACCACTTCCCCATCTCCCTCTCCCCCGTGCGGCCGAATCGCGGCGCCACGCGTGTGTACACGGTCGTGCGCTGGCCCATGTTCCGCGATTTCTGTGCCCAAACACCGCGCGGCGACGATTTCTTCGCGCACATCGCAGAGTGCGCGAATCGGGCTTCGACGCGTGTTGCCGTACCTGCCGGTTCCCCTTGCCCGGACATCAAGCTCCTCAATGTGCGCGCCGCTCGCCGCCGCGCTCAGCGGAGAGCGATGCGAACCGGAGCCGAGGGGGACTGGACTTTGTACAACCGCCTGGACGCTGTGTGCAGACGACACGCCCGTCAGCTGCGCCGCCGATCTTGGGCCGGCCTCTGCTCGTCGCTCGCCCAGCCGTGCAACGAGCGCCGTGGATGGCGAGTCCTCCGGGCCCTCCTGAACCCGAAGGCACCGCGGTTCCCGGTGCTAGCCATCGCCATAGCGCGCGGGATCAGCGAGCTGGAGCTCGCAGAGCTTCTGGCGAACGCTTTTGCTGCCGCCCCTCCTGCTTCCAGCGCGCCCCCGCCTGTGTTACAGGCGCTCTACGCTGCGGTGTTCGTGCGGGGCGGAGCTCACACAAACCACGCACAGGCAATCACAAGCCTGTGCGAGAGTGACTTCACTCATCACGAGCTGCAGCGGGCCCTGTCGCGCGGCCGGCGCCGCCGCAGCGCGCCTGGGGCGGACGGGATCACGCTGCAGATGCTGCGAAACCTGGACGAGCCGCAGCGCCGCCTCCTGCTCGACGCTTACAACGACGTCCTGCACAGCGGCTCCCTCCCGGATTCGTGGCGACATGCTGTAATCGTCCCCGTGCTGAAACGCGGCAAGCCACCTCACAGCCCTGCCTCATACCGGCCGATCTCCCTCACGTCTATCCCGGGCAAGACGATGGAGGCGATGGCTCTGTCCCGGCTCCAGTGGATTGCGGATGCCCGCGGTGCCCTACCTCCCGAGCAGTGCGGCTTCCGCGCTCGCCGCTCCACGGCGGACTGCATCGCTGTCGTCGTCGGCACCCTCGAGCAGGCCAGGCTTGACAGGGAGACTGCCTTCTTGCTGCTCCTCGATGTCCAGAGCGCATTCGACTGCCTCCCTCACGACACCATCCTCTCGGCCGTGCGGGCGCTCGGTGTGGAGGGCAGGCTCCTTGCTTACATCGAGGCCTTCCTCGCCGGGAGAACATCAGCTGTCCGAGTCGGGGGCACGGTCGGCTCGCCCCGTCCTGTGAGCTGCGGTGTGCCTCAGGGAAGCGTGTTGAGCCCGTTTTTGTTCAACCTTGCCCTCGCGCCCATCATCGAGTGCATTCCCAAAACGGGCCGCTTCCCTGTGCGTGCTGTGCTCTACGCAGACGACATCGCGCTTCTCGTGCACGGGCCGACCTCTGCGACGGGGGAGATGCGCTACCGGCTTCAGGAGGCGCTGGACGGCGTCGTGAACTTCCTGTGCGCCATCGGCTTGCGGCTGTCGTCGACGAAATCCGAGGCTATCCTGATCCGCCCCTGCGGTGTTCGCCGCCGCACCGGCTGCGTGCTCGTCGAGGGAGTGCCCCTGCCCTGGCGCCCGACAGTGCGGTACCTGGGGCTCACTATAGACAACCGCCTCACGTGGTTCGCTGCTGTGCGCCGGCTGCGCGCTGAGATGCGCCGAGTGGAGAGTGCGGTGCGCGGCCTTCTCGCCCGTGGCGACGGCTGCCCTGCCTCGTTCGCGGCGGCGCTCTACTCTGCGGTGGCTCTGCCGAAAGTGTTGTACGCGCTACCACTGTGTCGTGTCAGTGCCCGGCTGTGGAAGCTCATCGACAGCGACCACCGCCGAGTGCTTCGCATGTGCCACGGCCTCCCTCGCTCATCGCGGGTTGCGGAGACGCTCGCGGAAACCGGCGCGTGGCCCGTCTCTTTGACGGCTGACCTGCGTGCCCTCGGTCACCTCGAGCGCCTCTCCTGTGCCCCGGACGCGGGACCTATCCTGTCCCTCATCCGTTGCCTGCCCCAGTCACGAGTGGGAACAGTGTGCGATCTGTATGACAGCCTGGTGGTCGACCCTCCGCCCGTACCGCTGACCTGGCCACCGCCACACCAGCGCACGCCACTTCACGTGTGTCTCGACCTCCCGGGCGTCCGCTCCAAACATCGCACGCCTCTCTGCGCTGTACAGCAGGAGGCTGCTGCCAGGATCGAGGACGACCTGGCAGGAATGACGCACCTGTATGCCGATGGCTCCGTCCTCAGCGACGGCTCGGCGGCTGCCGCCTGTGTTGCTCCCGAACTTGGCATCACGAAGCAGTGCCGGCTCTACTACCGGGCTTCCTCTACCACGGCGGAGCTAGCTGGACTTCACCTCGCTGCGGACATCCTCGAGGAGTCGCCGCACATCACCAGCGCGGCGATTCTCTGCGACTCGAGGTCCGCGCTGCAACAGCTGCTACTCGACGAGCGCGCGCCGCCCCTTGCACAGCGCCTTGCCGTCCGTCTGCACGCACTGCAGGGGCGTTGCAACCTACGCCTGCAGTGGATCCCCTCGCACGTCGGAGTCGCGGGCAACGAGACGGCAGACCAGCTAGCCAGGCGCGCACACGACCCGTCGACCGCGCTGACAGACCGGGTGAGCTCGCTGGATACAGCGCGACTCCACTTCAGACGGGAGCTCGCGCTCCGCCATCCCGACGACCGAGTTGCGCAGGGGCGCCCACCGCGCTATCTCCCGCAGACCGGATTCACTAGGCGCGAGCGCGCCTTCCTCCTCGCCCTTCGTACCGGTTCTGTGTGGCCCGCCGAGCGGCGGCATCGACTGCGTGGAGCCCCTTCTCCCCTCTGCGGCGACTGCGGCGCGATCGAGACACTCCAGCACCTGCTATGTGAGTGCCCCAACTTTTCGCTCGCGCGCGCGTCCCTTGCCCGTGTTTACCGGGGGCACGGCCTGCCGTGCGACACCGTGACTGAACTCCTGCACCCCTCGGGCTGCCCTTCACGACACAGGACACTTCTACGTGCGCTCCTGACATTCGCCGAGGCTGTCGGCCTCGCCGACCGCCTTTAGCTCCATCCCATTTCCGCGGCGTGCTGCTGTTTCTGGTGCTCTTTCTCTCCCCCTACTTTCATTCCCTACCCCCTGTGCAGCGCGGTTGAGGTGTCCTCTGCTGAGAGACAGTTACTGCGCTGCACTTTACCCCAACCTTTCCTCCCCATCATCTAGAATCTCCTCTCGACGCCGAGCGCGAGAACGAAGGGGAGAGGGCGACTCCTAGCGCGGGCGAAGTTACGCGCCCTCCGTCACCTCTGAGTCATCTTTTTCTACTTCTTTCTGGAAGGTTCGGCGGCCAGTCTGACCTTTTCCCGTCGAGCGCGCGCGAGGGTGCGCAGCCATTACGCAGGAATTACCCCTGGAGACAGGCCTTTGTGTCCAGCTCTCCAACTTCCCCCTTCACTCATCCACAACCCTAGCTCGAACAGTGAACATTCCATGCCTCAAGGCACGCGGACAAATGTACCTGTGACGTCTTCTTTCCTTTCCTGCCTACTCTGCCATCAGACTCATCTATCGGACTCATCCTCCCACGCCCAAATTACCATCACGGTAAAGAAAAAAATGGCTGTGGCTTAGCTAAGGATGCGAAGGATGCGAAGCATACTAGCCTTTATTTTAGGTGTTGAACCACTGTTTAGCCTGGGGAACTGCTGTTGCTTGGCTATATTTGGTTCGGCTAGACGAAGAAACAACTCATGCGTTACTCTGCTTCGCCTTCAAGAGTGGAACGCGACAGCGTTCCCGTCGAACCGCCAAGGGGTGTAAGACAATGGGCTACGGCGCAGCGTCTACGCGCCCCGCATTGGACGCGGTGAGCGTCGAGCAACGCAGCGTTCGGCGTGGCAACGAAATGTGCGCCTGAGCAAGCGACGCACGCCTGAGCCTTAGAAACAGCTAGTTTCTAAGGCAACACCGCATTCACTAGAGGCGCTTTTGTACCGCTTTGAAGCATCGTACTCGTGGCTCAGTGGTAGCGTCTCCATCTCACACTCCGGAGACCCTGGTTCGATTCCCACCCAAGCCCATCTTGCAAGAGTTGAGCCCGGCTTGCAGCTGTTGTGACGTCATTGCCCTAGCGGGAGGCGCGGGAGTTAGGCCGCAGTACCATCTGTGCGACCGCAGGCCAGCGCACGACCTGAGACCCGGCTATGTAGCTACGCGGCCGCCTTCGCTTTTGCAGCTGTTATGACGTCATATGGTAGCTACGCGGCCGCGCGCGGCGCAGCAAGGAAGAGCGTGGTTGTGCGGCTAGTATGCTTCGCATAAAAGTCGAATGGGTACTGCAGCACATCCCTTTACGAGGAGGACAGCGGCGGAACTTTTTGAGGTGGAGGGTGGCGTGGTAATGACGAGGGGCAAGGAGATTTAAGTACACATGCCACATTAAATATTTTAGGTGTATCCCCCTTGCTCCTCCTCTCCAGATAGCACTGGACAGACGGACTGACAGGAAACTACGGAAACTCTTCCAAGCAAACGCACCTCGCTTCGTAAGAAAGAGGGCCCCGCCGGTGTGGCGGGGGATTCCTGTTTTTGCAGCTCGTCAAGCTCTCTCCAAATGACCAGGCTAAACGCATGCTGTTACATTAAGCGGGGGGCCCGTCTGCTCGTCGCTCGAAGTTCTGTTGACCATGGTTCCATATACTAAGCAGGTTAGATTAAATGGGCCCCCTTCTCCTACTGTCCGAGGTGAGGCCCTGGACTGCAGCCCCTTGAGCCCCCCCCCCCCCCCTTAATCCAGCGCTGCTAAGAACCCTATGTGGTGTTCATATGCACTGTTTCTCATGTACTACAATGCTTTGTTTTAGATCACATATCCCCTTAACTATTGCTACTTCTAGGATGAATGCCACGGCGCATTTCCCTCGGGCATCCTGGCTCCCACGGTATTAGTAAAGAAACCACGGGCAGTCAAGACTCAGTGCCAGCACTTTTTTCACCCAAAGCGATAATGCAAAATACTCTAATTACAAAGCCGTTGGAGGCCCCATTATCGACGACTCACTTTGGTGTCTGCAGAAGATAGCGTCTCAGGCTACATCATACCCGACATCGCGAATGCGCAGAAAAGTAACACATAAATAACAGATTGGTCGGTATTACTGCCAATAACTGCGTTAGGAAGAAATCGCATACTCAGCACTTTCTAAACGTAAACTAACAATATCATACTTAATAAGATGAAAGTGAAGGCGAATTTTGTAGAACTACATTAACGTCAAGAAAAATCTTAACACAGAGATGCCAGCTGTACATTAAGTCATAGAGACGAGTAGTTTGGCCAACGCCACAATTATGCACTCCATTACAAGAGCTTGGCGGTTTAAGCGCAGCGTTTAGTTCCAGGGCACATGACGAACCGTCATGTGGAGGTGGCGCCCGCCATATGATAGCTACCCTCTGTATACAGGCCAATAGGTGGGAAGAAAAAAAAAGAGACAAACGAGACGCGCATGTGCAGTATATGGCATGACAAGTGGCACCCGTCATACGATAGCTGCCCTCTCTACACAGGCCAATAGGTGGGAAGAAAAAAAATAAACGAACACAACACACATGCATAGTATAAGGCGTGAGAAGTCGCGCTATACAGGGGCGTGTCGTACGAACCAGCCGTGAACCCTGGGACGTGCGGCCGTCGACCCACACAAAATGAAGCGAAATGTATATAAAGTTGTCACGCGAATAGCGTAGTTCTTTAAAACGAGTCCAGGGGGCGGCGCTTGCCCCCCCCGCGTCGAGGGCGTCGCATCAGAGCATGCAATCGTCGGAGACGAAGTCCTGGTGCGCGCCGCAGTCGAACGCGTCGTTGAACTCGCGCATGGTGTGCAGCGGCAGCAGACAGCTGCCTCGGGGCGACAGCGGCCTGGGCCGCTGGTCGGCGTCGCACGACAGCAGGCAGAAACGCGCGAAGAACGCCGCTCGCGCTTGCGGCCAGAGGGCGCTGAAGGCGTCCTGGTTCGCAGCGGCCTCGCGGAATGTCGCCTCCAGCCGGTCGTAGGCGAACCGCAGGCCGAGCGCGCCCAGGAACATGGCGCGTCGCTGCTGCTCGTCGCTGGCGCTCTCTTCGCCGTGCAAGCCCAGGCGCCGGTACAGCCGCTGTAGGCACATGGTGCTCTCGTTGTACATGTGCAGCGCGCCCTGTGTCCACACGGAGTGGCTCGGCGGGTGCTGCCATCGGCGCCAGAAGATGAATACGCGGGCGGGAAAAGCAGTCACGAAACACGCACGGTTATGTTACTGCGCTGAATGTTCAGCGTCGTAAACAAATAGGACTGCTTATGAACAGAGGGAATAAGAAAAGCGAAAAGAACAGACTACTGTGCCTACACTATCTTTTTTTTCGCTGTTCGTGGCTCTGAACAATCCTGTTTCCCTAGTAACATTTGAAACTTGGCACCTTCTGTTCGAAGGAAAGTTAACGCAGGTAAATTATTTTTCCTGTAACAAATGATTAAGAGCAGCGTTGTCACATCTTTGCGATTACAAGCTTCATAGCGTAGAAAATCACTTGCTGCCTTGTCAACACGGAGGAAGGAAACTAAGGAGAGGCCCTGACGTCACTCTTTGTGAAGCTAAAGTGAAGCCGGAAGTTGGCGTTGCTCATGGCGTTGCTCCGCCTATCGGGCCACCTCTCCTCTCGTGTTTACATTTCTCGCGAAAGCACGCCGCGCTGCGCGCAACCGTGCTGCTCGGACCCGTGCGCTCCGCAGCAATACTAAGCAATCGTTAGCACGTTAGCATGATTCCGCGAAGGAGGGCAACATTTCCCGCGAATATTCCTTCGTCCGTAGCCATTGCCGTGGCGCGGTACATTGCGTACAGCGTTGCATGCGTGTTCATTTCACGAACTTTAGTTCCTCCTGTCCCACCTGGCCACAGCAACATCCGGTAGAGCACGGTCCATATAACCCAGTGCAACAAAACACGGAGACCAACGCAAACCTGCCCGCACGGCGCCTTTGCCACGGTACGAAACCTACGGAGCTACACGTGTGAGCGCACAGAACAATAACAAAGCCGCCATTGTGGCCCGATAGGCGGGGCCACTACAGCAAAGACATAAAAAAACAGCGAAACAAAGGAGAACCTACTACGTCATTTCCTCCACACTTTTCTCCTAGCGCGCGGAGGGGGTAGGGCCTCTCCTTAGTTTCCTTCCTCCATGCTTGTCAATGACGTTGCATGGAGTTCAAATGAACACTGCAACGACGATGGCGTTTACTGTCTTTATGTGAGTTTCGCGGCCTTGTTGTTTACTTCAGATTTGTCGTTTTGATGCTTGCATTTGCTTATCGTACTACTGGCTGAGATCGAGAAGAAGGGGGGTTAACCGAGGGGCCCGATTTTTATTATTCACATCATGAGAAGCCAACAAACAAAAACATCAAGAAAAACATAGGGGAAATTACTTGTACTTACTAATTGAATTAAAGAAATGATAAATTAATAGCAATGAAGGTGGACGAAGAAACAACTTGCCGCAGATGAGGAACGATCCCACGTCTTCGCATTACGCATGCGAGCATCGCACGCAGTCGGCATTTCAAGCAGAGAAAGCGAGCATACGAGAAATGAAATGTGATGCAGTTCCATTGCATATATTCATAAATTATTCTATTTACTACAATCTAGCAACGTAAATAGAGAGAGTAGTTACTTTAGCGGAAGTTTAGAAATATAAAGCAATATTAACGCACACGGTGTAAATGCACTCTAATACATAAAGATACTGAGAACAATAATTTTCGCACAACATAACTTAGACAATTACATGAAAGGTAATACAGTGCATTCACGCATAGACTTAAAGTATTCAAACGCGCAAAGATGAATAGTAAGTAAAATTTGCATAAGAACACAGAAGAAAACTTCAATTTTGCACAGTACCATATTCTAGCACTAACCTTCTAATATGTTTTTTATTGATGTTTTCATTAATGTTAATTTCCTGCCCAATTCCGTTTAACGAAGTGGAAATTTTATATTTTATATGCTGCCTACCTTAATTATTTCTAATTTGCGGTGTTCTTATGTTTCTCCTCAGGCAATACTGTAGTGTAGCTTTAATTCACGTACTTCCGTATTTTTTCTCTTATATGGTGTATTAGTTTATAAGTACATACCTGACTTATGTTTAGTATTTCATGCTTAAAGGGACACTGAATGCAAATCATAAGTCGACAGGGACTGTTTAAATACCATTCCAGAAACCTCGCAACGCTTGTTTCGTGCGAAGAAAGGGCTTAGTTTACGAAAAAATTGCATCTGAAGGGTCCGAATACATTTTCCGAAATTCAAATCCCCCGCCACACAACTGCGGAAGTGGTGACGATGCATACGGCATCACCACCTTTTGATGCCGTCGGTGAGTAAAACGGCGCCCGACAGACGGCGGAACCGAGCCAAGACAGAGCGGCGGATTCGCCGTTCCAGCTGGTTTTTGGTCAAGCGGCGTAGACCGTTGGGGCATACAACGACATCACATGGAAGAAGAATTCCCTGCTACTCGCAGTTTGAGCGAGTTTCGCGAGCCAGCAAAACCAGCGCAGCACTATAGGCGATAACGAAACTGCTGAAACGCGAAAGCGTGGGCGGTGCAGAGTCGAGCGAAAACGAAACCTTTCGACCGCCCGCGCCGTTGTCAGGGGTCATATTAATGAGTTCTTTTTTTTTCTGAAAGTAAATTATGGGGTTTTAGGTGCCAGAACGATTTTCTTATGAGGCACGCCTTAGTGGGGGGACTCCAGAAATTTCGACCACCTGGAGTTCTTAAACGTGCACCTAAATCTAATTACACTGGTGTTTCCGCATTTCGCCCCCATCGAAATGCGGCCGCCGTGGCTGGGATTCGATCCTGCGACCTCGTGCTTATAGCAGCCCCACACCATAGCCACTAAGCAACAACGGCGCGCTTTCCTTCTTTTTTCCTAAATATGAAATACAACTGGATAAGTAGCATTTTATTTCGTCTTATAATAGAATACACGGTTGTTTTTTGCAACTAGTGGTTGAGCACTACTGACAGAATTAAACTGAGGAGTGCTTTCGTCATCGCGCAAGTGCTTGAATGTCCCGGGGAAGTCTGTAATCATGTCCTTCGTTTACCTCAGTTTCTCGTATATTAAGGCCCTGTTCGCGATAACATTGACGCCTTAGAGATTCTCAAGCACTAATCTATCACGTTAGCTTGACTTAATATTTGCCTTTACGGTCCTTTAATAAACAATTGATGAGTACCTAAGCCTTGCGGTCGTCCATGATAGTTTTCAAAATGTTTCAGAACCTGTTTTTGTAATACAATTATTTTAGATAAATTGTGGTTGCCTGTGTTACTCCATACCAACCAGCAGTATAATATTCTGGAATGAAATGGCGTGTTACACAGCGCCTTCTTTAACCACAATGTCAGCAACTCACAAAGTTTATAGAGGCCGCCAACAGCTTTACTTAGTTCTGCCGTTAACTTTTCAACGTTTGTATTCCAACACAGGTCTTTCTGAAACCAGACACCTAAAAATTTCTTTGTCTCTACCTCCACTATCTTAGTGTCATTAAATAGTATTGTCATGTATTCGTTAAAAAGCTTATTTCATGGACCGAAAATATTATATTTAGTTTTATTTACATTTATTTGCAGTTTGTTCTTACATATACAAATTGATAATACATTTAAATACTCGTTAGCTAACCGCTGTATACGCGAAAGTGTTTTGGCCACTAAAAAGACGTTAGCATCATCCGCATACATAATTAAACTCTGGCAATTTAGCGATTCTGCTAAATTATTAATCTATAAATTAATAAATAATGGCCCAAGTATTAACCCTTGGGATACCTTAATGATAATTTTCAATTTTTGCGACACATCGTTATTTAAGGCTATGTACTGTAGCCTGTCTGTTAGGTAATTCTTCATTAGGTCAAGTGCAATTCCTCGGATGCCATAACAACTGAGTTTGGACAGTAGTACGTCATGATCAACACAAACAAAAGCTTTCTGATGGTCTAAAAATTAAGAGACCTATTGTGTACAGTATATATCCTATGTTGTTTATTGTCGTGTACGTCTTGTAGTGCCTGCTGAGTAAAAATGTTTTAGGGAAACCAAACTGCGATTGAGAAAAGATTTTATGTTTTTCAAGAAAACTTGTTAAACGATCTCTGATAACGGTTTCGAACAGTTTAGATAATACCGGAAGCACACAGATTGGTTTATAATTGTTAACATTTGTATCTCCGCCCTTTTTCATCGCTGGACATATCCTGGCTATCTTAAGGTCCTCTCGAAACACACCAGACTCCAACACGCAATTAATAATGTGCGCCAAAGGTTTGCAAATAATATCCGAGAAATGCTTGATCGTTTCAGCTTTGATGTTATCATATCCTACATATGTATGATTCTTCAGCTCTCTTATTAATCTTTGTGCCTGAATGTAGGCCGGTGGCGATAAAGAAATAGAGTTCACTACACTATGTCCCCTGAAGATGAATGTATCGTCTCTTAGGTTACTGGTGGAAGGGGCATATTCGCCATTAGCTATTAAATGCGTGTTTAATGTAGTGGCTCTAGAAAAACTATCATGGGCGGTTGGCAGCTGTACTGCATGATTAGAAGCTGTCCCGTGGATAAGATTGTAAAGCTCATGCCAATTTCTTTAGGGGGGGGGGGTCGTTGCGAATACGTGAAAATAGTGATTTATAATATTCTGATTTCGCTTTATTAAGTTCACTATTTAATTTGTTTCTGAATTGTTTGAACTCGGTAAGTTCCAAAGCCTCTCGTGATTTGCCAAAAAAAGATTGTACGTTTCATTTTTTCTGGCGAATTTAAAAAAATAAGAACTGCAGTTATCCATGGTTTTCTAGCTTTCTTATTATGTTATTTTGGTACTTTATGTGGAAATGCGAGCTCTTAGCATGCCTTTAATTCGTCGAAAAATAATTTGTAGGCTTTATTGACATCCAATTGCATTACGACGCCTTCCCAATTTATATCATGTATCATGTTCGAAACGTATTCAGCGTGTCCAAGTTAAAGTCCCGATAGGAGCTGGACGTAGACACGTTCTTGCTATTCTTGCTTGCAATGGGTTAAAACAGAAGACAGGAAGGTGATCACTGATATTTGATGATAAAATATCAGGAGATGTCATTGAAGGGTGCACGTTTGTTATACACAGGTCCAACATTGTTGCAGTTTCATTATTTATGCGAGTGGCCGATGATCTAAGCTTTGCACATACATAAGACTGGAATATGATACCAAGCTCTCTTGCATATGTATCGCTCGCTAGCATATTAGTATTCATATCTCCCATTATCACATATACAACATTAGAATCACACAGTAAATTTAACATTTTATCAACAACTGACATAAATTTGTGTATACTTCCAGAAGGTGGCCTGTAGACCACAGCAGCTGTAACTTTCTTTAGACAGACAGTTAGGCATTCAACGTCATCATCAACAAAAGAAAACTCTGGTAACACTTGATGGCAGGATTGTTCTAGTAAATACATAGCCACACCACCACCACGACCAGCAGCCCGAATACGACTAAAGTAATCGTAACCGCGGAAGTGTGGCGGATTGTCATCTACAGTTAACCATGTTTTAGTAACCATTATTACATCAAATTTACCCTTCATATTGTCAAATAATTTATGTAAGGCACATGGGTGTAGCCAGGGGGGGGAGGGCTTATGGGGCTTCAGTCTCCCCCCCCTCCCCCGAAATTTTTTCGTGCTGTCTATGCACCGCCGACCAAAGCAACCTTCGGCGCCGGAAATCATTCTGGGTTTTGTCTAGAATGTCCTTTTCACGCTCGAAAAGACATTTCACCGCGAACATTGCGAACTCTGGCTGGATTTCGCGGCAACGCCTATGCTCCGGGAGTCACATAACGCAAGGAGCCCCATCCGAGCACCAAATTTCAAGTGCGTTTTGATGGCGAACGGGCTCACCACGGCATGTCGCCGAGGCCGCGGAATCATGTATAATATATCATGTGTAACATGATTCATGTGTAGCAGATTCATGTGTAACATATCAATTTTGTCCACTGTAGATGTACTATTAGGTGCAGTTCACAGAATTGCGATGTTATTTTTCATTGTTGAGTTACAGAATGTTAAACTTGATAGTTTCGTTTTCTAAAAATTTGTGATAGAAACGAAGTTTTAATAAAGAACTGACAACCTAAATGAAAAAATGGAAACGGAAAGTCAGTAGCATTTATGTTTTTATTTTAAAGGCAACAAACCTCGTCAAATTTGGTGTAGTGGTTGCCAAGAAAAACGTATTTACATGTATTTAGATCAGCACCCGAGCTAAAGCTTCTTAAGGAGGAGGCCGAGCTGCAATGTGAGCCCCCCCGAACGAAATTTCTGGCTACGCCACTGGTAAGGCATATTGCTTGTTATGGACACTTCTAGCGTTAAGGTGAATGAGGGACAGGTGCTTATTACGTGATTATTACATGTTGCTCACTAATTGCTTATTATATATTTACAACCGTACAAACCACGCGCCTTACTTTGGTATCGTTGTGTAGATGAATAAGAAAGAACAAAAATAGATGAATTACTCTCGTTTATGGTTAATCGTTTATGTGTCACGTGTGTAAATGGCCGTCATTGTCGCGCTGCGCACGACGCAATCGGAGCCACATTTAGCCTCTCGCGTGGCGTTCAGAGATGCATAGCTCGACAGCGCGTTTGTCGATTCGAGCGAAAGTGGTCGTGTTTGAGAGAGCTCACTCAGCCATAGTAGGCATAATCCATCAAACTCAAACCAGTGCTAACGAAGAGTTGTAAATAATACAAGCGTGCAATTTCTCGCAGAAATTTCACGCTTGCTCGGTTATGGAGCCTCTGCGTTCGACAAGCGGCGTCCAGAAATGTCGTCGAGAGACTCGGGCACCAACGCAAAGTGATGCCCAGCCCCTCTGACAACGTCGGAACACGTGCATCTCCATGGGGAGCGTAAGCGCAGGAGTTTAAGACACGCACAGGAACTGCCTATGAGCGCGGAATGCGACGGGTCGGAGCGGTACAGGACACGCTCGGGCGCCGCTAGCAAGGGACGGGGGACGGGTGAGGACGGGGGTCATTTTATTACCCTGGTTCCCAAAAACCTTCTGTAAAACAAACGGGTGCACTACGAATAGAGAGCGAGCACGATTGCAAAGTTAGATCGCAATTAAGGCGCCCATTAGCTGTAACTTAAGTTAGGCATGTGAAATTGTTATTGCGTGAACAAACGTAAATTGCGCATTTGGTTACGTCATTTCTGTACGCTAGTGCCCACACACAGTCTGCAGCACGCGCAAGACATTTTACGTACCCCCCTACAGCTGCGTCCCTGGTACAGCCCTACCGCGGCGCTCCCCGCTCGCTCTCTTTCGGATCTGCTACGCGTTAACAAACGCCATCAGAGGCAGTCATATTTCACGATAATTTGCGAGTTCCACACATGCACGGAGACTATCTACATAGCGTGGGAGATATAGCAGCAGTGAAACAAACAGCGTACAATCCTGCCCGGAAGCGTTCCGGACGCCGTGGCTGCCGGCGTGATGATCTCGATGATGCGTGCGGCCAGCAGGGCGCCCACGGTGCCGTAGTTGAAGTACGCGGGCACGCCAGCCGAGTAGAGCAGCGGCGGCCTCTGGTACAGCGTGGGCACCAGCACGGCGTCGAGCGAAGCCGCGTGCGCCAGCTCGGAGCGCTGCTCGAGCCGCAGCATCAGCATCTGGAGGCGGGTCGGCGGACGCCGCAGCTGCAGAGTGTGCTCGTGCTCCACTGCGCGCACGAAAAAGCGCACAAAGTCGGTGCCGCCGGACTCTTCGAGGTGCGAGGCGAGCCATCCGTAGTCGGCCTTAGCTCCGTCGCGAGCCTGCGCGAGGCGCCAGAATGGCATGTTACTGCCGCTTCTATAGACAGTCCACACGTAAGGCATCTTCTAAAGCGATGCCATAGCGTTACATATTGCAGCATTCCACCTTGGTCCGTGATAAACGAGACGTCGAACTTGAAATGAGCAGTACGTCTGAGCAGGACGTATCGTCTTCGCGTACGCGACTACGGAATGCGTTAAAACCGCGAGAGAGCTTCCGTGACTTCTACATTATACAGTTATTTTACGTTTCCTCATCCAGTTTCGACGGGAGCGAAATGCAAAAACGTCAACGCACCACACATTGGGTGCGCGTTAAAGAATCCCACGTGGTCTATATTATTCCGTAGCCCCGCACTGCGGCGTGCCTACTAATCATATCGTGGTTTTGGCACATCAAACCCCCGAATTTAATTTTATTGAGCATCCTTCCCAGGAATAGGAAGAAAGCTGAAGCCGCTGCACTCTCGTCACCACTGCTCTATGCAGAAACTTCAATCATAACAGTTAGTACCTCCGATACCAAACAGAAGCCCGCATCTGGCCACCGCCGCAAACACCCCTCCACGTACGTTAAAGTTTTTGGAGACGACGAGGAGCCCTGCCCTTGCGATCTTTTCCTTCACGGCGTCGCGGCTAGCATCCATGAGCCACTTGAACAAGGAGGCGCGGCGCGACTTCTTCAGGTCGCGGTACATCGTGTGCAGAACCTGCGTGCTGTGGCCCAGGTCCAGCAGCCTCGCCACGAGTTGCGGCCAGGCGTACGACAGACAGCGCCGAGCTAGGGCGAGACAGAAACTGGCCGTCGCCGCAGCATCCGCTGCGACGCGCTCCTTGGACAGTTCCAGGAACAGCAGGTCGGCATCCAAGTGCGACGCCAGGTACTTCGCGGCCGCGCTGACGTCGTCGGGGTCGTATATCTTGCCAAAGGCGGTTCGGACGCTGTCCGCGCGGGACATCAGGGCAACGTCCGAAAAGTCCGCGTCGGCCTTCGCGGAAGGCAGCACGAGCGCGTGCAGGATGTCGACCCAGTCGCTCGCGTTGACGCCCGGAGCGAGGTCGGCGAAGAGCGTGCTGAGCGGCACGCTCTCGTCGTCCATCGCGGCGCCGCTGTCGTCTTCGCAGCCGAGATCATCGGCGACGACGTCGTCGAGTCTCAGGACCTGCGTCAGCTCCTGGACGTCGTCGATGACGCGTCGCAAGTGGCCCTCGAGTTCCTTTCGGCTCCACGAGAGCGTGAGTTTGCAGAGGAGCGACTTCCCGGCGGACAGTCGCAGCAACAGCTTGCCGTTCTCGTTGAGGAGGTTGAGCGCGAACACCGTGTGGAAACCGGCCAGAAGCGACGTCCGCGCCACGAGCGCAACCAAGTCGTGGAAGCTGCTCGCGCCGCGAATCATCGTCCAGTTGAGGTCCCTGCGCGCTGCCTCAAGCGTCTCGTTGAAGTCGGTGGACGTCGTCGACTTCTCCGAGACGTAGCGGTGGCACTTCTGGTAGAGTCCACGCACCACATGCATGCCTTGGGCGATTCTGGAACCCCTTCCGCTCCCTGCAGAGATGTTGCCGAACATGAGTACGCTTGTCCGCTTGTTTTCTCCCTCTCTCTATCTCTGTTTTGTTTTATTTCTACCCTTCCCCGACATAGTGCCCTTCGGTTGGCGTGGTTGACGTTTCAACAAAAGTTCCCAATTATATGTGCCATCGTCGTCAAACCGAGATTATGACGCAACGTTATTGAATCACAACGAAATAATAAACATTTAGTGTTATGTTATCATTAGATAATCGATATTTAGGTACTAAATAATGATGCTTCAGGCCCCTATAAAAAGCACTAAAGTTGTAATTTAAGCCACGTATAGGAGTCAAATACTGTCCTTTAACCATGTATAGACACACATAAGAACTTCCGTTGTGCACTTGAAGATTAAGATTTTCTATAAGGAACACAGCCCATCAAATTCCTGTTTGGTGAAATTACCTTAATTATCTCGATGTAATTGAGTAAGGCCGGTTGCGTAGGTTATAAGCTTTATATGAAAGTTAGTGTGCCTAAAGATGTTGTGAAAGCCGGGACAAAAGAGCGCCATATCAAAGTTTATGGGTTTCACGGTGCGCCTTTTTTTGCCAAGCATTGGTTTGCATACCGAAAAGAAAAACTCAATATCCGCCGAAGCTAGGGACACATACTTGTACTTCGGAACTTTCGATGATTTAGCACCCTTTAAATTTCAGAATGTTATCTGGTCAGTACGTTTTACTTTTTTCAGTACGAAAAGTCAAGATTTCTGTCCGGGGCGTATTTAAATTTGAACCCACTTCTATCAGCATCGGGTGCATTGGGGACGGTGGCGAAGCTTTCCTGGACGTCGTAAATGTATCCCATATGCCGGGTCAAAGTATCACCCAAGCGTTCAAGATTCTCAGTGATGTCGTCTAAATAGGTGAAATGAGCGTACAAGCACACTAAGTCACCTTCAAATGTATTATCGCGTAGAGCCGTCTTCATAGCGATGCTATCTTCTGCAAAACTGTTAATGACAGCTTTTGCACCGGCAAAGTGTCTGTGGCAATATTGGGCTTCCTTCAGCGAAGTTCCTCTGCGGGTGATTACACATATAAATAGAACGGCATACTTGCCCTTTCCCTTATAGGATACAGGCAACACATATCTACACAGGATATGTAGCTTCAACCGCAAAAATACATCACCCGTAAACCCAGCATGGACCAACTAAAAGCGATCCTTGCAATAGATCTTAGAAAGACCTTCGATTATGTGACACATAACGGTATGCTATACAGCAGCGTGCAGTTATTGAATGTGGCACAAAACTATACATACATCCTTGCTCAAGGAACGCGCCTTCACGATTAGCGTAGATGGCACGACGCCACAGGCTTACCCGAACCCTCGCAAAGGCATACCGTAAGGATTAGTCATCTCTCCCACGTTGTTAAATTTAGCCGTGTGCAGAATAGGCACTACAAGTTCCAGACATAAAACACACAATTTATGCCAATGATATCACGATCCGAAAATAGAGAGGATCCCCAGCTATCCAACTAGGCATCCTTCAACGCGTTCACAACAAAGTACTGGGTGAGGCGGCACAAATTCGACTCAGATGTGCTCCCGAAATATCAGAACTTCTCCTAGCACATAACCCCAGATGGAAACCCCCATGCATCACGATTACGTGTGAGAACACACCCGCACCCCAGCCCAAATGTTTAGAGACTGGAGCCCCACGTACAGAGAGAGGGTGGCCCCGCCGCTACAATACAACATTTGATTAAACAAGGAGAGCAAGTTCTTCACATGATGCGAAGGGTATATCGAATAGAAACAGCGGACTAAAAGAAGCAGACATGCTGCGCCTTCGTGACGCGTTATTTACGTATACTCCGACTCGATACTACTTGCCTCATGTCAATCTCAGCAAACGAGATACGGCACGGATCGACGCATTAATTCGCAAGGCTACCAAACTAGCATTGGGAACCACCGTCAGTACGAGCACGTAATAACCCGGGGCGTAGCCAGGGGGGGGGGGTGCTTATGGGGCTTTAGCCCCCCCCGAAATGTTTTCGTGCTGTCCATGCACCACCGACCAAGGACACTCGGCACCAGAAATCATTCTGGATTTTGTCTAGAATGTCTTTTTCGTGCTCTAAAATACATTTCACCGCGAACATTGCGAACTCGGGCTGGATTTCGTGGCAACGCCCATGTACCGGGAGTCAAATAACGCCAATTAGCCCCATATGAGCACAAAGTATCAAGGGCGTTTTGATGACAAACGGGCTCGCCGCGGCATCTCGCGTAAGCCGCGAAATCTACAGAGCGCATGGATATCAATTCCGAAACTTTATGGGTATAAATCTCATAAACTTTTGCTCTGAAAAGCACGTCGACATTTCCAAAGTTGTGCTTTAGATTTAAAACTAAACCGAACTAAACTAAAACGAACAAAACTAAAGCGAACGCGCACCGAAGTGCGCGTTCGATTTGCTCTGGCCGAGTGGATTTTTGCCTGGCAGAGTTTGGACGCTTTCTGGCTAGCAGACGAGAAAAAGAAACAATGGTCACTCGCCGCCATCACTGTGGGGACTCAACGGATTGCACCGCGTTCGCTTGAACGCAACCTCTCCAGAAAGTCTTGTCTCGCCGGTGTAGGATACCGAGCAGTATGCGTATGGCTCTTGGTGGACCAAGCGTCTCGCGTTTCTTTCGATATTTCTTCGGTAGCCACATTAGGTGCGCAATATAGGCATTCGATTGGGGCCAACATATTTTTATTTGGGTATTTTCATTTCGGTGCACCCGCCCCACAAAAGGAAAAAAAAGATACATTGTTGCGGCGCAGCGAATTGTCGCACGGTGAAAGTTTGATTTTGTTATTTCTTCCTTTGCGGAAAGTAATGGGTCATGGGGTGCTTCACTTACCGGACACTCTTATTATATTATTGCGTTAGCAATTATATGGATACTCCAGGCGCTTTTCTGCCGTCATCGTCGCCGTCATGTTTCGTATAAAGACCAAGAGCGATAACAATGTTACTGAGCGCCGCATGCTGTATGTGCGAGTGAAAGCGCAAGGGGAGGGGGGGGCAGGAATTAGTGAGCCGGCGATGGTGACTGCCTTGTGTGCGCAAAGAAGAAAAGCGGAGAGCAAGCTAGCCGTCTTCTGTCGCGCGCGATACATCAGCGGGAGTGGATGGAATGGGTGTGGTATCTAGGATTCTGTGAATCTGTGATTGCGCAACATGTTTATTTGCCTTCTTTGAAGCATTATATACCGTGACTGTTTATTAGATACGTAGATTTATTGGATACTTATACGTATATTTCAATATCTTGTTGCTCGATTTCGTGTATACGTGCAGTGAACTTTTTTTCCAGTGACACTTTTTTGCCCTTTATCAAGGTCTATCTTCGCATTTGTGTATCCCATTGTATCTTCGCATTTATAATGTAACAGGGGGAGTCAAATGAAAGTGAGCCTACCCACGCCGCGCAATAATAGTTCGGTTCATTCTCTTCGAGGCATGTGCGTAGAAGACAGGAATGCCTCATTTACAAAAGTTACACGCAGGTGTGAGGATAAAGGTTCTGTAATGCTCTCATACACTGGGTTGAACATGGTTGCGTGACATAATGGAAACTCCAAATGTTGAACAGCGTGGTGCCGTGAAGTTTTTGACTGCGGAAGGTATTTCCCAAAAACAAATTAGACGCCGTATGGCTGCCGTATACGTTGAACATCGCATTTCATTGGCCACTGTGAAGCTTTGGAGCACACGGTTCAGAGAAGGACGTGAAAATTGCAAAGACGATCCAAAACGGGGCTAAATTCCATCGTGAAATCACCGTTAAGAAAATTGCAAAGGTTGATGAGCTGATGAGACAAGAACGGAGGATAAGCATCGATGAACTGGCAGAGCGTGTGAACATCAGTCACGGTTCGGTTCACGCCATAATTCATGAACATCTCTGTTATCGGTATTTGTGTGCGCAATGGATGCCCAAGATATCGAACCACCACCAGAAAAGAAGACGAACAGGTTCGGCGCTGCCTTGACTCATCTGATCCGGTATCACAATGAAGGTGACAACTTGTCTGCAATTGTGATCGGGGACGAATCGTGGTGCCACTATCATGAGCTTGAAACAGGACGGCAAAGCTAACAGTGGAAACATTCGAATTCATCACGCCCAAAGAAAGCAAAGGCCGTCATTTCTGCCGGGAAGGTGTCGTTGACCTTTTTTTTTTCGATCGTCAGGGACCATTACGGAGAGAATTTGCTAAATCTTGAGAGATCATCAATTGTTTCCGATACTGTGAACGCCGGAACGGCTGCGTGTTGCAATCAAGAACAAAAGACGTGAAAAATTGACGAGTGAGGTCATCTTGTTCCTCGAGAATGCCCGTCCCCAGATCGCTGATGCGTTTAATACAAAACTGGCAAAGCTCAAGTGGGAAACGCTGCAACATTCGCCATACAGGTCAGAACCTGTCACCTTGCCACTTCCACATATTGGGGCAACCCCCCCCCCCAAAAAAAAAAGAAAGAACAGCTCAAGGGAACCAGATTCATGTAGGATGATGAAGTGAAAGAGTCAGTTGCAGAATTTTTAAAGCAGCAGCACAAGGAATTTTATGAGACCGGAATCACGCTACTCCTTAGTCAATGGGACAAATGTCTCAATTCTCATGGAGGCTACTTTTAAATAAAGTACCCCGTTTATCGCATATTCGCATTGGCTCACTTTCAATTGTCTCGCCCTCGTATATTCTGCAGAACTCCTGCTTTTTATGCGTGCTCTCTGTTGCGACTACAATTTCGGTGAAATTTAATTACTCACGATACACGGCTAGTGGCAGCTGTTCCTGCGTAATACATTGGAATGAATGCCAACGTGATCGAGATTGTTCACTGGCCGTTGCATACGTACATGAATGTAAACGCGGTTCTTGAATGACAAAGTTTCATTAACAGATTTGTCCACAACTTGTTCATTTCATGGCCTTTACATTTTTCATATCAGCGGCATGCACTGCTTTGCTGGTTTCGAACGGAAATACTTCTAAAGTTCGTA